>NC_135531.1:183924104-184531447 GCF_045843805.1 Urocitellus parryii | reverse complement strand
AGACTTACCTATATTCACACACAAGATTACAAGCACATGCATTCTTAGCCTTGTAAACAAAATCATTCTTGGAAACTTTAAAAATATGTAGGCATATTTGAGAAGCATCAGATACCAGGAATAAGAGACTTAGTTGCAATAAGACAAGCCATCATGGTCTGTTGTCCATAAGTACAGAATGAGCCAGAGCCTAACAATCCTCAGTATCCCTACCCTGACATTCACTCTCTTCTTGAAGCAAGCTTTCATGGATTTGGAGAAAATCTCATTCTAATATCTATTCTTCTCAGGCAGTGTGATGTGCTGGTCCCTCAGTCTTATCCCCTAAAGACTTCCACATATCATCACTTTACAGAACTCTCCTTTCATTTCTTCCCTTTATTTCTTTGTTCAGTGAGTGATATTTATGTGCTAGACTAAAATTCTAACATTCTTCTTATAACTTTCTGCTGAATATTGGGAAATCCATCCTCCCCAGCCCATCATCCTGGGCTGCCTAGCTTTCAATCTCAACTCCTAAGGTCACTCCCTCATCCCACAGTTCACTGTGGTGACATGATGCTGACTTCCCTCTAGACCCATGCTTTTTTCTTAAGTTGGATGGTCCATTTTCTCCCTCTTCTTGGGAGACACTCTCTGTGCCATCTGTCCTTTACCTCTGCACATCCCTTAGTGACTTCTTGGATCTGGCATCTCCTAGTCTAGCAAGTCCTCAGACACAGTTCATGGGGGCTGGATGCAATTCTTTTGTGCTTGTAAAATATCCTGGTTTATCTTCATCCCATAAATGTTGACATCGGGTCACAATGATCTGTTAATGTGTATTGTCCCTCTCACTATCTTCTTGATGATATGAATTATATTTATTTATTTTGGACCCTTGACTCAGAGCACAATGGGTGGGATTAAGTACTATTGGTTTTAATTTAACCCAGTGCTTGAGAGATGACTACAATGTGTTACATAAATGATGAAGGGAAGAAAAACCATGAGTTCCCTAACCCATCAAAAAGTCCCATGGCTGAGTTCCTATAACAGAAGACAGATGGAGAGAGAAACACACAAACTGAGACACGAAGACCCAGAGAAATAGGGGAATCTGTGTATTTGTATGTTTTGGTTTGATAAAGAGTGGACAGTTATATAGAGGTATAAATGGAGGACAAAGGGGTATTATATAATGGCAATGATTTAGGGCAAATTTATAGATATCTGGGCAGATTCTTCTGTACCTACATATATAATGTAGGATCACTCTGGAGTGAGGACCTTATGACATATTTTCTAAGCAGTTCAGTGGACAAGGACTGGGAAATATCTTGTGGTTTCTCTGTTGTGCTTCTCTTGATTTCTCAAATGCCAGTTTGCCATATTTTGGACTAGTATATTCTGTGCCCTTAATTTGGGTATGATTTGCTTTAACTGTTGTATTTCTTTTTTTATTTACTTAGAATAAAAATATCTTCTACTGATATTGCATTATACTTTTAAAATTTTTATTCAGAAGTGATAAGAATTTTTCTTTTTACTAAATAAATCTTTTATTTTATTTTTGAAATTAAAAGGCAGAAAAAAATGATTGGTAAAGATCAGTTCAAGGGTCAAATATTTTGAGTAGGTTACAGGAATGTGGATAGATGCGGCTTCTTTCAGCTTTCTCATGCAGAATTCTAGGTAGAGTCAACAAGGGGACCATTTTGGAGCAAACAGTTATTTTAGATATTCTAAAATCCTATTTCAAGAGCTCATCTTTGCTCATAAACACTAGTTTCACCAATGATTAGAGCAGATATGTGTCCGAATTCAAGTATCATAATTTTCAAAAAAACAATTACAACAAAAAATTTTAAATTCGATTTGAATTGAGGTCTCATCTGCTGGGAGTAGAAGTAACAGTGCTGATGTAGACATGGTCACCTGATTAGATGAGTCATAAATCAGCACAATTTGACACAATTTGACTGATAATATACTTTCATTTTCTCATGAAGGTGATCTAAGGTGTTGGAGTCACTTAAAGACACAAAAACCTTCAGGATCAAAAGTAAAATAAAACCTGAGCCTCACAAAGATCAGAACTGCATGTCCTGTGTCTTACATGCACTGATGCCCAGATGCATTATGAGTATCAGACCAAAGAGCAGAGAATGTCACTGAGTGCACAGGAGCAATTTCATAGGATCAGGTGCAAGCATAATGAACAATGACCTTCCTTTGCAGAACTCCAAGAGCCCACCAAACTGATCATCAAAGAAGAAACAGTGTGTGACAAGTCTTCATAGATACTCTACAGTCAGGATTAGGCAGGACAGGGCAATTCACTCTTGAAAAAGAGACACACTTGGTTTAAAATGGACAGCACCCTGCTATCAGGGGGTCTGCAGGTGCTATTGACTTTTACCCAAATGTAAAAGTAGTCCTTGCTCCTAACTCTCTGAAGCCCACAGCCCAAACGCTTCCTCACCAGCCCACAAAATTCAGTTAAGACCATACAGGAAATATTTACTAAAGGTCTGGCTTGTTCTATGCCTGTAAGACCTCTGATTCAAGAGCTAAATCTATTCTTCAGAATTACAAATACCACAGAAATTGATATAATTCAATCACTTATGTCATGATTATCTCATGTTTTCTTAATGCTCAATTTTAAAGAATTCACTAGCTTTTCAACATATTCAATTCTTTAAGACCTCATTTCCATAATCCATTCTAGCTATATTCATTTGAATAACATCCAAACAGAGACTTTTAAGGGCAGTCTTTTGAATGCTGAAAGTCATTTCTGTTTGTCACCTCTTTATCATTAAAGATCCTGTTAAGGGTACTCAGTAGTTCAACATTTGTCTTGGGGCCTAAAGGGCTCACTAATCTGAACTATTATCTTGGTACAGCCACACCTTAGACAATCTAGTTCCATGAGATCTGATCTTGCTTTTAAATTTTCTTACCCAAACTTTAAAAACCCTGTTTATACTATGACTCCTACCTATACCTTTAGTATCATAATATGCTACTGTATGACTATAGACCTATTTCCCAAATAGTTTAGGTAAAATCTTCCATAGTACATCTATCTATTGTGTTTGGGCTGTAATCCTAAAAGAAAAAAAAAATTCCAAACACCATAATCCTCCTGAATATTTAAACTCAAAAACCTGAAATCTCTAAAATAGAAACCATAGATAATCAGAGTCACAAAACCATATTTCTGGGGAAAAAATAACCTCAAAGATTATTTAAGACATTTATTTACATTTTTAAATGGTATTTATTTTAAAAACATAAAAATATGACAAAAATGCTTTATAAGCCACTCATATAATAAGTAGGTAACATTATACATATTTTTGTAAGTATAAGCACTCAGGTATACTAAAATAGTCACAAAGTATAACACTTATGAGCAAGTGAACAATAAAATGAATAACTCAAAACCTGAAACATATGCATGTCTATCCGTGAAGTTGGTACTGTGTGTACCCAGCTTTATAACTGCATTCATCGGAAATACCATGAAGGACCACCTAAAGTTTTTGATGAGATTGATCCAAGACCATAATGGGTCACCACGTCATAACCAATGGTCCAAAGAGATTTTGAGAAATGTTTTCTTTCACAAATACATATGTACAGCAACAACAACAACAAAACCATCTTTTTAAAAGCATATTGAGATTTCAGCATTTCTACATATACATACTTACACACAAACTCAATGTTGTGATAATCCATTTTGACCAAATCAAATTTGCAAAGAAAATGCTTAAGATAAATTATAACTCTCTAAAATTCCTTACAGAATTAATACCTCTTGTATTGGAAATAATGCAAAGATGAAATATATAGTATATTTACTTGTACAAACTAATGCTGACAAGTTAGAAATGTAGTACCTTGCATATTTATAAAAATCATTCAAACTTATTTATAAAATATTTATTCAAACATTTATTCAAATACTTGCTAGGGAATCAAGTATTGTTATTAGAAATAGAATGAAAAAAAAAGATCGGAAAACAACCATTTATCTTTCATGAAGATTGCAATTCAGAGAGAAGAAAAATAAATGTCAGGCTCAAACAGTCATAAAAATAAATACATTGTTATGTGAGGAACACCATCAAGAAGAAATTCAGTTTATAAAAGGATTGTAAATTAAAAGAACTGACCTGCACATTAACATTTTATTGGTAAAATGTTTTCATAAATTATTATCTTCATTTTCTCAGTTTTTTATTCCAGTAAGTTGATATCTGTATGTCAGTTAGGTAATATATTTGAACTGACTTCTTTGGATAAGGTTTTATCTTTATGAAAATGTACAAAATAAAAATTTGTTCAGACAAATTTTATGAGGCTGATCATATTCCCAAAACGACATTATCTAGAATATGGTCTTTTTTTCCCAAAGGAAATGCAATTTGAGGATTCAGCTTTCAGGAGTTCAATATTTGGGATTTTAATCTTTTGTAGTTGTGATTTTGGGATTCTGGACTTTAGAGATTTTTGAGCCTTGGGGATTTCAACATTGGAATTATAACATTTGGGATTGTGGCAATTCTCGTATGGTACATTTCATTTAGAATTTCCTATTTTTTGTCCACCTGCATGCAATCTCTCCAGGTAAAATGCACTTGTCCCTAGAGCTTCAGTTTTAAACTTCACCTCTGAGAAGTCTCTATGATGTTGCTCCACTACTACTAATCGGTGTGAGACAAAATTGGTCATAAAATTTATAATTTCTATTATTGTGCAGTTTTCTTTCTCTTCCATTTATGAGTGAGCTATTTGTAGGAAACGATGATATAACAGGGAGGATTTTGCAGTGCCTAAAATGACAAAGGATCAGTAAGTGTCAGATAAATGGGAAACACATCTGAATATCCTTGGCTGAAGAGTGTGATCTAGAGGTTCTCTTACAGGTGATTTGAGTATACTTAAACTGTGGGATTAGATGTGTCAAAATAGTACTGAGGGTGTCAAGTGACCCTGAGTGAGGCTGTCATTTATTAAAGGATATCTGCTTGAGTGACTTCATTCTTATTTTGTCCCAGTTACAATGCCTGATCTTATTCTCTGAGATGAATGTACTAACGTGTTCTTAGACACATTGAAAATAAACCTTAGGGAAAGGCAAACATCCAGACATGTTCCTTGGTTGACCTGGAGCTGGCAGATCAGCCCAGGAGAGCAACCCAACCTCGAAGAGAAATGAGGGGGCATCGTGTTTTTTCCCTCCATGCAAAAGTTACACAAATAGCATTTCAATTTCTCTTCCTCCTTAGTCGTGGTCCTTTCTCTCTCTTTATAATGAAAAGTGGGTTAATATAAGCTCTTCCTATTCTTTCCAGAGGGAACTTGAAATCATCTCTTTTCTTTACCTTTGTGAAAGTATTCTGTTCTGGCCAGAAATTCAAACATGGTCCACTGGGGTGCACGCTTTTTGTATGACTTCTCAGTCTGGCAGAAGAGACTTTAATTATCCTCCGGGTGAGGCTGGCCACATTAGCCTGACGGTGCTCCCAGCCACTTAGGCCATCAGCTTTCCAAGAGCATTACCAGCCAACAAGAAGGGTCTTCCCCAAAACATAAAATGTAACCTTCCTCAGAGGCCTGACAATTCAAGCAGGCACTTTTTTTTTTTTTTTTTTTTTTAGTATGCTGGTTTTTCCACCTAGCTTTTAAAAATTAAATTTGCAAGGCCTACAGTGTAGTTGGAATAAATGGCTGATCAGAAGATATTTTAATGGACTTTCACTAAGATGTCCAAAGTGATCTTTAAGTAACAAGCCAGACCAGCCAAATTGTTTAATGTTGTCTTTGCAAATCAACACCTTTCTACAAAGTGTCTAAAAATCTTCAGGATACAAAATATATAATTATCCCAACTTCTTTGCTCTGTCAGTATCACACCTGAAATTGATTGAACACCAGGTGTCTTGAATCTCACAATAAAGTAAAAAGGCACATCTTATTATTTTCACTTTAAAAAAAATATTGTTGCCATAATTCTAGCCTTAGGACCTGTCTGACCTGTGTCTGACCTGTATACCTACTACATAGAACATGCTGAATAAATGTTAGTTGAATTATTTCACAGATAAGAAATCTAAAAACTCGTTGTTCTCATTGCTTGTTTCTCATTTCCATCAAAAATGCCACCTCAGTTTTGTAATCCATCAAACTAAAGTAATGTACTTACCAGCATAAATCAATCATGCATGCTCAGAACCTAGAAAAGAGCCCCGGTTATATTTCTGATCAATACATATCAGTAGCATTTCTTTTTTTTTCCTTGACCTTTCCTTTAGTCACAAACTCCATGGATAATGCAAACCATGTTTTACTTTATCAGATTATTATTATTATCCACGCATCACAATTATAGGCATTCATATTTAAACCAATCTGAAACGGACATTAGACTTTGCCAAATAAACCATAATATGTTTTGAAATTTTTCCTTTTTTAATTCACACAAAATAAAGTTAACTCATGGTGGACAACTCTACGTGTTTTGATAAATGCAAAGTCATGTATCCACTATCATATATAACAAAGAAAACAGTTTTATCATTCCAAATTATGTCTTTATGCTGCCTCTCTATGGTCTGATACTTCCTAACCCCAAACCCTGGCCCCCACTCTCTGTTCTCTGTCCCCAGAAATTTGCCTATTGCAGAATACCATATAAGTGTCTCATGAATATAAATTTTCACTTATCTTGGGTAACTAATTAGAGAAGATTTTGTAGGTCATAATGCCACTATCTATTTAACTTTATTTTAAAAAACTGACAAATTTTTTATCAAAGTGCGTGTACCATTTTGCAGTCTTACCATCAATTAACAAGGATCCTATTTTCTCTGCATGGTTATCGGAACTGTAAATATCAGATCTTTGTATGTTTGTGTGTCATTTTAACCATTCCAGTAGGTTTCTTGTTCAGTGCCATTGCAGTTTAAATTTGCATGTGTCTAATAATATTGGGCAACATTTCATGTGCCCATTTGTTAGCCATATGTCTTTTTGGGTAAAGTCTCTTTAAAGTCCTCCCTCCATTTTCTGGTTAGATTCTATTATTGTTATTAAATGCCTTTAATTCTGGATATAAATCCTTTATAAAATATAATTTATAAATATTCTCTCCTAATCTCTAAATTGTCTTTTTATTCTCTGAACACTGTTGTCCACATATCAAAAGTTTTATATTTTGATGAAATCCAATTTAACGATTTTTTTAAAAGTTTTATGTATAACATTTTGAAGGAATGTAGAAAAAAACTCTCTAAGCCAAACCACAAATATTTAATTTTTTTCTTTCCTCTGGTGTTTTATAATTTTCTAGTTCACCTTTAAGTTTATAAAGGCATATGATCCTTTTAGTTTAATTTTATATAGGTATTAGTGGTAGTGTTGTCATAGGAAAGCACCAAACCAGGGTTCTTGTGTTCTAAGGAAAGAAAATTTAAAGTCAGATACTGAGAGTCAAGCAAGACAACTTTATTATAAGTAACAGTACAGTGAAAGTAAAATGAGGCTCAAGCAAAGAGCCCTCTCAAGAGAAAGAGGGTATTCTCTGAGCAGAGATCAACAAAGTTTATTACAGTTTCATGTTTGCCTTGAGAACTAGGGACCATCTTCTACACTCTGCTTATCAGGCTTTCAACTCCTTCGCATCAGGCTTTGGATGGTGGAGTTTTTTACCTTAGTTGGTCCTCTCTGTAATATCATGGTGGTCATCCTATTCAAGGGGGGCTTCATCTACACATCCATCTTATGTTAATGTGGGTACTAATGTGAGCGTGGTCAGAGTTTATCTTACTGAGACTGTGCCACTAAAGAACATCCCTTCTGAAATAATCTAAAACTCCTAGTTTTATCTTAACCTTTATGGACCTTGTCAAGAGTTAATCTCATAAACCTTCTTTCTTGATCTATCCCCACCCCCCAATTAGTTCCTTTTACTTTTGTTTATCCTTAAAGTTTGTGAACCAATATTTTTCAACGTGGTGACTTTGTTATACATTCCAACAATCACTACTACTAGAGTTACCTAGTAGTTTGAAGTTTATTTATTAATTTATTTATTACTTTATTTATTTATTTATTTATTTTTGCAAAAGGATGTCTATTTTTCCAGCACTATTTATTGAAAACACTGTAATTTCTTCATTGAAAGGTTTTTGCACCTTTGACCATAAAGGGTACATGATAAATATGGAGACATATTTCTAAATTTTATTCCATCAGTCTTTCTGTCTATTCTTTCACCAATTCTGTACTCTCTTAATTTTTATAATTTTATCATAAAACTTAAAGTGATTTAGTATTAGTTTTTCAGCTTTGTATTTTCAATATAAATGTTTTCTTCTCACATAAATTTTAAAATCGGATTGTTCATAAATGTGAAATCAAAAGCTGGCTGCAATTTTTATTGGGTTTGGTTGCTTTAAATCTATAGATTAGTACAGCTATGCTGACCATGAAGTTCTCTTTTTTGTTATGACTCTACAATATAAATCACCCACAATAGGCCCTCTCAGTTCCCTCTCTACCCTTTTTTATTTGCATCCTCCTGTATTCGTTATAAATAGAAAGCAGTGGTTGAAAGATTTATATGGCAGAGGGACACTTTAAAGGACAAAAATGAAGTGAAGTGAAATGTCATGATCCTTATGGATAGCTAATCACTGACCCAAGAAAAAATAATTTATAATATGCCAGTCTACATCTGCACAAATTCCAACTGACCTCGAACACATGTTCAACAGTAATTTCCACTAATAAACATCATCTAGGAGGAGATTCTTCTTTAGGCTTAGCTAGTAGTGGATCCAAAAAGGGTCCATGCATTCAGAGATCGGATATCACCTCCAGGGGTTACAGCCTTGGTATTTAGAATAGAAATCCTTTCAGTAGCTCCAGTTCTCCCCCCTGGGGTTCATATTACTTGATCCCATTCGTGATGAGATAAAACGTCTAAAAGCAACAGGAAAATAGCTTGTTTCAGCATGAAATGGACCCTTAGCGGGGGGAACAATTCAAGAAAATACTTTTCATAAAGCAAAACAATAAGATGCAAAGCAAGACAATTATAACAGAAGAATAATGTTTCCATTGTTTTTAAATCAGACCCTTTGGTCATGTTGCTAACAAAGCCCTACATAATACACAATTAAAGTGGCTAATGGTGAACTGTCGCAGCTGTGGGCTGGGGCTCCACCTGTTATTCCTTTCTGAAATGACTGTCCTTTCAGGAAATCATGAAGCCAAGTGTGCTCGAGATTTGTTTCTTCTCCCTGTTTACTTCTTGCCTTAACAAGGCTTCTGCCTTTTCAAATTTGACTTAAGGAGCACTCATTGTCTTTTTTAAATTGGTGTCTTTTGGATACACATGATGATGGCATTCACTGTAGTATATTCATATATGTACATAGGATAGTTTGGACAGATTCATTGTCTTCTCACATTGTAAGAATCGAGGAAGAGATGATGGGAACTAGGCGTGATTATCCTGCAAGGCTCTGCAGCATGAGCAGTGGGGTACAGGAGGCCCAGGTGACACTATTGAGCAGATGCCAAAAGGCTCCAGTGGACCGTAGTGTTACAGAACACAGGCCATCCACAAAACTAAGTAGTGTAGAGACACCACCCATACCCTGATACTTGCAATCATCTCAGAAAGATTTCAGACATGTCACTCAGAGAAAGGGTCATGAGTTTATTAGAAGGAATAGAAAAAGGGAAAGGGGGACATTCTCCAGAGAGAAAGTGGAGAGAAGGGAGAGAAGGAAGATAATGTCCTCCAGTTTTACTGGGAGTCCAGGGTAAGGATCCAGAGTCCCTCCCAAGTCCACTTCTTTTATAAATTTTACTTTTTTCATTTTTTATTGGTTCATATTAGTTATACTTAACTTTCAGACTCATTTTGACATAATTATAAATGCATGGAATGAAATATAATTTGCTCTAATTCAGTCCCCAATTCTTCCCCTTACCCTCTTCTCCTCTTTACCTCTCTTCCCTTCCCTTTCCTTTCTGGTATTTACTTACAGTTTTTTAAATTGGTGACTTTTGGATATACATAATGATGGCATTCACTCTACTATATATTCTTATACGTGCATAGGACAGTTTGATCAGATTCATTCCTCTATTTTTCCAAATGGCCAACAAATATATAAAAAAAAAATGTTCAACATCTCCAGTAATTAGGGAAATACCTATCAAAACCACATTGGGTACAGCGGTGCAAGCCTGTAATCCCACCAGCTCAAGAGGCTAAGGAGGAGGATCACAAGTTCAAAGCCAGCCTCAGCAACTTAGCAAGGCCCTGAGCAACTCAGTGAGCCCTGTCTCCAAATAAAATACATAAAGGGGCAGGAGGCGCTGGGTATATGGCTCAGTGGTTAAGTGCCCTTGGGTTCAATCCCTGGTACAAAAAAAAAAAAAAAATCACACACACATTGAAACTTTATTTTACTTCAGTCAGAATGGAAATTTTCAAGAATGCAAATAATAAGGGTTTGTGAGGAGGTGGAGAAAACGGTGCACTTATACATTGTTGGTAGAACTGCAAACAAGTGCTACCACTCTGGAAACTAATATGGGGATTTCTCCAAAAACTAGGAATGAAACCACCACTATGACCTAGCCATCCTACTTCACAGTATATATCCCAAAGACCTAAAATCAACATACTACAGGGATGCAACCACACAAATGTTTACAGCAGCACAATTCACAATAGCCAAGTTATGGAACCAACCTTGCCACCCCTCTACAGATGAATGGATAAAGAAGATGTGGTACACAGTGGAGTTTTCCTGAGTCATAAAGAAGAATGCAATTCTATCATGTGCTAGTAAATGGATGGAACGGGACATTATCATGCTAAGTGAAATAAGCCAAACCCAGAAAGTCAAAGATCAAATGTTCTCTCTGATATGTAGAAGGTAGTCTAAAATAAAGGGGGGGCGGAGAAAAAATGGGGTGAACAAGGAAAGGCAGATTCCACCCAAATAAAGAAAGATCAGTGGGATAGTGAAGGTGGGTTGGGAGTGGGGTGGGGAGAAGGGAAAGGTTAAGGAAAAAAACATGGAATGAATCTAAGTTCACCTTTTAACTTTTGCCTCACAGCATGGGAACTGCATGGACCTCCTCCAAGGGAGAATGGTGTTGTGTTTTTGGAGTAGGAGTTTTTATGAAAATTGAGTCCCCCTCTTTTGCCTCACTTTCTCGCACTCTTAATTGGTTTATTACCCTTTGAAGAGCCCTCAGCAAGCTTTCTTTGTGAGGATCTTGATGTTTTACTTAAGGCAGGGTTCAGTTCACCTGGTAGGTTGTGACATGATCTTGAAATAATAATTTTCTTAAGTGAATGCAACTGTGGCTAGGGGAAGTTGTAGCATACCAGGGTCTCATCTTCTAGATTTCCATCTGTCAGATAAGGCTCCCTGTGGTTTTCAGTGGAGTCTCCCTTCATTGTCCCACCCATTCATGACTGACTGGCTACCTAACAGTAGGACCACCTTTGTGATTTGCTATGATGAGTCAGTTGTCCTTAAATTAATGTTTCAGATCAAGAACTTAAATATTATTCCCAGATCCAGATGTATAATGGTCTTGTTAACAGACCAGATATATGTCCTATATAAGGACTCACAGGTTACCTTGCCAAACACAATTACTATGTTATTGGCACCCCAGATTAGAGGTCCTACCGGGTCCCAGATAAATGGATTCAGTAGCCCACCTATATCAGAAATAAGAGAAAAATGATATAAAAAAGAAAAAGGAATTCAGTCACAGTTTGGCCAAAACTGGCAAAGCAACTAAACTACTTTACCATTTATAGGAACAATAGTCAGGAAATACACATATGGAGATTTATTCAGGATATGCTAGCCAGACAATATTTTATAATTCTGGTTTTCAACCTTTGCTGGCACCTGCCCAGGCTTTAGGGAAAGTTCCTCAGTTTTCATTCTCAACCTGAGGAAGCTGAGATAAAGAAAAACAGTTTATGAGAAAAATGAAAAAAAAAATTAGGGCATTGATTTTCAATCCCCTCCCCTTCCATGTGTGTTCCTTTTCTGCAGAACACCATTGTCCGAGTAGTAAATATCTCACTAATATTTCACCCATGGAAAACTGCTTGCTGAGCCTAAAGTCAGAGCAAGGTAATAAACTACTCTTAGAAGATGTAGGCAAATGCCTGGATTATTGGCTCATTATATTTTTCTTTCACTGATTCTCTATCCTGTGTAGTACATGTGCTTCTTAAGCACGTTATATATGTTACATTTACATTTTAGTGACAATCCCCCCTTTCAGGTGACTTTTATTTACCCTTAGATTGCATTAAATAAGAGAATTTCTTAACTTTCATGCATTTCAATTTCTTAACTGACTCATCATAGCAAATAAATAACATCTATATACCCTCCCCAGAGTTGAGAGACAATATCATTCCCAACTTCTCCCAGATATCCAATCATTCATCATCTGTGGAAACAAGGCCCAAAATGTCAAATTGAGACCAGTTTTTGGAGAACAATTAACTTCAAGCTGATGACCCAAAATTTATCCAACAATAGAGAACCATAAGATATGTTTTTAATATATAATGGAAACCAGATTCTCAGTCCTTGCTGCTATAGTCCCTGAGAGGGTGGAGACACACTGCAGCAGCTGCTAATCTCTGCAGGGTGTGGCCTAGGGACTGGTCTCAGCTGTAGGACCAGGTTCTTCAGCAGTAAAACCAGGAGCAAGATCTGTGTTACAGGTCTCTATGGCAGACAAACATCTACTTAACATTACAGCAAAGCCCAGCTGTCTGCCAGTGACTTCTTTCCAGGTTCTCTTTTATCAATTTAAAGAATAAAACCCACAGGCAATGGAGGGTGAGAGTGAAAAAAAAATAGAATCTATTCATTTGGGAAGGAAAGAAACAGATCCCAGTGAGAGGGGACTCAGTAGTGGGTTGTAACCTAAGAGTGCTGGGCTGGGAGTTAATATAGTCACTGGATAGCGGCCTAATCACTATCCATGTTAATCAGGTTTGGGAAAAATGCCAAGGTCAATATTTATGCTAATCACATACTGGAAAAGTGCCAAGGCTATTCATTCAGACTTTGACCTTCTGATTGGTTGTGCCCTTTTAGCCCTTGATTCTGCAGCCTTCACTCAGGTACCTCCCACTTCCCCATTCCTGATGCTCCTTAACTAAAGAGTAGTCTGGAATGTTTGGAATGTTTCTACAGGTTAATTTCATGGAGTAGCCTATGCATTTAGGAAAAAAAAAATTATGGAGCCCATACCCCTATCTGCCTGTCTCTATTTTACTAGCTCTCTCTCTTATCTGTTTCATAATCCTAATTAAGTTTACAGGAAGATTGACATCTCTGTAGAAAATACTATAGTCAGAAAAAAAAATTCCAAAAGTCAAGGAATTATTATTGAAAATAAAATACTATCAATCTTAATCGAAGCATATAAGTAACATTGAGACAAATGCAAAGTACTTCCTCACTGAAAATATAAATGATAAAGTCATTTAGACATTAATCACACCTCTGTCATTTCATTTCCCAAAGAGGTTACATTTGATTGATTGTGGAGAACAAAGGAGACCAAGGAGCAAAGGATGATTCCTATAAATGGTTACCTGAGACTATGGGACCTGAGTTGAGGCAATTTTCTCATCATTGCCTGCAGTAGAGAAATGGAAGAATAAGTGATTTTTCACACCACATATGGAAATACTATAGAATTCACATCACCAAACTTGACATGAAATGTAAAGCTCCTTCTACTTCAATGTGCTACCAGAACAAATACACAAGAACTAAAGAGTGAATAAGAAATTACCTTGAAGATATTTTTTTTGAGAAGCATACACATTTTATGTCCTTGATAATGAGAGGGAAAATAAACAAATTAAAGAATGAGAAAAATTAATAAATTAGAATGATTAAAGCAGTTAACATCCCAACCCTAGGACTGGCCTATTTTAACTAATCATAAAACACACTTGCAGTGAATTCTAGTTAATACCTAATTTCTCACACACAGTTAGTGTGAGTCCTATAAATGCAATTAAGTGACTAATTTAATTTCTAAAATTGCTACTGCATTTTCTTTTGGTGTGGCTTGAGTTTAAATTATTAATAACATTTGCAATTTGTTTTTTAATACTTTTTAGAAACAAATATGCTCTGTTTTTTATAGGCTAAGGCAATTAGTGTTTTAGATTTTTTAATGAGTTTGTATCGTGATGTTTTGAATTCTTGAGATTCCAGGTGCTTTTTACCAGGTATGTCTTCTCTTTCCCTGTGGATTTGCAAGCATTAATCAAAATATGTGTTGAATCTTACTACCCAATGCATGAAGGGCTGTGGATGTCCCAGAAATTTTCATATCTTTCTGTCTTTGCAATTATTTTTTTTTCTCTCCAACCAATACTTCCTAAGATGCTAATTTATCCAGGCATGATTTCAGAACTCTTTAAGACCTTGAGAATGTTGGCTCAGTGCACTTCTCTTTGACTCCAGGGGACAGTGCTCAGTGCCCATTCTGACGACAATGAGCAGAAATTTGGAAAATTGATGCTTTTGAAAAGGAAGAATTAACAGGACAGATGGGAATCTCTGAAACCCAGTGATAACTAATAGTTTATGGACTACACTGAAACCAGAAGCCAGAAAGACATTCTCTCTCATAGTACTGATATCACAATTGACCACAAAAAAGAAAGTACTGAGAACAAATGCTTACAGCATTCAGCTGAAAAGATTTTAACATTCCCAAGCTTTCTCCACATAGCATTAAAAATCCATTTAAAAATTAATCTTCTAAATGGATATTCCAAGTAACTTCATTGTTTAAAAAAAAAACAGAAGAAAACAACATTTAATTTTTTTATGTCATCCTCAGTTTAGTTAAAACACACACACACACACACACAAATACACACACACGGAAATTTTTGTATTTTCTATTTTTTCTCACTTTTCAATTCCCAGTCACAAAATTTCCCTTATTCATATACAAACCACACATAGCTAAGTCCTTGAAGCATATGAAGACATATATGAAAACATACATGTATGTGAAACACATACACATATGTACCACAAACACACTAGAAAATAATTGGGTCTTTTGCTTGATTTGTAGAAATCTCCAGAGAGATCTCTTTTGTAAATGGAATAAAAAATGAAATCAAAGCAAAAGTGGGTTATTCAAGCTAATCTGTGAAGCATAAATTTTAAACTGCTTCACACTGGACTTCCAGAGAAGCAAGGTGCTGTAACTAATAAGTTATCAATGAGAATGATGAAAAAATGACCTGTAGCAGTAAAAATTATGAGGAAGCTGCTAATCCACCCCTCAGCAACCTTGGAAGTAAATGTCATGTTTGACAAACTAGTTCCTATTGAGAAACACCATCTGTGAGGAATATTAGAGACTAGGAGGAGATGTCATGCTTGATAAAGCTGGTAATGCCGATGCCCGTCAGAAGAGCCGGCTAATATTTCAATAGCTCAGGGAAAAGAAAGTCAAGATAAGAAAATGATGAGTGTGAAGAAAACACCTGAGACCATTGCTAATGAACACAAGCACACAGAGAATCATTCTGTATAAAAATGTTTCACATCCAAATGAGTTATTTCTACATCTGTTAAGGGACCAACCTTCTAATGTTTAATATTTCTCTCTCTGCTCCCAGCTAACATCTTCACTTGCCCTTTGATACTCATTAAATGTTGTTTTCAGGCATGTACTAATATATAGAGGAATGGAGAAGATTAAAAAATAATAAGCTAACAAGTTTCCTTCCTCCCTCCTGGATGTACCATTCAATTCAATAAATATATTTAGAGGATATGTTATGAGGCATGTATATTCTTGGCATTATAGGATGCTATGGTTTGCTCCCTCCAAAGTTCATGTTGAAATTCAATTGCTGCTGAGACAATAGTAAGAGGTGGTCCCTTTAAGAGGTGATTGAGCTGTGGGGGTACTGTCCCATGAATGGATTAACATCCTCATTGCCAGAATCAATTTGCTATCAAGGCAACGGTTCTGATCTCTCTTGTCCACTCATTCTTTCTCTTTCTCTCTCCCCCCTACCCCCTTTGGCCACATGATGTCTTCCACCATACTATGATGTAGCAAAAGGGCCCTTGTCAGATGGTGGCACCTTGATATTGGACTTCCCAGCCTCCAGATACATGAGCCAATAAGTTTCTGTTCATTATAAATAACCTAGTCTGTGTTATTCAGCCACAGTAGCACAAAACAGAGTAAAACACGAACACATACTTCCCTTACAATCTAATAATGGTGAAATAGAAGCTGACATCACGTTACAACCCAGTGCCATCCACGTAAGTCATGTCTGTGCAGGAAGCTGGGATGGTGTGATCGCTGGCAAGGTTGGGGAGCTCTGTTAGGAAGGATAAATGGTAGTGAAAATGAAGTTAGCCACAAAACCAGATTCTTGGCTTCTGCTGGCTGGTAGGGTTGGCATAAACTGCTGGCCTCTGCATCCCAGAAAGTCTGGTTTAGTGATAGCAGTTACTCACAGTTACTCACAGCAGGGGATTGCCTGAGGGCTGCAGCTGGAAAAGTCAGATTCTTCTCCACTACTATCAAGTGGCGTGTTACCACAGTCAGTGGTCGGCTATGTCCCTCAGTGTTGAGACAGAGGCCAGATGACTCTCAGTCACTTCTTTTCAGGTTCTTTCCTAGCAAAATGTAAGAATTAAATTTAAGAAAACCATAGATAAGGAAGAATGAGTGTAAACGCCTAGGATGTATCCAAGTGAGAAGAAAGATGACAGAGCTCTCACAGGGTCAGAGGGGACGTGATGTACTAGTCTAGGGTTCACATAGCTACTGGGCAGGGACGTTGATGGATATCTACACTGATCAAGTATAGGAAAAGTGTCAAGGTTATTGGTCAAAATTTATGCTAAACAGGTATTAGAAAAGTGTAAAGCTATTGGTTAGCCCTTGAGTCTGTAGCCATCATTCAGGTCTGTCCCACCTCCATTTCCCACTTTCCCTATCCAAAGAAGCTGGCTAGAATGTTTGAAATGTTTCTGCAGATTAACTTCATGGAATGGGTTTTACATTAAAAAAAAAAAAACTTTAATTGGGGTCCATTGCTATCCTATATTATTCAGTAGCTCAAGATGTACCAAGGATCTTGTTAGGGATATGTCATACCTGCCTCTCACTGAAACCCCAGAAATGACAAATTCTTTTAAAACTCTTCATCAATGCGTTTTGCATACTTGAGCCATTAGCCAAAAAAATGTTAATATCCAGCCATTTCCATTTACAAGTTCCAATGTTGAGGATGAGAATGGACTTGTTCACCATTTTATCTCAGGTAATTACAACAAATTGACTGTATTCGAAGTCAGTGAACTGGCAGAGAGTTCCAGAAGTCTCTTGGTTACATTTCCCTCTATGGATCTCCAGATAACTACTCAATAATAAATAATATTTTATTTTCTAGAAAGTTAAAAAGGAAAAAAAACAAATCATGTTTATTATGAAAGTGGCACTAAGATGTGCCTATTTCTTTTTTTTTGAAGAGGAACTTCTCATATTGCAACACAGGCAGTCTGCAATGCCTACAGAGATCCCAGAAGAAAACTTGCTTCAGTGTGTATTTGCTCAGTGTTCACTGAAACTAGGAAAATGGATAGGAATCTTCCCACCCAACATCATGTAGTTATGAGTAGAAGTCAACAACGCAAACGACTCCTGTCCAAAGGCAGATTACAAATTCAGTTGAAATTACCTTTAAACTCTTCCCTTTGAAACATTTACCAAAATAAATAAACTTTCTGTCTTTGTTTTCTTCTGAACCTGAACTTCAGTAACTATTTAAATACTTGGGAAACCAAATAAAAACCAATGTCAAGTCAAAGGCTAAAATATGTCAATAGAAGCCAGGCATGGTGGTGCACGCCTGTAATCCCAGAGGCTGAGGCAGGAGGATCACAATTCAAAGCCAGCCTCAGCAAAAAGTGAGGTGCTAAGTAACTCAGGGAGACCCTGTCTCTAAACAAAATATAAAACAGGGCTGGGGATGTGACTCAGTGTTTGAGTCCCCCTGAGTTCAATCCGTGGTTATCCCCAATCCCCCCAAAAAAAAAATATTGTCAGAAGAGGGCTGGATTTAGTGTGAATTTTATCCAATTGTTTAAAGCACAAAGAACATTGAAAATAATCCCTAACCTCTAACTGAAAACTCTGTCATAAAAATCCCTCTTTATGTCTTATTTGAAAAGAAACAAAATTAAATTTGACCAGGATTTGGTCAGCACTTAAAATTCTGAGGAACTACCTAGGGATTAGCAAATAAGGAAAGCAGAACAAAAATAGTCAATACTAACTACTAGATGCTTTCTATGTATCACAAACTGTGCTGGCCACACCAGTATTGCATTTACCTCTTGGAGCTTCAGTCAGATATGTGAGAAAATGTAAGTGCCACACTGCATTAAGAAGTATTGTACATTGATTGGGTCAAAAAACAGGAGAGGTGTTGATGATTCATATAAAATGTAATTGAATACCATTGCAAATGAGACAAATGGAATTATAATAACCCACCCTTGGTGCTTATGATGTGTTAAAAAGAATGTCCTGGAATTAAAAAGAAAATCATGTTGTACATCTGCTACAATCATGGACAGCTTCAATAAAATTATCTACTGTAATTGAACAAGAGACGAATTTTACTAATTTGCAAGCAAACATGCTGTTAACAATATTAAACTTCATCTTTAATAAGTTATTTGAGAGACAGAGTCTATAAACGTTTTGCTGGTGCATATGTGTGAGTTTCAGAGAGAATACAGCCATATATTCAGTAAACTGAAGAGGAAGAAAAAATTATAAACTTTGTATCAGTCATTTTGATATTAGAGCAATATGTCTCAGGGCAAATGTTCCTGTGTTTGAATTTCAGCTCATCCACTTGCTCGTTATGTAAAGTAAAGAAAGATCACATCCAAATACTACTTTAGAGACCTTGTGAATATTAAAGCAGACCTCAGTACTCCATAAATAGTCACTAAAATTTGCAATGGAACAGTCTCCATAAAACAGAGGTCACATCCATTACTTTTCACTTTTATTATAATCCTTTTCTTTTTATTGACTTCCTTTCTTTCCTACTCCTTCCCCACTTGTGAATTCTAGCCTAAAGCAAATAGTGGTCAGACCATGATGACGGTAAGTATTGCTACTAAGGCAGCGTGTGATGCTTTACCCAGGAAGCAGCCAACAAGGGAAGTTGGAGAAAATCTATTTTGGGTTCAAAATTGAGTACACAAGGGACACATCAAGCTGAAATGGGTTTAAAGTGCCTCGTGCATGCTGTATTTCACAGAGTTTATTGATCCACTGAGAGATGCAGTTCACAGAGAGTACATTGACACCCAAGATGGAAGGAACAAAGAGGCATGGGGCAAGAGGTGCCTGTAGTTATTCCTACTAAGCACCAGAGCAGGAAGCTGATATTGCACAAAGCATACATGAGGAAAAGAAGCGCAGAGTAAAATATACATCAAGGTTGTTGTTCCAAGACTGCATGTAAGGAAAAATGAAGCTGTTTGGTTGTAAGTCACAAAGTCTAGAGAGAAAGAAATGAACACATAAAATGTCCAATACAACTTTTAAAAGGTATTTTAATATGTGTGGGGTTGTTGTTCTGTGGGGGTTTGTTACACATGAAATAGACCTGCTTGAGCCAGTGCTGCTCACATTTTCCCATCCTTCCTATTTATTCTATTTCATTGCTTAAATTTAGGCAATGCTCCATGTGGCTTATTTTCTCAGAACTCTTATTATTTTTCAGGATTTGTCAGATGAAGTTTACCAATGTTAAGGAACTTCTTTATTTAGGAATAATCATCATGTAATTATTACATAACTAGATATTGAGGAGGATCTTTAAGAAAATCTTCAACATGTGGGGAAAACCAATTATTTTAAATGCCATTCCATCACCTTTGGCTTTCCATCTTTTCCACTGAGAAATAAGCTGTCATTTCATTGTTACTTCTAAGGCACTATATTTCCCCCCACCCCTCTGGGCAATTTTTAAGGTTTTCACTTTCTCACCGGCTTACTTTAATTGATTTATTATTTTTTATGTTTATCCTGTTTGGTTTCATAGCCCTCCTTGACATTGTTGATCAACATTTGAACATCCATAACCACCAGCATCTCTTCAAATCTATTGCTTCTATCCTAATATCTACTTATCTATCTCTCCTGCCCACCTCTTCCTGAAAATGCAATCACATGCATTTAATATCTTCTTACCCTCTACCTATGCATATTATATTTTTTCCTGAGTATTTCAGTCTTGATGTTTTCCTATGAATCTCTCTGTTACTCACTAACCCTCTATTCCACAGTGTGCAGTCTACTGATATACCCATCTAGTAAGTCCTAGGATTTCCATTATTTTCCTCCATATAAATTGTATTTTTTAATATGTTTACCTTTCCACTTATTTTCTTATATTATTTGTGGTTATTTTAAACTCATGTGACAACCCCAATATCTTGATCCCCTATAAATCTGTTTCTGTTGTCCATTTTCCTTCTAGTTTTGTTATTTATTATGATTGTTTTTATTTGTCTTCTCATTTGTTTCATTAGGGAATACTGGATAGTCTGAATGAAAAAATTACATTGGTCCCCAAAACTTTAGCTTCTGCCAAGCAGGTGGAGTAGAAGAACAGCAAATTAACTTTCTATACTTGTTCCAACTACACATAGCACCCTGGTCTCTCTATTGGCCAAGGAACTTCTTGCTCCTACTCCTGGGAAAGATTCTAGGTCTCTGGGAGATAAGTCCCAGTATTAAATCATACCTCTTCCCTATCTTCTATTTTGTCTTCTTAGCAGTGGAGAGTAGAATCAATTTATCTAAACTGGGGTACCATATGCTTCAAATCCCTATAATATGCTTTCAATCAATTGATTTATGCCTGGATAATTTTGCTATGTCAAAACCTGGTTCTCACTTTTATTCAGAGGTAGAATCTGGAAATGTGCTTTGCAAAAGAAACTTTCCACATTTTAATAATATATAATGTTGAGAAGTCTACACTCTGGGACAGAACTTCCTAGGTCTTGGAGAAGGATTGTATCAAATGGAATAAGCACAGTATATACTATTGTTGCTAAACCAGAAAGTGTTTCTCCTTTTCTTCCATGAGATCTTTTATGTGTATACATTGAAAATAAACTGAAGAATCAAATAAAAAATCATTTTCTCTGTGGATTGTATCTTCAAGTATATCTCTTGCCCTCCAAACACTAGCATAGTAAACTATACCAAGTAAAAGTAAGACTAGATTTCTTATTTTCTTACATTATAAATGTTTTTCTCTGTACCTTGACTAGAGCTTCCAGAATAATATAAATCATATTGGAATGACCACATGTCTTGCTATGTTCCTAAATTTGATGGTAATTCCTCAATTTTTTAAAATTTTCAATTATGAGGTACATAATTCAACAGTGCTATTGGTTCAAAATAGATAATTTTTTATCACATAACATATCTTTGTGCACTAGATTTTTACTTTTGCCAAATAGTTGTACTTTTTCACATGACTGCAATGTCCATAATACAGATGTACATGTTTTTCTCCTTTCAAAGGATGGTCTAATTATAGAAATAAATTTCCTAAGATTAATTAACCTATACATTTTTGTTTTATAAATTATAATTTTAATCAATGATTCTATTATATGTCATACTTTATGTAGGATTATTATGCCTAAAGTTGTAAGTGTGATCATACCATAGTTATTCTCTTCTGAAAAAAAAATAGTTTTGAAAAATAAATTATAAAAATCTTATAATTCTCTTTTCCCTGGGGAAAAAGAAAACTAGCATGAAAATGTACCATCATTAAAAATCCTAACACAACTTACCATACAATAATTAGGACTTGATTTTCATATTTTAATTCTTCAACATTTTTATACACATAGTACATGATTATGTATTTGCATTTTGTAATTCTTATGATAATTTTCCCAATTTATTTTGTGACCTGAATACATCTTAAATATCAGAAGTTCATAGCTGTTAATGAAATCTGTGTACGCTTCTATAGGTTGAAATTTTGGGTCTATCACATACTTACCTTTGGCATCTGGGCATATTGACTGACCCCTGTAAGCCTCTGTTTCTCTGTTATTAAAAGGGAAATAAATGATTCAGTGCATCATATGCTTAAGAATTTTTTAATTCAATGAAGGTAAATCATATAACAATACCTGGTACCTGGTAAGCATTGAAGAACTGTTTTGTCCTATATTGAGCCAGTTATTTTTCCATAAAGTATTTATCTCTAAGCCATTTTGTTCAATAGCCACCAATGGACAAATAAGGAGACCTGGGACCTACCCTTATTTGGCCAAATAATCCACATCAATGTCTGTATCTCCACCTTCAACATTCATTTAAACATTTATTTACTGAGGACATAGGCACTCTAGGCACTGTGGATAGACATGATAGGCAAACAACAAAAAGACAGAAAAAAGCAGGTTTTTCTTTTTTTTCTGGAGCTTTTATTCTAGTCTTCTTCCCTCTGTTCTACCTACTATAATTTTCCCCATTATCTGCTGTCACCTGCTCCTTCTTTATGATGCTTTCAATATTTTTTTGCCAAGGACTATCCTAATTTCCAGAAGTAATCCAACATTTGCCATTGACTCTTTGGTGCCTTTCATGACTGTCAGGCAACACTTTATTCTTGGAAGTCTGAAGATTGAGGCATGGTATGGTCAGAGATGGAGTTTCAGATTTTCTGTTTTTCAGCAGTGAAGACATGGAATAGGACAGTCACAGGGCATGAATGTAGCCTGACTTGTGAACTGGCATGATGATTTTAAAATGGAAGGGAGAACATAGAAGCAAGGCTCTGTAGACAGACCAAAAAAAAAAAAAAACAAAAAAACAAAACAGACATTTTACATGTCCGCATGAGGACAGGAAAAGGAAATTTGGTAGTTTCATGAATTATCATCTGAATAATGGAGAATGTTAAAAGTACCACTTACCAGAACCAGATATCTAAAATAAATGACTAATTTTGGATGATGAGTTTTTTTTGTTTTATATGTGTTGGATTTTCAGTGTTAAAATGTTACTCAAAGAGATACAAACTGCCAGTTATTTGTTCATGGATCTATTGTCAGTGCCCCAAACGGTACCTGACATATAGTAAGCATGCTTGAGTAGACTGAATGACAGTTGGAAATAACATAAGAATACAAATATAGACTGAAATACTGCTTGCCTTCCAACATTCACATATTTACCATCATAGAAATTTATCAAAACAATTTGAAAAAATCAATTCTTAAATTCAGTTAATACATAAATGTCCCAACAAGTCAATACTTTTTAAAATAAAAGAGCAATGAGTGTAGTTTTGCCTCACCAGATACTGAATTTTATACCAAATAAAACATAGTAGTTTAGGAACGAGACTGATTATTGAAGAACTCAGAAAGTGATCCATGATTATGGAGAAAAAAGAAAATAAATTGTGTGTGTGTGTGTGTGTGTGTGTGTGTGTTTAAAACTATTTATAAACTATCATTTCAAATTGATCAGGAAAGCAGGTATATTTTTCCAGGATATATGAGGCTATCTTTTTATAATGAGGGTGAGGACTGAGGGCAGAGAGCTTCTCTGAATTTCACATTAGGAATTCTAAGAGCATTACAAAGGGAAGCATAAAAACAGAACAAGAATGATAATAAGAAGATGGTGGCATAGGAAATGCAAGCCTCTTTTCCCAATAAGAAACAGCATATAGTTAGCGACCCATGAATGATAATAGCCTTAGGAGGGCTCAAAGGTCCATTAAAAAAAAAAAAAAAACTGTGGCAACACAGTGGAGAAGAGAAAAAAGATGTTATGATGTGAGTATGAGGTGTCTCCCCCAAGCTCCTGTGTTAATGCAGGAATATTCAAAGGTGAAATGATGAGATTATGAAAGCTGTAACCCAAGTGTTCCATCCTAGATGAGTAGGGTGACTGAGTGGTAACCCTAGGCAGGTGGGCCAGGCTGGAGGAGGTGTGTCCCTGGGGTGTGCCCTGGAAGGGTTGATCTTCTTTGGGATTCTGTTCCCACCCCTCCCTCTCCCTCCCTCCCCCCACCTTCTCTCCCTCTTTCTCTATCTCTCTCTGTTTCCTGGCTACTCTAAAGGAAGTAGCACTCCCCCAAACACTGCCATGCTGATTTGATGCTTCGTCTTGTGTCTGAAGCAATGAACTTGATGGACTGAGACCTCTGAAACTATGAACCCCAAATAAACTTTGCCTCCTTTAAGTTGTTCTTATCAGGTATTTTGGATAGAGTGCTGCAAAGTTGACTAAATCACAGAAACGTTCACCATGAAGATGGGCATAACTGAGATAACTGAAGATGACTAGGAGGAAAGGAAAAGGGCAATGGTTGTATCCATATTAGCTACAAATATGTGAAGAAAAGGCAACCGGTGCACATTGCTTTGTTATGCTCGGATTCGGGACCCCCAAAAGACCACCAGAGACCAAGATCAATGTAAGCAGCAAAGAGGTGTTTATTGTGAGCTAGCTAGGTCCTCCGGGCGCACACAGCAACTGGTGACACTGAGAGGCCCCGAGTCCAGGGTTTGCAGCAGTTTTATACACTCTTTGGGGAAGGCAGGGACTTCACATACATCATAGCATCTCTCAGCAAATCATCACCACCGTGGGAAAATCAAACAACAACAACTCTTAACATTGATTAGTACATTCACTGGAGGGAACAAGTTGGGTAAAAGTGATTGGTTAGTACCAGAGGCGATTCGTTTGAACTAATTGGTTTAAGCCACGAGGGGTATAGTACTGAACTACAGGGTTTCCCATTATGTTATCAACCACCATAAACTACTGGGAGGGTCATCTGGCATCACAGGTATATGCCCTGTCTCATGCTGATTGGTGGTTGCTAGGGGGTTGCTATGGGTCCTCACCTAACCTGACTGAGTCAGGGATACTGGTGCAGCAGATCTCTCCTGTTATTTGTAGATAAACAATTCAGCAGGGTGGGTATGTATCTAGGAGTGCTCTGTGGGTCTTTCCAAGGACAAGGGTCACGCCCCCTTCCTTGGACAGACTTTGCTCTAAGGTAGAGGCTGGTTTTTCAGATTCCAGATATTTAATTTTTTGTGTGTTCATATGAAAAACTATACAAACATTTCTCAAAAGTTAAAAATAGAGCTACCATATTACCCAATAGTGTACCTTCTGGCTATATAGGCAAAACATAAAATCAGTATGTTAAAATGACATTTGCACTTCTGTTTCATCATAGCATTACTGACATTATCCAAGCTGGGCACAGAAAGGCAAACACCTTATGATCTGATTGTATGTAGAATCAAACAAGGTCAAACTCATAGAAGAAAAGAGTTTGAAGAATGGTTACCAAGAGCTGAGGAAGGAGGAAAAAATGGTAGTGGGGGACTGGGAGATACTGATTAAAGGGTACAAAGTTTCAATTAGATAGGAATAGTAGTCCTGAAGATCTATTGCTCAGCATGTTCACTAATATATGCAATTCTTGGAAATTTCTCACAATATATAATTAGTTTATTTTTATTATTGTTTATTATAATTATACAAAGTGGTGGATTCACTATGATACATTTATATATGCATGTAACTTGATGAATCTCATTTGCCAGTACCCTCTCTTTCCCTCTCCTCCTCCCTTCTCCAGCCCACTTGCTCTAGAGAATAAGTTTTAAATGTTCTTATGACCATAAATGGTAAGTATCTGAGGTTAATGGATATGTTAATTAGTTTGATTTAATCCACAATGTATAAAGATTCCACAATACATAAATATCTGAAACCACATTGTACATTATCAGTATACAAAAGCTTTTATTAATTAAATTACTTCCTTGGTTATTTAAAGAATAAGAAACAACAAAATACTAGAAGAAAATCATTATATACAATATTGAACCAGTACGAAACCTAGTACTACCAAAAAAAAGATTCAGTAATTCAAGTATATGAATATGGGAGACTTTATCAGAAGAGAGAATATTAACAAAATTTTTAAGAGAAGGGAAATGTATGCAATATTTAAGCTATAATTAATATACATGATATATGAATAATCTGATGAATAAAAAAAATTATATAACATAATAGGAAAAGGGCAAAAAATCTAAATATATACTTCATGGAAGAAAAAACAACAACAGAAATAATTAATGAGTGTACTGTAAGTATCATTTTACAAGTAATACCATGTTTTTCTATATAGGAAAAAAACATTTATAATAATGTTAATTAGGTACAGTGAAATGTAAATCAACAAAAAAATTGGTTGATTTAATAAATAAATAAATGACAGAGGAATGCATTACAATTCTTATGACACATATATATCAAAATTTTTCATATCTCTGTTTGTATATAAAATATTTTGACACCCAATTTGTGTCTTCATACATGTACTTTGGATAATGATGTTTGTCACATTCCACCATCTTGCTAATCCCCTGCCCCTTCCTTTACCCTCCCACCCCTCTGCCCTATCTAGAGTTCATCTATTCCTCCCACACTCCCCCTCCCTACCCCACTATGAATCAACTTCCTTATGTCAGAGAAAACACTCAGCATTTTTTGGGGGGGGATTGGCTAACTTCACTTAGCATTATCTTCTCCAGCGCCATCCATTTACCTGCAAATGCCATGATTTTGTTCTCTTTTATTGCTGAGTTAAATTCCATTGTATATATATGCCACATTGTTTTTATCCATTCTTCCACTGAAGGGCATCTAGGTTGGCTCCAAATTTTAGCTATTGTGAGTTGTGCTGCTATAAACATTGATGTGGTGTGTCCCTGTAGTATGCTGTTTTTAAGTCCTTTGAGAATAGTCCGAGGAGAAGGATAGCTGGGTCAAATGGTGGTTCCATTCCCAGATTTCCAAGGAATCGCCATACTGCTTTCCACGTTGGCTGCACCAATTTGCAGTCTCACCAGCGGTGTATGAGTGTACCTTTTTCCCCACATCCTTGGCAACATTTATTGTTGTATATATAGAATGTTACAATCGTTTTTAGAAAAGCAACTTACCATTCAGTGTAAAATTACTGGACTATTAAACTTTAAATATTCTGTCCTTCCAAGAAATTATAAGCAAATAAGAATGTTGTTTATAGCATTATAATTTAAAAAAATGAAAAGAACCTTAAAAATCCATCAATTTATAAATAGTTAAAAGTTGGGTAATAACTATATGATACTGTACAATATAACTATATAATATAATACAAAGATGGATAAAAAATAGGTGATTTGACATATAGACATAAATCATCTCCAAGATCTATTGTATCAGTGATGTAAGTTCCTAAGTGCTATAGGCATAATCTATGTAAATACAGGTTTCCATTTGCATCTAGTCTGAAGGTGTTTGAGCAGGTGTGTCCATTGTGAGTGTGTGTACAACTATAGAGAAACATCTGGAATAATTTTCAGGGATCTGGGAACTGTGGGCATTTCAAGTAAATAGATGGGACAATGAGTAAGAAAAAAAAATAGTGCATTTTATGCTTTATATGTTTGTACGTATCTTCCTTTAGGTGGATTATATTTTACTATTGGAATAAAAACTGAAGACCTTAAAATGAACAAATAAAATAGGTAATCATATGAGAAGAGATGACTGAGATAAGAAGACTTAGGTAGTAGAGCAATTCGATTTTTGTTTCTGATAATATACTTACTGGTAAATATAATACAATTTGTAATGAATATATTTATACATATCAGTGAATATAATGTCATGTTTCAACAATTTCTGAATAATTTTTTTACAAGATACAATTCTTCAAAATCATGAGAACTTTAATTATCCCTTCCCTATGTTATTGGAAATATTTGTTTCTTCAGAAAACCAGTAGTTGCTGTTAGAGGACTTTGTGATTTAAAAATGAGGGTTCAAAATGGGCAAGTTAATGCAACAAACTAGAAGTTAGACTATATCACTCATTCAGGTTTACCCCCTAACTTGGACTGTGGCGTATTTATATTAAAAGCTATGAAGAAAGAAACTGATTATATTAGATACACTTTTCAGAATTAATAGGTTTGAAGAGTTCTAGACTCTCATCCAACTACACATTTCAAGAATTTTGTATCTCTGGATTTAACTAGCTTATCATTCTATTTCTGTTTGCTTTATTTTCTTTTTCAAAGTGGCTTTTAAAATATGAAACATATAGGGGAAATTCTTACTCCTTTGAATAGTTTCAAATAATAGTACCTAAAAAATGCATGATGTGATCAAGTAAGTGCATTGATTTAAAGAAGGAAAATAGGGCCTGGGGATGTGGCTCTAGTGGTAGTGCGCTCGCCTGGCTTACAAACAAAGATGTTGTGTCCGCCAAAAACTAAAAAAATAAATATTGGAATTCATTCTCTCTCTCTCTCTCTCTCTCTCTCTCTCTCTCTCTCTCTCTCTCTCTCTCTTTAAAAAAAAAAAAAAGGAAAATAGTTTTCCCCCTGGCTCATGTTGGAGAATTTGTTTAAGATCTCTTCTTCGTGACTTTCTGAAATCATCTTGTTGAGAACAAGAGTAAGGGATGCTGTGACTGAACAGACTGAATATCATTGATTTTTAGCAATCTTCTTAAAATATGTTTCTCATTCACTTGTTTCATTTATTTATCCAACAAGTATGACATTTATAAATGCAATAAGTATCTGTTAGTGTATGAACATTATTATGTTTCCCAATGAGTATTCAATAAATCTTCATTTTACTTTGACATAACATTGATTCATCTGGACTATTTCAGATATGGCATTTAAGAAAGCATCCTCTACTCCAATAATGAACTTTATTTCAAGCCAAATTTCAGTTCAGAATAAGAAAATAAATCTGCTTTTTTCCAACATGTAGTCTTTCTTCAAGATTACAAATATTACTCAGGCTAATGCTGAACATTCCCTGAGTAGGTAGTGAGTCAAATTTTACCATGTCCAGCAAGTTGTACAGTAAAATAAAAAAAAAAAAGCTACAGATGTTCAGGAAATTAGAATGTAGAGTATTGTTTGTAAACCAAATTTCCACAGTCCTGTATATTTCTCTGGGAAATCAGAAAATGATTAGTCTTCTGTGTTCTTGAAGCTATCTTGACTTCACCAGGAACAATCCCTTTTTCTTCTCTTTAGATCATAGGAGGTAGATACACTTGCTTTTTAAAACATTGATCATGTAATTCCAATCATTGCTTTTATGTCTGTCTCTTCTACCCAATAAAGCAGACAAAGTGTCTATTTCATCTTTGTAATGCCTTTCCTGTCACAGAGTAGGTATCAATAAAAGTATCTCAAAAGGATGAAGAAATGAAAAATACATAATGTGCAACAGCACTCTTGTAAGTGTGAGAAAGCAAGAAGAATTTATGCATTTTTCTGTGGCAGGTTGGCAGGCATGAACTAAGTCTGTTCTGTACAGCCAGGGTTGAAAGGCATCTATCCTAATGCCTCCTTTGTTGGAATGAATTAAAAAAGACTTTTGGCTTGTCTTTCTGTCTGATTCACCACAATTTTTCTCTTCTTTAAAGCTAAGCAGTATATAAGTGTTTTTCATAAGAACTGTTTAATAGGTAAATTGAAAGAAGATGTACATTTCCTCCAGAACATGTCTATCTTCTTCTCAATAAGAGGGCCTCCAAGTCTGATAAAACCATCTATTTTATTTTATTTTTTTTTAGAAAACTTCTGGAAACCTAAATAAACTCATTAAATTAAATGTAAGATTTTAGTGACTACACTTTAAATATGAGACCAAATGTGTCTCATCAACCATCATGTTTGTGGATATAAGGAATATTAAACACTGCAGAGAGACAGGACTTTCAGTTTGTAGATGTGGACCCTGGACATAAAGACAGAGTTCAAATCACAATTCAACTCTAAAAATGAGGTGTTTTTTTTAAATCTACAGATCTTGTAATCCTTTTCTCATTTTTTTCTGCAAAATAAAAAGGATAAATTCATGATGTTCTTAAAGAGTATATAGGAATTGGCACACACACACACACACACACACACACACACATATCTAAAATAAAATTGATTTGAACACATCCTTCTAAGTTTACCAAGGCTTGGAAACACATCTGTGGTACAATGCAACCATCTCTCAAGGTTTTCTATTTTCTTCATAGGAGAGGGAGAGCTATAAGTACGGACCTCTAATCAAAGGATGAATATTAAAAGAAAAGAATTTAGAAGTTCCTCTTTTTGTGAAATCCTGATTCTACAGACTGTCCTATGATGAAGTCTGAGCCTGGAGTTGGCCAGTGTTTTTCCTTTCTCAGGGTGATGTTTGTGCAGATTTCCTCGGGTGTTTTGAGAAATGATGCCAAGATCTCAGACAACCAAAAAGCATAATGGGAGAAGGCACAGCAGAAAGAGGTGAGTTTCCATAACTTGATGTAGTCCTGACACCTTGGGAAGAAGAGAGAAGGATGTGAATAGATAGGGTGGGTCTCACACTCCAGCACAGTTCCCAGAAATAGAAGCTAAACTCTGAAGGAATCCTGAAACCAATGTCATTCTGAGGGAACCCTGCAACTCTGGCCCACCTTAATAACCCCACTGTAGTTAGCCACTGTCTTAGGCTGTAGTAGCAAAGCTTTGTTGTAAAAGTCAGTGGGTACATTAGATTCTTACTGCTACTGTAGCAAGTGACCACACATTTACTAACTTTAGCAACACAAATCAATTGCCTTGGAGTTTTTTGGGTCAGAAGTCCACTCAAGGCTCACAAAACTAAAGTCAAGATGTTGTCAGAGCTGTAGTTCTATCTAGATGCCGTATGGAAAATCAGTTTTCTTGTTGATTCAAGTTGCAACAGAATTCAGTTTCCACAGCTAAAAGGCCAAAGTCCCCTTTCTATATTGGCTATAACCTGAGAGCTGTTCTCAGCTTCCAGAGTAGTGATATTTCCTGGCTCCTGGTCATATCCTTGACTCTTCCATCTTGAAAGCCAGTTGCAGAGGCCCACACCTGCTCACAGGCATCTCCTGATCTTTTTAATCTTTGCAGTGCTCTCTCGTCCAGCCGTCAATGGTTTTCCACTTCTATGAGTGATAACCGTGTATCTTAGGTTTACTCAGATCATTAAGGAAATCTCCCTCTCTCAAGATTCCTGCACTTATTTTAATGTAACAGACAGTGTAGTGACAAAATAATTATTATACTTTATTAATAGGGTAACAGACTCCTCATAATTGCTACTTCATATCTAGATAGTTTAAAAGAATTAAGAGGTCGAAATAAATACAGATATATAAGGCTACTGAATTTTAAAGATTAAAATAAGTTTCAACTATTGGAGACAGAGAAGCTAGTCAGTAAATAATTTTGAGACATTAAGATAATGATCTGTTTTAAAAACAAAAATAATGAATGCCATCTTTACAAAAAGTAGTGGTAGATAAAGATGTAAAACTACAAAGGCTCACACCAACAAAAGATATAGAAGAAAGTATAGATAAACATAATAAAACTCCTTGGGGAATCTTATATCAGGCCACAAAACTCCTGACTATAAAATAAAATGAGAAAAGGAAATTAAAACAAGAGCAAAACCAAACAGTTTGTCAATGAATAGAGACTCCTTGAATTAAGATTAATCTATACAATAAAAAAACAGAGTTATGCATTTCAATGTGAAATGATTACTAACATAGTTTGAGTGAAAGACTTATGATACAGTATAGTGAATATAAAATTATAATTATAGTCATAAATATTGCATGGAAAACCATGTATATGTATGTATGTATACCTATGAAAATTTTTGCTTGAACCTGCTAAGAATTTCAATAATATCTTTAAAAAAATCAAAAGCAAAAGATAATGTACATGTGCACTAGCTTCACCAAGCTCAGAGTAGATAAAATCAAAGTAAGATGTATTAGTCAACTATATTTATTTAAAAATAATAATTAGTAATCAATTCTGTTGTGACCTTTCTTGCTTATCATTAGTCATAATTTGCTAATTTATATAGAGATTCTTTGTTTTGTTTAGTACTGGTACCATGAATTGAACACAGGGATGCTTAACCACTGAGCAGCATTCCCAACCCTTTTTCATTTTTCATTTTGACACAGAGTCTCGCTCAGTTGCTTAGGGCCTTGCTAAGTAGCCGAGGCTGGCTTTGATCTGGTGATTCTCCTCCCTCAGCCTCCTCAGCTGTTGGAATTACAGATGCACCGGCCACTGGAATTACAGATGCACTATCATGTATATTGTGATTCTTTGATGACACTCAAAGTTTTGTACAATTGGGAGCAAATCTTACTCAGTATTTGAATAATTACAAAAATAATTAATGTATGTTGGTTCTTATGTTTGTGTGTGTATGTGTACTTGTATGTATATACACATATATATGTACATGTGTGTATATATATATACATATCCATCCATCCATCCCTAGGTAGAATTATTAGGTGATATTTGAGTGACCATGACTGCACTGATAGAAAAAAACAAATCCATGACAAAATCATGGATTTTGCAGGGAAATGGATGGCACTAGAGCAGATTATGCTTAGTGAAGCTAGCCAATCCCTAAAAAACAAATACCAAATGTCTTCTTTGATATAATGAGAACAACCAAGAACAGAGCAGGGAGGAAGAGCAGGAAGAAAAGATCAACATTAAACAGACACACTAGGTGGGAGGGAAAGGGAGAGAAAAGGGAAATTGCATGGTAATGGAGGGAGACCCTCATTGTTATACAAAATCACACATAAGAGGTTGCTAGGGGAATGGGTAAATAAACAAGGAGAGAAATGAAATACAGTAGATGGGGGTAGAGAGAGAAGATGGGAGGGGAGGGGAGGGGGATAGTAGAGGATAGGAAAGGTAGCAGAATACAACAGTTACTAATAGGGCATTATGTAAAAATGTGGATGTGTAACAGATGTGATTATGCAATCTGTATTTGGGGTAAAAATGGGAGTTCATAACCAACTTGAATCTAATGTATGAAACATGATATGTCAAGAGCTTTGTAATGTTTTGAACAACCAATAAAAAAAAAGAAAAAAAGAAAAAAACAAATAAACAAGATACAAAGTTTAATTCTGGAATTTTCAGTTTATCTTATTGGTTTAAATGCTTTGAGATATTTTTGTGTCACTGGACCTTTAGAGATAAAAATCTAACCTGATCCTCTTATGACACATTAATTAGTGAGCTTTCTGTTACTATAATGAATACCTGAAATAATCAAGTCATAAGGAGAAAAGGGCTATTTTTTAATCAACTTTTTTCTTCCAATTTGACAAAAAGACATAACAAGAACAATTTTAAAGGAGGAAAAGTGTAGAGAGTGGGGAATCAAATCATGCCTCTGACTCTCTCATGACTACATTTTTGCTGAGAGATGCCTGTGCAAAGGTGCAGGTCAAGATGCCTCAGTTGCTATGGTGATGCTGTGCCAAAGTGCCAGCTGTTATCAGTCAAGGCCTTGAGTTTAGCACCAACTCCCAGGGATAGAGAATTGTGAGGAAAAAAGATGACTAAATATTTCACCTGTCCTGCATCCTTCATATTGCCTGCTTTGTTGAACTTCCCCACAAATAACCTTTTCATGAAACTTATAAACATACCGAGCTAGCTCTGGTGTTAGTCAAACTTCGCCAGGGGTTGGCTGAACCACCTGCCCCCACCTTTTACTCTCTCTGTGTGTCTGTTTTTTCTTCATCCCACATCACCCCTCATCTAGTGTCTCCCTGAATTAATGGGCACAGCTCAGAGCAGAGATGAGGCTTTGGCAGAAAAGTTTACTTGGGTCTCAGGGTTTCAGAGGTCTCAGTCCATAGACAGCCAGCTCTATTACTCTGAGCCTTAGCTGAGGCAGAACATTATGACAGAATAGTGTGGACAAAATGCCTCAGCACATGGCACCAGGAAGCAGAGAGACAGCTCTTCTCTCCAGGAACAAAATATATACTCCCAAATCACACCCCCAATTAACCGCCTTTTCCAATCATACTACCTGCCTCTAGTTACCACCCAGTTAATTCCTATAAGGGAAATAATAAGACTTTCATAACCCAATCATTTTACCTCTAAACTTTGTTTGCATTGCTTCACCAATTAACTTTGGGGGGACACCTCATATCTATCTAAACCACCATAGCAATTCTGACCTACAGTTTTAGGGGTTCCAGTCTATGAGAAGGTGGGTCCATTGCTTTAGGCCTCTCATGGAGTTGCTGGATTGGACATGGCAGAAAGTGCATGATGGAGCTAAATTGCTCAACTCATGGCCAGGAAGCATGAGAACAGAAGGGCCTGGTGTCCCACTATTCCCTTCAAGGGGACACCTTCAATGACCTGAAGATCTTCCACTGGGCCCTACCTCTTAATGGTTTCACCACCTACTCCCAATAATACCTCCCTGTGGACCCAACACATTTGCTTTGGGGAATATTCAAGATCCATATAGCAGAGGTAGACCTTGCAGGAGACAGCAGGAAAGCCATCATAGACTGTGTTGTGTGACATCACAATCTCCGTGCAGGACCACTCATTGCTCTTCTTCCTATTTGAAGAATATTCTAAGTGACAAGGATGCTTCTCACTTTTCATTTTTCCCTGGCTAAACAGACATCATGTGGCAAACAATCATTCTCATAGAGACATGTCTATTACATTTGTAACTGATACTACACAAGGTGGCCATATGAGCAGGATGAAAACTACAAGCATTGTCTTTATTTTCATAGATCTCTAAAGTGTAAATGGACCACCATTGTAAATTGACCTTGAGAAAATGGCTTTTATTTAACCTTCATGTTGTTTTGTTACCTGTCAGTATAATAAAGAGTAAACGAAATGTGGCAATGTTTAGTACCATCCTAGCACAGAACAATACAAATACATATTTGTATGTATATTGCCTGTATAATAAATATCTCCTGGGGAGGTAGTTGCATCATTTACACCTGCCACAAAGCTAAAAGAAGTGAATTAATCAGTTTTAGTGTAGTCTTTGACTTTTTTTCACATCAGGGATGCCACATGAGTCTGACATATGTGTCAATCTCTTTATTTCATAGAAAGTAGCGCTTTTTAATCTCTCAGAAATAAACCTTGGTGTATTCAGCGATGCCAATCAAAGTTGTTTTTATGTATTTTTAAAATCTTCAATGGAATAATAACCCACAATTCTCTTTCATTTAACCAGATCTTCTAATGTTTGAGTTTATAAACTTGCAGGTTAAATCTTCAAGGAAAGAAATTGGCATTCAAAGGGAGTGCATTTTACAAATCATCATGGTCATGGAGGACTCAAAGTGTCATGATGTCCTCCTTGTTTCCCCTGGTGGATGTGGGCAGCACAAGACCACAGGGATCAATAAATGTGGCCTGTAGGCCAAATCCAGCCTGGTGTCTGCTTTCTTAATGATTCATGATCCAAAACATGTTCCATATGTTTTAATGGTTGAGGGGGCAGGGAGAAGATTTTGTGACATTTTGAAAAATATTATGTAATTCCAATTTTAGTGTCCAGAAGTAAAATATTGTTGAAACAAAACTAGGGTCATGTGTTGATATTTAATCTACAACAGCTTTCCTGCTCTAGAGGCAAAAGTGAGTCATTGCTAAGCCTCAGATATTTACTATCTGGTCCTTGACAGAAAATGTTGACCAACCCTGCCCTAAAGTCAAAAACCTCCAGAGAGAACCATAGGCTGCTCCTGATTTGCCTTCAGCTTCCTTATTTTTATATCACCTGCCTCTTCATTCAACCATATATCATATTGCCTGATTTCTCTCTGTATCATTTTTATTATTTTTTAAACAATTAAATTATGTACATGAAACATGGGGTGAGCAAGGGCACTCCAGATGCATAGGTACTATTCCTACATGGTTCCCTTTGTTCTTCCATTGTCTTTACTACAGTTCCAGAACATTCAAAATGCACTCTGCAACTCCCTTTAGATACATTCCTAGCCAGAAATCGTACTCCTTTTCTTACTATCTTAAAAGCATTAAAGACCCATTTGAACAAATAATAAAACCTGTCAATTCCTTCAGCCCTCCAGGCAACAATTTACTAAATGTTATCAGATCTTTTCTATCTGGGGAGGTGGTTGTGCCATTTACACTCTGATAAGTCTCAGTCACAGACACGTGTTGCTGCAAGGCAGTCTCTCCCCAGGCACTGATTCCCCTGCTTCCAGGGGCCAAAGACCTAGAATATAAGATACAAAGCGGTGGGGGAAAAAAAGCTGTGCTTCTGATAGACATTAGAGAAAAGGTTGATTTTTCTTCTACCTTAGACACTCAAATATCAAAATTTCAATCAAGGTTTTGTTTTGTTTTGTATTATCCTCATGACATATCTCAAAATTGGTGGAAAATTATAATAACCCACTTTCTTGACAATATAAATGGATTTGTATTTTATATTCACACAGTGCACCTTTCAGAATTATGAATTTATAAGCTTTTCTTTAAAGTGCACATTTGCTTTTTAGGATACAGATATTCACTCGTTATGTTGTTTTCTTTCTGTGTGTCTTTGTGAAAGAGGAGATTATTTTTCAAAAACGAGAGAGAACATGTGCTAATTTCATTACTATAAATTTTCAAGCACAGACCAAGCTGCATCTGTAAGAACCAAAGACCAATTAACAATACATGGCTTTGCTGATGACCCTGTTTTGCTTTTAAAAGGATGCTAATTTTCAAAATCCCTGCAGATTGATATCCAGCACAGATGTGCACAGCAGTAAGTGCACAATATGTAGGTATGCACCTTATCTTCCAAAGTAGCAGTTGAAAATGGCACTCGACCTAATTAGCTCTCAAAAATGATTTAGAAGGACAGGAATTGGGAGGAGAGTCAGAGCCAGGCAATATGTTACTAAATTTTGAAATAGAAACATGTCTTTTGTAGAGAGTCTTAAAAAAGATTCATAGGAGGGGATGGAATGATAAAACATCACTCCATCAAGCTCCACCTTCATAAGACTGGATGATGGTTTAAGACTTTGAAGCAGGGACCGCCCCCTCTGAACCATCCATGCCCAGAGTTTGCACAGAGGTATATTCTCAGAGTACCATCCCTTGACTTCACCCTGGTTTTACAACTCCTTAGTACCTTTACTTTTTTTTTTTAATATTTAGTTTTTAGCTTTAGGTGGACACAATATCTTTATTTTATCTTTATGTGGTGCTGAGGATCGAACCCAGTACCTCACTAATAAATGCTAGGTGAGTGTGCTACTACTTGAGCCATAGCCCCAGCCCAGTACCTTAACTCTTTATACCTGGTGTTTTACTCATAAATCCTAGATTCTGAGGCCATGTCCTATTCTTTATGTTCATCTTCACTCTATTCCATGAATTTTCATTTAAAGGTCTACACTGGGCTTCCGTTTTAGAGTTTGCTCTCTAAGACAATTTTCAGGAGATAATTTCTAGGAGATGTAACCCTTTCTCCTTAGAAATGCCTGCGCAAATAATAATAAATGGCAGTGCTATTGATAGTTTACTTTCATGAAACCTTAAAAGTGCACAATTTTCTCTGGATATTCTGGGCTTCTTGTTTTTGTTCATTTTAATATCAGGACTTTTTTTAATATCAGGACTTTCTAGAAAATCTGGTTTTGTTAGGTAGTAGTTAGGAATGAGCATTGACTATGAACCAATAATATAGCAGGATCACAGAGTTTCTTTGAATTGCCTTTAATAATCAAGTAACCAGCAGAAAAATAGGAGTAATAACCTTAAGAAGGAACCCGTGGAAACAAAAGGCGTAAATTAATAAATACCTTAAGAAGGAAAGATCAATGACACTAACTCCTGGCAGGGTCTACTGGGGTCATTGTAAAATTAGGATTTATGGCTACAAGTTTCTTAATATATTTCAGAAGGGTGCACTGAGATGAAGTTTGCACAGTCATTGACTAGAGCAGATGAATGGGATGGTTATCATGACTGTCAACACTCCCCCACTCAATGTGAAGAAGGAGTTAAATATCTGATTGGAGAAGGATGCAGAAGGTATAGCCCAGTTCGCCTGGTAAACATCAAACAGAAGTGAATTTGGAAGTAGCATTACATTTTCTTTGTTGTTCTGTGCTAGATGTTGACTTACTCTCTCTTGATAGTATTTTTCCTTTGAATCTTACTTTATTTTCACTTACAATAAAATTCTCTTGCTTGCCTTTTCATGTCTGAATTTAAGTTTATTTTTTCATTGGGACCCAAGAACCAAGGCTTGGAGCTTCAGCCTGCTACTCTCCTGTGACTGTGAGAAAGTATCTGAAGTTGTTTCCATAAGATCCATTTCATAAAGTTTTGTGATAATTGAAACAAAAAAAAGAGGAAAGTTGTTGCCACCTCATTCATACTACTACATTTTGTGAAAAAACACTACCTTGTGTGTGCATAGATCCACTGTTACTTAAATATATATTAATTAAAGCAAATTGTATATTCTGAACTCCTAAGAAGTTCTAGTGGAACTTGGGCGGTGGGAAGTTCATTGATAAAGCTTGTGCTTAGCCGGCATAAGGCCCTGGTTTCTATCCTCAACATTGGGTGAAAAGAAAGTTCTAGCATGTGATATTTTCTTCAAAAACTACTTAGAAGAAGTACAACTTCTTTCCCAACTTGAAAAATCACTGACATTGGATGGCAACTTAGGTTTGAGTTCTGGCCCCACTCTTTACTAGCTGTCTGTGCATAGAAATCTCAGAAATTAATACAAAGATGGTAACAAATGTTACCTTTGGTATACACTGGAGATCGGTTGCAGGACCAAAATCCCTAGATGCTCAAATCACTTATATAAAATGGGATCATATTTACATGTAACCTATGTACATTCTCTTATATATTTTAACTCATCTCTAGATCATTTATATAGCCTGATACAATAGAAACATTATTTAAGTAGTTGTTTCTAGTAGTTGTTCAGGAAACAATGACAAGGAAAAAGTTCTGTGTTTGAAAGATGCAATTTTTCCCAAATATTTTCTATCTGTGGTTGATTGAGTCTTCAGTTTTGGAACACATAGACATGGACTTTTGACAGGATTGCAAAAGAAGATGGTGAGGGTTAAAATTACACAATGTTAGGTAAATATGGAAAACATATTAAAATAACTTAATAAAAATCACTCCCTCCATCTTTTCCCTGAAAAAGTCTCACTCTCTCTCTTTAGACCTAGTTCTGATACTTAGATGATCTCTCTGTGAGCTTTTACCCAGTTGTTTTCATGTGGACACTTTCTGGTTTCTTCTTGTCATCCAAATTAACCATCAATTTGTATTTCAAGATGACTTATATTTTGTAATAAGACACAGATTTATTTTCATTATCAAAAAGAAGCCCATCACTCCCCTGTTGCTATTCTTTTTACTCTGCAAAAAGATGCCCTTAACTAAAAAATACACATGCTGGGATGATTTCCACAGAATCTTCTATTTCACACAGAGGCACTTGTGTTACCAGAATTATATTATCCAGCTATGAGAAAAGATAGCTGCATATTTCTAGTAATTTGAATATGAGAATATATTTCTGCCCTTCCATAGATTTTAAGACATATAAAATTTTATGCAAAAGAATTTTTTGTTATACTCTGCTACGACTAATTATTGAATTAATTTTGTGATGAAGCAATGATTTTTTTTTCTCTTCATCACATTTGCTTGATCTTTTTATTCTGTGATGCCTCTATCTCAGAAGCACATGCACGCACAGTGAGATGGAAAGAAAAGGTGGCTTATTTAATAAAATAACACTTTATAGTAATTATTTTCATAATTGAAACCTTACGAAATAACCTTTCTAAAGTGGTCTTGGAATATTTGGATGTTCAGATACGTGCATTTTTTGAATATTTTTAAGTTCTTCTTCCTGATTGGCACAAATAAGATAGATGCAGAGTGTTTGTCCTCTGGCTGATGGCTTGGGAATCTCTGCTTTGGAATTTCAACCAGAAACCCAGGGTTATGTTGGCTGCAGTTCAAACAGGGAAGCCAAAAAGCAGTTTGTTTCCATCTGGGTAAGTAGCACTTCAGTCTGTCACTACTGAGAGCAGAAATGTATTAATAACCAAGAAGAGATCTCTGAAAACTTCTAGAAAATCACAGTGAGAAAGTCCTAAAACAAAGCAGTGATAGCCTGTTAAACTGTGTAGTCTTCCATAAGGCGAGGGGGATGCTGCGACATGTAGGGTATTTATATACCAGTTAGCACTTAATAACTCTCTTTTCAGAGAACCTTCCATCCTGGGAGAAGTCAGAGAATCAAAGTCACATTTGCTTTTTGTTGTTTGCAATAGGTTGCAGTACTTTGTTGATGAAACAGCTGAGGTTTGCAAGGTCTATTAACTTGGATCAAAGAGAGTTTTATTCAGTTTCATCTTGAATATAAACAGTGCTGCTCTCCCAAAGGATGGGATCACATGGTGAACCTAGGACCTCAAAATTACATTCCCACTGCCCATCTACCATCAAAGCTAACTGTTTATTTCAAATTAGGTTTTCTGATTTGAGTATTGCACATATTATCTTTTATACCAGATTCAGTAGGAGAAAACATTTTGCTTGCAAATGAATTACTTCTGATGGACGTGCATGTGATTTTTCTTTATAATCTGAGCTTAAATTCTACCATCTTGACTTTACTGATTAAACTTTCCTTCCTGAGATTGTCATGCTTTGCCTCATCCTAATGTGTAAGGTATTCGTTCTAGCAAATAGACTGAATATTAGGAGTATGGGGGCTAGTTAATACATCCCTAAGCCTTAGAGAAATAGGATAATTAAATGGAAAAAGATAACTGATATTTTAGCTTATTAAGAATTATTTCAATAAAGAAGAAATGTAATGATTTCCTGAATTTTCTAGTTTCTCTATCCTATTTGATAATGTATCAATAATATTCTAGTTATCCAATAAGATTTGTATTTTTAACTCATTATATAGTCCTACCTCCCTCAATAATCCATCCATGTGTTTACTTAATATGTTCACTATGCATGACTACAGTTATGGCTGTAAACAAGATTGTTATGGTCTTAGATTCCTCACAATGTTCCCAGTCTTGGCTGTAACCTGCTCCATCCTTCTCAAGTCCTATTAATTTCAGTTATTTTCTTGTTTCAACTTCTTGTTTTATTGTGCATATACACCCATATACCTGCACCTTCCTCTGATGGATATCTTCAAGGATTGTCTTCTTGATAGCATCTGCACTGGACTCTCACAGATAAGCCCAGCTCAACTTCTGGCTCAGTTATTCCAGGCCCTGGGGGACTTTTCAGCAGCAGCAACCAGCCCAAGCATCAAAGTGGTATTAAAAAGGAGATAGGTGGCAGAGTTGAGAACTTGGACCATTATTGGTGGGGGCTTGTGTCTAATGGCAGCCCAGTCTTGCTTCTGCTGCAGGACTCTGTCCCTGGAGTCCCTGTGAAAGAGAATCCCTTGATTCCTACATTGTTTTGGGGCCCTAGGAAAAATTGAACAAGGGATAATGGTAGTCCTACATGGGATCTCAAAGGCAATGATTGCCCTTTATCAGCTTTCTTCACTTTTTTATTTTAATTAGTTTCAATCTAATACACAATTCCAAAAGCTTTATTTGGTAAGACTCCTCATGAAAATTTTAAAAATTCCACAGAAGTAGCAAAAAAAAGTCATGAAAATTACAATTTCATTTTCAACAAGATATCACACTCTTCAAGAAATGGGTTATCACACTCATGCTAAATATTTTTTAAAATAGTCCTAATAAGAAGCCTCTTCTACCATCACCGTCACTACCACCATGAGACACACACACACACACTGAATCAGAATTCAGCAAAATAAAGTATAATAGGTATATAGCAAGTATTAAAGGTTGGTCATTCTTCTAAGTAAAAATTCATTGAATTTGCACTATAATCTTTCTTTTATTTGTTCTATTTGGTTATATATGACAGCAGAATGCATTTCAATTCACTGTACACAAATAGAGCACATTATTTAAATTCTCTAGTTGTACATGATGTAGAGTTGCATCATTCATGAATCATATATGTATATAAAGTAATGATGTTCATCTCATTCCACCATTTTCCTGCCACCATGCCCCCTTCCCTCTCCTCCCTCCCCTTTGCCCAACCAAAATTCCTTCATGCTCCATCCCCCCATAGTAGATCACCGTCCACTAAACAGAGAAACCATTCAGTTTTTTGTGTTTTTTTTTTTTTGCAATTGGCTTACTTCATTTAACATGATATTCTGCAACTCCATCCATTTATCTTCAAATGCCACAATTTTATTCTCTTTTAATAGTAATATTCCATTGTGTATATATACCACAGTTTCTTTATCCATTCATCTATTGATGAACATCTAGGTTGGTTCTGCAGTTTAGCTATTGTGAATTGAGCTGCTATAAACATTGATGTGGCTATGTCACTGTAAGATGCTGATTTTAAGTTCTTTGCATATAGACTGAGGAGTGGGATAGCTGGGTCAAATGGTGGTTCCATTTCAAGTTTTCTGAGGAATCTCCATACTGTTTTCCAAAGTGGCTGCACCAACTTGCAGTCCCACCAACAATATATGAATGTACTAATAACTGTCTGTTTTATACAAGAGTAAACTGAGATACTGTAAGTTTAAGAAATCTGTCTCAACTCCCACAGAAAATAAATGTTAGATCCAGCTCTAAATTCAGAAATTCTGGGCTTCAGAGCCTATAGTGAAAATTGCTTCTCATGTGATTATTAAGAAAATATGATTTATTAACTCCTGCATTCATATCATTATGAATAAAGATATGGAGCATCCACTCTGGCCAGTCACTAAGCTGGTTGCTAGTAATATATTCTTAATATAGTCTAATGGGTAATGAATGAATGACTATGCCAATATACATTTGCATTTTAATAAGAAGTATGATAGATCACAAAAGGCTTTACATGACAGTGATGACTAAGTCCATGTCTACAACAGGATGGTATGAGAGAAGAAAATGAAATTTTATAGCCTCTGTCTTCCAGAAAGTTGGAGCATGAAGTTCATGATAGATGAAACTATATAAAACAGATATTTTGTAGATACAGAACTTTTCAATGTTGGCAATTTCATTTGGTTTATCCTAATATTTATACAAAAGATGTCTTATAAATTTCAATACTACTTATAAACAAAGTTTTAACCTCCCCGGTTTTTAAGTGTATTACCTATTATGAGAAAACAGTTATTATTTTTCCCCTGAGTTTAACATTTCAATTTACTAGGCAAAACTGAGGAAAAAAATGTTCATGTGAGATCGTTATGGTGGCCCATGTGATGTTTCATAGGAGTTAAAATAGGGCATAAGTCCTGTGGGCTTGTATCATTGGTTCCTTACTAGACAATTATTTGAAATATATTTGGTTAGTTGAATAGGAGCACAATGAGGAATGTCACATACATTTTTCCATTCTTTACAGTCATATTCTATTAAATAGTATTATTTATAATTAATCACAAATTCCTCAGTAATTTATATGTTATGAATAGGTCAGGAGGCTTGAAATCTGGAAATTAGCACAATTGCATCAGGCATTTCAGTGAGAAAATTAATTTCAGGACTTTCTTTTAAAAGTTGTGTGTGTGTGTGTGTGTGTGTTTATGGACTGAGCTTTTTCTATTATGAACTCATAAAAACAAGCCACTTGGCTACAACGGTGGTTTATTGCTTTCTTTAAGAGTGATAGTTAGAACTATGTTATTAGTAATTTTTCATTGCTGTAACCAAAATACCTGACACAGACAATTTAAAGGAAGAGAGATTTATTCTGGCTCCTAGTTTCAGCCAACCCTGCAATCCATGGTTGGCTGGCTGTATTGCTATAGGCTTGAGGTGAGGCAGAACATCATGGAAGAAAGTTATGATGGAAGAAACTGTTCAGCTCATGGCAAGGAAAGAGAGCCAGAGAGAGAGGAAGAAGCTGGGGACAGATACAATCCTCAGGGGCAGGTCTCCAGTGACCTACTTTCTCCAGCCACACCCCACCTGCCTATAGTTTACACCTTCTGCTGGTAGTTCACTCAGTTGTGAATCCACCAAATGGATGAATCTACTGATGAGGCTAGAGTTCTTCTGATCCAATCACTTGCCAAAAGCTTCATCTCTGAACATTGATGCATTGGGAAATAAAAGTCTTTCCCACATGAGATTTTGAGGGACATTGCAGATGCAGACCATAACATGCCGTCTCTAAGATCCCCATGAACTCACAGGTACTCTGACTCACATCTATTACTGAAATTGCTTCTGATACATCTCCTGTCTCTCTTGTCTCTCTATCCATTCTCTTCAGAACAGCCAGAATCATCCTCTTAAAATATACATCAGATCACATCACACTGCAGCAGAGGATGTTCCACTAATGTATGATCTCTCTCTCTTAATAAACCCAAATCCCCGATGGCCAGAATAAAGCCTCAAAAGTTCTGGCCCACAACTCCCTCAATGGAGGTTGTTATCAAAGTGTAATTAGAGCAATAAATGGAATTATAGATTGTTAATTATTAGATCCTTTTTTCATGAAGCATTAACACATGAATGATAACATCTTAAGATATATTTCTTTAGAAAGGATTTTTGAAGTTTAACCATAGTCAAACAGTCAAATCTTGTTATAAAATTATAATAAGGCTAATAATAGAGGAAATTAGATCATGAGAAAACAAGAAAGCAAGAGAGGAAGAGAACTGTAAGCTTTCCTAACTCCTGATGATATGAGTTACCATCTTGGTCATCTGCCTGATTGGCTTGGTTTGAGACCTTTAAGTATTTGAAGGATATCCTTAATTAGGAGCTATGTCTTTGAGTGAAGTAGTCTTCTTAATTAGTTGTGGACTCCTCATTGGCAGGTGAGACATAAAAAGATGAATTTAAATACTACCTGTGATTTCAATATGGTATGTTTCTGGAGGCCAGATATAGAGAGATGTGATAAACCCAGTTTTCAAGAAAAAAATTAAAGTAAAAAACAGAGGAACAAGAAATTATAAGAGATTTTGGTGACCGATCATTCAAATGCAATGTGTCAACTTCATTTGAGCTCTAAGTTGAACTGGTAAGATTGAATAATAGTGTAGTGGAAGAATAAAAAAAGGAAGAGAGGATGGGAATAATGGAATTCTGGAAGTTGAACATTTGATATTTTATTTATACCTTTTAAAATAAAAATTCTTTTTAAAATTATAAGCTTGTTTTACTCAGATTTTTTTTGGAGGGGAGCAGGGAGAGGGTACCAGGGATTGAACTCAGGGGCACTCGACCACAGAGCCACATCCCTAATCCTATTTTTGTATTTTATTAGAGACAGGGTCTCACTGAGTTACTTAGGACCTTGCTAAATTGCTGGGGCTGGCTTTGAACTTGCAATCTCCTGTCTCTGCCTCCAAGAGGGGATGCATATAGAGACAAAATAAATAGTGTCATGTATTATGAAATTTTGAAGTTAAGTGATAATAAGTACATGGAGTTTCCTTATACCACTCTTTTTTTTATTATACATTGTTCAAAACATTACAGAGCTCATGATATATCATCTTTCATATATTTGACTCAATTGGGTTTTGAACTCCCATTTTTACCCCAAATACAGATTGCAGAATCACATCTGTTACATACTCACATTTTTACATAATGGCGTATTAGTGACTGTTGTATTCTGCTAAATTTCCTATCCCCTACTATCCCCCCTCCCCTCCCATCTACCCTCTCTACCTCCTCTGCTGTTGTTCAATTCTCTCCCCTTTTTTTCCCTCCCCCTTGCCCCTCATAACCTCTTATAATTTTGTGTATCATTGAAGGTCTCCTACCATTTCCATATGCTTTTCCTTCTCTCTCCCTTTCTCTCCCCCCATTTGTCTTTGTTTACTGTTAGTCTTTTCCTCATGCTCTTCCTTCCTGTTCTGTTCTTAGTTGCTCTATTTATATCAAAGAAGACATTTGGCATTTGTTTTTTAGGGCTTGGCTAGCTTCACTTAGCATAATCTGCTCTAATGCATCCATTAATGCCACATTTTTTTATCAATTCATCTATTGAAGGGCATCTAGGTTGATTCCACAGTCTAGCTATTGTGAATTGTGCCGCTATAATCATTGATGTGGTGGTATCCCTATATCCTCTTTTAAGGTCCTCAGGGAATAGTCCAAGAAGGGCGATAGCTGGGTCAAATGGTGGATCCATTCCCAGCTTTCCCAGGAATCTCCATACTGCTTTCCAAATTGGCCTCACCATTTTGCAGTCCCACCAGCAATGTACAAGTGTACCCTTTTCCCCACATCCTCGTCAACACTTATTGTTGTTTGCCTTCATAATGGCTGCTGATCTTACTGGAGTGAGATGGTATCTTAGGGTGGTTTTGATTTGCATTTCTCTGACTGATAGAGATGGTGAGCATTTTTTCATGCACTTGTTGATTGATTGTATGTCCTCCTCTGAGAAGTGTCTGTTCAGGTCCTTGGCCCATTTTTTGATTGGATTATTTGTTATCTTATTGTTTAATTTTTTGAGTTCTTTGTACATTCTGGATATTAGGGCTCTATCTGAGGTGTGAGGGGTAAAAATTTGTTCCCAGGATGTAGGCTCTCTATTTACCTCTCTTATTGTTTCTCTTGCTGAGAAAAAACTTTTTAGTTTAAGTAAGTCCCATTTGTTTATTCTTCTTATTAACTCTTGGGCTATGGGTGTCCTATTAAGGAATTTGGAGCCCGACCCCACTATATGTAGATCCTAGCCAACTTTTTCTTCTATCAGACGCAGTGTCTCTGATTTGATATCTAGCTCCTTGATCCATTTTGAGTTAACTTTTGTGGCTGGCGAGAGAAAGGGATTCAATTTCATTTTGTTGCATATGGATTTCCAATTTTCCCAGCACCATTTATTGAAGATGCTATCCTTCCTCCATTGCATGTTTTTAGCCCCTTTATCAAATATAAGATAGTTGTAACTTTGTGGATTATTAGTCTCTGTGTCCTCTATTCTGTACCATTGGTCCACCTGCCTGTTTTGGTACCAGTAGCATGCTGATTTTCTTACTATTGCTTTGTAATACAGTTTGAACTCTGGTATCGCTATACCTACAGATTCACACTTCCTGCTTAGAATTGCTTTTGCTATTCTGGGTCTTTTGTTTTTCCATATGAACTTCATGATTGCTTTATCTATTTCTACAAGAAATGCCATTGGGATTTTGATTGGCATCGCATTAAACCTGTAGAGAACTTTTGGTAATATCGCCATTTTGATGATGTTAGTTCTGCCTATCCATGAACAGGGTATATTTTTCCATCTTCTAAGATCTTCTTCAATTTCTCTCTTTAGGGTTCTGTGGTTTTCATTGTATAAATCTTTCACCTCTTTTGTTAGGTTGATTCCCAAGTATCTTATTTTCTTTGAGGATATTGTGAATGGAGTGGTTTTCCTTATTTCCATTTCAGAGGTTTTGTTGCTGATATACAGGAATGCCTTTGATTTATGCGTGTTGATTTTATAACCTGCCACTTTGCTGAATTCATTTATTAACTCTAGCAGCTTCTTTGTAGACCCTTTTGGGTCTGTTAAGTATATGTCATCCGCAAATAGCGATAATTTAATTTCTTTTCCTATTTTTATGCCTTTAATTTCTTTTGTCTGTCTAATTGCTCTGGCTAGCATTTGGAGGACTAAATTGAATAGAAGTGGTGATAGAGGGCATCCCTGTCTTGTTCCAGATTTTAGAGGGAATGCCTTCAGTTTTTCTCCATTTAGGATGATGCTAGCCTGAGGTTTAGCATATATAGCTTTTACAATGTTGAGGTAAGTTCCTGTTATCCCTAGTTTTTCTAGTGTTTTGAACATAAAGGGATGCTGTACTTTGTCAAAAGCTTTTTCTGCATCTATCGAGATGATCATATGGTTCTCATCTTTAACTCTATTGATGTGGTGAATAGCATTTATTGATTTCTGTATATTGAACCAGCCTTGCATCCCAGGGATGAATCCTACTTGATCATGGTGCACAAGTTTTTTGATATGTTTTTTTATTCAATTCGCCAGAATTTTATTGAGAATTTTTGCATCCAAGTTCATTAGAGATATTGGTCTGTAGTTTTCTTTCTTTGAAGTGTCTTTGTCTGGTTTTGGGATCAGAGTGATGTTGGCCTCATAGAATGAATTTGGAAGAGCTCCTTCTTTTTCTATTTCTTGAAATAGCTTGAAAAGTATTGGTATTAATTCTTCTTTGAAGGTTTTGTAGAACTCTGCTGTATACCCCTCCGGTCCAGGGCTTTTCTTGGTTGGTAGTCTTTTGATGGCTTCTTCTATTTCTTCCTTTGTTATTGGTCTGTTTAAATTGTGTGTGTCTTCCTGTCTCAATCTGGGCAGATCATATGCCTTAAGAAATTCATCGATATCTTCACTATCTTCTATTTTATTGGAATATAGGGTTTCAAAATACTTTCTATGATGGGAACACAACACCTTTGTTTGTATGTGGTGCTGAGGATCCAACCTGGGCCACACGCATGCCAGGTGAGCGCGATACCGCTTGAGCCACATCCCCAGCCTCAAAATACTTTCTAATTATCTTCTGTATTTCTGTATTGTCTGTTGTGATATTGCCTTTTTCATCCCGTATGTTAGTAATTTGAGTTCTCTCTCTTCTTCTCTTCATTAGCATGGCTAAGGGCCTCTCTATCTTATTTATTTTTTCAAAGAACCAACTTTTAGTTTTATCAATTTTTTCAATGTTTTTTTTGTTTCAATTTTGTTGATTTCTGCTCTAATTTTAATTATTTCTTGTCTTCTACTACATTTGCTGTTGTTTTGCTCTTCCTTTTCTAGGTTTTTGAGGTGTAGTGTGAGTTCATTTATTTGTTGGTTCTTTCTTTTTTTGAGAAAAGAACTCCAAGAAATGAATTTCCCTCTTAAAACTCCTTTCATTGTGTCCCATATCTTCCGGTATGTTGTGTCTATATTATCATTTTTCTCTAAGAATTTTTTCATCTCCTCCTTTATGACTTCTCTAACCTATTGATCATTCAGTAACATATTGTTCATTTTCCATGTGATGTAGGATTTTTCCTTCCTTCTTTTATCATTGATTTCCAATTTCATTCCATTATGATCAGATATGGTGCATGGTATCATCTCCACGCCTTTATATTTACTAAGAGTTGCCTTATGGCATAATATATGGTCTGTCTTTGAGTAGGATCCATGTGCTGCTGAGAAGAACGTGTATCCACTTGATGACGGTTGATATATTCTATATATGTCGGTTAAGTCTAGGTTATTGATTGTGCTGTTGAGTTCTATAGTTTCTTTATTCAGTTTTTGTCTAGAGGACCTGTCTAATGGAGAAAGTGGTGTGTTGAAGTCACCCATAATTATTGTGTTGTTGTCTATTTGACTCTTGAACTTGAGGAGAGTTTGTTTTATTAACGTTGCAGCTCCATTGTTTGGTGCATACAAATTGATAATTGTTATGTCTTGTTGGTGGATGGTTCCTTTTAACAGTATATAGTGTCCTTCTTTATCCTTCTTGATTAACTTAGGTTTGAAGTTGATTTTATTCGATATGAGTATGGCCACTCCTGCTTGCTTCCGAGGGCCATGTGAGTGGTATGATTTTTCCCAACCTTTTACCTTCAGCCTGTGTATGTCTTTTCCTATCATATGAGTCTCCTGAAGGCAGCATATTGTTGGATTTGTTTTTTTGATCCAGGTTACTAGCCTATGTCTCTTGATTGGTGAGTTTAGGCCATTAACATTTAAGGTTACAATTGAGATATGATTTGTACTTCCAGTCATGCTTCTTTATTTATTTATTTTAGTTTGGCTAGTTTTACTTTTTGGTTGTTTTCCTCCCCCTTTACTGAGATACCTCCTGCTGTTAGTTTTGGGCACTATTTTTCAATTCCTCTTCTTGTAGTATTTTGCTCAAACTGCTTTGTAGTGCTGGTTTTCTTGCTGCGAATTCTTTTAGCTTTTGTTTATCGTGAAAGATTTTAATTTTATTGTCAAATCTGAAGCTTAATTTTGCTGGATACAGTATTCTTGGTTGGAATCCATTATTTTTCAGCGTTTGAAATACATTGTTCCAGGATCTTCTCGATTTCAAAGTCTATGATGAGAAATCAGTCGTTAATCTAATTGGTTTACCCCTGAATGTAATCTGCCTCCTTTCTCTTGTAGCTTTTAATATTCTCTTCTTGTTCTGTACATTGGCTATCTTCATAATTATATGTCTTGGAGTTGGTCTATTATGGTTTTGAATTTGTCGGGTCCTGTAGGCTTCCAGGATTTGGCAATCCATTCCATCTTTCATCTCTGGGAAGTTTTCTAGAATTATTTCATTTAATATGCTCTCCATTCCTTTGGTTTGAATCTCTGTGCCTTCTTCTATCCCGATGACCCTCAAATTTGTTTTTTTTATGACATCCCATATCTCTTGAATAGATTGCTCGTGGGATTTAAGCATCTTTTCTGTGTTGACTATATTCTTTTCAAGTTGATAAACCTTGTCTTCATTATCTGATGTTCTGACTTCTACTTGATCTTGTTTGAGTTTTTAATTTGGTTTATAGTTTCCTGCAATTCTAGGATTATTGTTTGATTTTTTTTTAAGATCTCTATCTCCTGGTAGAGCTCGTTCTTTGCCATTTGAATTTGTTTGTTTAATTCATTTTCAAAATATACTTTTATGGCTTGGACTTGCTGTCTCATGTCTTCTCTAATATTCCTTTCCATTCAAGTTAGGTATACCTTGAGTTCTTTCCCTATCCCTGCTTCTGATGTTTCTATGTCCTCCTGTAGAATTAAGTTGTCCTGCATTGTTTGTACTCCTTTTTTCCCTTGTTTTCTTATGTTGTCCACGTTACTTTCCAGCTCTATTTGATTGCCGTGTTTCTGCTCTCTTCTATAGATTTGTTTTGGTTCTGTATTACTCTATTGTCTCTCCTTTGTGTTGTTAAACTGTGCCTGCTAATGTGGATTCCGCTGGGAAGGAATTCCGACAGCCAAGCTCCAGTGACATCACTACTCTGCTATGACGGGCCCCAGGCTCCTTGCTGGGGTGTCCTAATGGGGGGGTGTGACTGGACTGTCTCTGTTTGGTTTCAGCTCCCGGTCTAGGCAGTCGGGTGGTCTCCAGCCGCCCAGTATCACAGGCAGCGGGCAGGTGGTCACCGGCGGGGGGGTGGGGGGGTGGGGGGGTGGACTCCAGCCGCCCAGTCGCGCGGGCAGCGGGCCGGCTGTCACCGGTGGGCGGGCGATCTCTAGCCACCCAGTCGTGCGGTCAGTAGCCGGCAGGCGGGCGTTCTCCTACTGCCCAGTTACGCGGGCAGTGGGTGAACTGTCGCCAGCGGGCCTGCGGTTTCCAGCCGCCCAGTTGCGAGGGCCTGGCCTCTAGTCCCCTGGTTTCTCCTGCTAGTCTTGGTTTCTCCTGCTAGACCATATTTCCCCTGAGTGATGGCTCTCGGCAGTTCAAACTGTACTCTGGGCCTGCCGTTTGTTGGGTGTGGAGGGTGGCTATTGGGAACCTGGCACTCTATTGTTTTGTTTCCGTTGTGGGGGATAGAACTGTACCGCTTCCTTCCCCTTCTGAAATACCGTACTCAGCCCGGGGGTCAGTGCGGGCTCATCCGGCAGGATTCCACAGAATTGCAGCCACTTTTCTCCCTGCTTGCTAATTAATCACTTCTCTGTGGCACCCCGCCTTCTCTAGGCGTGGGGCAGGCCGGGGGAATCAGTCAGCCCGGATCTCCAGGGTCTCACAATTGGCTCCCACTCTTTTCTATATGTGTTTATGTTTGGACTTCCATAAGTTAAAGAACAAAGAGTGTGCCAAGGAGTAGTCAGGCAAATAAATAAGTGAAAAAGAAACACATCATATAGTTGAGAAGGATGAGATCTATGGAAATTGAACTGTACATGAGCCAGACTGCAAATATTTCAAATTGAAGTGGGCTTCAAACATTTGTGTACGAATAATATGTGACAATGGGTTGGGTCATGTAAATGTCCAAATGTTCTTGATCTCTAGAATATGGAAAAAATATTCTATAGCTCATTAAAGAAAGTTGTTACTCTGAGAATTGTGCAAATGGACCTCAACAAAAGATGGGAGGATCATCAAGATAAGAGATTGAGACAGGGCAGGGTATGTATAGGAAGGACTGAGGAAGGGCAGATGTATAACCATATGTTATGGTCTACATATGGCGTGTCCCCAAAACAGCTCATGTGTGAAACAATGCATGAGAATCTAGAGGTAATATGATTGGGTTATGGGAGCCCCTCAATTGGTGAATTAATCCCTTGATAGGTAGTGGCTATAGGCAGGTAGGGTATGACTGGAGGAGGTCATTAGGAGCATGATTTTGTGTTTATATTTTGCCCCTGGTAAGTAAAACTCTCCCTCCCTGCATCCTGATTTTCATGTCTCAGCTGCTTTCCTCCTCCACACCCCTCTACCATGATGTTCTGCCTCATCTTTTGGGCACAGAGCAATGGAATTGGCCATCTGAGATCTCTGAAACCATGAGTGCCAAGTAAACTTTTCCTCCAAAGACCTGTTCTTGTCAGGTCTTTTGGTCACAGTTGTGGAAAGCTAACTAAAACACTATGTCAGCCACCACAGAGAATGATAGCTGAACTGAAGAGCAAGACAACAGGTCATGAAGCAAAACCATCCATGTAAACAAATGCAAAGTCTCTGGACTCTCCTGGAGCCAGGAGCCTGGAGTCTTCCATGGGCTGAGTGCCATCCTATTGGCATGGTAACCGAGTCAATGCTAAGCCGCCATGCCATTTGGACAGATAGCTCTAATTAGACTATTCCAATGAGATTAATTCCCCCTTGCAAATGAGCAATGGATTTTATAATCCAACCTTTGCAATTGTGAAACTGAGTGCCAGCCTGGAAATGTTGGTTTTCTGCAAGGCTGATCAGGTATACTGCAGGTAGGTAAGGCCTAGGGGGTCATAAGGAGATGAAGAATTTCAATGCATAATTCTTGAGGGAGATGGAGAAAATAAAACTTGATGAGGAGTTGTCTTGTGATCCAATTTTTTTATAGTTTATTGATTTTATTTGTGGCTCATTAAAAGTCACCTTTCTTTTCATTCATCCAGTGGGGTAATTGAAGCAGGATTTGGGAGGTCATTGAGGAGTTTCTTGACAATGGCTTTTTGAGCATCAGGAAAAAGTCTCTTGCTAATAATGAGGAGTGAGATATATAATCTGAGACTTACGAAAACACAAAATCTAATAGCTATTGAGTTATGTTGGAACAATACAGAAACATTTCACTTTGTGGTAGCTAGAAATTATGCTGTTTGCATTCTACTCCTGCCTATACTAATCTAAAGTAAATTCTAATCCTAAAATCAATTTTTCATTTTTTTTTACTCATGGAAAAAGAAATGCAAAGTTTCTCTCACTCATAACTTTCCCCAAGCAAATAAGTATATCTACATAATGCAGAAGTTGAGTTACTAAAACATAAGATACTTTCTCAGAAAAAAAGACATGATCTGGCCAGGCATGGTGGTGCATGCCTATAAATCTCAGCGGTTTGGGAGGCTCAGACAGGAGGATCACAAATTCAAAACCAGCCTCAGCAATGGCAAGGTGCCAAGCAACTCAGTGAGACGTTGTCTCTAAATAAAATACAAAATAAGGCTAGGGATGTGGCTCAGTGGCCAAGTTCCCCTGAGTTCAATCCCCAGTATCCCCCCACACACACAAAAAAGATACCATCTGAAAAGAGATCTTTCTCCATAGATAAATATCATGATGAGTGATACTGAAAAAGATGGAAGAGTTTCAGAACAAAAACATAAATACTCTTAAATCTGGGAATCTAAATGTTGGTCCATCAAAAAAAAAAAAACTGGTTTAGGTCACATGCTAAATACTGATGAAATGATTTGTTTTCTCTTTCTCATCTATTACAGCATGGGAACCAGGCTGGCATTGCAGAAGGTTTTGGCAGGGGTGAGAGGGTAAGTGAGGGAGAGAGAGGAGTTGGCAAGAGGGTTTGAGGAATTCTATAGCTGCTGACTGACAAGTGACGGAAGTGCCCAAGGAAGCAGGGCAAAACTCAGGAGAACAAACTGTCCAAACACCAATGAGCACCAGGACCCTAGGAGATTGGGCCAGCACAGCCCAGCTCCTTCTTTCATGCCATGTCCACAGAGGCTGAATCATAGTAGGCTGACCACATTGACTGCTTTGTCATTTAGAAGCCATTTGAGACCTCTTGTCATGGCATAATTTAAAAAAAAAATACTTCATTTTCAAACTTCAAATTCCCCAGAATAAGAACGATTACATTTCTGTGATTTTTCCTTTCCCCTTGGAACATTAAAAAGAATAAGATGAAGGGGCATTAAGGAGTTTACAATAGAAGTTTTTATGAGAAAACGTTTTTTAGATGAATAGGTCTTCCTAATATCACTCACAAAATCACACAAGGATGAATATGTGATACTTGACCAAAAATGTATATGTGTGAATAAAATATATGTGTATAAAATATACATATCTAGAGATTATGTATCCACATGTACACAGATTGTACATATATGTAGGCTTTATATACATTACACATAATATAATGTTATATATTTCATATGCACACAGTTATATATAAATATATGCTTATACACATACTCTAAAAGTGGCAAGTGAATTCTTAAAGTTATAATACATATTAATACAGATAAAATTGTATGTAACCAATAAAACTACTATTATTGAATAAATAAATAAATAAAAGTGGTAAGTGGCTAATTTTAACCAAAGTGCATAGAAATGATCATGAAATTAAAGATATAAGTTTTACAATTTGGAAAATAATCAGGCTGTAAATAGTCAATTTTCTTCAAAGACATACAGAACACTTTCTACACAATAAACAGAGAAGAAAATATTTTCTGGTTATGTTTTGGTAGAAACAGTACATATGTTCATAAGAATATAAGGAAGTTGCATTTTAGGTCTTCTCAGTTTAGACAGATTTTTTTTTTTTGTACTGGGTATTAAACCCAGGGGTTCTTAAACACTAAGCCATATCCCCAGCCCATTTTTTAATTTTATTTAGAGACAGAGTCCTGCTGAGTTGCTTAGGGTTTCACTAAGTTGCTGAGGCTGGTTTTGAACTCATGATCCTCCTGCTTCAGCCTCCTGAACCCCAGGGATTACAGGTATGCGCCATGTTGCTAAGTGACAGATTTTGTTTGTTTGTTTGTTTGTTTGTTGAAGTTTCTTGTTGAAGAAAGAGATAGCTTATGCAATGTGAATGTGTTAAAGAAGGTCCTACATAAAAATTCCATTAGATGGAACTACAAAAATGGAGAATATGTTGCAATTTGTATTTGAGTAATATTTTAAAGAAATAACCTATCAATGTGAATTATGTGTGATATAAAACCAGAGCAAAATTAGTATGTATTGCAAAGCTAGGAACTGAGAAAATAAATTTATGAACAGAAGAATTTTCTGTGTTTCAATGAGGTATCAGTTGTACTGTCAATAAGGTATATCAATATGTGTGTATATACACATCTGCCCAGGAGTATAAATGCTCACATATGCAACATAGAGTGCAAAGGTGTTTGTGGTCATCAATATGGATGATTATTTAATTGCATTGTCACTCAATGCACAGAACACATTTTGCCCAATGCTGATGTGGTTTTCTTTTATCATCCTTTATATGATTGATAAGCAAGAAAATTTATTTAATCTCTTTCAAAACTTTGTTCAAATCAATATTTTTAATGATCTCTTTTGAGAATGTCTTCTTGTAGGTACTTCCTCAGTCTCATAGATACTACTGCTTCTCTGCTTGTATGTAATGATGCATCTGACTGCTTGGAGGAAAGAGGGCTCTTGTGGCCTGTGGTATGGTGTGACAGAGCCCATAAATTCTTACTGTGGTCCTTGCTAGTTCTGGCCAAAGTGAGATTCTTGTAGCATTCTTTTGGCTGTGATGGGCCTCATGCTATTATTTGGCATTTCTGAAATTATGACAGAATCACTAGAACCATCCATGCCTTGCTTATCTGTGGCCAGTTCCCCTACCTTCAGAAATATAACTTAAACTCCTACTCACTGTATTACCCAGTCTCTGTCCGTCTCCCTTTCTTCCCATGTCCACCTGATCAGCCCCCTTCTCTGGACCTGGATACCATTGTCTTCGACACCTGCTGTCCACAGTGTGCCAAGGGAACCTATTTGTGTAGAGATGAAACTAATTTTATCTAGATTGCTAGTAGACCAACTGTCATTGTAGAATTTTGCTTGTTGGCAGCAGTGAAAGAAATTACTCTATCGATTTGAGATACAACAGTAAAATAGGCTTATGAGTTGTCTAAGAAGAAACTGTTTCTAAGTTCCAGCTTTCTAATCCTTAGGTTTTCATCTTTTTGTATCCCAATATACATTGTAGGGTAACATGCATTTTTACATACCTCATTTCATTATTTTTCATTGTAAAAGTTTAATGTAGTTGAAAGGTAACTGGACTATGTACATATTATTGTTCAGCCATTTGCAATAAATTTAGCCTTGGATAATTGACATTGGTCTGTTAATCTGTTTAATGGGCTTAAAGTCTGCCCGAAAACATGACTGTGAGCATCAAATGCACAAAAGACTTTAGACAAAATAATCAATGCATCTAATTTTATTTTCTAATTTATAACAAACTTATAAATATATATTTTGATGTATGACTTACAGGTAATATTTTTGATAAAATTAAGCTTTAAAAGAACAAAAAGTCCTACCATATTAGCACATTAGCCATCTTTGTGTTCCTTTCTACACTTTGTTCATACATACACACTTTTACATGTATAATCAGAGTACAGATATTTTGCATTTTTATATGACTTTGGATAATTCTTTAATATTGCTATATAATCTTTACATCAGTTAAACAGCTTTATTTATTGAAGCATCATCATTAATATCTCTGATATTGAAGTTTTAGGGTATTTCTAAATTTTGTCTTATCAAATGATTTTTGTAATGATCAAAAAATTCCATTGTGAGTTTGCAACACACACACACACACACACACAAACACACACACAAATGCTTTTCTCATCTAAGTACCTATAATATACAAAGGTGCCTTTTACTGAGAGATTTGTACAGCAGCATAATTCTGTATGGCAATCTTTGGGTCCCTGGCATTCTTGCCCTTTACATATACATTATCTAAAGCCCTTGGATGCTTCTTATATTATATTATATTATAATGATATATATTATAATGATACTTATATGTTATATTTTGATGTTTACTTAAGATACTAACCAAAGTTGTAACAACAGGACTCTATTCTTTACCACTGACAGCCAAATCGTCTCTCCCATTATTAGCAACTGCTCAAACCACTGCAGAACTTTCCCACTCCAGCCAATTAGAAAAGTGAGTTTGAAGAGATAGGAAAAAAGTGATGTGGCTATGGTGAACAGCAGCCCTGAGTTCTGCAGTACTACAAACTTGAACTAGAGACAGAAACTGATAAAGTTGTCAAATGGAGGAGTAGAGCCATATGCCATCTCATTAGCTCAGCACCAGCTCATGATACCACTCCCTGGGTGCTGGCATGCTGGGATTCACCTGCAAGACCCTGGCATCTGTGCAGCAGTGAGGGGACATTGGGAATGTCCAAATGGCCAACCAGGCAGCTGAGTCTTGCTTGCCTGAAGTTAACACATTTAGCTGTCCTTGTTAAACAAGTGTCGCTTTTTGGTTAAATATAATTAACTTCTTTCAAGTGTCAGGAGTGGTGTGGCCATGTGCATTCTCAGGCAAGAACATAAAGAGAACAATTATTCTATCTAGTTCAATAGAGAGCAGCTATAATTGCTCAGAAGTCAGATGGGAATAAGAAGAGGCGGGAGGCCCTTTCTGAATAGAGACCATCTATAAACATGAAACAGATGCAAAGACATCTCATGCACACAGTATTTTACTTAAACAGAACTGGAAAGCTTCCAAGAGTAGTTTCCATTAGCAATAAAAAAAAGTCCAATCTTTTTTTTTTTAAAAAAAAGACAAATATCTGACCATAGTAAATGCTAAACAGTACCTTATTACTATTTTAATTTTAAATTAATCTACAAAGGTGAAATATTTTCCCCTAAATGAACTATTCCACTGAATTTTTAGAATTAGAGTTAATTTGGAAATAATCTATTTATAGCTCCAAACCCATTTTACTAGTAAGGTAGCTGAGATACAGAAAGTTAAGTGTTAGGTTAGAGAACTGAAATTGGTTAGCATTGAGAATCCAAGTACTTTAAAGCTTAGTTATGTATAAATTCCATTAAGAAAAATTGAACAGAATCTAGTTGAAAAGGCATTGGAAGTGGAATGGGGGTATTCTGAAGTTAAGACTTTTTACACAACAGTCTTATTATGATACTGACTGAGCAAGAAGGTCCAGAGGGGGATAGCAATGAGAATAGAAAAGGGTTCAAACTGTAATCCAGAGTGTTCAACATTTTGCTCTTCAAAAATTTGGTCCCTGAAAGATTGTAAGACAGCTGATATTTTATAAAATTATCTTAGAAACATTATCCCACTGGGAAATTGGCAGAAAGTCTGATCTTTAAAAATCAAAATGAACAAATTCTCACTACACAAAAAAGCATGTATCAATTGTCTATAGCATTTCATTTCTGTTTCTGCCTTTTACTAGTACAGAAGGGTGATTAGAACTCTAGCTGAGGGCTCAGACAGATGGGAGATTTGATTTCAATTCTTTTATCGACTTCTTCTGCAGTCCACAGCAGATGACTTATCCTCCATAAACCCCCATTTCTCTATTTGAAAGATGAAGATAATAACAATGCATTGAGTTGTGAAAGTTAAAAAAAATAATAACTTGAAAAGCCCTTAGCCCAATATCTTGAATATAGGAAAGGAAGTTCTAAGTTAATATTTAGTTTTCCTCTTAATAATATTGCCACTGTTACTTTTCACCCTATACATGGGGGGGTCCTAGCCATCAGAATTAATCAATTACTAGTGCCATTTATTCATATTTATTCCATATTTTATATATTAAAAGTGCTCATAATAAGAAATTTTTAAAACTCCCTTCTTAACAGTGGTTGTCTATTCAAACCAACTTAAGACTCTTAATTTGTGGAGTCATTGCCTGAGTCATTGTTGACCAAGTTGTTAATATTGATATTAAACAGAATAATATTTAATACTATTAATAATAATTGATAATAAATAGAATAATATTTAGTGTTTTATATTAATATTTTAACCAATCAGTGAATTAGCAATCCTACACTCAGGTAAGTTTCTTGACCTGTCATTCTAAGTTGGCTCCCAGAAATCAATGGAAAGAATCCCCCACCCCTGCTCGTGAGGGCTTGGGTCCTGAGTGTTTCACCTCATGCCATTTCTTTGCTTGTTCTAGATCTAAGTCCCACTTGCCGACTTCCTTAATCATCTAATGCTATACTTTCTCTCTCCCATCCAGTTGAATGCTGGGTTCATCCCCCGGGTTAAGAGCTCTTAGATCAAAGCTTTGAGAGCACCCTGGGTTTAGAGGGACTAACACTCTCTAGGTCATATCCTCAGATGTTCTGATCTACTCTGCTTCTCTACTTTACATTAAGTAGTGGGTTTCAGCGTCTGCTCTTTGTAACACCATTTCTCTGGCTGGTGATTTGTTTGTAGGTGATCCTTGAGCTAACTTGAAAAGACTCTCCTTTGCTTTGGGCTCCCTCCTGCCAAAGCATGATGTTTTGCATAGCATGGTCTCTGTTCACTTCCAGTAGCAACTTCTGTCCCCTAAACACCACAGCTCACCTTCTTCCCTCTTAACTGACTAAATGAGCTCAAATGGTTTGGCAGAGATTTTTTTTTTTTAATGGTACAGACTTCTCTTGCCATCCTGTAGTTTTTATTTCTAAAAACATTCCTTAAGTTAGTTGAACTAATAGACAAATTACAAGGTTCAGGATTAATGTCCATTGGGTTGCTCAAGAACAAAATGAGTAACTACTATATGCCAGTCACTGTTCTAGATGCTTGAGATACACTAGGGGAAAATTAAAAAAAAAAAAAGAAGTGATCTTTACCCTCTTTGAATGCATATTCTACTAGAAGGAGAAATGAAGTGAGCTACTAAGTGAGCAAAATGCAAAGTGTGTTTGAAGAGGTTAAGTGATACAAAATTGTAAAGCAGAGTGAAAGGCACTGGGCATACTGGGTGGTGATAGGCTGCTGTAGGAATATGGTGTGCAGGGTAAGCTCACTGAGAAAGCACTGGAAGAACTGAAGGAGGCAAGAGTGAGCTGTGTGGATGTTAGCAGGAAGAGTGATTTAGGCACCAGAGCAGGGCGGTCAGGTGGATGAGTGTGAGTGGCCATTTGAATGACAGGGAGGTTCATTCAACTATTGAATGAACACAGTAAATGTTAGGAGAAGAGGAGATGAGACCAGGAGGCAGGTGACCTGGCACATTGGAAAGAGTGAAGGAACTGAGGTTTTTCTCACATAGAAAAGAAGACCAGCAAAGTGTTTAGATCAGAGGAACAGGATGACCTGACTTAGATTTTAACAGGATCATTGTGGCTTCCTGCATACTTAGGAAGTTAAAAAAAAAAAAGATACAAGTTTGGCAGGAGTGAATGGATTGGAGATTTAATTAACTGTGTTGGACGGGCCATGGGTAGTGACAACCAAAAGCAGATCAAATTTAGTTGATTTAGTACAGGTACTTCACCTAAAATCAAAGTTAAGCAATACTAAAAGTTGAGTTCCGGTGCCTGCACTCATCCTCACCATCTGCCCTGAACCTACTGGTAGTTTTAAGGGTTCTGATAGCAACCTATATATGTTAGAACAAAAGCACAAAAGATTGTGGATATTCTACAAATCAAGCAAAAACTACTGTCAAAATATTTTCCAACAAATCATTGGCTGAGGAATTTTACATAGATTCTGGCAGATGAGACTGGTCAGTTTAAAACAAAAAAGTCATTTTTCTGGTATTAGATAAAGTCAAAGCCAATGTGTTTCAAATGAGTCTTTGCATTTGAACACATATATGAATGACTCCATGAAACAAATTTAAAACATGCTGGATACATAGTAAGGGTTCAGTAAATACTCATTTAATTGAATTGGATTTTATCCAAAACCATGTATCATATGCATCGACAGGGAAACAAGCCACCCATTGCTTGAAGCATCTGAAAAGTTGCCCTGGCAACACTCATCTGTTTAGTGATCACATTGATCCTACATCATGTTGATTTCTTACATAGTTAATTTTTCACTTTTGGATTATAATGTCAGCACAATTACACATCTTCTACTTATTTCCCAAAAATAGCATCACAGATCAAGTCCTATAGCTCAAATACAGAAAACCTATAACTAAATTAAAAATCTGTATTCCATTTTGACAATTATAAAAAGGTCTAATGCACTGGATACTGCTTTTAGAATTAGTTTAACTCGGGCCATTTTATTCTATATAAAATAAGTAAAGGTATATAACAAAATACAATTACATAAAATAAAGTTAGATATTTAGGTTTTGGGGTGCTAAATATTATTTAAGAAACTGAAGGAAGAGATACCAGATATTATACAACCTAGTTGAGAACAAGGATTCAAAGATTCATAACTCTTAGGAATTCTAAAACAATGCAGCCTGTGTTCCAATCTAGTTCATCTGGGTGTAAGTTCAGAACTTCTAATAGCAAGCTGGTTGATCTTAAGAAAGTGACAATGGAATGAGATTCTTTGCTTAAATAAGAGTACATATTAGACAGAACACAACTAGAAGCTAAGGGCTGCTCCAGTATGAGAGTATGAGAATATAACTATGGTGACTGGTAAATAGCCCCTACCTTCTGCTATCCTAGAGTTCCTCACTTGCTGGCCAACACCATCTCTTCCTTGGGAACCTTTCTTCCTAGTCAGTGTGCATTGTGCATATCTAATGCATACTGAGATTTGTGTGTATGTGTGTGTGTGTGTGTGTGTGTATTTGTTTTGTCCTAGGGATAGAAACCAGAGCCTCACATATGCTATGAAAATAATTTCCCACTGAGCTGCTACATCCCCAGACCCGTTGGGTCTTTCCTTACAATGATGTGTACATAATGCACCTCTAGTGAATGGTGACCAACTGGTTTATAATTCATGTGGAAGTCCTTTAAACAGTTAGAAGTGACATATGATTATTAAATACGATTTTATGGTCACAATACATAATCAATTTGCAGATGCTTTCCCTTCGAATGGATTATGTTTAACATTTTTTCTATTCAAATGCACACTAGCACATTGATGAAAGAGAACAGGAGCCCAAGTCAAACCAGCCCAAACTCCACTTCAGCCACGGGCCAGAGCACCCTGGAGATTCTAGCACAGCCTTTAGGAAGCAAGATGCTGGGGAAACATGTTTCAGTCCTGCTCATTACATTCTTAAATGACTAATTAGCCTTGGCCCACATAGACTACATTATTCCCCAAGAAAGGAATAATGTGACTCTTTCAGTTACATATGTCCTCTGTCCTGCACGATTGTTTTCTTCTCTGTAACCCTCCCTTCTCTTGTGTTTACACCTGGAGTTACCTGAATGGCCCTATCACTATTTGGATGCCAGTAATCGGCTGAAATTTAGCAAGTCCAGAACCCAACTTTCGATCTGATCCTCATCCCAGCCTCCTCCCACGATTAGTAAGTAATAAACTATGATTCTTGGTTTCCAGAGACAATACTCCTTTGAACTCCTTTGCTTTCTCTCAGTCTCTCCCAGCCCATCAACACAGCCAAACATTTAGTCCCACAGTATACAGTGACTGACTCATAGTGGGGTAGGGAGGGGGAGCATGCAGAGAGGTGGGAGGGGAAAGGAGGGGGCAGTGGGTTAGCAATGATGATGGAATGTGATGGACATCATTATCCAAAGTATATGTATGAAGACATGAATTGGTGTGAACATACTTTATATACAAACAGAGATATGAAAAATTGTGTTCTATATGTGTAATAAAATTGTAATGCATTCCACTGTCATGTATTTAAAAAATAAAATCAATTAAAAAATCCCAGAAACTAAAACAAAATCTTTCTGACACCATCTCTAGTTTGGTTCACTATAGGAGACCATTGAGTGTAAGTTCTTCTCTGTCATGAGAACAGAGGGCACCTTTTCTCATTATCTTCCTTTGACTTCCGCTCTCACCGAGAGGCACATCCAAATCCCATGATGGTCCAGGAGGTCCTCTGTGCTCCAAGTCCTACTAGTATTTCCCCTCTTTGCACTGATCTCTTTTTTCCTCAACCTCACAAGCACAAGCATTTGAGCTTGATATTTTTAAAAATATTTTTTAGTTGTAGATGGACATAATGACTTTATTTATTTTTATGTGGTGCTAAGGTTCAAACCCAGTGCCTCACACATGCTAGGCAAGCACTCTACCACTGAGACACAAACCCAGCCCTGCACTTGTTATTCTTTCTATACTGAATTTTCTTCTCTTCCACAGACTTGCTTCCCTCTGGTCAACTGTCACCTAAGAAATAAGGTCTTTCTTTACCACTCTCTATAAAAGATCAACCACATCCCCCCACAGTTCAATGTATTTCCTGCCCTGGGCTTATCTTTTCCACAATTATCACTATCTGAAACATTATATAGGCACTTGTTAAATCTGTTTTACATTTGTTTCTCTACTAGAAAAGCAGCAAGAAAGGAGGAAATTTCTTAGAACAAAGCCTTTTTCATAGTAGTTAATCAATAAATGTGGTTGAATGATTCAATTAAATGTTTACCACTCATCACACCTTTCTGTGTCCTAGGGATGCACAGATATTAGACCTCTTCCTCAGAAGTCTCACATGGGTCAGGTCTGGGAACACAAGGAATTGTGTGCTCCCATGTATCCTGCACACACTGTATATTGGGGTTATTTTCTCAAGGTTGATTTGTTTTTTTCAATGTCAATTTACCTTCCTGAGTACTCCTTCAAGTTAATGGTGCTGAAACTAAATATGGTTCTATCCCAAAGGCAACTGTGTTCTTTAGATAATTTTGAAATTAAAAGTATGAAAAATGATTAAATTTGTCCCTTCTCACAAATATGTTCAGAAAAACTGATTAATTCTAAATCAGCTTGATAATAATCATGAGCTAATTAGAAGAATAATTGAGAAAATTGGAGTAAATTAAAACTGAATATTTATGCAAGACATGTTTATTTACAAAGGTTGATTAAAAGAAAAGGGAAAGAAATTGTTGAGTGTTAGTGCTGGCTAGGCTTCCTTCAAAAGTTGTTTACTGTGGCTACAGATGTTGACTATGGAGAATCCTAACTCAAAATGTAATCCGAACTCTTTATTCATGGGTTCTTTATCCATGGATTCAGCCAGCCACAGATCAAAAATATTTGAAGAATTATTTCATGACCTTACTTATACATGGAATCTGGAAAAGCTTATCTCCTAGAAGATGAGAATAGAATAGTGATTATCAAAAGCTAGGGAGGAGAGAGCTAGGAAAAGGTTGATCAAAGGGTATTAAGTTTAAAAACATAAATAAATTTGGGTGTAATATTTGGTTGTTAGGAATAATGTACTTTATATTTCAAAAGTACTAGAAAATATTTTGAATGTTTTCACCACAAAAGAAATTTTAAATGTTTGAGGAGATTGAACATTACACAATGCGAACATTTATCAAAACATGCCATGGTACCCCATAATTATGTACCATTTTATGCATTAATTCAATTCTTTTTTAAAGTTCAAGAAAGAAGATATTTGAGAAAATGCAATTTTACTATACATGTGCAAGATTTTCTTTATTCTTATTAACTAAATTATACAGTATAATAGCTATTTACATGATATTTATTTTGTATCAGGTACCATAAGTAATCTGGAGATGATTTAAAAATACACAAGACTCAATCACTACACCATTTTACATAAGGGGCTTCTATAAGGGACTTGGGCATCTGTGGATGTGCAGGATTCCTGGAAACATTCCCATGAACACTGTATGAGGAGAGGGTTTGTGGAGTAAAGGACTGCACCAACTTCAAAGAACTTTGGCCAACATGAAAAAGAGGTCACACCACTACCGCTTAACTCACCACCCAGTGTTTGAATCTATAGAAAAGCTTCAATCAGGAAGTATGTCTTAAATCATTCCTGCAATGAATGAACTGTTATTTTTAATGAGAATGCTTGGTCTTTTCCTAAACAATAACATCAGATAGTCAAACTAAAATGAGTCTCTACAACATAAACTTTATTAATTTGCAAAAAACATTCTCTTTGCCATTTTTCCTGTGGATTTATAAAATTGCTATTTTACATTGCCAATGAATTCTGCAAATCAAAATAAAATTATTTGAAATGCTAATGTTATTCTGTATTCCTGATTAAGTCAACCAGATTAATTTTGTACTTATTTGCAATTTACAACAAAATCTGTATTCATTTTTGCCATTCAGTCTACTTGGTACAGTTGCTAAACATTCCTATCAATATTGCAGACAAGAGGGAGCACCAGATTAATCCAAATACCTAAACACAGTTTGCCTGATCTTGACTAATTTATCTTATATTGACAAAATCAAAAGTACTTAAGAAATAAGCATACAAAATGTTACTCGCCATCTTGTAAATGTCAACCTTATTGGGAGGCAATATTATGTGCGGAATGCTTGCTTAATTTAAATTTCCAGCATAATTGAAATATGTTTTAATAAATCTTACATATTAAAAATAATCTGGTTGCAACAGTACCAGAAAAATTAGACTCATTTGATAGCATTCTCATTTAAATACTTAGCACTCTGCTTGTACTCAATGATTATATCAAGTAAATCCTCCAAATTCGCAGTAAAAATGTAATTGCCTGAGAAATAATATAATAAAAAAGTGAACAACAAATATATGTAGTCTGCATTACAACTATAGAGCTAGTCAATAACAAAATAATTGATAGTAGTTATTGTCTGATAGTTTAGAGTTATAATTTGAAACTGTTTACATTGCAGTTATGTAAATTTATGGTTTGGTTTCAAAAAATCACAGTGTTATAGAATTCAGTCCTTTCTAGCTCTTACAGGCACAGAATAAAATTATAATATCAAATTATTTTTTCTCACATTTTTATTGGTGCATTATAGTTGTACATAATGATGGGATTTGCTGTTCCATATTTGTATATGCTCACAATATAACAATATATTTTAGCCAAATTCTTTATTTTAGCATCAAATCCTTTATTGCTGACTAATTAAGAAAAGTACATTCTTCATGGAAAAAAACATAAATTCAGTATAATTCCATGTATTTTCTCCAATCTATCCAGATATTTGTTCCTTGATCATTGCTTCTCATGACAAGAGAGACGTAATTATCGTAGCACCTTGAAAGTTCATTTCATGTTCTGCTTTCTCCACCTGGCTACATCTTCCAACTAGAATTTGGTGGGCAGCACATTCCTGAGAGAACCTTCCAGAGAGAATTATATTTCTCTCTTGGCTTTCCATGTGTATCATAACTAAAGTACAAACTACACTATCACTTCAAAATTAAATGACCCGTTTCTTCCCTTGCTAGTGAGATCTAGAAATATGTGGTTCACGTGTTCTTCACCACTGAAATTCTAGAACATCACACAGCACCTAGTGCTGACAAGCAATTCAACACATTTGTTAGACAATTAAGGAAACAGGAATTGAGTTTGCCAAACAGAAACATGTTTGAATATGCTCTAGAAGGCTCTTTAGTATCTGTTTATCCATCTCACTGGCACTGGGCCAAAGTCTGTGAGATTGGAAGAGTAAATAGACATTTCGTGGACTCCATTGAAGGAAAGCAAGGAGGAGCCCTGTGATCAATAGCCACCCTTCCCCAACCATTCCCCATTTACCTGACCCATGGGCGATGCTCAGCCCATTTCTGGCAACACAAAGGCAGGCTTTCTTTCAACGGTCTCCAAATCTTGTGGAAGGTTTGGCGCTGTTACAGTACACAGTCCCTCCAGGGACACTGGATTCCTTCTACCAAGCAAGTTTTCCCTGGAAAGTCACTTCTTACATATGCTCTAGAACAAAGTTATACTAAGAAGTTAAATTTATGGGTAAAACATACCAAAAAAATTTACATGTTTATATATATATATAAAATATAATATATACATACACACATATATATGTATGTATATATATATAAAATACACACATATATATGTATATATATAGTTATATATATGTATGTATAATATATATGTATGTATAAATGAGTGGAGACAAGTAATTCCTGGTAAACCTTAGACTTTTGATAACCATGAGTTTCCTTACCAAATGTGGTTTGTATCATGTGAGCCCAATAAGAGTATGGTGCCTCTTATTCTCCAGAAAGAGACTCCTTGAGTCCTCCAGTGACTAGGACCTGCAAACTATACATTCCCATCTCCACAAAAAGCTCCAGTTGGCTCTCTGTAAGTTGGGAAGAACTGTGCTCTCAGATGAGTGGGCCCTAACCTGCCAGTCTCTCTCGGATGACTCCTTGCCTTCTTGCTGGACAGGTGGACTCTGATGGTCTGATACTCTGAGCAAGCATTGCTGTCATAATTAGGGAAGAGTTTTGCTACACAATTCTTCTGTGTGCATTGCTATTCATGCACCACTTCTATTTTCACTCTGAATCCATGTATTCGGTTACTTTATTTTCTTTTTTTCTGAAGTTTAGCCACTGAGTTCCTACAGAAAAGTGAACAGAAGAAGGTGTGACCTTTGCTTTTATGATTTATATTTCCTAGACATGGACTATATACTCAATCTTGGTTCACTCTATCTTCTCTCTTCCTTTTATGGCTTTGAAACGACTTATCATGAAGTCTTATACTTGTGGGAGGAGAGGAGAAGAGAGGAGAGGAGAGGAGAGGAGAGGAGAGAGAGAACTTGTGTGGGTTTGACGCCATAACCACTTTCCAAACACATACACCCTCATGCACACACACACAGAGACGCATTCTTCTAATACAATAAGCAGAGGGTTTTTTTTTTCCTCCCTATCAAATATTTTGTAACTATATGTGGATCATATTTTCTTTCTTCACTTATTTCTCTCTATTATTTACAATATGTAAGACACTGTCTTCAACACAGAAATTCTTCACGGAGCACCTGACAAGTGATATATAAATAAATAAATGTGGAATTGAAGTTTGTCATTGTTCACTGATAGCAATACATGAAAATATTTTTTAAAACTCCATAACTTAAAGTATATTACTAATTCTAAATACTGAATATGTCTGCCTGGGTAACAATCATACTTCCCTAGCGTCTTGACAAAAGGCTAGGTCATGTGACTTGTTTAGCCAATGAAATGGATTGAAAGTGGTGCTACCTACTCCTGAGCAGAACTGCTAGAAACAACTGTGTGGTTCCATCATCTGTTTCTTCTCTGCTCTGAGACCAGTATGACCCATACAGGGGCTTTTTCACCACCACATTTTAGGGTCCAGGGGATACAGAATCTCAGCTAAACTCACAGATGACATGAACCAAGGGCAAGAAATAAGACTTTACTATTTGAAGCCATTGAAATGTTGGTGTTTTTTTGTTTGTTTGTATTTTTTTAATATGGAAGCACAATCCAGTCCAAGCCAATTGATTATTGGTATCTCAGGGACTTGTCAATTTGATGGAGGAATTATTTGGTGTTGCTAACAATTCGAGAGTCAGAACTGATTAATGGAAGAAGGCTCTCGTTCCCTGAGAAAACCCAGTGGGCATCTAGTATTAGAAATTCTTAATATTTGTAGTTCTTATAACCATATACAGGTAGGACCCATTATAGCCTCCATGAGAAACCTCAAGTAATAATTGCAATTACATTTGAGATTTTACTGTGTTTCTGCTCTCTGTTATATTTTATTTAGTCTTCACAATGATCTTCAAGTCAATAACTTACACAGACCCAGAGACCTTACTCCTGAGCATTTCTGTCCTTAAGTATTTGTGAGTGGTGTATGTCTGTAAGCATGGGTGCTGGGAAGGACAAAATGAGAAGTATATATTCTTGGTCTCTGTCACACAGTTCCTAATAAAGAGCTCCTAAAACATTTGGAATGCCTTTTTTAAAAGGAGTGAGAGGAACATGAATTGTTATTCATAATAAATGTTTCTCAACTATACTTGAGTTTATGCTAATAAGTTAACTCTTGGAGAATGGGGCTGGGAGAATAGATCTGGATGCCAGGGAAACCAACCATCAGATAAGAGGGTCGAGAAAGTTTCCACCCCACACCCTCACCTCCTGGGAGGGGAGTAGGGCTGGAGTATGAATTAATAAGCAAAAGCCAATGATTTAGTCAGTCATGCCTGCAAAATAGAGCATCTATAAAAATCTCAAGCAACGGAAGCTTGAGAATGTAATGATCATCATTATCCAAAGTATATGTATGAGGACATGAATTGGTGTGAGTATACTATGTATACAACCAGAGATATGAAAAATTGAGCTCTAGAATTGTATCTAATAAGAATTGTAATGTAATAAATAAATAAATAATGTGATAAATAAATAAATAAATAAGTCATGTAATAAGTAAATTGTCATGTAATAAAGAAAAAAAAAGAAAAAAAATGTAGCACTTAGTGGCATACTAGCTGAAGCAAACATTACTTGGAATCACTAGTGCATGGAATCAAAATGTCTCTTAGAAATTTGCAGAGCAATACTTTCACTTTCTAGAAGGAAAACTGAGGCCTGACAAGAGGACAGTAACTTTCTGTTTTAGTCAGCTTTTTTACTGCTGCAATTGACCAGATCAACTGTAGAGGAGGAAACATTTATTTGAGGGCTCACGGTTTCAGAAGTCTCAGTCCACAGACAGCTGGCTCCATTCCTGGAGGCTCAAGATCATGCAGGACATCATGGAGGAAGAGTGTGGCAGAGGGAAATGGCTCACAATGTGGTCTCGAATCTGAGCAACAGACTCCACACTCCAGAAACAAAATACATACCCCATAGCCACGCCCCGAAGAAACTACTTCCTCCCGCCCACCCCACTGCCTCCAGTTACCACTCAGTTAATCCCACCAGGAATTAATTCAGTGATTATTTTAAGGCCATAACTCAATCCTTTCTCCTCTAAACCTTCTTGCATTGTTTCACATGTGAGCTTTTGGGGATCAACACATATAAACCATAACACCCAGACTCTTTCTGGTGATTAGTTCACCTTGGACAGCTTAACAAACTTTTAGTACATCAGTGCTTTCTTCAACTTGATTGTACTCCCTAACAAAATAGTGCAAAAATAAACCCGGTGTTTTGCATTCCTACTTACAATGCAGATAGGAGTTCTCTGCTACCTGAAATCCATGCCTAGAAATCCACATCTTTTATTTACTCCACCCTTTGTCCCCTTACATTCTAATTCATTCCATGACACAGGGAACTGAATTTAGACTGCAAATGGTATCATATCAGGAAACAAAAGTATTCTTTAGAAGAACAGTGTCTTTGTGTTTATCTTTGCTAAGTCTGTCTTTCAAATCTTGATTACATTAGATTAATGGTCTAACTTGAGAGCTTAGAGAACAAAATCATTACATGCCAACACAGCTAATAGGCCACCTAAATAGAGGCTAAAGTTTTAATGAACATTAAGATGCTTATTCTGAGTTAGGATCAGGAAAAAGGATTAGTGAGTATTTTAAGTGAACAAGGTGTGCATTTATTTAAGGCATCAAACACCTGGTTTCCTTTGAAGTTTATAAAGCAGGGCCACGAACTCTAGTGAATATTGTAATTATTTGTAAAAGTCCAAGTACTTTTAATAGATGTATCTTTCTGATAAGAATTTTAATAATCATCATCCTAATAGAAGAAAGAGGTTGGTACTCATTAACACTTCAGTATAAATTGTTCTGTGAGTAGATTAATAAAAACATAAAATTTGACTTCTCAAAGAGAACTCAGCATAGGGCCTAGCCTCCCTCACATATACCAGTTGGGGTACAGTCATGGTTCCTACACCTGGAAAGGGTGAGTCAACACCCACTGCACAGTGAGAGCTTGTTAAATGACACAATGAAACACACAGGCGTGATTTTGTACAAAACTAAGTCTTAGTCCTGGTCTCTCTCAAGCTTCTGTCACATATTTTCTCCATTTTCATCTTCAACTTAAATCTATTCTATTCTCCCTGCTCATTCATCTTAGCCAGTTTTATTCCTTGACTCCTTCCAAGTCAATTCTTGTGTGTGACTATTTTCTTACGGTATTGCAAACCTGCCCTCAGGGCTTAAGTGAGACCCATTTTCTCCACCAGCCTTCTCTGACCACTGGTTTTCATGATCATCTTCCCTCAGTCACTCACATCTCTCTTGTATGAAAATTTTATGTGACACAGGCCCATACAGATGGATCTTCCAGTCTCAGTTTTTGTGACTCACCTGATTCAGGGAGCATGATTGTCCTCCTTGAAGGGTTATGTGTAAATTTCTTTTCAGGGGCTCCCCAGTCCCACTGTTATGACAGCTTGGTTCCAGGAGATGAATGGGACCATAAGTCTAATTATCTTTTTTCTGTGGGAACATTTCTGGATACTGAATACATAGGCCAAGAGTAACCTTTTAAGATATGATTTCAAATTTCAGCAGTAGTTCAATATAATATCATCTATAAGAGGAAAGTAGATTATAGCCATCCTCAATGCTGATCATCAGATGAGATCCACACCCATGAGCACCTTCCATAGGCACATACCACAGCTATCAGAGGATGGAGTTTGCATTGAGAAACTATAGTTCCTACCGTCAAGCCACAACCATACAGGTATACTTCATTGTGCTAGAAACCCAAGAAGCTCTAGTTGAACATGCTTTATTTTTGGAAGATCAAACATTTAGAGGAAAGATTTTTTAAAACAAAACTCAAAACAGACGTTTTATAGTACATAATGCAAAATGCATACAACTTTAAAACTTAATTTGAGTCTTGATAAGGACCTTAGATTCCAGCATCTGTTTCAGGCAACCACCACATGTACATTGGAGTAAATTGTTCTCCTTCAAAGAGAGAAAAAGAGGAAGAGGGAAAAAAATGAGAATTTGAGAAAAACCCCATGAGACATCTCTATCACATGAGAATTCATCGAGCCTCCAGTTGGACTACTTCCCTTTCTGCAAGCACACCACCAGAAGCTTCCCTGAGAATGCCCAAAAGAAAACTATGATGTGTTCTTACCCACATGAGCACGTCTACAGAAGCACGTTCCAGACAGTACTCACTGTGTCCTGCCTCACCATTGTAATTAACCAAACAGTTTTGTTTAATTAGAGTAAACGTGTCTGGAATGCTATAATTACTTGTTAGTATGAAAAACATTTGCCCTAATTAGGCATTCATTGGAAATTTTAAAAGTCACTTATATTAGCAATTAAAACTGAAACCATACTTCCAGATTGAATTTCCCATGTCAGTGAACTAAGCAGTTCAACTGGCCCGAACCAGACTGATAGTAGCTCTGGACGGCAAAGAAGGAAAAGAATAGAGCACAGGTAAACAGGTGGGAAACCAAAGTGCTGGACAGCCACTCCCAGCAGAAGTTACCAATGTAGAGGGGTGGGCTGAGATCCAATGAAGCATTTGTGTAAAGCCAAGCATGCGAAAAGGAGGGTGGGAAGAAAGAGAGACAGAGAAGAATGCAACATTTATTCCTCCAATAAATAAGTGGGTCCATCCAATGGACAGAATAGCTTGTACTCACTCAGGTTTGGAAGAAATTAAATGTTCTTACAAAACAATTGCACAACAACATCACAAAGCATGGCAGAAATCATGGCACAATATTAAAAATCTCACTAGTTGAAATATGATAAACTGTCACAAAACGATAGAGGCCTGAGGCTTACCTGGTATTTCCGAGGGGCAACTGTCCATCAAATAGGAAGTTGTTCAGGCAGCCTGGCCCAATAGGTGGAGTGTTGCTATTATGATGTGTTTGTTTTGAATAAAAGAGGGGAAGAGCGTTGCATTCCTAAGTAAGCGCACAGGGTCAGGTGTAGATAGTAGATTTTTTGAATATGTATTTTGATCACATTGAAAATGAATTATGTCTGATTTGTCTGATTTTAGCCAGATGGATTTTCCCTGGATTCTTTTTAAATTTTTTCTGACTTTGAAATTCCATTGAAGAAATTCTCCTAGATCAAAATACCACAAATTGTAAAAGTTATAATTGTGTTTGATAAGGGCTAACTCACACATCACCAATTTGGACTTCAACACCCTGTCTTTGTTTTTCCTCTTCCCTTCCATAAAAGCTTCCAAAATTGTACATTTCAATCACTGGAATGAAGTTAGCACATTTTTGTTTTCTTTTAGAGCTATTCCAAGCTTCGGTGACAATAAATACTATGTGTTTTCTCTCTAGACAGATGCCACCTCTGTCACATACAGGGAGCTATTGTTCTATTTTCTAATTCACCCCTTTCCATGTCATAAATCTTAGTGATGGAAAGACTCATCTACATGTACAACTAATTTGACTGTTTTGACGGAACTGAGGGGCTATTACCTGCTTGCTGATAACTTAGTTAAATAACTAGCTGTCAGAGTGATCATGCCAGCGATGTTAAAGCACAGTGAGACTGCATGACAGAGGCTGTGTTTTACCACTGGGTGAGGACTGTAGCAGAACCAGGGACTCCATACAGAGGCCAACCCAGTCCTGGAAGTACCAGCATAAGACACATTTCTTTTCATAACTCAGTTTTCTCTGATTAAATAAGCATAATAGTTTTAACAATTTGTCTTGATTTTTGAAAATTGCTCTTCCCAGGTGTTCATTTGTGTGCATATTTGATTAATACTTTCCCAGTACCATCCCCTGCTTCACATTCTGTGTCTCACTCAAGGCACTCCGTTCCTGGGACCAGGGCTGGATACATTGTCTCAGCCTCCGTCATGGATTATTGTTCCTCTGCCTGGCCCATCATACCTGGAGCACTGAAGATTCTTCCCCTTCCCAATGCTTTCATTTTTATTATTTTGAAGTTCTACTGGCAGCCATTTTGATATATTGAATTACTAACTCAACATAATATTAAGATATTAACACTTTTGAATACCCAACTCTCTTAAGAACATCACTGCTGGTATGTTTCTCAGGTATCTAGAATCCAGTTTCCACACCTCTCCTGGTCTTTCTCTCCAAGCCTGTTCTTCATCCATCAGTTTCTCCCTCAGTGAATAGCTCTTCCTCTCATACAGTTACCCAAGCATTAGCCCCAGTCAGCAGCCTTAATTCTTCTCAGCCTCAAGCAGTACTTTTAATGAATCACTGGGAAATTTAATCACACTTCATTTATGTATTTCAAATCCATCTACTAGTTTCACTCACCACATACATATCTGCTCAATTTCAGACAACCTGTGAGTTATCTTTGACCAGTAGCAAACTTCAAATGTAGAGATTCTCTACAGCTTGGTCCCTTATCACCCACTCTTTGCTGTGCTGTGTAAGCTTTCTCTTGTGTCTAAAATCTTCATGTGTTTAAGTGGTACATGCTTTTAATCCCACCTTGGGAGACTGAGGCAGGATGATCACAAATTTGAGAACAGCCTCAGCAAATTACAAAGATAGTCTCAAAATAAAAAATAAAAAGAGTTGGGGATGTGACTCAGTGTCAGAGCGCCCCTGGGTTCGATTATCAGTAACACACACACATACACACACACACACACACACACACACACACACACATACACATCCTAAAATTTATATTATACTTATAAACCTAATGTTTGATTATCATGAAAAAATTTAGTCTTTAATAAGCAACTCCTAGGTCGAAAGATAAACACAAATCCAAATTGCAAACGTCTAGAAAAGAGTGATAATGAAATCAATACATTCAGAACCAACATACTGCAAAAGATCCACTCAGAATAAAAACATAATTATAAACATGGAAGAAATAATGAATGTAAACAAACTGAGCATCTCACTGAAAGTTAGAACAAAAAGTTGAAAAATAATTATATTTACAGAAAAAATATTTTAAAGATAAAACACAAATTTATGTTTTGGAAAATAAATCATCACTACCAACAACAAACACCAATAAATGAATGCTTTTTATTTGAAAAAATATAAATCATTAATTTACCTGAGAAGAAGAAAATGAAAAACAAAATATGTTTATGATAAGTGGAAAGTAATCACCAGAACAAAAACAATAGAATAAGACGTAAGATTTTTTTCTCCCAAACTCAAACCAAACAAGCAAACAAAACATTGAAAATTGAATGAAGTGGATATTAACATTGTGACAAAATATTATTTATCAAAACTGACTTCTAAAACTTGGAAATTGAATAGAGCGATTTCTTTACAAATAGAAAATCTTTCAATAGTATACCGAGTAAAGGACATCAGAAACATATGGCTTCGTGGGAGAATTCCACCCAACTCACAAAATTTCAGTACTATTTAAAATGTTCCAGAGTATAGGGTCAAAGGGACCATTTTAAAGGGGAAAATATAATATTGATCTAAAAAATAAAAATGCACAAAGCAAAACATCACAGACTTTTTTTTCTTTTAATTTTAAACAAAGCCTCATGCTATGAATTCAAGGATTGTCCACTAATAAGAAATAGATTTAGACTTCACCAGTGAGCCTGTCTCACCAGATACCGGAGACTGGAGGGCCCCATCACGCACTGCCTCACAGGGAGAGGACCACCACACTGTGCTGTGGTTCCCCATCCACCAACGTGTGGATGCCCCAAGACCACCTCCATCTTGGGACACTGCAGCCACCGCCATAGACCTCCCCACGTGTTTGTTTCCAAGGTGGGACAACAGACAGGGCCTGGAGGCAGCTGCCCACTGTAGCACCGGACGTCACAGTGCTGAATTGTTGAACAGGCCACCCAACTCCATCACACAGCCCGTCCTTCCAGCCTCATCTCTGAAATCACTTTTCTTCATGTTGAGACACCTCTTGGGTTACCTCTTCTGCCACCTCTGCCATCTTTAGTTAGGGCAGCTTCCATCTTGGGACACCAACTGGGGCCTGGAAGCCCAACATCAAGGTACAGTTTTGATGCTACTGCAGTCACCAATGAGGGACATGGCCACTCCATTTAGGGACAAAAACCAGGACCTGGAAGACCATCACCAAGGTCCCTATGGGCCTGGTTACACCAAAGTTATCCTTAATAAGTGTGTTAGTAGACACCATCTTGTTGCAGAATCAAAAGAGAGCCTTGTGTGGGGTCATCTCTTTTTCTTTTTTCTCCTGCTAATAGCCAACTTCTTTTGATTCCCCTTTCACTCATTCTATAATTGAATACCTTTGTATTCTCACAACCTACCTCATAAACATCACATCCTACCCACCTGCTGTTCTCTCTCTGTCCACCATTAGAAACTGTAAACCCTTATGCAAACCTACTGTCTATATGGAAGATGATAACCAAACATACCATTTCTGTTTATAGCAATAAAACTGTAATTGTCTAAATAGGATCTAATTGATTTATGGCTGTATAATGTTTGCATGGGGTGCTGTAACATTAATCTCCTCTTAACGGTGAGATATAGGTAACCGGCAGGGACACTACAAGACTATAGGGTAGAAACTTCAATACAATCCATGCTGCAAAAGAGAGGAAGACACACAGACAACATGAGTAAACAAGGGAAGAAAGTGCCCCAAACAAACCAAGAAACTCCAGTAAGAGAATATATTGACAGTACAGTAGATGAAGTGTCAAAGAAGGTGTTCAGAATATACATAATTAAAATGATATGTGAATCAAAAAATGACAGAAAGAAAATACAGGCAACAATTGATCACTACAAAAAAAAGAGATAAGAAAGCAAATACAGGTAGCAAAAGAAAGAGAGATTCTAGGGTCAAAAAACAGAAATCATTGAAATGAAGAAAACATTAATGAAATTTTAAAAACTCAATATAAAGCATCACCAATGGATTAGATCACTTGGAAGACAGAATCTCAGACAATGAATATAAAATATACAATCTTGAAAATAAAGTTTACCACACAGTGAAGAGGTTAGGAAACCATGAACAAAACATACAGGAATTATGGGATACATCAAAAGACCAAATCTATGGTTTATAGGGATAGAGGAAGGAATGGATATTGAAACCAAAGAAATACACAATCTCTTGAATGAAATAATATCAGAAAATTTCCCAAACATTAATAATGGATAGGAAAATCAAAGACAAGAGGCTTACATGTCTCCAAGTGTACAAAATTACAACAGATATATACCAAGGCACATTATAATGAGAGTGCCTAGCATGCAGAATAAGAATAGAACTTTAAAGGCCACAAGAGAGAGGAATCAGATTACATATAGGGGGAGACCAATTCAGATATCAGAAAATTTTTCAACCCAAATTCTCAAAGCCAGGAGATCCTGGAACAACATATACCAAGATCTGAAAGAAAATGGATGCCAACCACAAATTTAGTGTCCAGAAAATTAAGCATCAGATTTGATGACAAAATAAAAACCTTCCACGATTATCAAAGTAAAAAGAAATTATGGCGAGAAAGCCTACTTTACAGAACGTTCTTGATAAAATATTCCATAAGGAGGAAATGAAAAAGAACAACAAAAATCAGCAAAGGAAGGAATTACACTAAAGGAAAGACCAATCAAAGGAGAAACCAAGTCAAGTTAAAAAACAAAAATAAACCAAAATTACCAGGAATACAAAAAATATTTAAATAATAACACAGAATGTGGATGGCCTAAACTTATCAATTAAAAGACACAGATTGGGGCTGCAGTTATGGCTCAGTGGCAGAGCACTTGCCTAGCACATGTGAGGCACTGGGTTCTATCCTCAGTGCCACATAAATATAAATAAAGATATTGTGTCTATCTATAACTAATAAATAAATAAATAAATAGATTTTTCTTTAAAAAAGACATAGACTAGCAGATCAGATTTTTAAAAAGATTCAACAATATGCTGCCTCCAAGAAACTCATCTCACAGGAAAAGACATCTACAAACTGAAGATGAAAGGATGCAAAAATTCTCAATAAAATCCTGGCGAATCGAATACAAAAGCATATCAAAAAAAATCGTGCACCATGATCCAGTAGGATTCATCCCTGGTATGCAAGGATGGTTCAATATACGGAAATCAATAAATGTTATTCACCACATCAATAGACTTAAAGATAAGAACCATATGATCATCTCAATAGATGCAGAAAAAGCATTTGACAAAGTTCAGCATCCCTTTATGTTCAAAACACTAGAAAAACTAGGGATAACAGGATCATACCTCAACATTGTAAAAGCTATCAATGCTAAGCCTCAGGCTAGCATCATTCTGAATGGAGAAAAACTGAAGGCACTCCCTCTAAAATCTGGAACAAGACAGGGATGCCCTCTCTCACAACTTCTATTCAATTTAGTCCTCCAAATACTAGCCAGAGCAATTAGACAGACAAAAGAAATTAAAGGCATAAAAATAGGAAAAGAAGAACTTAAATTATCACTATATGCGGATGATATGATAATATATCTAACAGACCCAAAAGGGTCTACAAAGAAACTATTAGAGCTAATAAGTGAATTTAGCAAAGTGGCAGGATATAATCAACATGCATAAATCAAAGGCATTCCTGTATATCAGTGACAAATCCTCTGAAATGGAAAGAAGGACAACCACCCCATTCACAATATCCTCAAAAAAAATAAAATACTTGGGAATCAACCTAACAAAAGAGGTGAAAGATTTATACAATGAAAACTACAGAACCCTAAAGAGAGAAATAGAAGAAGCCCTTAGAAGATGGAAAAATATACCCTGTTCATGGATAGGAAGAACTAACATCATCAAAATGGCTATATTACCCAAAGTTCTCTACAGGTTTAATGAAATGCAAATCAAAATCCCAACTGCATTTCTTGTAGAAATAGATAAAGCAATCATGAAATTCATATGGAAAAACAGAAGACCCAGAATAGCAAAAGCAATTCTAAGGAGGAAGTGTGAATCAGGAGGTATAGCGATACCATATTTCAAACTGTACTACAGAGCAATAGTAACAAAAACAGCATGGTACTGGTACCAAAACAGGCGGGTGGACCAATGGTACAGAATAGAGGGCACAGAGATCAATCCACAAAATTACAACTTTCTTATATTTGATAAAGGAGCTAAAAGCATGCAATGGAGGAAGGATAGCATCTTCAACAAATGGTGCTGGGAAAACTGGAAATCCATATGCAACAAAATGAAACTGAATCCCTTTCTCTCGCCATACACAAAAGTCAACTCAAAATGGATCAAAGAGCTTGATATCAAATCAGAGACTCTGTGTCTTATAGAAGAAAAAGTTGGCCCCGATCTACATACTGTGGGGTTGGGCTCCAAATTCCTTAATAGGACACTCATAGCACAAGAGTTAATAACTAGAATCAACAAATAGGACTTACTCAAACTAAAAAGTTTTTTCTCAGCAAGAGAAACAATAAGAGAGGTAAATAGGGAGCCTACATCCTGGGAACAAATTTTTAGTCCTCGCACTTCAGATAGAGCCCTAATATCCAGAGTACACAAAGAACTCAAAAAATTAAACAATAAGATAACAAATAACCCAATCAAAAAATGGGCCAAGGACCTGAACAGACACTTCTCAGAGGAGGACATACAATCAATCAACAAGTACATGAAAAAATGCTCACCATCTCTATCAGTCAGAGAAATGCAAATCAAAACCACCCTAAGATACCATCTCACTCCAGTAAGATCAGCAGCCATTATGAAGGCAAACAACAATAAGTGCTGGAGAGGATGTGGGGAAAAGGGTACTCTTGTACATTGCTGGTGGGACTGCAAATTGGTGTGGCCTATTTGGAAAGCAGTATGGAGATTCCTGGGAAAGCTGGGAATGGAACCACCATTTGACCCAGCTATTGCCCTTCTCAGAGTATTCCCTGAAGACCTTAAAAGAGCGTACTACAGGGATACTGCCACATAGATGTTCATAGCAGCACAATTCACAATAGCTAGACTGTGGAACCAACCCAGATGCCCTTCAATAGATGAATGGATTAAAAAAAATGTGGCATTTATACACAATGGAGTATTATGCAGCACTAAAAATGACAAAATCATGGCATTTGCATGGAAATGGATGGCATTAGAGCAGATTATGCTATGTGAAGCTAGCCAATCCCTAAAAAACAAATGCCAAATGTCTTCTTTGATATAATGAGAGCAACTAAGAACAGAGCAGGGAGGAAGAGCAGGAGGAAAAGATCAACTCTAAACAGAGACATGAGGTGGGAGGGAAAGGGAGAGAAAAGGGAAATTGCATGGAAATAGAAGGAGACCCTCATTGTTATACAAAATTACATATAAGAGGTTGTGAGGGGGAAGGTAAAAAAACAAGGGAAAGAATTAAATTACAACAGATGGGATAGAGAGAGAAGATGGGAGGGGAGGTGAGGGGGGATAGTAGAGGATAGGAAAGGTAGCAGAATACAATAGTTACTAATATGGCATTATGTAAAAATGTGGATGTGTAATCGATGTGATTTTGCAATCTGTAATTGGGGTTAAAATGGGAGTTCATAACCCACTTGAATCGAATGTATGAAATATGACATGTCAAGAGTTTTGTAATGTTTTGAATAACCAATAAAAAATGAAAAAAATATATATCATTCACATGGACTGAATAAACAAACAGAGGTTTCCATCCTCCTATCTATCAGATAAAGTGGACTTCAAACCAAAGTTAGTAAAAAGGGATAAAGAAGGACATTTCATACTGCTTAAGGGAATCATATATCAACAAGACATAACAATTGTAAATATCTGTTCCCCAAACAATGGTGCATCTAGGTGTATGAAACAAACCTTTCTCAGCTACAAGAATCAAACAGACCACAACACAATAATACCGGGTGACTTTAACACACCTCTCTCGCTACTGGGTAGATCTTCTAAACAAAAACTAAACAAAGAAATTGTAGAACTCAATAATACAATCAATAATTTAGATTTATTAGACATAGATAAAATATTCCATCCATCAGCAAGCAAATACACTTTTTGCTCAGCAGCACATGGATCCTCTTCCAAAATAGACCATATGTTATGCCACAAGGACAGTCAGCAATTACAAAAAAATATAGATACTACCCTGCATTCTATTAGACCTTGGATGAAATTAGGAATCAATTATAAAATAAAAAATAGAAGATCCTTCAACATCTGGAGACCAAATAACATGCTATTGAATGATACATGGATAACACAAGACATCAGAGAGGAGATGAAAAAATTCTCAGAGGTAAATGAGAACTCCAATACAAGATATCAAAATCTCTGGGACACTATGAAGGCAGGGCTAAGAGGAAAGTTAATTGCATTAATCCCATTCATTGAAAGAATAAAAAGACAACAAATAAATGATCTGACATTGGATCTAAAAACCCTCAAAAAATCAGAACAAACAAACACCCAAAATAGTAGAAGGCAGGAAATAACTAAAATCAGAGCTGAAATTGTGAAATTAAAACATAGGGAACAATTTTGACTAAACAAAAAGCTGGTTCTTAGAAAAAATAAATAAAATTGACAAACCCTTAGCCATCCTAATGAAAAAAAGGAGAGAGAAAACTCAAATTACTAAAATTCATGATGAAAAAGAAAATATCAGGACAGACACTGTTGAAATACAGAAGACGATTAGAAACTATGTTGAAAATTTATACTCCAGTAAAATAGAAAATCTCAAAGACACTGACAAATGTCCACAGGCATATAATCTACCCAAACTAGATCAGGAGGTCATACACAATTTAAACAGAACAATTTCAAGCAAAGAAATTGAAGGTGTCATAAAAAGCCTACCATCAAGAAAAGCCCAGAACCAGATGAATTCTCATCTGAGATCTACAAGACCTTCAAAGAAGAATTAATACCAATACTCCTTAACTTATTCCATGAAATAGAAAAGTAGGGAATCCTTCCAGACTCATTCTATGGGGCTAGTATTACCTTGATACCAAAACCAGACAATAACACATCAAAGAAAGAAAATATCAGATAATATCCCTCAGAACATAGATGCAAAAAAAATCAATAAAATTCTGGCAAATTGCTTACAAAAGCACATTTTAAAAAATGGTGCACCTTATTAGAGAAATGCACATCAAAACTACTCTAAGATTTCATCTCACTCCAGTCAGAATGGCAGTTATTAAAAATACAAGTAACAATAAATGTTGGTGAAGATATGAGGATAAAGGCAACTCATACATTGCTGGTGGGACTACAAATTGATATAACCAATCTGGAAAGCAATATGGAGATTCCATAGAAAACTTGGAATGGAACCACCATTTGACCCAGCTATCTCACTCCTCGGTTTATACCCAAAGGACTTAAAAACAGCATACTACAGTGACACAACCACATTGATGTTCATAGCAGCACCATTCACAATAGCTAAATTGTGGAACCAAACTAGATGCCCTTCAATAGATGAATGGATAAAGAAACTGTAGTACATACTCACAATGGAATATTACTCAGCATTAAGAGAGAATAAAATCATGGCAATTTCAGGTAAATGAATGGAATTGGAGAATATAATGCTAAGTGAAGTAAGCCAATCCCCAAATCCTAAAGGCTGAAAGTTTTCTCTTATAAGTGGATGCTGATCCATAATGGATGTGGGGTGGGGAGCATTGGAAGAATGAAGGAACTTTGGATAGGACAAAATGGAGGGAGAGAAAGAAAGGGGGCGTTGGGGTAGGAAAGATGGTGGAATGAGATCCACATCATTACCCAAGGTACATGTATGAAGACAAGAATAGTGTGACTCTACTTTGTGTACTAGCAGAGAAATGAATAATTGTGCTCCATTTGTGTACTATGAATTGAAATGCATTGTGCTGTCATATATAATGAATTAGAACAAATTAATTAATTAATTAATTAAAAAAAATTAACCTTGGTCAAATGGGGTTCATCACAGGGATGCAAATTTCATTCAACATATGGAAATCAATAAGTGTAATTAATCACATCAATAGAATTAAAAACAAGTATCATATGACAATATCAATAGATGCAGAGAAAGCATTGACAAAGTACAGTACCCTTTCATGTTCAAAACACTAGAAAAACTAGGAATAGTAGGAACATACCTCAACATTGTAAAAGCTACTTATGCTAGATCCAAGGCCAACATCATCTTAAATGGAGGAAAAAATGAAAGCATTCCCTCTAAAAATTGGAAGAAGAGACAGATGCCCTCTTTCAGCACTTCTACTCAACATAGTCCTTGAAATTCTAACCAGAGCAATTAGACAGATGAAAGAAATTAAAGGGATACAAATAAGAAAAGAAGAACTCAAACTATCACTATTTGCAAATGACATGATTCTATAGTTAGAGGATCCAAAAAAATTCCACCAGCAAACTTCTAGAATTAATAAATCAGTTCAGAAAATCAGCAGGATATAAAACCAATACTCATAAATCAAAGGCATTTCTATACATCAGTGATGAATCCTCTCAAACAGAAATTAGGAAAATTATACCATTTACAATAGCCTCAAAAAAATACTTAGGGAATTAATTTAACAAAAAAGTCAAATTCCTTTACAATGAAAACAATGGAACACTAAAGAAAGAAATTGAAGAATATCTTAGAATATGGAAAGATCTTCCATGCTCTTGGATAGGCAGAATTAATATTGTCAAGATGGCCATATTACCAAAAGCAATATACAGATTCAATGTGATTCCAATTAAAATCCTATCATCATTCCTTATAGAAATAGAAAAAGCCATCATGAAATTCATTTGGAAAAATAAGAGACCCAGCATAGACAAAGCAATCCTTAGCAAGAAAAGTGAAGCAGGAGGCATCACAATACCAGAACTTAAACTATCTTATAAAGCCATAGTAACAAAAATGGCATGGTATTGGCACCAAAATAGACATGTAGTCCAATGGTACAGAATAGAAGACACAGAGCCAAACCCACATAAATACAGTTATCTCATACTAGACAAAGGTGCCAAAAATATACATTGGAAGAAAGATAGCCTCTTCAACAAATGGTGCTGGGAAAACTGGAAATCCATATGCAGCAAAATGAAATTAAACCACTGTTTCCCACCCTGCACAAAACTCAACTCAATTTAGATCAAGAACCTATGAATTAGAACACAGACCCTGTGCCTAATAGAAAAAAAAGTAGGCACAAATCTTCATCATGTCATATTAAGCCCTAACTTTCTTACCAAGACTCCTAAAGCACAAGAAATAAAATCAACAATCAATAAATGGGATGGATTCAAACTAAAAAGCTTCTTATCAAGAAAAGAATTTATCAATGAGGTGAAGAGAGAGCCTAAATTTGGGGAGCAGATTTTTGCCACATGCACATCAGATAGAGTACTAATCTTCATATAAAGAACTCAAAAAATTAACACCAAAACAACAACAACAATAACAACACAATCAATAAATGGCCTAAGGAACTGGTCAGACACTTCTCAGAAAAAGATATATAATCAATCAACAAATATACGAAAAAATGTTCAACATCTCTAATAATTAGACAAATGTAAAACAAAACTACTCTAAGATTTCATCTCTCTTCAGTCAGAATGGCAATTATCAAGAATACAAGCAACAATTAAAGTTGGTGAGGATGTGGGGGAAAAGGCACATTCATACATTGCTGGTGGGACTGCAAACTGGTGCAACCAGTCTGGAAAGCAGTGTGGAGATTCCTTAGAAAACTTAGAATGAAACCGCCATTTGACCCAGCTATCCCATTCCTTGGTTTATACCCAAAGGACTTAAAAACAACATACTACAGTAACACAACCAAATCAATGTTAATAGCAGCACAATTCACAATATCTAAACTGTGGAACTAACCTAGATGCCCTTCAATAGATGAATAGATAAAGAAACTGGTATATATACACATGGAGTATTACTCAGCATTAAAAGAGAATAAAATCATAGCATTTTCAGGTAAATGGATGTAGTTGGAGAATATCATGCTAAGTGAAGTAAGTCAATCCCCAAAAACAAAAGGCCAAATATTTTGGAAGGCATGAAAAGAGGGGAGGAATTTTGAATGGGGCAAAGGGGAAGGGGAATGCGGCATAGGCATAGGAAAGTATGTGGAATCAGACAGACCTCATTATCCTAGGTATATGTATCACTGCACGAATGGTGTGACTCTACTTCATATACAACCAGAGAAGTAAAAAACTGTACCCCATTTGTGTATAATGAATCAAAGAGCTCTCTGCTGTCATGTATAACTGATTAGAACTAATAAAAAATCAAATTATTTATGCTCAAGAAAGTACAAGGTTGTTTTCTCTCTACAAAAAGTGATATTATAAAACTGTTGTCCCCTGAATTGTTGATCAAAGAGGATGCAACCAACAAATGTATTATAGAATCATGTCAAGAAGTTTATTAATATATTTGATTGTGTAATACTCATGGCATTTGTCACCATTTAAATTTTCTAAATTAAAAAAATAGATTTATACAATTATGTTATTTAATTTAATTATAGACATTATATGAGCTACTCCACCAAAAAGAGATTTGACAATATTCATCTGCATTCTTGATAAACTAACAAAAAATACAATATAAAAGAAGTTTGTGGTGACTTATTTATACATGGCCATGTGTATATACACAAACACATACATATACTCTAGATCTAGATTAGCAGGTGGACAGACCCTGGTAAACACTGCTTCTTCTTTCAGACAGTAGCGAGACAGAGATTTCCACTCTTTTCCAACTTCTACACTTTTTAACGTTGCTATCGGAAACATTCATATATTAGAGAAACATAAGATCTTAGATTAAAGGTGGCAAGGAGTTTAAAACACACACTAATTTGTGGATGATATTCACATTTAAAGAAAGATTCCCAGAGTAACTGGAAGAAGGAAAAAAACATCATAAAATGACAAAGAAGAGTACAGAATTAACAAAGAAAGAAATATCCATACCCTTTGTATATGAAAAACACCATGTAGAACTACCAGATGATCCAGGAATTTCACTAGTGAATATACATGCAAAGGAAATGAAGTCAATGTGTTTTTCAATAGATGAATGGATAAAGAAACATCTGCACATCTAGAATAACTGCACATCTAGAATAATTGCAGCAGTATGTTTAAAGTATGGTAAACATTAAATAATATATACGGAATTGCGAGCGAAGATGGCGGCGAAGGGAGTGCATCACCCCCGTGTACCGCGTCACTGTGCGGGAGAATGACGAATTAGAACAGCTAAAAGCTATCTTGTTAGGAATTTCCAGCAAAATTGGGGTGCTCCAAAACCTAGAGGGAGGATTTTCATCGCACGAGGATCAGCTATGGGGGCTCAAATGCGAGCGATTTGTCAGCACGGAGGGTCACACTGCTTATTCAGCAAATTGCCCCGCAACTAGAGTCTGCAGCGCGAACTGGGAGATGACGAGATAACAATGCAAAGATACAGCTGCAGATTCTGTGGGCTCCTGCCAGCTGTGCAATCACTGTACTCAGTGCTGAATTCTAGGTTTGAGACGGGGGAAGGAAGCGGTCCAATTCGGTTCTCCACACCGGTCAGACCACAGAGGAAGCCAGCGGCCACCATCTTGGAGAGCTGACGTCACCATCCCTGTTTTCGACTGATTGCAGCTCATTCAGCTATAGAACAGGTAATTTCAGGCTGCCATTCACCTGCGTCTCACAGACAAATTACTCAGGCACAGTGCTAAAGAACCCGCGGAAACTGCTTCTCAGTCCGGGTCCTGCTGAATACTGTGGAGGCCAGAGGGGCAGAGCAGAGCCGGAACAGGCCCAGCGACCTGCAGGCGTGGTATCATGTCGCCCAAACTGGAGTAAGGGCCGAGCAGAGCAGCTGCCTGCGCCCAGTACAGGCCCAGCGACCCGCCGGCGTGGCAGTCATGTCACCCCATTTGGAGTAGGGGCCGAGCAGAGCCGCTGCCCGCATCCGGAACAGGCCCAACAACCTGCTGGCGTGGTAGTCATGTCACCCCAATTGGAGTAGGGGCAGAGCAGAGCCTCTGCCCGCTCCTGGAAGGTAGGCAGACCTGGTACCGACCGGCAGAACAGGCCCAGGGATCCGCAGGCATGGTAGACACGTCACACCAATTGGAGGAGGGGCAGAGCAGATCCGCCGCCCGTGCCTGCAAGGTAGGCAGACCTGCCACCTACCAGTAGTATAGACCCAGCGGCCCACCAGCGTGGTAGACAGATCACCACAATTGGAGGGAGAGCACAGCCGCCGCCCGCCCCTGCAAGGGAGACTTTTCAACTATACAAGAGCAATATAAATACATAGGGGGAAAATTTCAAAAACACAACAGTTTCACCAACAAGAAAGAAATGCGAGCAGTATGAAAAGACAAGGAAAGAAAGGACCACAAGCAATGCAGGTCAACTCAATTTTAGAAGAGGTAATAGCTGCAGCAGATGGAATGTCAGATAAAGAATTCAGGATATACATGCTTCAGAGGATCTGGAGTCTCAAGGAAGACATTAGACAGCAAAATCAGACAATGAAAGATCACTTCGACAATGAATTACATAAACAAATCCAAGAAGCAAAAGATCAACTATACAGGGAGATAGAGGTTATAAAAAACAAACAGAAATCCTAGAAATGCAGGAAGCAATAAACCAGCTTAAAATCTCAATTGAGAATACTACCAGCAGAGTAGAACACTTAGAAGATAGAACATCAGACAATGAAGACAAAGTATTTCAACTTGAAAAGAACATAGACGGCTCAGCAAGACTGTTAATAAACCATGAGCAGAACATCCAAGAAATATGGGATAACATAAAGAGACCAAACTTAAGAGTCATTGGGATACAGGAAGGTATAGTGGTCCAAACCAAAGGAATGAGCAATCTATTCAATGAAATAATATGAGAAAACTCCTTGAAGAATGAGACAGAATCCCAAATCCTAGAAGCCTACAGGATGCTGAATGTGCAAATCATAAGAGATCCACACCTAGACACATTATAATGAAGATGCTCAACATACAGAATAAGGAGAGAATTTTAAAAGCTACAAGAGAAAGGAAGCAGATTACATTTAGGGGTAAACCAATCAGGATAACAGCTGATCTTTCAACACAGACTCTGAAAGCTAGAAGATCCTGGAATAACATATTTAAAACAATGAAAGAAAATGGGTTCCAACCAAGAATCGTGTATATCCAGCGAAATTAAGCTTCAGGATGGAAGATGAAATTAAAACCTTCCACAATAAACAAAAGTTAAAAGAATTTGCAGCTAGAAAACCATCTCTTCAAAACATCCTCTGCAAAACATTACAGGAAGAGGAAATGGAAAATAACAATGAAAACCAACAGTGGGAGGTAGGACAGTAAAGGGGGGAAAATAATCAAAGAGGAAAACAAACCATGTTTAGTAACATATAAACAAATAGGGCTGGAAGAACAACCCATATCTCAATAATAACCCTAAATATTAATGGCTTAAACTCATCAATTAAGAGTCACAGGCTAGTAAAATGGATCACAAAACAAGACCCAACAATATCCTGCCTACAGGAGACTCATTTGATAGGAAAAGATATACATAGAATGACGGTGAAAGGTTGGGATAAATCATATCACTCATATAGACTTCGGAAACAAGCAGGAGTGTCCATACTCATATCAAATAAAATATATTTCAAGCAAAAGTTAATCAAAAGGGATAAAGAGGGACACTACATACTGCTCAAGGGAACCATACACCAACAAGACATAACAATCATAAATATATATGTCCCAAACAATGGTGCAGCTATGCTCATCAAGCAAACTCTTCTCAAGTTCAAGAGTCTAATAGACCACCATACAATAATCATGGGAGACTTCAACACACCTCTCTCACCACTGGACAGATCTTCCAAACAAAAGTTCAATAAGGAAACTATAGAACTCAATAACACAATTAATAACCTAGACTTAATTGAGATATATAGAATATACCACCCAACAGCAAGCAGTTACACTTTTTTCTCAGCAGCACATGGATCCTTCTCAAAAATAGATCATATATTATGTCACAGGGCAACTCTTAGACAATATAAAGGAGTAGAGATAATACCATGCATCTTATCTGATCATAATGGAATGAAACTGAAAATCAAGGATAAAAGAAGGAAGGAAAAATCATGCATCACTTGGAGAATGAACAATAGGTTACTGAATGATCAATGGGTTATAGAAGACATCAAGGAGGAAATTAAAAAATTATTAGAGATAAATGAAAACACAGACACAACATATCGGAATCTATGGGACACATTGAAAGCAGTTCTAAGAGGAAAATTCATTTCTTGGAGTTCATTCCTTGAAAAAAGAAAAAAACCAACAAATAAATGATCTCATACTTCATCTCAAAATCCTAGAAAAAGAAGAGCAAAACAACAGCAAAAGAAGTAGAAGGCAAGAAATAATTAAAATCAGAGCTGAAATTAATGAAATCGAAACAAAAGAAACAATTGAAAAATTGACAAAACTAAAAGTTGGTTCTTTGAAAAAATAAATAAAATTGACAGACCCTTAGCCATGCTAGCGAAGAGAAGAAGAGAGAGAACCCAAATTACTAGCATACAGGATGAAAAAGGCAAGATCACAACAGACACTTCAGAAATACAGAAGATAATCAGAAATTATTTTGAATCCTTATACTCCAATAAAATAGATGATAGTGAAGGCATAGATAAATTTCTTAAGTCATATGATCTGCCCAGATTGAGTCAGGAGGATATAGACAACCTAAACAGACCAATATCAATTGAGGAAATAGAAGAAACCATCAAAAGACTACCAACTAAAAAAGCCCAGGACTGGATGGGTATACAGCAGCGTTTTACAAAACCTTTAAAGAGGAACTAATACCAATACTTTTCAAGCTATTTCAGGAAATAGAAAAAGAGGGAGAACTTCCAAATTCATTCTACGAGGCCAACATCACCCTGATGCCTAAACCAGACAAAGACACTTCAAAGAAAGAAAACTACAGACCAATATCTCTAATGAACCTAGACGCAAAAATCCTCAATAAAATTCTGGTGAATCGGATTCAAAAATATATCAAAAAAATTGTGCACCATGATCCAGTAGGATTCATCCCTGGGATGCAAGGCTGGTTCAATATACGGAAATCAATAAATGTTATTCACCACATCAATAGACTTAAAAATAAGAACCATATGATCCTCTCGATAGATGAGGAAAAAGCATTTGACAAAGTACAGCATCCCTTTATGTTCAAAACTCTAGAAAAACTAGGGATGACAGGCTCATATCTCAACATTGTAAAAGCAATTTATGCTAAGCCTCAGGTTAGCATCATTCTGAATGGAGAAAAATTGAAGACATTCCCTCTAAAATCTGGAACAAGAAAGGGATGCACTCTCTCACCACTTCTGTTCAACATAGTTCTCAAAACACTGGCCAGAGCAATTAGACAGATGAAAGAAATTAAAGGCATAAAAATAGGAAAAGAAGAACTTAAATTATCACTATTTGCAGATGACATGATTCTATACCTAGCAGACCCAAAAGGGTCTACAAAGAAACTATTAGAGCTAATAAATGAATTCAGCAAAGTGGCAGGATATAAAATCAACACGCATAAATCAAAGGCATTCCTGTATATCAGTGACAAATCCTCTGAAATGGAAAGAAGGACAACCACCCCATTCACAATATCCTCAAAAAAAAAATAAATTACTTGGGAATCAACCTAACAAAAGATGTGAGTGGCTTATACAATGAAAACTACAGATCCCTAAAGAGAGAACTAGAAGAAGATCTTAGAAGATGGAAAAATATACCCTGTTCATTGATAGGCAGAACTAACATCATCAAAATGGTGATATTACCAAATGTTCTCTATAGGTTTAATTCAATGCCAATCAAAATCCCAAAGGCATTTCTTGTAGAAATAGAGAAAGCAATCATGAAATTCATATGGAAAAATAAAAGACCCAGAATAGCAAAAACCAACTCTAAGCAGGAAGTGTGAATCAGGCGGTATAGCGATACCAGACTTCAAACTATACTACAGAGCAATAGTAACAAAAGCAGCATGGTACTGGTACCAAAACAGGTGGGTGGACCAATGGTACAGAATAGAGGACACAGAAACCAATCCACAAAACTACAACTATCTTATATTTGATAAAGGAGCTAAAAGCATGCAATGGAAGAAGGATAGCATCTTCAACAAATGGTGCTGGGAAAACTGGAAATCCATATGCAACAAAATGAAACTGAATCCCTTTCTCTCGCCGTGCACAAAAGTTAACTCAAAATGGATCAAGGAGCTTGATATCAAAACAGAGACAGGGCGTTTGATAGAAGAAAAAGTTGGTTATGATCTACATACTGTGGGGTCGGGCTCCAAATTCCTCAATAGGACACCCATAGCACAAGAGTTAATAACTAGAATCAACAAATGGGACTTACTCAAACTAAAAAGTTTTTTCTCAGCATAAGAAACAATAAGAGAGGTAAATAGGGAGCCTACATCCTGGGAACAAATCTTTACTCCTCACACTTCAGATACAGCCATAATATCCAGAGTATACAAAGAACTCAAAAAATTAGACAATAAGATAACAAATAACCCAATCAAAAAATGGGCCAAGGACCTGAACAGACACTTCTCAGAGGAGGACATACAATCAATCAACAAGTACATGAAAAAATGCTCACCATCACTAGCAATCAGAGAAATGCAAATCAAAACCACCCTAAGATACCATCTCACTCCAGTAAGATTGGCAGCCATTATGATGTCAAACAACAATAAGTGCTGGAGAGGATGTGGGGAAAAGGGTACTCTTGTACATTGCTGGTGGGACTGCAAATTGGTGCAGCCAATTTGGAAAGCAGTATGGATATTTCTTGGAAAGCTGGGAATGGAACCACCATGTGACCCAGCTATTCCCCTTCTTGGTCTATTCCCTAAAGACCTAAAAAGAGCATGCTACAGGGACACTGCTACATGGATATTCATAGCAGCACAATTCACAATAGCAAGACTGTGGAACCAACCTAGATGCCCTTCAGTAGATGAATGGATAAAAAAAAATGTGGCATTTATACACAATGGAGTATTACTCTGCATTAAAAAATGACAAAATCATAGAATTTGGAGGGAAATGGATGGCATTAGAGCAGATTATGCTAAGTGAAGCTAGCCAATCCCTAAAAAAAAAATGCCAAATGTCTTCTTTGATATAACGAGAGTAACTAAGAACAGAGTAGGGACGAAGAGCATGAGAAGAAGATTAACATTAAACAGGGATGAGAGGTGGGAGGGAAAGGGAGAGAGAAGGGAAATTGCATGGAAATGGAAGGAGACCCTCAGGGTTATACAAAATTACATACAAGAGGAAGTGAGGGTAAAGGGAAAAATAATACAAGGGAGAGAAATGAATTACTGTAGAGGGGGTAGAGAGAGAAGTGGGGAGAACAGGGGAGGAGAGGGGGGATAGTAGAGGATAGGAAACGGAGCAGAATACAACAGACACTAATATGGCAATATGTAAATCAATGGAAGTGTAACTGATGTGATTCTGCAATCTGTATACGGGGTAAAATTGGGAGTTCATAACCCACTTGAATCAAAGTGTGAAATATGATATATCAAGAACTATGTAATGTTTTGAACAACCAACAATAAAATTTTTAAAAATATATAAATAAATAAATAATATATACATGAGTCAAAATATTATATTACCTCTTAAAATGTATAATTCTATGTTTTATGTATCAGTTAAAAATAAATTTAAGGAAAATTAATAATGAATTAAATGGGAACCTAAAATAAACAAACAATGAAAAAGACCTTAAAGGAGCAAGAGAGATACAATGATAAAGAATTCCTCATTTTTCCAACAGGAGAAAACAAGGCTGGAATACATATAACAAGATATGCACAGAAAACAACTGTATGCAGAAACTTAGGAAAATCCTTAAGAACTCAAAAGCAGATTTGACCAATAGAAATATATTTATATAGAGAATAATTTTAATAGAATGAGAAATCTCCTAAAGATATCAATTTTAAATTATTTATAAATAAACATTAAGACAATGAAAACATCAGGGTTTATTCCAGAACTAGATAAGCTAAAATTCTAAATCTTATATAAACAATGAATGATAAGCTCTAATGGCACTAAGGTAAAAAGGCAATAAGGAGTTCTGAGAGACATTAAATATACTCTCAAGACTCAACAATTGTAGAATAATAAAAAGTGGAAATGGAAAGCTCTAGAAATAAACCAAAATATTATAGAAATTTTCTATAAAACATGAGGCATTCAAGCCACAAAAGAAAGTATTTTAGATTATGGCTAAATAAGGGGCTTTAAGTATAGTTCCAAAACACATGGAAAGACAAATGAGAAACTGAGAAAATATTCCAATTTTGTTCAGAGAAACGTTATTGCAATAGCATCAAATCACCCAAGGGGCCTTCAACCAGGGCTTGTTAAATTTCTGCTGTACTCATACATCAAAATCCTAAGTGGTTGGAAATTAATATACCAAATGGGAAGTTCCACAGAATTTCACTAGTTGAGCACACAAAGCTGAGAAGTTTGAATATCTTTACCTTTGGAGTAAGCAAGGAAGCAGATGTGTATCTTTATATTTGCCTAAAGAAATACCAGAAGTCAGCAACATGTGCTCACTCACTGCTTTGCATGAGCTATTCCTTTCTGGGTGGACTTTGTCCCTTGCTTCCTGACTATTTTTATTGATCCTTTGGGTCTCCCTTACTATTTATATTTATAGATTCAGTGGCATAATAAGTTGTTAGCACTCTTGCCACATTCTCATCTTAAGCTTAATTTTCTCTTTATCAAACAATTTTCTAATTGTCTCTTTGTTTCCCCCTGATGTGCCTTGAATGAACGACCCTACTTTGAACCCCCAGTTGTATTTCTTTTGATTACCAAAGTACAAGAACAGCAAATTGAACAAATTCAATTAACATATTGTCATCCTATTAGTGATACAATATAAATTAAGCATGACCACAGGAAAAGCCGCATGTTAGCATTCTGGTGGGAAAAGGAAAGGAACCTAAGGAGGGTCTGGCTTCACACATCTATTCCATGTATTCCCTTCCTCTTCTTTGTGTTCCCAAGTGATGAACCACATACATGCTTTTTGGGTATTTGTCTTGTTTTAAGAGACCTGTTCATATTGCAGACTGAGGAGCTGAGTGGACATTTGGGGAAAGTATATTAATTCTGTCAAGATCTGCATAGAAAATGAGTCTTTGCTTCTTCCTGAATAATGACATACTTCGTGGTACACCCATTGAAGATGAGAGAGTAAAGATCATTGGTCAGAACATGCTGTGTTCCAGGAAGTTTGTGAGGCCTTTTACATAAGTTGTCTCTCAAAAAACTCAAAGAAATATAAAGAAACATACAAACAAGAAGAAATTTCTGCCATGGTGGAGAGGAAGGGTTTTCTAGTCAGAAAATAAACTGGGTGATAAGGCAAGAATTCACTTTCCCTCCACCATTCTGGTTTATTTCCAACCAAGTACAGGTTGCAGATACTTAACTGGATTCGTTGACATCTTGTGTCTCCTGTTGATAAAACCCCAAGAACCACTGGATCAAGAAAAGTTATTTATTGGGAAATAAAAATTTCTTAACCCTTAATATATTCTGATTTTGGTTCCTTGATTTGTCAGAAAAATCAGAGTCGTTTGGGGCCTTCCAGACTAGTCCCCAAGGCCTCTCCTAGAAATTTACAGAACAGGAACCTTGGGAAATGACCAGACCTGTGCTCCCAGGTGAGTAGAGGTGGTATAGGAGGGTGCATCAAGATGGACTCAGGTCCCATCCCATCTCAGCCCAAAGACATAAACAGAGGGCTCAGGATGCAGCTCCGTGGTAAAGTGCACACCTAGTATTCAAGGGACGCTGGGTTTGATCTCCAGAACCTCAAATAATAATAAAACTAATTAATGAGTAAAAGCTATTGCTTTTACCACATCCTTTTCAGATACCACAAATAATGCCCTTTGTTCATGTTTTCACCTGAATTTTTTTCCAGGAGGAACCACACTTATTTTCAGGTGTTAAAAGTGGTTTTTAAAAAGTTTATGGTGGTTTTTAGCAGGATGTTTTCTGTTAATAAAATAAACTTGGAAGATACCTGTGTTAGTATGGCTGGAATTAGTCCTTTAGTCCCTTCTCATGTCCCCTAAGGAGCCTGGTATGGACCATATCTGCTCTTAGAGGAACAGACTTAGTCTTCCTTCAGAAGAAGAGCACAAGATGTTCTCATTTTATGCCTTTGAAATCGGCTTTGCTGCATTTGTGGAAAACGTTACTTCAGGGACAGTGGTCCTACGGACTTTGTCCTTCACATCATGGTGGTCTCCTTCAGTGTCTCCATCTCCCTGACTTTGCTTGTGTCATTTTCTGTTCTGATGACAGTGCTGTTTTAGAGCCACTCCGTGTGCTTCCTCAGCTCTCTGGTCCCTCTTCACTCTCTTGTTTTGCTCCTTTGTTATGGATTTTCATTTTATTTGCCCAAATCCTTTTAAAATTCTTCTTAACTGGGGATTCTCCCTTCAACACTGTTGGCATTGTGATCAGGGAGACTCTTGGGAATGAGTGTGCGTCCTGTATATTACAGGGCATTTAGCAACATCACTTACCTCTGGCTGCTAGATACCAGGAGATATACACCACCCCACCCAAAGTGTGGCAACCAAAAATGCTTCCTGACATTGACAAATGTCCTGTGGAGCCAAAACTACCTAAAAAATGTTAGTTACTACTGTCTGGATTCTTTGTTGTTATTCCCACACTCTATGTGCATTCCCTCCCTCCTGAGCCCTTGGTTTGGGCTGTTTGTTATACATAGATTCCATGTTTGCCTTGTTTTTGTTTTATTATTTGATTCTGTCAACTTTCTCATATTTAATATGAATTGAGTCCTTTGACAGCTCATGTTTGTTCTCTTACAGCTCTTTTTATTAACTTTTACTGTGGATTTCATTGTGTCGTATCCGTGCATGCATAAATTTTGACCATTTTCATCCCCTCAATAACCATCCTTAACCTCTCCCATCTCCTCCCTCTTCAGTAATAATCTACTTTCTACATTCATGACATCTTTTTTTTTTCCTAGATTCCATATGTAAGAGAAAACCTGTGATACTTGTCTTTCCAAGTTTGTTTTTTTTATCTTAATGTAATGATCTCCAGTTTCCTGCAAATGACATGATTTAATTCTTCTGTCATTAAATAAAACTCCATTTTTTGTGTGTGTTTGTGTGTGTGTGTGTGACATTTTCTTTTTCCATTCATCTGTTGATAAACACCTAGGCCGATTCCATAACCTAGTTGTTGAGAGGTGTACAGGTATGTTCACAATATGCTGTCTTTAATTCTTTGGGATATATACCAAGGAATTGTATATTTGAATTATATGGTAGTTCTATTTTTAGATTTTTGAGGAACTACTACACTAATTTCCACAGTGGCTGTAGCAACTTACATTGCCACCAACAGTGTATGAGTATCCCTTTTTCCCTACATCCTCACCAGTATTTATGGTTATTTGTATTTTTAATGATTGTCATTCTGACTGAGATGATGTGAAATGTCAATATCATTTTGATTTGCATTTCCCTGATGCCTAAAGAAGTTGAACACTTTTCATTGTTGGCTATTTATACTTCTTTTGGAAAGTGTTCAGTTCGTTTGCCAATTTATTGATTGTGCTTTTATTTGAGGTTGGATTAGTTTTTTTGAGTTTTTTGTATATTCTATATATTAATCCTCTGTTGGAAAAGTAGCTGGTAAGGATTTTCTTGCAATCTATAGGTTGTCCCTTCACTCTGTTAAGTGTTTCCTTTGCTGTAAAGAAGTTTTTAACTTGATGCAATCCTATTCATCAATCCCTGCTACTATTTCCTGAGCTATAGGGGCCTGATTCAGGGAGTTGCCTGTGCCTATATATGTTTTTTTTGTTTTTTGTTTTTTGGTGGGGGCACTGGGGATTGAACTCAAGGGCACTCAACCACTGAGTCACATCCCCAGCCCTATTTTGTATTTTATTTAGAGACAGGGTCTCTCTGAATTGCTTGGCCCCTCACTTTTGCTGAGGCTAGCTTTGCACTCACAATCCTTCTGCCTCAACCTCCTGAGCCGCTGGGATTACAGGTGTGCAACACTTTGCCCAGCTGTGCTTATATTTTGAAGCATTTTCTTTATGTTTTCTGCTAGCAATTTCCATGTTTTAGGTCTTATGCTTTAGTCATTGATCCAATTTGAATTTAGTTTTTTGTATAGGGAGATATCTGTTTTTCTTATCCAGTAAGCTGTGACTTACAAAACCTAAGATACTGACAGCAGATGGCAAGACAGAGAGACAAGATCAAAATTTACTTTACTGTAGAGAACAATGAAAAGGATGAACCCAATATGTGGTGAGTGGCCAAGACCCAGCCTGCAGAGTACCAGCAACCAGCCACAAAGGCTGTCTTTTTCCTTTAGTTGCTTTTCATCTCCCTGTAGAATTGTACACAAATTACACATCAGTGATATGGGGTGGAAGCATTAGAATTTATACCTCCTTCCTAAGATGATGAACGAATGATGAAATATATAAGGAGACTCTTGAACATTCAAGGTATGTGGAGCCTAACCTGTTGCACACTGGAGTTACTTAGTTGCACATTTGTTTCTCCATGATGACCATGAGCCTTGTGAGAGCAGAACCAGCATCCCATTCATGTTTGAATCCCAGCTATGGCGTATGGCAGATACTCAATTCACAATGGATAAAAATTTTTTAAAGCAAGGTTCATACCTAAACGGAGACATGCCCTGTCTCTCTCCTGCAAGAGTACTGAAACTGTTCAGTATTTGAAAGGAAAGAAAACTACCACATTTGAATAAAAACCTCTGTAGCACCAGCACTAAAAATACGAAACCAGAAAAATGAAGAGTCAGATCATGACACATGGGTAGCCGGCAACAGTTTTCCTGGACTGTATCTAAGATATTTGATCTGTTTGAGGGAAGTATCAAATTTTATCTTACATTAAATCTCAGTCCAGTTGGAAGAAGAAATTCCAATTCCAAAAATGAGCTAGGTTGGAGTTCAATCCCCAAAGAGTAAAGGAAAAGAAGATAAAAAAAAAAATGATTTGAAACACTCTACAGGAGACAATTTTTCTTCTCAGATTTCCCAATTCATTTCTCATGGTACAATTTCAAAGACTGAAATGGGGATTTGTCTAGCTTCTCCTTCCCCTTGAATTATCAGGGAATTGCCCTTTGCAATCTCTACTCTGGGCCTTGAACTCATCAGGGTTCTGAAGCTGCTACAAGTCATTCCCTCTGTTATCTCCTGGCAAAAGTGGAACAGCTCAGGTGTCCAGCAGCTGTTATCAATTCTGACTGCCAAGGCTCCACAGTTACGGGAAAAGAGAGCCTGCTCTCTTGATAGAGATAAATAAATAGCTTCACCCTCGAGACCTCCTGCATAGTTTGCAGAGAGGATTACCAATCGAGAGTGATTTGTAAAGGCCAGAAGTGTACATTTTGCCCCAATTCTCTGTGTACCTCAAGTCTGCTGGTGGCAGGCACAGGGGTATCCCAGGTTGACTAATGATTAATGATGAATAGACACGTGTTCTTTGTTGGGATTTACCATTCATTAGCTGAATAACTTGGATAAAGTCCTCAAACCTTTGAACATGTGTTCTTTAACTGTAAAATAGAAGGAATCTGCATCTATTTCAAATGGGTTGTTGCGAAAATTGAAGCAAACATTGTTTGGAAGAAACTGCCTCAAAGAAGCTCTCCATTAGGCTCGAGTATTTACCCTTGATGATGTACCTAGATCTCTGTGAGGGTGGTGGCCTAGGTCTCCATCAATTTTAGAACCTGCCTTACAATTCAGATCCTCTAGAGGGAGGGTGGTTGGGGTATTGCAAGTTTTTGATGGAAGCTCAAATTCACAAAACTGTCTATGAAGCAATCATTTTAATAGTTACCTGGTGGATCCAGAGACTCTTTATTTTCATGCATATTTATTTAAATGCTGGATGTCAGTCAAGGATATCAGATTTTATCATATGCATTTTTCTTTAATTCAAAAATCTTTCACAGTACACTTGAAACCCAAGCCCTTAATCCTGGCCTCCAAATGTTGACTGCATCTGGATCTTCCTGCTCTGTTTCTCTCTACCGCTATCTACATCTTACATTAAATCTCAGTCCAATTGGAAGAAGAAATTCCAATTCCAAAAATGAGCTGGGTTGGAGTTCAATCCCCGAAGAGTAACGGAAAAGAAGATTTCAAAAAAATTAATTGAAGCTCTACCATTCTGTCCATCACACTTTCCAATGATGGAATTAAGCACTTTCTATGCACTATTTTTGAAAAGTCCTGTCTCCACAACTTAAAATAACTGCTTGTTTCTCAGCTTTCAGTGGCCATCTTCAAAGGCCACTCCTCGATGACACCCCAAACACAGAATGACACATCCAGCATACAAGAAATCCATCTCTCCATTAAGACTTATTTGCACCACAACATTGATGGCTATCTGACAGTTTCTTGGTATTTTATTCTTTCTTTAGCGTCTATTCTTGTTTCCACACTTAAAATTTTCTACAAGTAACAATGAACAACATAAGTTCTCAAAATATTAGGTTTTGTCATTACTCCAGACTTACAAGAACTTTTAACATCATAAAAACTATGAAACTATGCTCAGTTTACATTTAAGGGATGTTATTTATTTTTATTTTTTGGTACCCGGGCTTGAACTCAGGGACACTCAATCACTGAGCCATATCCCCAGCCCTAATTTTTGTATTTTATGTAGAGACAGGGTCTCATTGAGTTTTCTAAGCACCTTGACATTGCTTAGGGTGGTTTTGAACTCGTGAGCCTCCTGATGCACATTCCCAAACCACTGGAATTACAGGCTTGTGCCTTGGCGCCAGCCTGATGTCCAGTTTTGATGAATGATTGTAACAAAATGATCATAAAATAAGACTGAATCAGCTTTCTGTAATTCTCTTCAGATATGAAAGAAAAGAAAAGCAATAGTAGAAAGTTGCTTTTTTTTTTTTTTTGAAACTAGAAAAACATGATATGGAGTGCAGTTCAAGGCTCAATGAAGTCAGTGGTTCTGGCTGCCCCAGTAGGTGGTACAAAGCTGGAGAAGACTGTGATGCTGATGGGCCACACTCGGAAGGCACACAGAGAGAAAAGGGGAAGGGAGGGGAGGGGAGGGGAGGGGAGGGGAGGGGGGATAGTAGAGAATAGGACAGACAGCAGAATACATCAGACAAGAGAAAGGCAATATGTCAATCAATGGAAGGGTAACTGATGTGATACAGCAATCTGTATACGGGGTAAAATTGGGAGTTCATAACCCACTTGAATCAAACTGTGAAATATGATGTATTAAGAACTATGTAATGTTTTGAATGACCAACAATAAAAAAAAAAAAGAAAAAAAAAAAAAAAAAAAAAAAAAAAACAAAGCTGGAGAAGACTGTGATGCTGATGGGCCACACTCGGAAGGCACACAGAGGCCCATGCTGAGAAAATGGGAATGAAGATGAGAGCTTTCACAGAAGCTGTTTGGCACCAAGAATAATCACGGAGGTGATACCTGACGTGGTTGTGCCCCAGCTGCACAAACAGGAGGCAGCCTTTGCATTAGGGGTGGGGACAGTGAGAAGCAGGTGGATGTGAAGAGCCCTCCAGCTGTTCTGTCTGTTAGCCTGGAACAGGGCCTTGGAGTTCCTTTGGCAGGTACCCCCCTGTAAATGTGGTGAAGTGCTTCTTATCCAAATCAACATAAGCACTGGGCCTGTAAAAAAAAAAAAAAATGATGTTTTGATTTACAACACACACACACACACACACACACACACACACACAGTTCCCAGAGGAAAAATGTTGCCATCAGGTAGATTAAAAAACCTTACAAAGACCACAAAAAAAAAAAAAAGAAAAAGAAAAAATTGCTTCAAAGGAATCTCCTAAGAAAAAGCAAGGGCTCAAAACCAACCAGATGCATTTAAGGAGCAAAATAGCAAAATAAAAAAAAAGGATATAGAACATTAATAGCACAACTAAAAGTTTAAAAAAAGAAAATAAAAAGTAAAGGCCATGCAAAAATAAAGATAATTTTGAAAGCAGTGTGAGAGAGGATTAATATAGAAAAATGAAGAATGCTCTGTGGAACACAGGGTTAAGAGAAAGGGGAATGAAGTGTTAAAAATAACTGAAAAGAAAACAGTATTGGTTACTGAAATTATAACAACAGCTGTAGAAGACACATTCTTGTAATAGTTGTTTCTGAAGAAAAATCATTGCTTCTGAAGAAAAATCATTGCTTCTGAAGAAAATAAAAGAAACAAGAAAATTAAAGTGCAATTCAATATTTTTTCCCAGGTAGAAAACTTGATTTTTGATATTAAAGAGCACATTGAGTCCTGGGAAGAATTGACACATAACCACTAACCCTGAAACATATCCTAATAAAGTTACTGAACATTAAATTAAATAAAGAATCTTTCAAGCTAGTATTTGTGGCTCTGCTGAAAAACAGTAGAGCAATTCATAAATCCCTAAATAAACAAAAAATGTGCCAAGAATTTTATACCAGGCAAAAAGGGGTTTAAGAATGAAGGTGACAGACATACATCACAGATTTCCAAGAACAAATAAAACATTTCTAACGAAGCAATCTTAAATAGACTATGAAAGAATTAAGCCCAAAAAGAGATGGATTGAGAAAACATTAAGAAGGGTTGGAGCTAAGCATTAACTACATTTAACTCCAGAACAAAGGCTTAAAAAGTATGGCACTGTGACTTTAATATAAAATGCCAAAATTGTAAACACTGATGTAAAAATTACATAGCAGGGGTTACAAAAGGAAAAGAAGGTGTGAGATAATCTCATATTTTCCTGCCAGAGTGAAAAAAAAAACACTCACGTGTAAGATATAAAATAACTGAGAGTACTTAAAGGCATTGACTTAAGCACACAAAAATATAATCATCTAAAATTTAGAGATGAAAAAGTTGAATGGTAGAGTAGTCATTGTGAAAATGTAGTTTTCGACTAGTGATGGAAAGAAAATATTAAAAATGTTTAAAGAAAGAGAAACATGTGGTAAGTATAAACTCATGGTTATAAAGTTAGCAACTAGCTCAAAAATATAAGAGACATAAACATACAACCCTAGCAAAACCATCACAGACAGCACAGAGAAAGTTAAAATGAAATGAAATAAAGGCAACATAATAAAAAAATGGAAATAGTACGAAAACTGTCATCATTATAATCTGGAGATCAAACTCACCAAAAAATCCTTCCTAACCACAGACAGCACAGAGAAAGTTAAAATGAAATGAAATAAAGGCTACATCATTAAAAAAATGGAAATAGTACAAAAACTGCCATCATTATAATCTAGAGATCAAACTCACCAAAAAAAAAAAAAAAAAACTTCCTAATCAACCCTTGCTCCAAGAGAACATCAAAACCAAAGTTTTCTATAAACAATGAGTGTGAAAGAGAATGCATCCATATCAATGGCCCCCAGAAATAATATTCAAATGGTGCTAGTCCTAAATACTGGGTCAATGGGAAAGACTGAAAAATGTTAGGAAAAACAAATAAAAAATGCATAAGTTTTGATGCAGGTAATGAAGATAAATAAGAAAAAGGAAGAGACAACAAATAGAAAAAAAACAACATAAAATCTGGGGAGAAGAATCATTACTTAATTGGACCGAAGGTAAAGGAAAACAAATTTAAAGAAAAGAAATTAAATGAACTTCTATTCTGTCCTTTCCCTCCCCCTTGCATATCAAGTACAGCCACAAGAATGAAATCCTAATTAGAATAAGTTATACTCCATGTGTGTATAGTATGTCAAAATACACTCTACTGCCATGTATATCTGAACAGAACAAATACGAAAAGAATTAAATAACACAAATTGATGAATGTAATGAGGATACAGAAACAAATAAAGAATTCACTATCCATAACCACACCAGAGTCAGGGGACCTAAAGAGATTTTAAAAAACTGTCAATTAAAATAATTTAACTAAAAGCAATTAAGATTTACAGAAGGCAGTCAAGATTGTATTAACAAAGAATAAACTAAGACAAACAAAAAAATAGTCCAGAGTGTTTTACAAGAGATATTTACTGATCTTTAAGAAAGATTTATATTTCCTAAAACCATAAGAACTCTCCTCAAATAAAAACCAATGAAAACCTCCAATTTATATAGACTCTTCTATGTCATCCCCCTGTCCTTATTTAGGAAAAGATTGTAATAATTTTTGAGAAGTTGGCAAAATATTCATACCAAAACTCAGCTAAAATGACATCAAAGGAAACCTAAAGTTAATTTCTTATTTAATATCTATTTTGAAAAATCCCTAAAAAAAATAATTACGCACTCTGACAGCTCACTGAATGTAAATCAAGAACTGTTCCCACAAAGGCAATAAGTCAATACTAGAAAGTATGCCATCCTAATTTGATTCATAAATCAAAAGTGAAAATAGTCTCCCAAAACTCCTTTGTTTATAGTAACATTATTTATAATAACCATTAACTGGAACATTGGAAATGATCTAAGTGTCCATCAAGTGATGAAGGGTAAAGAAAATATGCTACATGCACACATACACATAATGGAATACTACTCAGTCATATAAAGAAGAAATCCTGTCACTTATTTAAAAAATTATGTTAAGAAAAATAATCCAGGCCCAGAAAGACAAATATCATGGGATATCACTCACATATGAAATCTTAAAAATCTCATAGCAGTTAAGAATAGTATTTCCCAGTATTTCCTTCTTACCTCTAGAAGGAGGAATAGAGAAAAGTGGGGTGTAGGTGTCCTAAGTTACAGTTAAATGGAGAAACAAGTTCTGGTATTCTATTGCACTGTACTGTGTATTAAAAAAAAAATTGAAGAAAGAATTTTAAATATTTTTACTATGAAGAAATTATCAATGTTTGAGAAGATAGATACGTTTAAAATGATTTGAGCACTTTGCAATGTACCTATGTATTGAAAGAGCACATGGTACTCCAAAATTAAGGAAAATTACTGTCAATGTTTAAAAAATCTCATCAAATGTTTTGACAAAAATCTCCAGCTCTTCTTGAAAAAAATGTCAAAATAATGCTGTATATTAATGGCTTACATTTATTGAACTCTTCTTATATTCCAAGCACCATTACAAGTGCTTTGTGTATATAACTCAACAATTTATGGCTGCAATTTTACAGAGGAATAAACAGCTGGATACCTCCTGCACAGGAACATAAATTCATCATTGCAAAGAATCTACTATAAGCCAGGCATGGTTCTGAGTACTTCCCATACATTATGCCTTTTAACTCTCAAAACACGCCGTGAGGTAGGTATCACTGCCTGTGCTTTATCCACATGTGCACATGAGTGTATAAACACACTTAATATGTCAAATTTAATAGCCCTCCTCAGGCTTTAATGAGGAGGAATTAAAAGTCTTCCCATTTGAATCAGGAAGAAGACCTGATTTTCCATTATCATCCCTATTATTCCACCTGGTTCTGCAATTACAAGCAAATGCTATTGCATGGGAAAGGAGTACGGAGATTAAAAAAATAAATATTTGTAGAACGTGGTCTTGTATGTGAAATATCTACCAAATTAAATTGAGGAAATTCATTCAAATGATCCAAAAAACTCAAGACAATTGCTATGAATTTAATGTATAGAAATGAATAACTTTGTTCTTACCTGGTTAGAAGAAATAATGGAGGCAAAGAGCACATTTGCCGTGACTAACAGAGAGGAACAGGACATACACTCTCTCATACGATCTATATTGAAATAAATTCTATATTGAAAATGGTATTGAGGGCTCATAGGCACACAATGACTTCAACCAATAGTGTTATTATGTTTTTTATTAAAGAGAGAGAGAGAGAATTGTTTAATATTTATTTTTTAGTTTTCGGTGGACACAACATCTTTATTTTATTTGTATGTGGTGCTGAGGATCGAACCCAGCACCCCACGCATGCCAGGAGAACACGTTACCACTTGAGCCACATCCCTAGCCCTGTGTTATTATGTTTAAAGAAAAAAAAAAGACTTTAATTTGTTGTGACTTACAAATTCTACACCTCTGCCACAGAATAGCCAACTTGGTTTTGAAGTAACATTTGTTTTCAATATCCTTACAGCATCCTTCAAAATTATTTTAAGAATGGCTTGAAAAATTCTGAAAAATAAGGGTAATGAGGAAGGTTAACCCTAGATGATCTTAAACATAATATGAACTTTCAAAAATGGAAAATTCTGTTTGTATACAGATTAATGAGAGATACCGGGAAAACATTGCTGTAAGTACCCAGGTAGCAAAGAACAGCCCATCTATCCTCTGAACCTTACAATCCTTATTTGTAGAATGAAGTTAATAATGGTGACCACCAGGTCAGTGTGAACATGCCCTAAAAGCAGGAAAGGGAAATTTATAGGCACAGAAAGAATCCCATTAAAAACATAATGGTGCTCTTTCCACTTGTGCAGGTGGCTCAATGTAATCATGCAGCCACAAGGTGGCTGGCTGGTCACTCCAGGGAATGGTGCCTTATTGGGGAGGTAGTGTTCATCTTTGCTACTGGCCGATGGTGCACTAAGCAGGAGCTGTAGCAGTCAGCCATGGTAAGTGAGAGCCCATGTTGCTGAGCCCATGCATAACTTCCATCCTTGCCACCATGGCCGCTTGGTTTATAAATGATTCAGTGAGAAAAGGACTGGGTAGGGAAAGAAGCTGACAGGTATCCATGTGATTATTAAGTCCTCATCTGCTGAGGTCATCCTTTGGAGAACAATCACATTAGACACAAATTCAGGTTTTTCACCAGAGAGGTCCATCCACATTCCTCTTCCCCAGACTGCCTAGTCTCCAAACTTCCAATCATGTTTTTTCCAACTCCTTGACCATGTAGCCAAAGGATTAGTCAGAGTCCATGAGTCGATATTTAATCATACATCTGGCTTTTCTTCTTCTAAGCAAACAGGCATACTGCTCAAAGTTCTGCTCCTGGTAGGATTCCCTTCACCACTATATTTTAGGGATGACCTAGAAAAAAGGACCATAGTATTGCATCTGCCCACTTTCAGTGAGTGCCTGTCTATTATGCAAAAACATCTGTAAACATGGACTGAATTTTTACTTCCTCTGTCACCCAATTATACTACCCTATCAGTCCACGGGTGCAAACTGAGAAAAAGAAGAATAGCAGTTGTGAGGACGAAGGGCATTTGGACCACATCTTCACATAACTTTCCTGTTCCTTCAGGGTATCTGAGCTTTGTCTGGTAATACAGCATCATCTTCTATTTGAAGATGGAGTGCATGCACAACTTCAAGGCTTGCTGGGTCCTCTAATCCTCATTTCATGACCTTCATGATGGGAAAGTCTAATTGCATAGTAAGTTGGCAGCCCATAAGTTAAGAATCTGCCTTCTACTCAGGAACGGCAGACCAAAACCTTTTACTGAAGTGGAAACTAGTTGTTCTCATGGGCTGGGAGGCAGAAATTCAACTACTGGGGCCTGACAAATGCATTAAACTGTGATCCTACCTAATACTGACACTCCCAACAGCATTGTATCTGTCTAATAGATGCCCTAGGTGGCAGAGAAGCTTGCATTGCCTGGGCCTATCCAATACAGCATTCTCTGGTCATGGGCCCCATTCAGAACTAGCAGATTTTCAGATCATTATGCAAATGATCTGGAGTAATATACATGGATGATATGTCAGTTCAAAAATACAAAGTGATTGCTAGACATCACATCTCTTTTTTGTTGTAGAAGGGATCAGATATAACATCTTACCCTTTACACTAGGAGTATTATGACATGCCCCACATCTCTGGAATTCTAGAAAATTTACTGAGTTAGAAATGCTTTAATTTTTTTTCAGACTATTTCTCATCCTCTGACATTCAAATATCTTACCAATAAGTCTAGCATACAACTAGATTTACAACTTCTTGCTCATTAGGTCCAATCAATATAATGCCATTGTTTTAGTCAGCTTTCTGTTACTGTATCAAAATACCTGAGATAATCAGCTTAATAAGGACAAAGATTATTTTGGAGCATATTTTCAGAAGTTTTACTCCACAGTCATTTATTCCAATTGCTTTGTACCTGTGGCAACACAGTACATCATGATGGGAGGACAAGGCAGAGAAAGTTTGCTAATTTCATGACAACTAGGAAGCAAAGAAAGAGATCAGAAGGGGCCAAAATCCCAATGGCCCCTCCAAGGACAAATTCTCAATTATTTAACCTTCTCCCATTTTGTCCCACCTCCTAAATACTCCATTACCTCCAAGTAATGCCATGGGCTGTGGGCCAAGTCTGTAATTCCAGATGTAAACTGCATCAATCATCCATTGTAATGGTGTAATCATCAGTGTGATGTCTTGGGAAAGAGAGGGGTGATTAGAATCCCTTCTAACTAAATTCTGACATAGGGCTGGAGAATTTATCTCTGTTGCCCATTATAGTAACTATGACCACCTTGCTTTTATTAATTAAGTGTTGCCACTTGGGACTGGGGATATAGCTCAGTTGGTAGAGTGTTTTCTTTGCATGAGCAAGGCCTTGGGTTCAATCCCCAGCACCACAAAAAAAGAAAGAGAAAAGAAAAGAAAACTGCTGCCACTTGGCCCTTGGCCCCTGCCACCCCGTGATTCAGTTACTCTCATCACATTTAGGTTTCTCAATTCGGTAGTGGCAATTACCACTATCACATCTTTCCCACAGATAAGAGCAACCACAGAGCTCTTTTAGGATATCACGGCTCCACACGCTAATGCATTTCTCAGAGTATTGATGAAGGGTATGCCCTAGTGTGGGTAAGCAGAGCATAAGCAATAAATCCTCTCTAACATGTCCATTTCCCTAAGTCTTTGAGTACCTTCCTCTACAATATGCCAAGGCAGGTCTAGCATTTCATGTTTATTTACTGTGGGCCACCTCTTGGTCCATGATTTCGTCCATGAACTGAACTATTAGAGCCCTTTCTGATTCACCAAAATGAACCTTTCAAACCAGAATCTCTGCTTAATGAGAACATGCACACAAATTCAGCTTGGTTCAAATTTATGTTCCATCTTCTGTTGTTTCGCATCTTTAATATTCATTCCTACACATATTTCTAAAATTTCTCTGTATAAATTGAAAAAAATCAAGTACTTCTTTTGTAGTATAGCATACAGACACACATGTTATATATATATTTTTTTAATCTCATGTTTGGAGACCTGCAAACACTTGAGTCTAGGGATAAGTCTAGAGGCAAAGAGTAGTGGTGGGTGGGGGTCCTCCTCAGAATCCTTAGCATCTTGCTCAGGAATTACCTGGGGTGCCCGGGGGAGTCACTGCAGTTTCTTCCACGAAGCTAGGGTCATCTCCAGGGCTGGGAGTGTGATACCTGCTTTCACTGGCAAAGATGATTCATCAGAAGTTAGGAACTAGTGTGCCCAACTTCAGAGCCTTCCTGCCTGTTCCCAGTCCAGATTCAGTATCCCATCCCTTCCCTATCAGTGCCTTCAAGACAATAATCCACAAGCCTAGTGGTCAGCAATTCAATTTGCCTTGCAATTCAGCCCACACAAAGTTTGAGGTCCTGGACTTGATCTTGTGACAATCTCAGCTCAGCGGCTATAAGGAGATAGGGTTCTCCTTTTGGGAAGTCACTGGAATTTTCAGGGCATTTATATGGTCCTTTAGTAGGGAATTTAAATCACTGAACTCATTTTTTTTTTCCTTTCTCTACAAGCAAAATTAGGACCAGTCGGCCAATATCCTTACACTTGTTAGTTTGACAAAAATATTAAAAAAATATGACATCTGTGGTCATCCAGAGCTTGCCTCTGATAAGCATTTGATGATGAGCATCCAATGGTGATCTTTTGCATATCTCTGTGGTCAAATCACACTTTGGAGCATCAGTTCTCTTGACTACTGAATATGGACATTAGTGCCTTTGAATCTAATTAGATTAGATAATCAATTCCAGAAATCTCAGAACTCATTCAGAACACTCCCTGTTAATACTCTGTACCTCCAGAACCATTCTCTGAACAAAATCTGTAATAGTCAGGATTTTTCAAAGACATTGAACCATCACACACACACACAACCCAACTTACTATCTCTCCACTTAAATGGTATGGAAGCAACCATTTAGTTTTTTTTTTCTTTTTTAGTAGAGTTTTCAATAAATTACATAAAATATGCAACACTTTATCATAAAATAGTTTCAGGCTAGATGATTTTGCACAACTGTAAGGTACTCTAAGTGTTTTGAGCATGTTTACGTTAGGTTGTCTAAACTATGATATTCACTGCCTTAGATATATCAAATGTATATCCAACTCATGATATTTTCAAGTTGAAATGGGTTTATTAGGGCATAAGGCATTGTAAGTTGAGGAATATCTATATCTATATATCTATATCTATCTCTTTTTTATATATATTTATTTTTTTAGTTTTCAGCGGACATAACATCTTTATTTGTATGTGGTGCTGAGGATCGAACCCGGGCCGCACGCATGCCAGGTGAGCGCACTACCGCTTGAGCCACATCTCCAGCCCTCTATATCTATCTCTATCTCTATATCAATATGTATGGAAAGAGAGAGAGATATTGGGAGAGAGGCAGATATTTCTTCTAAGGAAATAGCTCATGTGGTGGTGGAGGTTGGCAAGTGCTAACTCTACAGCATAGGACATCAGACTGCACAACCAGGGAAGGGCTACAGTTTTACTTCAAAGGCAGACTGTTGGCAGAATTTCCTCTTCTTCTAGAAGTGTCAGTGCTTTTTTTTATGTACAACTGATTGTGTGAGACCCATCCACATTATGGAGAGCAATTTGCTTGACTAAATGCTTAATGATTGAAATGTTAAATCTCTCCAAAAAAATTTACATCCACAGAAACAACTAGAATGGTGTTGACAAAGTGGCCCAGGCAAGCTGACATAAAATTAACCATCACAAGCATGAAAATAAATGGATGGGTGAATTTTAAACAAGTGAACTTCATCATTGTAACATGAAAGCAATTATGCTTATTTATTTATTTATTTATTTTCATGCTTCTTGTAAAACAAGTTTTTATTTATTTATTTGTTTATTATTATTTATTTATTTATTTTTGCTTTACAATTCTTTTTTTATTGTTGGTTGTTCAAAACATTACATAGTTCTTAATATATCATATTTCACAGTTTGATTCAAGTGGGTTATGAACTCCCAATTTTACCCCGTATACAGATTGCTGTATCACATCAGTTACCCTTCCATTGATTTACATATTGCCTTTCTAGTGTCTGATGTATTCTGCTGTCTGTCCTATTCTCTATTATCCCCCCTCCCCTCCCCTCCCCTCCACTCCCCGCCCCTTTTCTCTCTCTACCCCCTCTACTGTAAATCATTTCTTCCACTTGTATTATCTTGTCTTACCCCTCCTTTCCTCTTATATGTAATTTTGTATAACCCTGAGGATCACCTTCCATTTCCATGCGATTTCCCTTCTCACTCCCTTTCCCTCCCACCCCTCATCCCTGTTTAATGTTAATCTTCTTCTCAAGCTCTTCGTCCCTACCCTGTCCTTGGTTACTCCCCTTATATCAAAGGAGTCATTTGGCATTTGTTTTCTAAAGATTGACTAGCTTCACTTAGCATAATCTGCTCTAATGCCATCCATTTCCCTCCAAATTCTATGATTTTGTCATTTTTTAATGCAGAGTAATACTCCATTGTGTATAAATGCCACATTTTTTTTATCCATTCATCTATTGAAGGGCATCTAGGTTGGTTCCACAATCTTGCTATCGTGAATTGTGCTACTATGAACATCGATGTAGCAGTGTCCCTGTAGCATGCTCTTATTAGGTCTTTAGGGAATAGACCGAAAAGGGGAATAGCTGGGTCAAATGGTGGTTCCATTCCCAGCTTTCCAAGAAATCTCCATACTGCTTTCCAAATTGGCTGCACCAATTTGCAGTCCCACCAACAATGAAAAAGTGTGCCCTATTCCCCGCATCCTCTCCAGCACTTGTTGTTGTTGGACTTCCTAATGGCTGCCAATCTTACTGGAGTGAGATGGTATCTTAGAGTGGTTTTGATTTGCATTTCTCTGACTGCTAGTGATGGTGAGCATTTTTTCATGTACTTATTGATTGATTGTATGTCCTCCTCTGAGAAGTGTCTGTTCAGGTCTTGGCCCATTTTTTGATTGGGTTATTTGTTATCTTATTGTCTAATTTTTTGAGTTCTTTGTATACTCTGGATATTATGGCTCTATCTGAAGTGTGTAGAGTAAAAATTTGTTCCCAGGATGTAGGCTCCCTCTCTTATTGTTTCTTTTGCTGAGAAAAAACTTTTTAGTTTGAGTAAGTCCCATTTGTTGATTCTAGTTGTTAACTCTTGCGCTATGGGTGTCCTATTGAGGAATTTGGAGCCCGACCCCACAGTATGTAGATCATAACCAACTTTTTCTTCTATCAGACGCCGTGTCTCTGGTTTAATATCAAGCTCCTTGATCCATTTTGAGTTAACTTTTGTGCACGGCGAGAGATAGGGATTCAGATTCATTTTGGTGCAAATGGATTTCCAGTTTTCCCAGCACCATTTGTTGAAGATGCTATCCTTCCTCCATTGCATGTTTTTAGCCCCTTTATCAAATATAAGATAGTTGTAGTTTTGTGGATTGGTTACTGTGTCCTCTATTCTGTACCATTGCTCCACCCACCTGTTTTGGTACCAGTACCATGCTGCTTTTGTTACTATTGCTCTGTAGTATAGTTTGAAGTCTGGTATCGCTATACCGCCTGATTCACACATCCTGCTTAGCATTGCTTTTGCTATTCTTGGTCTTTTATTATTCCATATGAATTTCATGATTGTTTTATCAATTTCTACAAGAAATGCTGTTGGGATTTTGATTGGCATTGCATTGAACTTATAGAGAACTTTTGGTAATATCGCCATTTTGATAATGTTAGTTCTGCCTATCCATGAACAGGGTATATTTTTCCATCTTCTAAGGTCTTCTTCTATATCTCTCTTTAGGGTTCTGTAGTTTTCATTGTATAAGTCTTTCACCTCTTTTGTTAGGTTGATTCCCAGGTATTTTATTTTTTGGAGGGATATTGTGAATGGAGTAGTTGTCCTCAATTCCGTTTGAGAGGATTTGTCTCTGCTATACAGGAATGCATTTGATTTATGCGTGTTGATCTTATATCCTGCCACTTTGCTGAATTCATTTATTAGCTCTAATAGTTTCTTTGTAGACCCTTTTGGGTCTGCTAGGTATAGAATCATGTCACCTGAAAATAGTGATAATTTAAGTTCTTCTTTTCCTATTTTTATGCCTTTAATTTCTTTTGTCTGTCTAGTTGCTCTGGCCAGTGTTTCGAGGACTATGTTGAACAGAAGTGGTGAGAGAGGGCATCCCTGTCTTGTTCCAGATCTTAGAGGGAATGCCTTCAATTTTTCTCCATTCAGAATGATGCTGGCCTGTGGCTTATCATAGATTGCTTTTACAATGTTGAGGTATGATCTAGTTATCCCTAATTTTTCTAGAGTTTTCAACATAACGGCATGCTGTACTTCGTCAAATGCTTTTTCTGCATCTATCGAGATGATCATATGGTTCTTACTTTTAAGTCTGTTGATGTGGTGAATAACATTTATTGATTTCTGTATATTGAACCAGCCTTGCATACCAGGGATGAATCCTACTTGATCATGGTGTATAATTTTTTTGATATTTTTTGAATCTGATTTGCCAGTATTTTATTGAGGATTTTTGCATCTAGGTTCATTAGAGATATTGGTCTGTAGTTTTCTTTCTTTGAAGTGTCTTTGTCTGGTTTAGGCATCAGGGTGATGTTGGCCTCGTAGAATGAATTTGGAAGTTCTCCCTCTTTTTCTATTTCCTGAAATAGCTTGAAAAGTATTGGTATTAGTTCCTCTTTAAAGGTTTTGTAAAACTCTGCTGTATACCCATCCAGTCCTGGGCTTTTCTTAGTTGGTAGTCTTTTGATGGTTTCTTCTATTTCCTCTATTGTTATTGGTCTGTTTAGGTTGTCTATATCCTCCTGACTCAATCTGGGCAGATCATAAGACTTAAGAAATTTATCTATGCCTTCACTATCTTCTATTTTATTGGAGTATAAGGATTCAAAATAATTTCTGATTATCTTCTGTATTTCTGAAGTGTCTGTTGTGATCTTGCCTTTTTCATCCCGTATGCTAGTAATTTGGGTTCTCTCTCTTCTTCTCTTCATTAGCATGGCTAAGGATCTGTTAATTTTATTTATTTTTTCAAAGAACCAACTTTTAGTTTTGTCAATTTTTTCAATTGTTTCTTTTGTTTCGATTTCATTAATTTCAGCTCTGATTTTAATTATTTCTTGCCTTCTACTTCTTTTGCTGTTGTTTTGCTCTTCTTTTTCTAGGATTTTGAGATGAAGTATGAGATCATTTATTTGTTGGTTTTTTTCTTTTTTTAAGGAATGAACTCCAAGAAATGAATTTTCCTCTTAGAACTGCTTTCAATGTGTCCCATAGATTCCGATATGTTGTATCTGTGTTTTCATTTAACTCTAAGAATTTTTTAATTTCCTCCTTGATGTCTTCTAAAACCCATTGATCATTCAGTAACCTATTGTTTATTCTCCTAGTGATGCTTGATTTTTCCTTCCTTCTTTTATCATTGATTTTCAGTTTCATTCCATTATGATCAGATAAGATGCATGGTATTATCTCTACTCCTTTATATTGTCTAAGAGTTGCCCTGTGACATAATATATGGTCTATTTTTGAGAAGGTTCCATGTGCTGCTGAGAAAAAAGTGTAACTACTTGATTTTGGGTGGTACAGTCTATATATGTCAATTAAGTCTATGTTGTTAATTGTATTATTGAGTTCTATAGTTTCCTTATTGAACTTTTGTTTGGGAGATCTGTCCAGTGGTGAGAGAGGTGTGTTGAAGTCTCCCATGATTATTGTATGGTGGTCTATTAGACTCTTGAACTTGAGAAGAGTTTGCTTGGTGAACATGGCTGCACCATTATTTGGGGCATATTTATTTATGATTGTTATGTCTTGTTGGTGTATGGTTCCCTTGAGCAGTATGACGTGTCCTTCTTTATCCCTTTTGATTAACTTTGGCTTGAAATCTATTTTATTAGATATGAGTATGGACACTCCTGCTTGTTTCCGCTGTCCATATGAGTGGTATGATTTTTCCCAACCTTTCACCTTCAGTCTATGAATATCTTTTCCTATCAGATGCGTCTCCTGTAGGCAGTATATTGTTGGGTCTTGTTTTGTGATCCATTCTACTAGCCTGTGTCTCTTAATTGGTGAGTTTAATCCATTAACATTTAGGGTTATTATTGAGATATGGTTTGTTCTTCCAGCCATATTTGTTTATTAATGTTACTAAACCTGATTTGTTTTCCTCTTTGACTACTTTCCCCCCTTTACTGTCCTACCTCCCACTGTTGGTTTTCAATGTTATTTTCCATTTCCTCTTCCTGTAATGTTTTGCCAAGGATTTTTTGAAGAGAATGTTTTCTAGCTGCGAATTCTTTTAACTTTTGTTTATGGTGGAAGGTTTTAATTTCATCTTCCATCCTGAAGCTTAATTTTGCCGGATACACGTTTCTTGGTTGGAACCCATTTTCTTTCAGTGTTTGAAATATGTTATTCCAGGATCTTCTAGCTTTCAGAGTCTGTGTTGAGAGATCAGCTGTTATGCTGATTGGTTTACCCCTAAATGTAATCTGCTTCCTTTCTCTTGTAGCTTTTAAAATTCTCTCCTTATTCTGTATGTTGGACATCTTCATTATAATGTGTCTAGGTGTGGATCTCTTATGATTTTACACATTCGGCGTCCTGTAGGCTTCTAGGATTTGGGATTCTGTCTCATTCTTCAAGTCTGGGAAGTTTTCTCGTATTATTTCACTGAATAGATTGTTTATTGCTTTGGTTTGGAGCTCTGTGCCTTCCTGTATCCCAATGACTCTTAAGTTTCGTCTTTTAATATTATCCCATAATTCTTGGATGTTCTGCTCATGGTTTCTTAGCAGACTTGCTGAGCTGTCTATGTTCTTTTCAAGTTGAAATACTTTGTCTTCATTGTCTGATGTTCTATCTTCTAAGTGATCTACTCTGCTGGTAGTATTCTCAATTGAGTTTTTAAGTTGGTTTATTGCTTCCTGCATTTCTAGGATTTCTATTTGTTTGTTTTTTATTACCTCTATCTCCCTGTGAAATTGATCTTTTACTTCCTGGATTTGTTTATGTAGTTCCTTGTCAATGTGATCTTTCATTGTCTGATTTTGCTGTCTCATGTCTTCCTTGAGACTCCAGATCATCTGAAGCATGTATATCCTGAACTCTTTATCTGACATCCCATCTGTTGCAGCTATTACCTCTTCTAAAGTTGAGTTGACCTGCATTGCTTGTGGTCCTTTCCTTCCTTGTCTTTTCATACTGCTTGCGTTTCTTTCTGCTTGGTGAAACTGTTGTGTTTTTGAAATTTACCCCCTATTTATTTATATTGCTCTTGTATAGTTGGGAAGTCTCCCTTGCAGGGCGGGTAGTAGCTGTGCTCCTCCGCTAATTAGGGTGGTCTGTCTACCACGCTGGTCGGTCGCAGGTCTACCCCCCCTGCGGGCGCAGGTGGCGGCTTTGCTCTGCCCCCACTCCAGTTGTGGTGACATAACTACCACGCCCTGGGGTTGTTGGTCCTGATCCAGATGTGGGCAGCGGCTCTGCTCCATCCCTACTCCAATTGGTGTGACGTGTCTACCACGCTGGCAGGCCTCTAGGCCGGTGGGTCGCAGTTCTGCACAGCCCCCACTCCCAATGGGGGTACCTGACTACCTCTCCAACGGGTCGCTGAGCCCCCTCTAGACCCCGGTGGCTCTGCTCCACCCCCACTCCAACCAGTGTGACGTGACTGCCTCGGTGCTATGTGTCCACCAAGCTGGCAGGCTACCCGGGCCTGTCTTGCCAGTGGGTCGCAGGTCTGCCTACCCTGCAGGCTCAGACAGCAGCTCTGCACAGCCCCTACTCCAAATGAAGTTACTTGGCTACCGCGCCGTGGGGTCGCTGGTCCTATTCTAGGCGTGGGCGGCTTCTCTCTTCGGCCCTAGCTGCAGTTGGGGTGTCGTGATACCACGCCAGCGGGTCACTTGGCCTGCTCTGGGTGCAGGCGGCAGCTCCACTCTTCCCCCCCCAGGCCCCCACAGCACCCAGCAGGACCCAGACTGAGAAGCAGTCACCGCAGGTTCCCCAGCCCTGGCCCAAAGCAGCTTCGGTAGCCAGAACCCCACCTCTCCGATCCCGATGCACTCTCCGCTGGGAGCTGGCTCCAAGGAGCAACCCCCACGGGTTCCCCAGCCCCAGGCCAAAACTGTTCCGGGAGTCAGAACCCAGGCGCCCCAAACTCAGCGCACGCTCCACTTGCAGCTGGCTTCCACAGGCAGTCTCCGCAGGTTCCCCAGCCCTGGCACAAGTTAGAACCAGAATCCGGCTGCTCAGAGCCCGGCACACGCCTTGCCAGGAATGAGCCCCCAGGAGTATTCTCCACAGGTTCTCCATTCCCAAGCCTGAGCAAAAAATCTGTCTGCGAGACGCAGGCAAATACCAGCCTGAAATCACCTGTTCCGTAGCTGAATGAGCTGAGATCAGTAGAAAACGGGGATGATTACATCATCTCTCCAAGATGGTGGCTGCTGACCTCCTCCGTGGTCCGACCGGTGTCTGGAACTGAACTGGACCGCTTCTCTCCTCTGCCTCAAAGCCGGAACTCAGCACTAAGCACGGCCATTGTACCGTATCGCTGCACCCCCGCTCCGGAGCTGCAGACTCCAGCTGCAGGGCGATCGCCGATCAGGCTATGCGACCCTCCGTGCAGAGAAATCGAGCTCCCACAGCCGAACCTCGCACAATGGAAATCCGTCCACTAGATTCTGGAGCACCTCAATTTCACTGGAAATTCCCTACAAGATAGTCTTCAGCCGTTTCACCTCGTCTTTCTCCCGCTCAGTGACGCGGCGCACTGGGGTGATGCACTCCCTTCCTGTCCCCAATTATGCTTATTTAAATGTTTTGAAGTCTAAATGAGGTGATATACGTAAGGCCTAGTTCAAGGCATATCGTTCATGTTTAGTAAATTGGCAATTTGCCATAATTAAATGGATTTTTTAGATGTATTTTAAAGATAATTTTATTCAAAGAGTAAATAAATTTTCTCTCCTTTTAAAAATTTCTATTGTGTTGTTTTTTTCACTTTTATAAAAATGTAATAATTATAATTTTACGGATATATAATGTTCACTAGTGGATTTAACATAGTTTTCCTTTCTTCTCTTTGGCATTTCATTTGTGTTCAGTTTTTCCCCAATGAGAAAGTATGTTACGAATTTTGCATGAGAATCTGCACTGCTCTTGCTTTGTTTTATTACTCTTTACCTATTTATATAACCCCCTCTCCCCCCAAATTGGCCTTTTGTGAGTGTATATTTTAACTTTAAATTTAAAGCTGCAAGACATGCTTTGGCCTGTGCCTCTATTTCCTGTTTTCCCCAAATAACAGGGAAGACATTTATTTTCCTGGGAACTGGCACACATTGAAGCATCATGCCCCCTCTACAAGAAAACAGCTGAATGACATTTTCCAAGAACCTTTGCTTTGAGGAAAAAGAAAAGGTTTTACAGGTGCCTTGAGAGCATTTCAGAATTTCATCCAGCACTTCCAAGTCTCCAAATATAACTTTTGAGTTCAGGGAAGTATCTCTGGGCACCTGGCACAGGTGACAGCCAGAAAGGATCTGGTGCACAAATGTGTGATGGATCATCCTAAATATCCTCAGGGTGACTTGGTAAAATGAAGGTTAGTTTGACAAAAGTGAGTTTGGTAAAAGTCTCATTTGTTCCATGTTTTCCTTTATCCTCTTCCTTAGAGCTTGAAATGTTCATAAGTAACTTAACCTCAATATTATGAATCTTATGGATGATCTTTTCCAAGGGGCAGAGGTGTAAATTAGAATCCCTCAGAGACTGGTTTAAAAATGTGCATGCCAGCTACCACAGCACCTCCTTTGACATTCTGTCATGGCTGGGGGTTAATGAAGATGTAATATTCTGGAACAGCATCTCCTGTTGATTCTCATTCCTGTGCCCAATTCTGCTCCCAGAAACACTCAAGCAAGACCACAGAGCACTCCAGTACCCGGTATTCTACAACAACCCCTTTCATTGCTAGTGATTTGAGTTAGGAAGAGGGCTGAGAGGGGAAAATCAGTTACTTGATTCCCCTCCTTGGGATCTTTTTACTCCATTCTTTTTAAAGGAATTATTTTCAGTTCATTATTCAAAATTAGCAATATGTTGAATCATCTGCAATAAGCAAAATATTGATAAAAGCTACGTTTTTGCATTTTCAAAGATGAGCTTGCATTCTATGAAATAAGAAAGAGGATGCGAGAAGAGAAAGAACCTGAATTGAGGGTATCTCAGATGCTCGAACACGGAGGGAAAATAATGAGCTCTGGAAATAATTCTCTTGGGAATCAAACTCCAACGTCACCACCAGCCAGCTCTCCACTTACCAACTCCAACAAATTACTTAAGCTTTGTTTCTTGGCTTACTTATTGGGGTTACTGGAGAAAACAATACCTGTCTCATAGGGTTGTTGAGAGAATTAAATGATGTAATTTATAGAAAGAACATTTTACTAGCTGCAGTGATAGTATGTGTAACACAATATTTCCCAATTTCCAGGACGCTCCTTTAACTTGGTAAGTGATGAAGTAGGGGAGATGGTATTTGTTCAGTGTTACTAATAAAAGCCATAAAAACAACAGAAGAAAGCATTTGGGGCTTTGTTATTTAACAAGAACATTCCCTATGGCTTTTGCAAATTGTTATATGGAAAATAAGCCTGATATGGAAGGGAGGGGGTTCATCATCTATGGGAGCTAAAATTTTATCTTACTTGAATTCAAGATTTTCTGGGGCAGAGATAACTTGAATACATGCTCTGGAGCAAGCACTCATTATTATCTCTTTGAATTACTTTAGATGCCTTGGATGTAAAATTCCTTCTCTTTTTGACCTGCTTCCTCAATTCCCCAATTGTAAAGTAAGGTGGTGCAACACAATCATCCCAAAGGTCCCTTTTTCTTCCACCATGATATGTGTCTCTTAAGATTATGATTTATCCACGTAATATGATATATCCATTATGATACATCCATGCTATAACCACAATTGGTCAAATGATTTTTATTCTTATAAGTCTTGTCTAATTGGCAGCCCTTTAGTATGTGCAGCAAAAAACAGTAGGAACCATCATTTGATCCAGTTAACCCATTCCTAGGTATATACCCAAAGGACTTAAAATCAGCATATTACAGTGAAGCAGCCACATCAATGTCTATAGCAGCTCAGTTGACAATATCTAAGCTTTGAAACCAACCTATGTGCCCTTCAACAGATGAATGGATAAAGGAAATGTGGTACATATACACAATGTAATATAAAATATATATAAAGGAAATGTGGTACATATTCACAAGAAGAATGAAATCATGGCATTTGCCAGTAAATGGATTAAACTGGAGACTAGCATGCTAAGTGAAATGAGCCAATCCCAGAAAACCAAAGGCTGAATATTCTATCTGATAGGTAGATACTAACATAGAATCAGATGTACAGGGGTTGGAGAATAGAAGGTGTTTTAGTCAGCTTTTTGATGCTATAACTTAAAGACCCAACTAGGACAACTTCAGAGGAGGAAAAGTTTGTTTGGGGGCTCCCAGTTTCAGATGTCTCAATCCATAGACAGCAGGCTGCATTCCTCAGGGTTCTGGGTGAGGCAGAATATCATGGCAGGAGAGTGTGTCAGAGGGCAGCCCCTCACATGATAATCAGAAGCAGAGAAAGAGAGATTCTACTTGCCACATACAAATATACCCCCCAAAGTCACACGGCAATGCCCACCTCCTCCAGCCACACTCCACCTGCCTTCAGTTACCACCCAGTTAATCCCATCATGTGATTAATTCACTGATGGAGTTCAAGCTTTCGTGACCCAATTATTTCTTCTGCCCTGTCTCACCGTGAGCTTTTGGGGGACACCTCACATCCAAGCTGTAACAGAAGGGAATGAAAGGAAGGGGGCCTGGGAATAGGAAAGACAGTAGAATGAATCAGACGTCACTGTCCTACGATCCATGGAGATTCGAGACTCTTCCTTAACCCTTTGCCCAACCCAATGAACAACTTAAGAAAACAAATCTCTGTATTTGTTTGGATGGATGTTGTCTAATAAAGTAGCCAACAGCCACAGCCAACTTGTTCTATTTATATTTAAATTAGACATTGATGGCCACCAAGGAATTAGCTGGAGTTGGGAGAGTGATTGGAAAACAAGGGTGGAATGGCACACAGCACAGTGTGTCCCTGGACTTGTGGGAGCCTAAAGGAAGAGATGGGGGTGAAAGAATTTCTAATGTAGGAGGGAGCAAAGTAGGAAAGTGGTTGCAAAGAACTTTAACTGGGACCTAGGACACTACCATACATATCCACCTGCAACAGAATCTTCATTAATTTTACCTAAGAGAAGGGCTACAGTTATCCCTTAAAATCATTTGGCTATAGTCTTCTTTTAAATAGAAGCATGTTCTATGACTTATCCATGACTTAGTTTTAGTTTATTTATTTTTAATTTCTCAAAATGCTGCTCTGTAGAACATAAAATATCGTTTCCAGAAATGTCTGTGTCCTCAGTGGATTCAAATCTGGGTTGAATCCACTACAGGTCCTACAGATCAGCACCTTCTACAGATGGAAGGGATTGCAACAGTCTCTCTCAACCTCTTGGAAGTGGGAGGGAAAACAAGGAAGTTGTGATCAAGGGCACAAGCCAATCAAAGACAACTTTCACCCTGTAAACAGTAGCTATATTATTTTCAGTGCATACTTGTGTTTTTCACTCATTGTAGGCCTAAAGAAATTTGACAGATGGGAGTAACAGTGTTAGACTCTTGCGTACAGGAGTATTCTTTTCTGTTATACTGACACTCATTTTGCCCCAGGTCCATGTTTCTCTTGCAAGAGCTGAGAATTGACACCTGAAAGAAATCACTGCTCACCTCAAGGCGGATCAAGTTAACGCTTAGCTTCAAGCTTTACAGTTATATATTCTGTTGGGCGAAATTTTCAAAAGGAAAGAAAAGAACACCTACAGTGTCATACAGCAATTTATAATCTTAACTTAGGACACTTAACAGAATACTAATATTTACTCCAAGAAATGCAATTTATTTACAGCTGCCATTGGTTTTCAAAGGCTTTAGGGCCAGCCTGTGCATGCCATATGCATTCTCATCTCATTCTCCTGAACTATTTTCCTAGCACCATCTTAAGTGTTGCCCTATAAACACTTCAACTCCTCTGAGTCTTATTCTTTCAAAAATTAACTGCCCTGTAGCAGATGATTTCAATTGGCTGTTGAATTAGTTTCTTAATGTTCCTGTAACAAATGACCACAAATTTAGTCCCTTAAAACAATACAAATATATATTCTCACCATTCTGGTGGTGAAAAGTTCTAACATCAAGGTATTAGCATAATCGCACTCTTTTTGGAGGTTTTAGGGGGAAATGCATATGCTTGACTTTTCAGTTTATCATAGGAATTGCCCTCATTTCTTGGCTTAGGGATTCTTCTTCTGATTTCAAAGCCAGCAGCCAGTGTACCGTTCTAAACATCTCTCTCTGACTCTGATTTCTATTTTTTTGTTATGATATTTCGTTCTCTCAGAATTCAACCCCATGCCTCCCCTTTATAAAGACCCTAATAAAGACATTGAGCCTGCCCAGATAATCCAGAGTTACCTCCCATCTTAACCTAATCACACACAAAGTCTCTTGTTATGTGAGATGACATATTTAACAGGTTCCTAGTATTCAGACATGGAGGTACCATTATTTAACCTTCCAAAGCCACTTTGTCTTTGGAGTTCAGGTTTTGGTCCTTTGTTTCTTTGTTTTTGCTGGTTTTCCTAGGGACACTCTTACTAGATTCATAGCTATTTAAAATTGCTATCTTTGGGTCCGGGAAGTAGCACTCAGTCAAAAGTCTTTCAAAATTATTTTATTCATGGGTCTCCTGGAGCATCTTTTTAGAATGTTAAAACAAATAGGGTGACTTGAGATTTAAGACTTTACTGAGCAACATCAAAGGAAACCATGACAAAGGGAGGGATGATTTTTATGTCCCACAAACCATTCTCCATTGATTTCATAACCTGGCTTTTCCTCAGTTTGAGCCTTTTATTAAAAAATCTGCATTGCATTTGTAACACATAAAATATATAATCACAGTTGGCTTGCCCTTTGAATTGCAAAACAGGGCCATGTTTGCATGCATATAATAATTTGTATCATTTTTTTTTGAGCTTGTAGGAGGGAGATTTCACAAGCACTAGAAGTGGGTGAGAGTTCCACAGATTGAGAGAGAGAGAGGACAAGCAAGGAGAAATTTGGGGAGCAGAGGGTGGATTTCATAGCTTTGCATGAGGGCATCCCTGAAGGACATTATGTGAGGGACCAAAGTGATTTAATGGGAAAGATATGACCTGGAAAAAGAAATACAATTTTTTGCTGTTGTCAGTGGAAAATAGTCAACCACTTCTAGTCCTTGAAGTTTGCACCACAAAACAGTAAATGAAAAATGTAGAACAGTGGGCTCCTGGGTCTCCCTCATTCCTGCACTATCACCTAAAGACAGTGTTCTGTGTCTAGTCGTTATCTACATCCACCTAAGAACTCCGGGGTCATTGACCCTGAGGATTATTAGTATCTGAGGAACAGGCACAAAGTTATAGATAAAAACACAGGAGACCTTTGCACAGCATGGGTTCTGCCACTGAAATATTGTAAGATGGCAGACAACACAGTTCAGTCCTCGGAGGACAAGAAATGTCTTGAAAATAACACGGGACTCAATATTTGTGCAATTAATTTTGAATCCAGAAAATAGCATCCTTTTAGAGGAAATTACTCAGGCTCTTTCAACTTCTATTCTTTTACCTATAAAGAGAAGGTGTGATATGAAAAATGAAGAAAAGAATGCATGCAAATCCCTGATAAGAAGTGTTGAGTCTTAGTTTCTTTTTCAATTGTGCATGCCTGAAGCGAAATCTTTTGAATTTTCAGAACTTCTGCAGTCATTTCTTCCCTCCTTCCATCACGTCTCAATGCCTGGCCTGCCTATTAATAAGATAACACCTATGGGAGATCTCAAGTTCAACAGGAATTTAATGGAGAGGAGCTAAACCTACAGCTCATCTGCTTTAATCATGGGAAATGTGGATTATTCCCTCCTTGGTCTCTCTGATGCTGATATAATTTCAACTGCTGCTCCGTAATTTCCTCTCTAGTGAGGCCTGGGGCCCAAGGGCACCTTGAAGCTGGGTGAATTATGGAGACCCCTCAGGCCCATGCTCCAGCATCCCATTCTGAGGTAGGCTGCCTGTCATTACGTGGTTGCACATGGATTGACTTCCAAGTTCAGTGCCTTATATACCTTATATCTCCCTGCCCTAGTGGGAAGTTGATAAAGCTGCTCTCTCTCCAATATTTGATACGCCTTCTAAGTATTTTTCCAGTCATACCTGCTTATAACTTATATATCTAGTATTCTTTCAAATATAACTGTGCATAATGGCTAAGACTAAATATAAAATAAAAACCCATTTAGTAGCTCTTTGTATGCATAGATTAACTGCCCTTACTAAGTCACATTTCTCAGGGTCAGATTCTCTTCTATGATAGAGATCAGAAAACAAGTGAAGCTAGGGAATTGCCAAGCATTTTCGTCTGAACACAGGAAATTCACTTGGCTGCACCTACCTAGAACAAGAATCCCACCCCTTCTGTGCTACCATAACCCTTGACCATCTTCTCAGGAATACACTAAACACCTTCTCAGAAACAGGAATTCCAAAAGCATTCTTCAAAAATGATTTTAGTGAATGAACTCTGCCATGGTCTGTGTCTCTGTCTCTCTGAGTAGCCTTTTGAGATATTTCCTAAGAATTTCCACCCTCTTCCCACTATCCCTCACTTCATTTGTGATACCACCATGCGCCAACCTAGCCCTGCCATGAGCCAGAAATCACATCATGCCAGGCTTCTACTCCAAACATTCCTATGATTTCTGGTCCTCTAATATCAAAGTTCTTCAAATTGCCAACATTACCCCAGTGTGTCCAGCCCCTCACCCTCAGTGGCAGGTCCCTCTACAACATTTTCTCTTTTAGCTGATTTCTAACTTGCCTCCCTTGGCCTCCTTGCAGCCCCTCAAACCCACAACCTCTCACCAGCAACCTCTCACCCACTCGCTTGTCTGCTTGATGACTTCTCCCAGATGCCACCTTCTCATGGAGCCTGGCCTGTCCCCTATGAGTGGGAACTCCCACTCATACAACATGCTTTCTCTGTCACTTTGCTTTAATATTTTGAACAGAGATTTTAACACAAAATAACATGTTTTACACACACACACAAATATATATATATATGTTTTTGATTGCAGCACCTCTCATGAATACCAAAATCCAAGGACGCTCGCAAGTCCCTTATATAAAATTGTGCAGCATTTGCTTCAACCTACACACATCCTCTTGTATATTTAAAATCATCTCTAGATTACTTATAATACCTTGTGCACTGACGATGTGTAAATAGTTGTTACACTTGCATTATTTAGGAAAACCATTTCAAGAAAAAAAATCTTCAGGGTCAGTACAGATGCAATTTTTTTTCTGGATATTTTTTTATTGCAGTTGTTTGAATCTGTGCATGCAAAATATATAGATATGGAGGCCTGACTCTATAAATATTTTTTAACATTTATGTTTCCACATTCAATAGAAAGCCCATGGGGGCAGCGGTATTTGAAATGTTTGCTGCTGTTCTGTCTTGAGCACGGTGCCTGGAACGGAATACTCAGTCTTTGCGTATTTATTTAGAAAATGGATCCATAGGAGTTATGCTTGAATTTTTAAAAATATTTTAAGCAAACCCTTCTTCAAAAATGCCTTAAGTGAAAGCTGAAGTTATAAAACAAGATAAAGAAGAACACCTCTGGTTAAAGCCATAAGGCTTTTGTATCAACTTAGATGGCATTTACTATGCCAGGCTTCGTTCCAAGGTTCCAAGGACATTACATATATTTACACAATTTATCTCCATGAGAACCCATTGATATTCTTACTATTATATCCCTAATTATACACATGAGGAAACTGAGACAGAGAGAAATGTGGACAGGCATCCGATGTCATCCAGTGAGCACAATGGGAGGCCTGGATTTTACAGCTTGCCACCTTCCTCGCTGCTACAACAAGTGCCAGGCCTCTCAGGGTGGTACCTGAGACATTCACATAAGCTCTACGTTCCCAGGCTCCCACTTTGACAAACTCACCCCTATTGGCTGCAGTGCAGACTGGGAGAGAGGTCCACAAATAGCCATACGGTCTGTGCAGACCAGACTTCTCTCGTGTGCACCTGTGCATTTGTATACATTTTTTCCTCCTGTTTTGGAATGTCTGTCTCATCCTCATCCATCTGGCAAACTGTTGGTCATTTCGACATGTTCATTATTACAAGATCTTTCTATGAAATCCTGCAGAGTTAATTTTTTCCTCAATACATTGTGCACATTTATTAGCATAGTTTCTATATTGATTTACTTTACTTGTCTGAGAATTCTAATCCCTCCTACTACACCGTGAATGCTCAATAGTATGGACTATGTCTTGGTTGCTACTGGACCCTATAACAAGATGTCCTACCAGGAAAATACCACAGACTCGTGGCAAATGCTCTTCTATAGGTGCTGAAACTACCTGTCAAAGGTCACAAACCTGGAGAAGAAAAAAACATGGGTCTTGAAATTATTCTATTCTGTTACAGAACAGGTTTAATTGCAAAACAAAACAAACAAACAAACAACCTTGCTTCTCTCTGCATCTTTCACTTTAGATATTCAACAAACCATTACACTCCATTAATCATCCTCATTCCTGAAGCACCTTTTTAAACAAATTCCGAAACAAGACCATGTCTTCCAAATTCCCTTCAGTGCAGGTACTAGTGAGGGTAGTTTCTTTTGCTAGTAACAAAGTGTCAGTCCTATTTGGCTTAAGCCATAAGAAAGGTCATTACCTAACATAAACAATTAGACCAGAGGAAATCCAGTTCCTGGGTTTCTTCATGTATTGAGATAGCTAAAAACCCTTCTAGGTTTTCCCTGCAGAAGGATAACATCCGGTTAAAAAGAAGAGAGGAATTACCTTTAATTCATCTGTTTTTGTTAAGGAGTTGTCAAATAAAAAACAATCATTCCCTAGATAAGCAAAGGCTTTATTAGAAAAGTTTATAGCACTAATCACAGAGAAGTTATTATAGTGGGGAGAATGTTCACATCCTGAGAGCTGCAAGCATCTTTAAAATATAAGCCAAAAAAGGGGGGGGGGCTTTTTCTTTATGGGGAAGAGTGAATAGATGAAAGGATCCTGACCAGGTGTGGAGAAGTGGGGGATTAGATGGCAGACAGAAATGCTTCACCCTGAAGCAGACTATTTTCAGAAGTGTTATGTGCAGGCTTAGGCTGGAACTGGACCAAAGTTCAGGGGTCTGGTAGAAAGAGAAAAGCTTAACTGCAGCTAATCCAAATCTAGGCAGCAAATCCAAGATTGCCCAGTGGATACCAGCAGTTCAGGTAAGTTTTCAATGAGGCAGAGAAAAGGAATGAAATGAATCTGGTATGGCCTGGTTATACATCAAAAAAGACATCATGAACCATCTAAGTCACATGGGTAGGTTTGTGCAGTAAGTCTTTCCCAGGATACATAGGATGGGAAATTCTTTAACCCATTACTCTTTCAGGATCACAAGGCACAAGTGAAGCTCAACATTATCAGAGAGAAACCTTTTTTGCCCAGTCACTCCCTGGAGACTCACTGGATTGGAATGGGTTATATGCCAGGTTTTTGTTTTTGTTTCTAATAAGGTTTATTTCTTGAATATGTCAAAGTACAGAAAGGATCTCTGCTACCTGCAGTCATTCATGGACACTGGGCAGGTTATATGCCAGGTTCTAGCTGCAAAAAGACTGTAGGTAGGAATATTAGGCATTTTCAGCAGTTGCAGTGGGACACAGGCCATCCCCACTAGGAAGAGGTGAAAAGGATTGGGAAGGTTCCAAATGGGTAACCATAAGGGTCAGCTGATGTTATAAAATGTGCTATCTCTTTACCAAAAGCAACTTTCCCATGCAGGATGGAACAGAGAGCGATGCATGTGCCCCCGCGGTTAGGGACATATTCAGCTATTGCTGAATAGCTGAAATGAGAGTCATTGCTTTATGATTTGCCTTTTGTGCTGTCTTTTCACAGCACTGAGCACAGAGCCTGACATGCAGGAGATATATATATATATATATATATATATATATATATATATATATATATATACACACACACACAGAGAGAGACAGACAGAGACAGAGAGACAGAGAGAAAGAGAGCTGATCATGTACTAATGAAGGTATATTGTTAAAAATAGATTTTAAAAAATGAGGTTTATTCTTGCAAGTGATCAATAAAAGGAAAACAATTTGTCACTGAATTCTCCATATTTGCATTTTCTTTTCAGGGTCTTGAAATGTTAACAATTGGTTATATATGAAAATGGGTCTTATTAAATTTATGTAACCCTGGGCAGGTTCAAATGGCACAGACTTTCTTAGGGCCCCTTAAAGTAACCAGAGTTTCCACTAAATCTCAAAAAGAGCTATGAGCAATGCAAATTTTCTTCCTGTAAAATTTTAATCACTCCCTGGTGTGCACAGAATAAAGTATGTGGCCACTTGTCTCAAATGCACAGGCTTCCTTGTAGTTGATTCCGGGGGCTCCTTTTCTGGCTGAATCTGTCACTTTTTGCAGCTGTTCCGTTTTTGTGGGCTAAATGGAACCAAGTGTTGTCAATCATTCATTTATCCATTCAAACAGCAATGCTTGAAGACCTACTAAGTGCCAGGTACCCTCACAGATGTTTGCAACACTGCAGCTACTGGACAGTAATCCCTTGGCCTCATGGAGCAGATATTTTAGCAATGAATGGTAGGTAGTCAGCCATAAACATAGAAAATCAGCAAGCATATAGTGTCTTAATAGGTTCTTTGTGTGAAAAAAAAAAATAAAAAGCAAAGAAGAAGATGTGGAGCAAGACTAGGGATATTAGGACTACCAGAGGGAAGCTGATAGAATTAACAATTAACTAGTGCCTCCTTCTTGAGAAGATGCAATTGGATAAAGACTTTAGTGGTAAGGGATCCCCAAGCAGGTTTTGATGGAACAAAGGTCCAGGCTGAGAAAAGAGCCAAATCATTGGTCTCAGGTGGATGCATCCCTGATGAGTGTGAAGTGTAGCAGGGCCAGTGTGGAAGAGCACAGTGAAGCAGAGAGAGGATGGGCAAGGCAGACAGAGCTGGCAACTGTTGGTTCAGGAAGGGCTGGTGGATGTGGTTTCTACTCTAAGCACATGGAGAGAGAACCAGAGGTGGACATGGAACATGGAAGAAGTGACACAAGTTTCATTTTAGAAGGTTCAATCCTGCTGTCCTGCTGAGAATAGATCGTAACCAGGGAACAAGAAGGGGCAGAAGACTTTTGATAAGGAACCTGTGATAATCTAAGAGTGGATGGTGACTGGGGTGGCTGCAGGAAAGGTGGTTAGGAATGGTTAGCATCTGAAGAATTTTGAGGTAGAGCCAACTGGCCTTCCTGATGGAATGAAGTGGGCTGTAAGAGAAAGGAAAAAAAAATCCAGGTGACTCTATGGATTTTGGCCTGAGAATAAGGAAATTGATCTGGTGAGAAAGGAGTGGTGGAAGGGGGGAAGTTTGGGGTACATCATATTGTGAAATCCAGTAGACAGTCATGCGGTGATGCCCCCTGGTCCTCAACACCTCCCCTTTCTGTTTCTCAGTTCATACTCTTCTCCCCAAACCCTGGTCTTCCATCTTTTCACGTCCAATCATCTATTCATTTAAATCAATATCAAACACTATTGCTTATGGAAGTCATCCTTTTTATTACTTCTGTGGGGAGGAAATTTGTTCCTTTATTTAAACCAGAGTAATTTTCACTTTCATTCTTTCACACTTTCATTCATCCATTCTTTCTCATCTAGCCCTCATCCATGCAACACTAACTGAACACTACCTGGCCACCCATTCCTTTATAGAAATGGCAGATTCAGTGGGAATGAAGATCAGCAAGATCACTTGCCTTTGTGCAACTTTAATAGTAGATAAAAGAAAGAATAGAAAATCAAGAAATGCATGAAAAAGAATTTTCGGTACTGACAAGTGCTACGGAGTAAAAAGATTGTGACATTGTGAAGCCAAATGCCTTATATTATGGATACATGCAATTGAGAGTGGAATAGGATAGATGACTCTTATCTAGGTTATAGTGAAGGCAGAATTGCAGGCTTGCTAGGACCCAGGCTGCAGTGACCCAACCAATAATGACAGGGTCATTCCTGAACTTAGGTCTGCTCCCCTGGAACTGGTGTGGCTTCCCTTGCACCAGGCTCTTGCCTCTATGTGCAGTCCTTAGTGTAATTAGGCATATAATGAATACTTACATTGAACAAGATAATGCTGTGTTCTAAAATGAATATGAATATATGGAGTAAGTTGTTGAACAAAGAGAATCTACTGGGGCATGTGAAATTAAAATGTTGCCAGAAGGTCAAAATTAATTTTGGAAACGTTGGAGGAACAGAGAGTTTTACAAAAAGAAAATTGAGAAAATAAAAACTGCATGAGCTCAATGAATAAAAAGGGCAAAACATCTATCCAGAGGTCTTTTGCCTTGGCTGGAATTCATTAACTTTTGTTTTGGCTTCAACTATTTGAAAAAGTTCTGCCTAGAGCTTTCTTTAATTTGAACTTAATGTGGCCGGTGGAGGCAAAGTGGGGTTTGGAAGGGCTCAGGGGCTGAGCAGGTGCTGGGAAGAGTCCAAGACCACCCAGGGATGTCCAGAATCAATGGATGCTGGGGGCAGAGCAGGGAAGAAGTGCTTTTTGATGTTAGACAGTGTGATAATGACTACCTGTGAGCCAGAATCAATCTTTTCTGTAAAGACAGATGCCCTCAAAGAGTGGGCACACAGAGTTTAATAGCTCTCTTGTCTTCTTTGTCTTCTGGCAATTGACAAAGTCTCAGCAATGGGACAGTTTCTCAACTGAAGCATCAGGATTCAGTTCTCAGATTTTCAAGGGTTATTTTCACTTCTTCCTATCACCACTTAATAGTGTTTGAGATAAAGGATATGTTAATTAGCTTGATACAATCATTCTACTATAAATAGAACATACATAGGCATGTATAGATATATATGTCTCTGTGTATATGCATAACTATATAACCTCTCTCTATATATATCATATCATCTATTACATATATACCATTAAGTCACTTTTACGTCATAAATATGTAGCTATAATTTGTCAATATCCAATAAAAAGCTCGCTCTCTCTCTCTATATATATATATATATACATATATATATATATATATATATATATATATGTATTCTTTAACATACAATTTAAAGTTTAGTTGCTCAGCAGTAGAGTGCTTGCCTTGCACATGTGAGGTCCTGGGTTCAATCCTCAGCACCACATAAGAATAAGTAAATAAAATAAAGATTAAAAAACAATTTAAAGTTTAAACAATTTTTTTCATATACAAATATGTGCTCTTCTAATTAAATGTATCCAAAAATGAGGGGGAAGCAACATCCCTATAACCCTACCATACAAGCACAATCTTCTGTGGCACATTATATTTCCTTTACTATTTTATTATGTATGCAGTTCATTGATACGACCATTGAGTTTTTATTTTTTAATTTGTAGAAATTCTCATTAACTACTTTATAATAGGATTATATGGCACAACTTAGTAGTTAAAAGTACCTTTTCTGAAACCAGGTTGCCTAACTTTGAATAGAGGCCCCACTGTATCTTAGCCATACCACCCTGGGCAGAGATAATAATAGTCATTATCTGATAGTAAGTGCTTCATGAATAACCTTTCTCACAGCAATGATTGGCATTGTTATGATTATTTACATAATATATTCATATATAAATGTGCTTATTCTTAAGGTTGCTGAAACAAAGAAGATCATGTTCTTTTAAGCCTTACAAAAAAATATCAGAATTTGGTACTGCTGGGAATCAAACACAAGGCCTTGTACATGCTATGCAATCTCCCTATCAGTGAGCTACATTCCCAGCCTCCTTTATCAGAATTTGAATGGCACCACTTGTTTCCCAGATGATGTAGAATGTGTTGCCAGTCCTCAACATTCTGCCCATGCCAACCCCAGGGCTCCCTAGAGAACCAACCTCTTAAGCTAGGTCTTTTTCTAGCCTGTGGAACACATACATTCTGCACCAGCTGAGTTATAAGTGCTGCAGAGTTCATATCTATAGCAATGACAGAATCAGAGGACAAATAAGTACCCTAGCTTCCTGGTCCCTTGGGTGGTAAAACTCTGAAGCATTCTTTGGGCAATTTGCAAGAAGCCTGCAGAAGAAGTGAGCCCCCATTGCACATTTAGCCATTTCCTATGAGTTTACATATAGACCTGCCTTATATCCCAGCAATTCCAGTCCTAGTTATATACTTAAGACAAAAGAAAACTTATATCCACATGCATCTTTGTTGCAGCTTTATTCATGGTCAGCAGAGACTGGACATAATCTCTATGTCCTTCAACTGATGGATGGAAAATTATAATGGTGCATCCATACAGTGGAATACCACTTGGCAGTAAAAGGAAAAATCTATGGTTCCCACAACAATATGGTTGATCTCAAATGCATTATGCTAAATAAAAAAACAGGCTTGAAAAGCTAATACTATATGATTCCTTTTATACTACATTCTGGAAAATATAGGGACAAAACTATAGGGATAGAAGACAATCTTCCAGGATCTGGAGGTTGATTATAAAGGTAAAGTACAAGGGAAGTTTTAGAAAGTGATAAAAATGTCCTATATCTTGATTACAGTTATGGTCATATGACTGTGTCCACGGAACTATATGCCAAGAAGGTTAAATTTTACGGTATGTAGGTTATATCTCAATAACCTGTTCATTTAGGAGGAAAAAGAAAACCCACTTATTAGCTACTGTTAGGATTGGACATGAGGTGTCACCAAAAGCTCCTATGTCAATGCAGCAATGTTCAGAGGTAAAGTGAATGACTGTGAGAACTGTAACTGCATCAGTCCATCCTCATTTGGATATTTGGGTGGTCACTGCAGGCAGGTGGGTGTGGTTGCAGGAGGTGGGTCAGTGGGAGCATGCCACATCTTCCTGTGGTCCTCTTTTCCATCTCTCTTGCTTCCTTGCTGCTATGAAGGGACCAGCTTCCCCCCTCTTGGCCCTTCCTCCAAGATCTGCTGTCACACCTTGGACCCTGAGCAATGGAGACAAGTGGCTATGGACTAAGATTCTGATACCGTCAGCTAAAACAAACTTTTCCCTTTTGTGGGTTATTTTGGTCCATTTTGAGTGCCTTCCTTCCTGGCTCTTCTTCTTGCACCTTTTATGTTCACTTCTCAAGTAAACAACTTGAACAAACCCTTGTCTCAGGGTTGACTTCTGGAAAACTCAGTCTAAGAGACATGATATTAATAATTTACACAAATTTTAATTTTTTTTTGATTGAACAATTTTATTTTGTATCTCTTACATGAACCACCTGCCAATAAAGCCAAATTACTTTCCGCAAATTAACGATTTTTCATTTTTAAAATTTGAAAATCTTAATTGACAGAGAATTGTACATGCATACAGGATAGAGGGTGATCTTTCAATACACATGTATAATGGATAGCAATCAGATCTCAGTCCTTGGCATATCCAGCACCTCAAACATTCATCATTTCTTTGTGTTGTGAGCATTCAGAATCTTCTCTACTACCTATTTCAAGATATACAAATTAAGTGTTCTTGACCATAAATTCTCTACTGTGCTATAGAATATTCACAATTTTTCCCCATATCCAACTGCTACCTTCTTCTGAAACAAAAATTATAATGACTATATGGTATTCAGTTGAAGAGGAGGTTAGAATCTAATGTTCCATGTTAAAAATACTACCAAAATTAATGACTATATTTGTGTAAAAGGGTTTAAAAAAATGAAATATGATTTCTACAGTTAGGTTTTCAAATAAGGAATTTCCAGGTGAAAAAGTAAGCTTTGCTGTCCACCTCTTGAGTACATATTGTCAAACATATTTTCAAAAGTTATATATTCAGTCTTGTCATTAACAAGATAAAATTCTCTAATTTGTCGTCTTTTTTTCACAAAGTTCTGGTTTTCATTAGCCTGTGTTCAGTTCAAAGAAAAAATTAATTTTCCATTACTGCTTTTAATTTGGGAGGCAGCACAGCATGATAGCTTAGAACCCTAATTTGGGAGCCAATTAGTTACATCCCAGTTCTGCCTCCTGGTTCAGTCTGCCGCTTATTAGTTAAACATATGACGATTGTTGCAAACCCTCACTGGAAAGTTGTCAGTCACATCCTTCCAGAAGTTACCATTCCTTCTCTGCAATTCCATAGCACAATGCCTATGCTTCTGGGCATCATTTATAACACACAGCCTACTAAATAGGATAGCAATCATGCCCATTTGTCTATTGCAAGCTACCTACATAATCAATGCCTAAGAACAGAGTAAGAATTGAACATAGAGTTCAATATGTAGACCCATTTTGGTAAAGAATAGAGATAATTATAGCAGTACCACTAAAAACAAAGAATGTATTGATCACTTACAGTGTATCAAACACTTTACATGGCAGGTTTTCAATCATGGTAATGATCTTACAGGTTAGGGATCACCAACTCAATTTATGGGTGTAGTAGGTTGAATCGTGCCCCTCCAAAATCCCTAAGAATGTGACATTATTGAGAAATAGGGTCTTTGCAGACATACTTCATTAAATTTTGTGAAATGAAACCATCCTGGATTTAGGGGACTCCTTACTCCAATGAATGTTGCCCTTATGAGAAGAAGGCAAGATACACGGACACACAGAAGAGGCTCATGTGGCAGGGGAGGTAGAGACTGTTGTTCTACTGCCACAGGCTGAGGGAAGCCAGTATCCACCTGAAGCCCAAAGGGACAAGGGGGACCCTCCCTTGAACTTTCAGAGGAAGCATGGCCCCACCAGCACTTTGAGTTTAGACTTCTAGTCTCAAAAACCAAGAGGAAAAAAAATCCTGTTGTTTTAAGCTACGAATTTTGCGGCAATAAGTTTTGACAGAAACCTAATTCAGTGGTTAGGGAAACTGATGCTCTGAGCTCACCAGCCCTCTTCTCTGTCTCCAGTTTTCATGCTGGGATGTGGAGGACCTTAGATTTTCCAGGACAAATAGCACATCTTGTGCAAACCTTCCCAGGCTTTTAGTAATGGATGGCTGGAGTACTTTGGCTAGCACAGAGAATGGGGCTGAACATCAAATAAATGATGATTTCCAAATACATACCAAATTATCTTGATTTAAATGCATTTCCTTCATTTAACTGTTTCTGTGAAATCTTCCTAGTCCAACCTCCATTTGTAGTGATGTTATGTTATTATAACACAATAGGTTGGCCTTATAACTCTTGTTTTCATGGTCTGTTAACAGTACTGCTACCTTCATCAGGCAACCTACCCCTCCTTGTGGATCTGATCTTATAAGAAAAGCACATGATCCAGCTACATGAGTACCTCCATCCTCCCCCATCCAAAAATAAAACAACACCTGTTTTCCACAATGTCAGTCACAAAATGATAGGGCACTATATTTCCTGTCTTTGAGAAAGATACTGCTAAATATGTAAAGGATTGATAATTTAAAAGTACTTGGAATTCTTAAGAATTATTTCTTCCATCTTAAGTCATGAGTTGACCACCTTCTCCTAGTGGTTTCAGGAAGGGTGGAAAGCAATTTGAGATTTCTACTTACTGGTTCTCATGAAGGAAATATCTGGTTTGGTACAATTTGCATTTTCAAATGTCACTTTGCACAGATTGTCATGAAACATTTGACTCATGGTCCATACATCGTATTTTTCTCATACATCTTATGCTTTCAGTTTCTCAGAATTACCTAGAAACTACTAAATCATCTTATTGTATTACTTCATCTCCTTCTTTCCCTTCAAAAGAGTATGAAGTAGTCACGAAAGTGAAGGAGATATTCTAGGCTTCCATGTGAATTCTCCAATATAAATCAGCTTCTAAAATAAAAGTTGAGAAGAAGTGAGGGTGAAAAGAAAATCAAGCCTCAATCAAATGAGAAGAAATCATGATGTATGTGAAACTTGAAGCACACTTATTTTTAAGTGTTTTTTATTTATTTTTAAATTTTTAAATCTTAATTGAAACAATATTTGTACATATTTATGGGATATGTAAGCAATGCATAATGAACAAATCAGGATAATTAGCATTTTTATCTTCTTGGACATTTATCGTTTCTATTTTCAGGAATTTTTGACTCTTTTTGGTTATTTTGAAATGTTATAAATTGTTGTAAATTACTATAGTCACCCTACCATGTTATAGAATACTAGAACTAATTCCTGCAACTAAATTGCATTTTGGTACCTGTTCTCCAATTTATTCTAGCCTCCCATAGCCCTACCCATCCTAGCTTCTGATGACCATTATTCTACTCTCTATTTCTTTAATAAATGGGGCTGGGAAAACTGGATATCCATGTTCATAATAAAGAAACTAGACGCCTACCACTTACTACATTCAAAAATCAACTGAAAATGGATCACAGACCTAAATATAAGACCTGAAATTGTGAAATTACTAAACATTATAATTTTAAGACTAATTCACCAACTCCTTATTACCTGGAAGGTGGAAGAGCTTATGTAGAATACATACTCTGTGAGTGACTATGAGATGTTGGATATATCATTAACCTCTCAGAGCCATCTTTTCCATAAATAAAAAATAAGAACAGTAAATAGTTCTTACAGTTGTAGTGAGTTTTAATGTGGAATTGTAACTAAAAATACCTACTACCATCAATAAATATAATGAAATATGGTTGGAACTCAATAAATAATAATGAAACTCACAGTCTAACATGACATAATTCCTGAGTTTTACAAAATCCAATGATAATAAAATAGTAGAGAGGATCTTAGTTCCCACCATTCCAAGATGGTGGGTCTCAGTCATAAAACAGTCTCCTTTCGTTGAGGGCTCTTTAGGGTACCCAATTAGCTAGGACTGGGCATTAATTACTAGTAAATATTAATTGCTACTATCTATTGCACATCTTCTGTGAGCCAGACACTGTGTTATGGTCTGTGCTAGAATCACTTATTGAAGGACAGCTTGAGTGGAATTTTCTCTTTGGACTCAAAATGTTCTTATTGTCAACAAAGCCATGGAATGTAACCCACAAACCTCACTTGCCATGAGAGCTCCTGTCAGGCTTATCCAGATAAACCTAAATTTTCTTTTTTAAAATTAGTGCATATTAATTATACAGAATGAAGGGTTTCATTGTTGCATATTTGCACATGCATATAATATACCTTAATTATCAAGTTCTGAACAACTCATACTCTCAAGCTGAGATCAAGATACAGACATTTTATGTAGACCCAGAATAGGGCAATGGTGTTGATATTTTCTCATTGTGAAATAATTGCAGTATGTTCAGAAATTCATCTGCATATATGAACACTTGGAGTACTAAAGGAACATTGGTTTAACTTTTAGCCAGGGAAAGAAAGTGTTAATACCCCAACTGAAATCATTCTTTATGTCCTGTCCCCAAGAGTGTGATGGTGGCAAATCCAATGGCTATTTTCTAGCTTTATCATAACCTCATTGCTTAAATCAACAGCACTAACATTTACTCCCTTCTTAAACCACTTTCTTCTCTTGTCTTCCTTCACAACCACACACACATGCATGTTTCCTCCTATCTCACCAGCTCTCCTTCCATAGAGGCTTCTTCTTTGCAGAATATCTACAAACTTTGTTCCTCAGAATTTATTTCTGTTGTGCTTTTACTTTCTCCGCACATGCTCTCCCTAAGTGATTGTATTACTCAGCTTCACATGACTGTAATGGACTACCTGAGGCATTTAACTTATAAAGAGAAAAATATTTATTTAGATGACAGTTCTGGAAAATCCCATCTAAGATTGGGTGGTCCCATTGTTTTTGGCCTTTGGTGAGAGCACTATAGGCCAATGGTAGTTTTCAATGGTGTCAAAGCAAACCACTTACATGATGAGCCAGGAATTAGAGAAAAAGAACATAGGAATTCCCACAATCATTTTTTAGGACATGCATCCAATGACCTAAGAATTCTCCATGAGGCTACACTCCCTAAAGGTCCATAGCACCTCTCTATGGCACCACCTTGGGGACCAAACCTTTAACACACATAACTTTGAGAGACACTATCCCTATTTAAAGCATAACAATGATCACAATCATTCTATTATACATAAGTTATCAATGGAAGAATTGTTATGTAGTATCACAATGACATAGTGCTGCACTCTTGAATCATGTATGCTGCATCTGTGAGACACTTCCTCTTAGATATCTCAAGTGTGTACCAAAGTTCTCATGATAATTTTATACAAAATATTTTTTAATAATTTATAGAATTTTTCAAACATGCAAAAAAACTAGACAGTAATGAGTCCATCATTTGGCTTTGATAGTTATATATAGAAATGAAATATCAATCAAATATAATTTAACCTTCACCCACTATAGCAGTAAGCCTAACCAAAAATACCATTTCTTAAGAAGTATTAACTATTTTTGAGTTATTCCTTATCTTCATTCTTCACATCCAAATTACAGATGCTCCTTCATTTATGATGAGATTTTATTCTGATAAACTCGTTGTAAATCAAAAATGCATTTGATACACCTCACCTATCAAGCAGTGTAGCCTAGCAACATAGACTGCACACTGCAGCTTAGCAACATACACTGTAGAGTATTAGTTGTTTTTCCTCATTATTGTAGGACTGACTAAAAGCTGGGTTCACTGCCACCATCCAGCATCACAAGAGAGTATCCTACTACTGATCATTCGACCAGGAAAAGATCAAAAATTCAAAGTCTAAAGTACGGCTTCTACTGAATGTCATGTCATCATAAAGTCAAAAATCCCACAAATCTGATCATCCTAAATTGAGGACATTTGTAGTACTAAGTACCTTGGGCATGATTCCTAAACACATCTTAAAACATGGACTTTGCTCCAAAGCCACCATCGAAGTCTAAATCTTAACCTCCCTCATCTGCCTTCAGTCCTGGTGGAGGAATCTCCTAGTTGGTCTCTTCCTTTTCACACATGCAGTTTTTCAAGACACTTGAGTAGAAGAATCAGCTGGCGTACAGTGACCTGGTGCTTACTTTCCATACCCAGCCTCTGTCCTTCCTCAACTTATTCACCAGACTCCAGGTTTTCCTTCAGTTCCAGGAAGACTAAGCTTTCCCATGCCTTAGGTATACTCCTTTCCCCTATCTGGGATACTATTTTCTGAACTCTTGGCCAGGTTCTGTTTATTACTAAAATGTTAAGTTAACATTGCTTGTTGTGTGAAGTGTCCATCCCTACCTTCCACAAAGACCTGGAATCAAACCTAGGTTTTTCTCTTCTTGCAATTGAGGATCCATGAACTTTTTCCATAGACCTTTCAGGATTAGCCCTATGAATCTCAATCATTACCCAAATTAATCAATGTTTTTTTAATTTCCTGGAAGTATCTTCTATCATCAGTGTGGTCACTTTGTTTTATCCTGTTTAATGCTAGCCTATGTAAGCGCCATGAAAAAATAATCAGTGTCCCTCTTACCATTACATCTCTAGAGCCTAGCATAGATTTGGCCTGTAGCGTCTTTGCATTACTGAACAAAACATAATGTGGGGAAAAAAGACTATTGGAGTCAGTTAAGTTGGAAGTAGAGAGCATGAAGCTCAATCTTTTTTGAAACTGCTTCTGTGAATTTAAAGAAGAGAAATATGGTAGTTGCCAAATGGGAATAAGGGGGAAATATTTGTTTCTTTCTTTTTTTTCATTTTAAATATAGATGGTACTAAAGTATATCTTTGTGTTTTTGAAAATTGGCCAACAGAAATGTGGATGCCTTCTGGTTCAGGAAAAAGAGAGTAAACAAGCAGAATAAGAAGAGATGAGACACAGTTCCTCTGTGGGGTTACTGCACTTTAATAGGGAAGGGGACAATTCCTAATATGGATTAAGAAAATAAGGCTAGGGAGAGCTGGATGTCAAGGTAACATGCCTATAATCCCAGCAGTTGGGGAGGCTGAGGTAGGAGGATCACAAGTTCAAAGTCAGCCTCAGCAAGTTAGGGGGGCCTGAAAATTTAACTAGGCCCTGTCTCAAAAAAAAATGGGGGCTGGGCATTTGGCTCAGTGATTAAGCACCCCTGGGTTCAATCTCTGGTACAAAATAAATAAATAAATAAATAAATAAAAGTAAGGCTAAGGAGATGTGAAACAATTGGTTGGTAACAGGAGAATGAGAGTGGATATTGATTTCTTTAGCTCTCCATGTCACTTGAGCAATGTCACACTTGAGAGTGGAGGTAAAAGGGATGATATAACAGTTTTGTGAAGTCAGTCATCGTACAACATTTTATTCTTTGGAGTGAAAAATGATCCTTCTATAAAACATATAAGATGCCTTAATAATACTGAGTGCCACCTTAGTCTTGTACTGCAGTTTTAAAATAAAGCTACTCAGCTACTCGAGATGGCTCGTGACTCTCCCCACCCCCCCTCCAGAAGCACAGCACCAAGCTGAGGGCTTTATCTTGGATTTTGACTGCAGCAAGTATTATATGATCATCAGAAAATCCTCTAATTCAACAATTACTATGAATGAAGCTCACAAGTATTTAATATACACTAAGTCAATTAATAACGTGAGTTGGTCAGTATTCTTATGGCTACCTTAAGAGGGTAAAAACTAAAGCTTGGAAGTAGAAGGGTCTTACCAAGGCTCATACAGTGTGGAAGTGTCATAGTTTGCAGCAGCCCACTGGCCCGATGTCATTATTTTCACAACTACATGTAAAAGAAACACAGAGGCTCGAACTCCAGGGGAACGGTGGTAGAGGACTGGGCTGAGACACCAGTGTTCTAACCCAGAAGGAAGATGTGTGTCCCAAATGCACATAAGCAGAGAGAAACGACAAGGGCACTTATTGGCTTCCTTCCTAGCCCCAGGTATTCCAGAAGCTCAGCATTCAGAGCACAGCGCACGATGTGACATCCCATTTGTTTGTTTGATTTCTAGCTTGTTTTTCAAACAGATGGGAAACACACTGCTTAGAACTGAGATGCAGGTTCTTACTCTACAATGGCCTCATGTGATGTGGCACTGTCTCTCCTGGTCAGCCCTCTGCTGCCAAGCACCAGCTACTTAACACCTTTCTCTCTTTGACAGTGGCCTCCTTCATTCTCTTTATTTAGACCAAGTGAAAATCAAGGTTATTTGCTTTTGATGTAACTAATAATAAAAGGACTAAATGCTTCTCAGAAATTGGATCCAGGTACTCAAGTAGAAAGCAATGTATTTACATCTTGTTAGAATTTTTAAAAGGGCAGTCTTCTCCCAATCACATGCTCCAGAGTATATTATTTGTGAAAACTATGCCTTTAGCTCAGTTTTTGTTAATAGGCCGGATTTCGGCATTGGTTGTTAATTTAAAAAAGTGAATCATTTCTCTTTCAAACATTGAGTCACCTTGTTATAGCAAAAGCTGTGTTAAATAGAAATTTAGAGCTATAAACAAAAGACATCAGATTGATTTGAATTTAATTAGGAGGATACTGTTGTCAGGGGTCTACCAGAGTCTAGCTCTGCAGGTGCTTAGGAGTTTACTAAAATGTGCTCTGAAATTGTATCACTTCCTTTATTTACTACCTGGGTTTAAAAATATCTACCAAATTTTGCAGTCAGCCTCAGGATACAGCACCTACGTGTGCTATAACACAAAAACACTGAGATGGCTTTTGGTTGTGGACTTTAATCCTATCTCTGCCACTTTTTTTTTAGTCACGTGATTATGGTACATTGATCTGTCCTATTTGATGTTCAGTTTCTTGCTGTGCAACCAACCTGAGGACACACAACATTTAATATGCATGGTTGTTGTAATGAATAATTAAGGTAACATATGTGAAAGAACATGTCAAGTGACCAAGTGGGTTGGCTATAGCATTGCAAATATGACATAATGGATGAAAAATATGTCTTGAAAATAATTTGTAAGCAGAGGAAGTTAAGAATTCCTAGAAGAGCATAATTCCCAAATATTGAATGCAAATAAAGAACTACACCAAGTTGACACTAGAAGTTACTTTGTCTTCGAGGGCTGCCAGATGCACAGATGGTTGAGTGAGTGGTTCAGAGCCAGCCTTCTCCAGGCATGCCATCAAGTTGACATCATATGTGGGTTGACTCCAAAAGGGCTTGAACTTAACTGCCTTTTTGTCAGAAGGCTGCCTGAAATTTCACCCAAATTCCTGAATTGATCAGTCTGACATGGACCTGATGCAGAGCAGGAGGTAGGGGAGATGTGAAGCAATGGGATCCTCCTTCATATTTTCCTTATGCTGCATGTCTATGTGCTAAGGTCCACCCTACCAGCCACAGACAAATGCAGAAAAATTACCTTTAGTTGCAATTGCCCAAACTAGACAGGTGTTTATCACTACATATTTTTCCATAATCTTTATAATCATTCATATCTATTGGTCTTGCCTCTTATATTCTCAGGTTTGGGGGTATTCACAATAACTCACTGCATTGGAACTGTGTGTTGTATACCACTGGGTCTTGCCAAATTAGAGATACAGTTACTTATGAATAAGAGTCATGACCCAAAGGGAATTTTGTCTAGCAGAATAGAATGTGATGATGAATGCATGTGTGTATGATATTAAAGAATACAGATAAAATATATATGGCATATATGTATAATATATATCATATGTATAAAATAGATAAAGAATACCTGTATGGGTTGAATTGTGTTTCCGCAAGTCAACATCTTGAAGTCCAAACTCCAAGTCCTGTCACAGAAAGTAACTTACCTGGAAACAGAGTTGTTGCAGATATAATTCTTAAGATCAAATCAGGAATCATCCTACTCCAATATGACTCGTGCCCTTATACAAAGCAAATGTGGACACAGACATGCACACAGGGAAAATAGTCCATAAATATTAAGGTAGAGATTAGGGTTGCAGATCTATAAACCAAGGGATATCAAAGACTGCCAGCAAACCTCAGATGCTAGGATAAAGGCCTGGAACAGTTCCTTCTATGTGTCCACAAAGTGAATAGGTGTAGAGGACCACAAACAAGTTAAGATGATGTTAATTAAGTTAAGCTGTGTGTAATCATTAAGATGAACTAACACCATTGAGCCATTAAGATGATAGAGATTCCTTAATGACTGACTGCTGTGTCTAGATTATGTCAATTAAGTTAAGCTGTGTGTAATCATTAAGATGATGATTCCTTATTGGTTGACTGCTATATCTAGTTTGTTAATTAAGATAAGCTGTGTGTAATTAGTTATGTATATATACCCCTACTGTCCGACAATAAAGCGGCTCCCACTCCTGCTGTATCAACCTTCACAAGTTGCTCGTCACCCCCCCCACCGTTAGTTTGCTGCAGCCAGACTACGGCAAATAGGGACAGCTCTGCTAAAACCTTGATCTTGGTTGTATAGCCTACAGAATTATGAAACAGTCAATTGTCTCAAGTCACCTTATCTGTGGCACCCTAACTCCTGTCAAAGACATGTGCCCAACTGAGAGCAAGCAAAGGTTATTTATTTGGAAGTTGCATCTATATTTGTGTGTGTATGTGTGTGTATGTATATATGTATATATAAGTATATGTATATGTATATATGTACATATATATATATATGCAGTTGATTGGACATCTCCTTAAGAATTTCTCCATTTTCTACAGAAGGATCTGAGCTTCAGTCAAGTTGTCTAAGTGACCCTGACTGTTCCCCAGGGTCCTTCAGAGCACCTCTGCCCTACCCCTGCAGCACACATCCCCACTATTATATCTCTAATTAATGTAAAGTTCCATGTGGAGGTTCAAAAAGCAGATTTCAATACTGTTATGGTTTGAATGTGAGGTATCCCCACAAAGCTCACTTATGAGACAATGCAAGAAGGTTTGGAGGAGAAATGATTGAGTTATAGCCTTAATCTATACTGCTGAATGGTAACTGGAGGCAGGTGGGGTGTGGCTGGAGGAAGTGGTTCATGAGGGGCATGGCTATGGGGTATATAATTTGTATCTGGAGAGTGGAGTCTCTCTGCTTCCTGATCACCATAATGTGAACTGCTTCCCTCCACCACACTCTTCTGCCATGTTGTTCTCGTCTCACCTGGAGCCCTAAGGACTGGAGCTGTCCTTCTTCGGACTAAGATCTCTGAAACAGTGAGCCCCTGAATAAACTTTTCCTCCTTTATAGTCGTTCTGGTCATATCTTTAGTCACAACAGTGAAATAGCAAACTAAAACAAAAAACTAATCCCACAACCTATAGATAGGTTACTTAATGTTATTGAAATTTCTTTATGGATTGATTTCTTTACCTGGTATATGCTAAAAACCTTTGCATTAAGGAGTCTGTGTATTAAGTAAGAAAATGTATTCTAACATGTACTAGGAGTGTTTTCAAGATCACAAAGACTTTAATATGTAATATAAAATGGCATTAGAAGCGGGGTGCAATGGCACACGCCTGTAATCCCAGTGGTTCGGGAGGTTGAGGCAGGTGGATCACGAGTTCAAAGCCAGCCTCAGCAATGATGAGGCACTGAGCAACTCAATGAGACCCTGTCTCTAAATAAAATACAAAATAGGGCTGGGAATGTGGCTCAGTGGTTGAGTGCAATCCCTGGTATTCCCCAGAAAAAAAAATGGCATTAGAAGAAATCTCTCTAACAAGCAAACTCTAATAGACAGCTCTCAAGGAATAATTTTCTGGGAGGTGGCTGTCCAATATTCACTTTACCACATTGAGGGTGAGTCTTTCCAAGGGATTTCAGAAAGCTAACACCTAGGCAAAGGCCCAGTGAGGATAAATGGCTGGTAACGGCTAGAAATGGCAATAGTAAGATGTATAATTAGAATAATAAAACTAATGAAATAATTGTAAATAATATGTATTGAAGGCTCCATGTTTCTTATAGTGCCACAGCAATTTAACTGGTTTTCTAATTTAATCCTCATAACAAGCCTTTTGAAGCTAGTCCAATTTCATTAACAAGAAGACTGAGACTCTGAGATGCCAGATAACTCTCCCAAGATCACAAAACTAACAAGTGGCTGACCTGTGAGTCCAATCCCAGATTTTTGCCCTGATAACCTTGAGTATTATTCCACACTGAATGTCTCAGGCACTTCTGAGGTCCAAACCAAGAGGCTAAACTATTTCTTGAAATCTGAGGAGCAAACTCAGGACCAAAGTCATATATAACAAAGGCTAAGAGCCAAGAGCAAGGAACTTGCTTTTTGTGTAAAACAGCAAGGTTCAGAGCAAACATTGTGCCTCTGAATTGGACAAAAATATCTGTAGTGCTCAAATCTTACTTCCATTTGCTCTGAGTACTGTGTGTTTGACTGACCTGACTTGATAGAGTTCAGGCTTGGCAGAGAGGGGTTAGGATGATCCAGACACTTAGTAATGGACTGGTCATGTGGGCATCTGCTTGAGGCATCCATGTACAAAGGGCACTGAAATTGCAATGGAACGATTTAGAAAAAAAAATGGTACCAGTTAACATAGGTTTCTGCACACAACTGAAATGACTGCTAAATCATAAAACGGCTTTGCTTCACAATGAGTAGAAACAATAGATCCTTATTTTGAACATTAGAATGCAACAGAAAGAAATTAGTTGTCATTTGTTATGACCCACTGCCTTCAGAGGAGGGAGAATCCTAGCAACCACATCATCTTTCCTCTTGTGAGCGCAAACCAAAATCTTCATCCTCCAAAGCAAAAGCATTTGCCACTCCTAAAAGCCATTTTAAGGAACACATGTGGAAGGCAAATTAAAGAAGCTGAGACAAAATGAAATGCTCTCAAAGAGAATTTGAAACACCAGTGGGAAGGAGTAGAGAAAGAATGATGTCAGCAAAATGTGATCAGGAAAAAGAGCCCCTGAGCACAATGAAGGAAAGAGAAAATGGAGACTGAGAAATTCGGATGCTGAGAGGAACCAACTGGCGGAGCTTACAGCACTAGTTCAAAGCCAGTTCAAAGTCGCATCAGCATCAGCAAGCTCCCTTCCTCACCTACAGAATTTTCAGCACGTTGTTTGGGAGAATCCCAAATAAATGAAAGAGAAGACATCCTCTATATGAATAATAAGCATGCAAAGAGGCATCCAATTTTTATTAATTGAAACTCTGGTTTCACTTTCTTAATCTTTATTGGGTTGAGAGAGAGGCAGATTACAGACCCTGCCAGGGACATTCTAATATTGTTTGACCTTATGCAAGGATTTGCTTACCTTTGGCCTGTCTAAAGGATTTCTCCGTCAGTGATTCCAGGGTACCCACCTGGAGAGACTTATGTATCATATTCAGCAAAGCCAGAATAGCATGAGCGGTATTTAAAAGGACACCCTTAAGTCAGTGCTGCATGATATTTCACACTGTAAAATGGAGTTGTTCCAGCTGGCACAGGATTTTCTTGGCTCTGTATTTCCCTATAGGATAACTAATTGCAGTGGGAAGTGGAAAGAAAGTTTGGGGTGTTGAAATCTAACAGGACCTGGAGTCAGGATGTTGCAGCAAAGCACATGGCCCTGCTGAAATGCCTAGCTTGGCCTCCTCCACGGTAACCTTGTGAAAATCCAGCCCTGGGGAACAAGCTGTATACTGTACTTTGAATGCTATTTTTTCTCAGCATGAGGAAGACCAATAACTCTTTCAGAAACAGAAAACAAGGTCTTGAAGAGGGTATGAGGCTATTTTTAAAACTATAAAATGATTGTAAAGGAGCCCCTATTGGAAATCTATGTGGGAGGAAGTTACAGTATTTATGCCCCAATATGTCGCCATCCAGAAACTACACATTATATGATGGTCATAAAGGAGGAAAACAGAAGGCTACCAGTTTGATGTGAACAAAGGAGCTTCTGTTCCTGCTGATAATAATAATAGTTACTGTAATAGGATGTAGAGTGAAAATTTTCCAGTTGCCTTATAATTGGCAATTAATTCCTATATTCAAAAGAGAGCCATCAACAAATGGGGTCATCTATGGCCTCCCAGGGCTTACACAGAGGGTGGGAAATATTTCTAGAACAATCTCTTTCCACTAAATACCTGTCAATCAGGACATATAGTGTATGACTGAGGAGAAGGGGGCAGAGGGGGAAAGAGAGGGGCAATACTTCAATGTCTTCAGTATTTTAGGGAAGAATATACTCAAGGTACAAGAGAAACTGTGCTCTTCTTGTCCTATGATACAATTCCACCACCCTCACCCCATAGATAAGGAATGATGGGCAGGGGAGCTATAAGCAAATCAATCACAAGCTGGGATACTCCTGCAAGAGAGACTGGCACTTGATACCCCAGATGATGCTCACAGCATTAGAACTCTGCAAGTTTGTGTTCATGCTTCCTCAAGTCATGGGGAGTGCAAATGACACAGAATGCTGATTTCTTGCCACATAGTATCTAAAGAGGGGAGGTTTCCAAGAGTAGCATTCTCCAGGAAAAGAAAGCATACCTCCCCATCCCAGAACCTCAAGGCTTCCAGACAGTGTGGAAGTAAGATCTCTCTAGCCCGAATGAGTGTTCCCCTCTGAAGATATGTTGGAGGTATGGGATTTTGATAGGGACAGCCAACGAAGGGATGAAGGAACGTGTGCCTCTTCATTGCAAGGCATGTTGAGGAAATCTGGCCACGACTCCAAGGAAACCAGGTACACCATATATGTACTGATGATCTGCAGGTACCCACCCACCAAGGAAAGCAGGGCAGGGCAGAAGAAGTTCTGCATCATAGCAGCAACCACAAGTTGCATCTAACCTTTGTTATCTCTTTGCAGCACTGCACTTGCCCCAACCATAAAGAGCAAAATCTAGAAGAGCAAAGGTGAGGAGAATTGAAGGAGAAAATCCTGCCCAGTTGCAACCCCAAGCCTTTCCACCTCAGTTATAGGCAATAATGAAAGAGGCAAAAACTTTGAATTTGATGTGGAATTGGTTTTGTGAACTACCCTGGATGAGAGCAATAACTCTAAATACCCAGAAAGTTATAGAATTTTATAATGTCATTCTCAGATGGGAAGGTGTGCTTCTAAATAGCAAATTTTGGGGAAAAGTGAATGGAAAAGAAATAAATCATCCTTGAAAGTATTAGACTCCATACTCCATGTGTTTCACATATACCCCAAACCCTAAGAAGTGGTGTTATTAAATTCCTTTTGCAAATAAGGAAATTGAAGATCAAGGCAGCTCACCCACTTGACTCAGAAGACATAACTTAGATTCAGGCTCAGGTCTGAAACACTCAAATTCTAAATGCTTTTTCCTATAGAACACTGTTTTCCCTGGTTTCCTTGGTGAAAATCTTCAATGTCCTTAAGGTAAAGTAATGCTACATATATTAAAATGATTTGTAGACCTGTCTAGACAAACTGGCAAAGGCTTCAAGATCAAATTGATATGTTTGAAACTTCATTTTTCCACGTTCCTTACTCCCTCAGCTCTGCAGTTCTAATGCTGTCAATGGAAATTGCGTCAACCCTCTTGTTGAGAGTGATTATCATATTTATCTATGAAGTAGACATCTATGATGATTAAATTTGTGTGTCAATTTGCAAAGCTTTAGTATACAGTTGTATGGTCAACTAGATGTTTCTATAGTTATTTATGGGTATGATCAAGATTCACAATTAGGTGAGTTTAAGTAAATCAGTCATATCACTCTATAAAATTTGCTTTGCAGTGAGCTTCACTCAATTAGATGAAGGTTGCTAATGGGAAGACTGAGCTTTCTCAAGAAAGCAACCATTCTGCCTCAGTTCTGTAACATAGACATCTGGCCTGAGTTTCCTTAATTCTGACTTGCTCTACAAATTTTAGGCTCAAAACTGTGATGTCAACTCTTACCTGAATTTCCAGCTTGCCAGCTTGCACTAGAGATTTAGATTTTTTAATCTCTATGGTCTTGTATGCCAATTCCTTCAAATTTCTTCTGCTTTATTTTTCTCTTTCTTTCTTTCTTTCTTTCTTTCTTTCTTTCTTTCTTTCTTTCTTTCTTTCTTTCTCTTTCCTTTTATTTCATTCCCTTTCTCTCTCTCTCCCTCTCTCTCCCTTACATGTAGTCATCCTTAAGTATCTGCAGGCTTGGTTCCAGAACCCTTAGCAGATACCAAATCCATAAATGCTCTCATATAAATAGCATGATATTTTTATATAACGTATCCACACCCTTCCATATATTTTATGTCATCTCTAGGTTACTTCTAATACCTAATACAATGTAAATGCTAAGTTGTTTTACTATATTAGTGAATAATGACAAAGGAACAAAGTCTATACATGTTCAATATATAAATCCTTTTTTAAATTTTTTTTTAATATTTTAAATCCAAGGTTGGTGAATGTGCAGATTCAGAACACACAGAAACAGAGAGCCATCTTTATATATGTTATGTAAATCAAACTCCCCCCCCACACACACACACATATTCACACAGAGTTTCTCTGCATAATCCTGGCCAACATAGTATCCATATTTTCTTTTTAGGTATGAAGTTTATAAAATTTAAGTTACTTTCCCAAAGCAGTTGGTAAATAATAGGTCCAATAGTTAACAATGAATTTTACTCTTTGGTATTCCTTCCAAAGGAAGCCAACTAATACTTTCAATCATGCCTAATTGAGAGGTAGAGACTTTATTTTCTCATTTGGTCATATCCTCCCCCAAATACTCCACTAGACATTCATTCTGGGAAGCCAAAAGATGCTCTACTGGGTGTCAAAGGGAGGAAACTTTGACACAGGGTCCTTCTCTCCGGCACGCCTAAAGTATGCCAAGCTTGAGGGTGTAGGGAAAGCTCCATTGCTGGGAGGGAAGCCCAAGGTCAGCAGGCCAAGACAGGCCCCCTGGAGCTCCAGCCCTCAAAGAGAAATGAATTTGAACAAATTATGTCATGCTCTTGTACAAATATGTCACAATGAATCCCACTATTATGTATAATTACAATGCACAATAATTTTTTTAATATTTATTTTTTAGGTGTAGTCGGACACAACAGGATGCCTTTATTTTTATGAGATGCTGAGGATTGAACAATAGAAATTTTTAAAAACCCGCACACTTCAGGGAGCATAAAAACCAGTTAGAGTTAGTAATGCTAATTTCATTAGGAGCTTAAAAATATCTTTTTTTTTTCTTATGAGAGTATTCTTCTTTGGTTGCTTTCATCATTTTTTGTGACCCTAAATCAAGTTATTCTCCATTTCAGAGTTTCCAAATATTCCCTCTATTCAATGGGTTGTATTCTGGGCCTTCACCAAAAACTGCAAGCTGAGGCAGCTCGGAGCAGAGCCGTGGGTGGCAGCAGGTTCTGTTAAGAAACCCCACTGCACTACACTGATGGCTCTTTCTATAACATATTTTCACCCTTGTGCTAGATAACCCTCATAAGAGCTCTGTGCATCAGGGAAATCAGTGTCATTACCTGCACTTGAGGACAGTGAGATCTAAAACAAGTTTAATATTTTTTTCTTATTGCTATATTCAAACAACCTAAACTGGAATCCAGGTCTACTGAGTCTTTTCCTGATAATGGACTTCCCTTGATTTGCCTTCTACTTTTTAATGGAAAGTTTGTTACCCAATTTGGGTTTCTATTTACAGTGTCTGAAAAAAAAAATGGCTAAAACTGGCTTTATTTGATAAAATCAGTAAGAGAAGATCCCATAAACTGGTTTCCTAATCCTTTATTGTTTAAGAAAATAAAGACACAAATAAAGCATTGTAGTGAATATATATATTGCAGCTAAAACCATTACTAATTATTATTTCAGGAAATCTTGTTAAGCAACCATGCAATTGTCAAAACACAGACTCTCCCTAGGGAGGGCTGCCCATTTTTTGCTGTTCGAAAGGGTCATAGACGGAAGTAAGAAGAACATACTGAAATGCTAAGGATTTCTTTTCAATTATTTCAAGGAGAAAAATTTATCATAAAAAACAAGTAGGTATTTTATTTATTAGTATACTTATGGAATGGAAAATCTAAAATTGTTTCTCTAATATTGTTGCATTTTTAATGAGTAAATACAATAGGAAAGGCATTTTTCTAGATGTGGTATATGCATGATTTCACAAAAACATTCTGTGCATTTTAATGAGGAGGAAATGGAAACCCAGAGAAGTCAAAGTGCTGCAGAGACTCTTAATCTGAGCTGAGAGTCTCCAAACCCTACAAAATTTGCATTCTACCTGCTATGCAAATAATAGATTTTCTCATAAATTGGAATCACTTTTAAGATTTTCCATGTATCTTTCTTGCTTCCTTTTCCTTTATTATTGCATGGAAATATCAGAAAAGAGAAAATATGTTTTTTATTCCTAAAATGTTTGCCCCAGCTATATCTTATTTCAGGCTTTGTAAAATGTGGATCCTTTTATGAGCTATGGTTTAGGAGGTGAAAGTTGATGGGAATAATGTTGACGCTAATAATGTCATGACAGTGCAAATGACTGTTTAGTTGTGTCCTTTACTTGGGTAAAAAAAATTGGAGAAATTTGATATAACAAATGAGGTACAGTCTCATACGTGCTGCTCAGGGTTCAGCTGGAGAAACTGCCAGGTTCTTAACTCCTTATGCTGTAAAAATGAAAGCCTAGTCCTGTCTAGTCCTGCCCTGCCCTGCCCTGCCTTGCCCTGCCCTCCCTTTTTGGAGGGGAAAACCTGGTGGATAGATGCAAAATACAAGGACAGGAAAGGGGGTCTGTGAGAGGATACTGAGGGGAATGTGGAGATCTGAAGGTGGAGGTATAGTTGAATATAACTTGATGCTGGAGTATAGGAAGTATAACTGCAGAATGTGAAATTAAAGGTCACTTTGAAATTTATAGGGTCTGAAGGTCAACAGCATCATATCTTTCCAGGTCCAGCAAACAAATAAAAAGCTTGCATTGTATACTGCCCTTACTTTCCAAGAAAATTATCTATTTTTACAATAAATTTGTTTTTGTTTCTTGTGCCCCAGAAAAGAGAATGAAAACACTTTAAATCATTTCCATTATTATTAGTAATCTAATTAAGACTTATACATGAATTTGCATGATACATGTGTGTATGTGTGTATATATATATACACACATACACATGTATTCATCCATATATTTAATGAGTTGTGTTGTTTATATTCTTTAGTTTCACTGAGTAAAAGATTCAGAGACCACCACTCTCTGGGGTGGTCCTCCATGTTCCTGGGCCTAACCAAGCTAACATAAGCTCAACACTCAGTGAAAACACACTCCAACCCCAGCTCTTCCATTGATGTCTCTCACTGTGCTGATAGCTTGCATATCTCCTTGTCAGAGAACTTGAAATTTGATTCCAATTTGGGCTCTGAAGACCTCTTACTTCCCATTTTCTTGTACAGTTACTCTCCTTTCTGAGAATACCAAAAGACTGGAGAGTTTCTTGTCCAGACCTTACAATTCAAAGACAGTGGAGTTTGTTTTCTCCTGTGGCCTATTTGTTCCAGATATTGACAAAGCTCTAGCTCACTGGCTGGATAAAAAGGACTTAGTTAAAAAATTAACATCCCAGGCTGCAAGTACATCTGCAAGCTCCCTTATAAAGTAATATAGTGCAATGGAAATAAAAGGTGCTTTGGGGATTAGAAGTCTTATAATTCAACTTCTACCAGTATAGGAAAACTTTGGCTAACAAAATAACAAAAGTACCATTCAAAATTCAGTCTTCAAGCCTATGCTACAAATATAAGTAATCACAAAGAAAAAGGTGAGTATGATGATATGAAAATTTGAAGAGAGAAATTTTCCATAGAAATAAAACTAAAAAAAAATGAATGAAAAACTACAAACAAAAATATCTATGACAAATACTGATAATTACAGGGTCTTTAGATTTAAGAGAAGCTCACATAGATTAGTAAGAAAACCACTCATTATCTGAGAGATAAATAAATTGACAAAAGATATGATAAAGCAAGTCCCAAGGAAAACTATCCAAATTATCAGTAAGTATTTTAAAAGGAAGGCTTTCCAAAATAATAAAAAGGATAAAATTAAACCTGTAATGGGAGGCCACTTCCACCCATAAAATCAGACATTTTTAAATGAGTGTTTTGTAGGAGAGCTATGAATCAATAAACAATTATTTCCTGGCAGGCTGACTCCCAGGTGTCATTCAGGACTTTCAAAATCACTTCCTCTGAGTCCTCTGACCTTCCACCAGTGTTCACTCTCCATTCCACTGCCTGTTGAGTTTTCTTCATAGAGTGGATCACCATCTACTGTTATCTTACTTTTGATACTTGTTACTGCTGTCTTCCCTCTGGATTATGTACATGAGAATGTAACCCTTAGGAACATACCAACTGTCTTTTTTTTTTTTTGGTCCAAAATCTAAAAAGAATTCCCATTATATTATATTTCTCAATAAACATTCACTGCTTGAAAGAGTGGAAGGATTGGGTAGTATACACTTGGGAATCACAGTTCTGTGTATAGAAAGCTTTCAAATCAGCCTTCTTTCAACTCTTATCACTCTCTACAGATATATTTCAGGAAAAATAAATCTAAAAATCACCTTAAGATGTATATATATATATATATATATATATATATATATATATATATATATATAAAATAGTTGTCTCAGTACTATTTATAATAGAAAAAGAAAAAGAATACAAATGTTCAACATAAAGAAGTAGTAGCTAAGTAAATTATAGTATGTATCTAGTATGGGAATTTATATAATCATTAAAAGCCAAGCTTTTGGGAACTATTTTATAATCTAAAATATTTTTAAAAACTGAATATATAAAGTTTCACATAAAGAATAATCCTAATTTTGCTAATGTGTATATATAAACAAAAATATCCTGTATGTATTAAAATTCATTCAGGTTTTTTGGTGGGAAGGGTACCAGAGATTGAATTCAGCAGTAATTGAGCACTGAGCCACATCCCCAGACCTATTTTGTATTTTATTTAGAGACAGGGTCTCAATGAGTTGCTTAGCACCTTGTTATTGCCGAGGCTGGCTTTGAACTCACAATCCTCCTGTCTCAGCCTCCCTAGCCACTGCATAGGTGTGTGCTATCATGCCCAGTAATTCATTGGGTTTTAAATATAGTAATTTACATTATGCCAATGGCAAGTTCTTGAATAGTCAACCTTTATTGGTGAAAGAATCCTTATATTTTATCATGTTAACTTCCCAGTTATGCCTGGACTGCCTCGTGAAAGAATCCTAGCTTATAAGTCCACCCCAGCTTTCATTACCTATTTAGTTCTTTCTGAAGCACTGGTCTTGCAAGTCTCAAGTGTTTTCTAAGCTTTCCTTTATAACACTGCTAGCTAAATATCAGACAAGCCCTTGGACATCTCTCAGTCAGCTCTTACAATATTTAATGAGAAAGTACAAAGAAATATTGGAATAGAAATGCAATATAGAAAGTGGCTCATGAACTTTGTCTTTGCCTGGGTTCCAGGGAATCAGATTCTAAAGTTGAGAAGTAAATGTAGAAAATGCATTGGGAAACATTCCTCTGAGAAAAAACCTGTAGCAAAGTGAAGAAGGCAAGATTCAGTAGAGGAAGGGATTACCTGGTGATACATTGGAAAATGCAAGCTTTTCTGAGTCTAGAGACTGCTGTGTATCAGAGATGACAACAGTTCTCCCAAGTTCAGGTAAAGTCAGGGCCTTTGGTTCTCCATATCAGTGAGTCACTGGCTCTGAGCCATTCCCTTGGAGAATACACAAAGTATCCATTGAGAGGCAGTGAGCATTTAGGAGCTCTGTTCTCCAGAGCTGTGTGTATATTAAAGCTAAAGAAGGGACTCATGTTGATCCCCATTATATCAATCTGTGCAGGCTGCCATAATAGACTGTGTGGCTTCCACAACAGAAATTTATTTCCTCATAGTCTAGATATTAGGAGTCAAAGATCAGCTTTCTGGACAATCTAGTTTCTAATGAGGGTTGTCTTCCTGGTTTGCACATGACCACCTTCTCATGTCCTGCACAGGGCCTTTCTTCAGTCTGTGTTTATGGAGAGAAAGTCAACTCTCTGTTGTTCTCTCTTCTAAAGATGCTAATCCTGTAGGATTCAAGCCCTATCCTTGTGAACCCATTTAAGCTTATTTAATGATGTACAGGCTGCATGTCCAAAACAAAACAAAACAAAAAACCCACACTGGGGATTAGAACTTCTACATACAGGCTGGGGAACCCAAACCTTCTAAACATAACATGGACATTATCCACTACACACCGACAGAGTTATTAGTCTTCTTGAGGTTCCTTTTCCATTGTCCTCTCTGCTTTGCTCCTATCAGATGCCAGTTCTTTCTTTCCACCTCCTCAACTAAGAGGCAACTTCATGTCTATACATGTCATGGTTTAGGCAAAATTGAATCCTGTCTCTTAAGAAAGAAGTTGAGTATTCCTTAATGAAACCCTGGGAACTCAGTTTCTATTGGGAAAACCTCGATTACAGAATCTCTTAAAATCTTGTATTGGTTAGCAATTGCTACAATAATGCTAAGTAACAAACTACTCCAAAACTCAGTGGCAACAACCCAGTCCTTGAGTTGACTAAGATTTTAGACAATTGTAAATCAAGTAGGTATAGAAAAATGTATCAGGACTTGCTTTTCGAAGTTATGCCTATAGGAAAAATAAAGCAAAAAGAGCCAAAGGAGAAACTGATGCAGGCTGGGTCTATGTGACTTTGCTGCAAGCTTCAGATGGAATGCAGGTATGCTCCAAGCATCTCTCCTCCTTTCCAAGGCTAGTTGAGGCTTGTTCTCCCCATGGCTATTGCAGAGGTATAATGGAGTGTAACTCGCTCTGACCAACCTGGATGAGACGACTCTAACAATCTGGTTCATTTCCCATAAGGTATCTTCAAAGCAGCTTTCCCTTTTGAATTCATGTTCACCTGTGTCTTAAATTCAGTTTTAAATTCATTTTCCCCCAATCCTTAAGGAAGGTTCCTTCTTCTAAGCCAACAATACATTTAAAACCACAGTGATAGCACTTGATCCATGATGGGCTGTATTTTTCTGTGTTAGAAGACCATTCAGAATCTGTAGTTCATCATACTGCTGAAAGATAAATCTCTTTTTTTCCCTTTTTGAATTTTTTTTCTATTTTTTAAGCTTTTGAATTTTTGATTGGCATGATCATACGTTGTTATGGGTACAATGTCCTTCTTTAATATATGTATACATTGTGTAATGATCAAACCAGGGTAACTAGCATATAGCCTTAAATATTTATCATTTCTTTCTAGTGAGACCTTTCAAATTCCTCTTCTAGTTTTCTTGAAATATTTATGATATTATCATTAGCTATAGTCATCCTACTGTGCAACAGAACATAATGAATATATAATTATATATAATTAATATACATAACTATAAATCATATCCGTTGGCCACCTTCTCCCATCTGTACCCTACTCTGAATTTCTGTGAGATCAACTTTTTAGATTTCACATGTAAGTAATATCACACAGTCTTTGTCTTTCTGTGCTTAGAGATGTCATGGAGCAAACAAAATGCAATGACCAAGTTTTGACCTACTTTGCTTGGTGTCTCACCCCAGAAACAGCAGCAGATACATGATTATCCTGCTGACCTACATAGGGAGAGCAGAAAAACACACCACCAAGCTCTAGGATGGAATGCGAGGATGTGGGAGTGGGTGTCTGCCAGCTACCTGTCCTCAGTCTACACTGGCAACTGAGTGTGCACAACCGATCTGTCCCACAGATGATCCTAGCGAGGAGTGCCATCCTCATGCTTATAGCTGTGTGACAGGGAGAACTGCTTGTCAGTTGAGCACTCTACAAGACCCACTGCCAGCAGCAGGTGTTTGTGGAGCTCTGGGCGAGACCAGGGACCAGTACCTCCCTGAACCCTTTACTACTGGGTCCTGTTTTGTCTGTTTCAATTATATTTAATATGTCTAATAGTGTAATTTAAATTTGCCATTTTAATCTGTTTACTCTTCATTCGATTTTCTTTTTCTTTTTTCTATATTTCAATAAACAAAATTTCTTCTATTGCTTTGAAAAGTGTCCTTCATATTCTTTTTACTGTCTGTTTTTCTAATTAAAGTCAACACTTTATTTTTCCTTTCATAATTCCATTAATTTCGGTGTTATTGGTTTCTCCCTTATCCCTATAATCTTACATCCTTCTTGAAATCTCCACCCAAACTTAGTGTTACATGGTCTCCATCTACTTTTAGATTAGATTACTAAGGTCATAATCTTTTTCACACATTTATTGAGTTGCACTTAATATACATGAACTACATATACTTAAAGCATACAATCTGATATTTTGATATACACCCACCTTAAAATCACTTTTATTTTAAAAACTATACACAAGGAATTGGATAAATTATTCACCTCTTGTATTTTGTTTTCCCCAAGGTTATTTTTTCTCTTCAAGGACTACTGTCTCTATGAGAACTTTCAAAGTAAATCATTTTACAATAAACATCCATCACTTTTAAATAATAATTTGTCATGACCTGAAATTCCGGATTTGAACTTCTTGTGCTTTCTCTTTAAAATATCTTACACCTCAGTGATCTTCAATACTATGTCCATGGAAACTGGCGCTATAGAGCAAATGTGAAGGCAGGTAATACAGATATGGAAGCTCCCATAGCCAGAAGACAATGCCAATTGAGACATACAGCAATAGAAATGAAAGTCTTTGAAAACCACTAAATTAGGAAGTTGTTTATAACAGCATAATTGGGCAATAGTTGATGAATCCATCCAGTATGCCAAAATGGTTGTTTCTAATGTTTGATATCAGTAATACCTTTCCTTATTTTCTAAGCCAGAAAATGTTCCCCAAACATCCTGAAATATCAATATTTCTTCATTTTATATCATTGTGCTGACTGTTCACATACTTCTTAAGGTAACTCATGGTGCCTCCACCAGAGGGCATACCTCTTTCCCAAGGCTACTTTTCTTGGTTGTACTTAGCTCCCACGCCTGCAGAAGAAGTTGTCCAGAGACCACAGTCAGCTGAATTTCCTAAGTATCACCCTTTGACCTTCTGGGCTGGAGTCTGCCTAACATTGTCTCTCTGCCTCCATAAAAGCTGGACTATAGTTTCCCTATGCATAAAGTTAAGGTTGTCAGTGTTGAACTGCTCAAAGAGAGCTCAACAAGCAAAATTAGAAAGTTCTCTAGATTGTGGGTCCCCTGCAGAATTTTCCTCTCTGAGCTGCCCACACATGCTAGCATATAGCTGTGCTTAGCATTTTTCTCAGTGAAAATACTTCTCCCTATTCATTTTCTCTTGTGTCTGGAAAGTTTACATTGTTAAGGTAAAACACATGTTTTCCATTCTGAACCTTTGTGTGCTTGTCTTTACGTGGCAAAATCTTAATTTGAAAGCCAGAAAATGTTCCCCAAACATCCTGAAATATCAATAATGTCTGAACAGTTACAAAATGTACAGAATTTACAAATATTAGCCTTAACTAGTTCTCTTTTACTTTCCTGAATTTTTATTTATGTGTAAGGTCTAATTTAATTTTTTCCCCAGAAATATTAATTCTTTCATTTACTCACCAAAATGCCTTCTACTCATTTCCTGAACTATTTGCAATGAAGGGTTCATCATTATTATTTTGTTCCATGTTGAGACCTTTAAATAAACTATCAACTCCTTCTGTTGCAGAGCTGCTTTATATTGAGTTTTAATGTATGGCCAATAGACACATTAATCTGGTCACATTTTTTGTGTGTTCAGAATTTCAACTTTCTGATGAGATATGAAACACAAAACAATCTACTAGAGATGCAAAGAAAATTCTTATAAAGAAAGCATAAGATATAATAACTGTAGTGTGGGGTCAGTGATTGTCTTTGAAAACTCTTATTCTGGCTCTGTTAATTTTGAGGAAAATAATCTCATATAGAAGTTCATGAAGGCATTCTGGGCCACCTTCTCACCCTGAACACAAGAGTTGTTTGCAGATCTGTTTTTCCTTATGCTCCTTCAACCCAAGGTAGTAACAAAATTAGATAATTACTGATTTTAGATTTCCTAGCATGGACTAACTTCTTATACTTTGCATGCAAGTCACTATATTGAATTCCTTATTTTTAAATAAATAGATGGATCTCTGGGTATTCAATGAAGTAACCTACATCTACCAACATCTGGATAGGATGTATATTGTCCAGATTTCAGGTTATGAAAGCCAATATATTTTTTTGGATAATAGAACAATTTTTTGATAAGATTTGTATTCTTTTCAGATGTGCAGGACAGTAGAGTGTATTTTGACATATTATACATACATGGAGCATAATTTATTCTAATTAGGATCCCATTCTTGTGGAGTTTAATATATGGTATATCCATATATGAACATAAGAATGTTATAGCTGATTCATTTCCCTGTCTTTCCTATTCCTATCACCCTTCCCTTCTATCATTCCCCATTGTCTAATCCTCTGAACATCTATTCTTTCCTTCCACCACCACCCCTTCTTATGTTCTAGCATTTGCATATGAGAAGAACATTCAACCTTTGGTTCTTTGAGGATTGGCTTATTTCACATAGCACTATGGTGTCCAGATCCATTCATTTATTAGGAAAAATCATAAAGTCATTCTTTTTTTAATATTTATTTCTTAGTTTTTTGGTGGACATAACATCTTTGTTTGTACGTGGTGCTGAGGATCGAACCCGGGCCGCACGCATGCCAGGCAAGCGCGCTACTGCTTGAGCCACATCCCCAGCCCCATTCTTTTTATGGATAAGTAATATTCCATTGTATGTATATACCACATTTTATTTATTCATTCATCTGTTGAAAGGCACCTAGCTTAGCTCTTGTGAATTGAGCTGCTATAAACCTTGATATGGCTGAATCACTATAATATACTGATTTTTAAGTCCTTTGGATATATACCAAGGGAGTGGTCTAACCAGGTCAAATGGTGGTTCCTTTCCAAGTTTTTTGAAAAAAATCTCCATACTGATTTCCAGATTGGTTGCACCAATTTGGATCCTACCAGCAGTGTATGAGTGTACCCTTTTCCCCACATCCTTGCCAACATTAATTATCGCTTTTATTCTTGATTATTGCTGTTCCAATTGGAATAAAATGGAATCTCAGTGTAGTTTTAATTTGCATTTCTCTAATTGCTTGAGATGTTGACCATTTTTTTATATATTTGTTGATCATTCATATTTCTTTTTTTCAGGAAAAAAATCAAGCAAGTTCTTTTTTAATGCATATAATGCATATCAAATGTGAGAAATTTCAAATACAGAAGCTCAAAGCAGTAGCTTAAAACTCTGGCTTATATAATTTCTTCAATGATTTTAGAGAACTGATAAGAAGAAAGCAGTTTAAAACTTCCAGAGCAGGAAAACAAACATGGGAAGGTAAATACGTGGGAAAACTAATGGTAAATAAGGACTAGTTAGTAAAGTTTGTTTTGTAGATTCCTTTAGTGCTGTGTTCCAGTTGATAAAAAAATTTCTTTTGTGAAGTATCTGTTCGGTTCTTTTGCCCATTTATTAATTGGGTTATTTATTTATTTGTTTTGGTGTTAAGTTTTTTGAGTTATTTGTATATCTGAAGATTAATGCTATTTCTGAGGTGCAGTTGGCAAAAATTTTCTCTCATTCTGTATTTCTTGTCACACTCTTGATTATTTGCTTTCCTATGGAAGAGATTTTTAGTTTGATACTGTCCCATTTATTGATTCTTGATATTACTTTTTGTACTTTAGGAGTCTTATTGAGGAAGTAGGTTCCTAAGCCAACATGATGTTGAGTTGGGCCTCTGGTCTAATGCCCAGGTCCTTTATCCACTTTGATTTAAGTTGTGTTCAAGGTGAGAGATAGGGGTTTAATTTCATTCTGCTACATGTGGATTTCCAATTTTCCCAAAACCATTTATTGAAAAGGCTATTTTTTTCTCCAATGTATGTTTATGGTGCCTTTGCCTAGTATGAGGTAACTGTATTTATGTGGGTTTGTCTCCATGTCTTCTATTCTATAGTATTGGTCTTTATGATGTCTGTTTGGTGCCAACACTGTGCTGGTTTTGTTACTATAGCTCTGTAGTATATTTTTAGGTCTGGTATTGAGATGCCTCCTGCTTCACTTTTCTCACTAAGGATTGCTTTACTATTCTATGTCTCTTGTTTTTTTCAGATGAATTTCATGACTACTTTTCCTATTTCTATTAAGAATGTCATTGGTAATTTAGTAGAAATTACATTAAATCTGCACAGTGCTTTTGCTTAATGTTTTTTATTATGAAATTTTATTCATTTTCCAAGACCTGATTGACATATTATCTTCCCAGCTATATGATAGATGAAAGGTCCATATCCTTTTATGTTGATATTCCTTATGTTCGTTAAAAAAAAGTAAATGTTTATGGAGAGGAATAAATGTACGTATATTATCTCCTATCTCAAGCCTGTAAAATAAATACAAATATCATTATGATGGGATATACCTTAGTTGGTAGAGTGCTTGCCTTGCATGTACAAGGCCCTGGCTGGGTTCAATCCCCAGCACCACACACATACACACACACACACAACTAAAATCATTATGATACAGAAAACTTTTCATTCACAACAATTTTTTAACATAAGCACACACACACAGAATTAAATAATTTATAGAATCCAAAAGGAAATGTTATTTAATGGGAATAAGCAAACTCAACGAAACAGGAAAGAAAGGCTACAGAATAGGGAGTCATTTAGCAGGACAAGTCAAGAGTTTCAGAATGGAATGTGGTTCCCTAAAAAATCCAGGATGGTTGAGATTGTGAGTGCATATCCATCTGCATCACCTGAGTCAGTTATTTTCTGTGATCAGAATACAGCTAAGGAAACATAAATACACATATTATATTAAATATATATATATATATATATATATATATATATATATGTTTATATATATATATACACATGAGATTTGGTTTTCTTCAATAATACTCAAAGGAACAAGCATGACAAAAGGAAAAATAAACAAGGAAAATATGATTTAAAGGGAACAGTAAAGACTACTCTAAGGCAATTGTAAAAACAGAATATGGTGACCAAAAGCAAAGGTAAAATAAAAACAGGCTTTTTATAGCATAAGAAAAATAAAAGACTCCATAAAATTTGAAATTGGAAAAAAAATCAAAGAGCCAAAATAAACCAGGAAAAAATATTTAAGAAGACCAAATTTGTGTGCTGAGGGATGCAGAATGGGCTTCTCTCACCCTAGACAATGACCCTTGCAGGTCAAGGTCATGAAGAGGAAAACCACATCTGATGTAAAATGTCCAACATACATTGAAGAGACCGTAAAGGAAACCAACAGACAAAAAACTAATACTGAAAAAATTTCCCATATCAAAACAGTGATATTAAAATTCAAGGCAATGAAAAACAAATTCTTAGGATAATATAATTTAGACTTGAAAAAGGCAAAGTTATCAAAAATTGCGGAGTAGGAAAGAAGAAAATTGTTTTGTAAAACTGGAATAAAATTTGTATGTAACTATCAAGTGCATTAAATGTTGAGCATCTATTTCAGAAAAACAATTGAATTCATTAAAATTATAAGCAACAGAAAAAAACAAAATAATATTTTCAGGCATACACAGATACAGAAATGCTGCAATCATGGAAGCCTTTCCTAAAATCATACTGAATTAAGTAATATACTTGGGGAGAAGGGAGTTGTAGAACTAAGGCAGAATGGGGGTAAAATCACCAAGTAATTGTAGTGCATCACAGTAATTGTTGACACGTGTTTAAAAAGATGCAAAATGTGGCAATTTGGAATTTAAAGTCAGAGGCAGTCTCTGCCCTGTAAATGATAGAAAAGGAGTAAGAAAAATCTAAGGGGTTGTTTTGCTGGGCATAGTTATTTAAATATTGTTTGCTTCAAAGGAATGAAACTGCTTAAACATAACTTAATTACGATCATAAAAGATGATAAATGTGATACATTCTTTTAGAATAATTGTGAGAAAATTTCTAAACCAAGAAGAAAATGCAACATAATGTTATCACATGAATAAACATTAAGAAAGAAGACAAAAGCAGCAAAAATGGGAAAAAAAACGATTAAAGTCTATTGCATATGCATCATAAGATAATTTGTTCAGAATGTATTCAAATTTACTATCAGAGTGAAACTGAGTGGACCAAACCATCTTTCTCCTTCCCGAAATACAAATTATGTAGCAGAAATGAGAATCAGAAAGATGTGATTTATGAATTACATCTAAATACTGTGACTCAACAAGTTTTAAAATAGCTATATAAATAGGAGACATAAGAAAACTTATGTTTTTAAGTACAATTTATATTTAAGAAATTATGAGAGAAATAAAATTAGGTGACTTAACCATTCTTTGAGAAACTAAGAAAATGAGAACATGTTGAATGAAGGCAAAAAATGAAAAGAAAAAAAAAGAATGATTTAAAAATTTTAAAGTTAAATGATACATTAAAAAAAAACAGTTTTCAAATTAACAACCACTTAAGGAATTAGGAAATGAAGACCCATACAAAGACGAAGCAAAAAGAAGGAAACAAGAATGAAGATTGGCAAAAATGAAAGTAAAATAGGTCACAGAGAGGGACATAAACAAAATTAATAGAAACTAGAATTACTCCTTGGAAAAGACTAACAAAATTAACAAACTTTTACCTAGACTGATTAAAGAAAGAAAAAAAGAGTGATTCCAATTATTAAAATCAGAATAAAAAGAAGGGACAATATTTTTATTCTACAGAAATAAAAACAACTAAAAAAAACAGGGTAAATTATGTGCTCAAACAATTGATTTATCTACATAAAACAGATCAATAACTAGATATAAAAATCTAGAAAGAATCATGAAGTAATAAAAAATTTGAAAAGACCAATAAATATTAGGGAGATTGAATCAGAAATCAAAGATCTCCCAAAGAAAGGAGATTTCTAGCTCCAGTGGTTTTACTGGTGAATTATATTATACACTCAAAAGAGCTAATAGCAAATTCTTCCAAAAAACTGAAGAGGAGTGAACACTTGCAAACTCATTCTTTGCATCCAACATCACAGTAACACCAACAGCACTATAAAGAAGGAAGGAGAGAGTAAGAGAAAGGTAAATATCAGTGAATATTGATGGAAGAATTCTCAACACAATACTTCCAAGTTGAGTTCAGTAGCATTTATACTCCTCTACCATGACGAAGTTAGATTTCTTCCTAGAATGCAAGGATACTTCATCTGTACACTACATTAATAGAATGAAGAATGAAATGTGATCATCTCAATTGGTCAGGAAAAGCATTGGCAATGCAACACATTTTTACAAGAAAAAAATAAAAAGTAAGAATAAAAGGAAACAACTCAACATAATAATACCTATGTGTGAAAAATTCACATTCGGCATTATACTAAATGGTGAAAAAGTGAAAGCTTTTCCTCTAAAATCAGAAACAAGACAAGGATGCCTCTTTCACCACTTCCATGCATCATGGTATTGAACTTTCTAGCTGGACTAATTAGACAAGAAACAAATGGTCCATAGGTATTTTGATTGTCAGCCAAAGAGGTAAAGTAAGACTGTATTTGGAAATGGGCTGTTGCCTGTCATAGCAAATACAACTTGTAATTTAGTTATGACATTAACAAGAGTGTTTGTCTGTGCCTGTGCATGCATGCATGGATGCTCTGATGAAACACATTTTAATTTGATGCTATATTTTTCATACTGTATAGATTAATAGCAAACTTTTTGGCATGGCGTACAAGATCCTCTGCCTGAAATTCATCTATCCCTTCTTCAACTCCTCGTACCCTATTCCATATACTTTATGTTACATGTTGCTTTTCATGTATACTACATGGTTTGTGTATCACACACAAAAACCCCTCTAAGCCTTTGTGCATGCTTTTATCACTGCCTAGAATACCTCAAGCCCTGGATCATGGCAATCCCTTGTTGAGCTAGTAAGAATCCATTTCAGTGATACTTTTATTGAATAATTTTACATTACTTGATCTGAACTTTTCCTGTCTACATGCCTGGGTTACTTCCCCCCATTTCATTTTAGAAGACCTTCTTTGACATGCTCATCACCACTACTGTGCTTGGTTCATTAGTTATACACAGTAGTTAGATTCACTTTGACAAAATCATACGTACACAGTATTGTTCTATTATAATTAAAGACATGAATCAATAAAATTCAAGTATAAAACACCAAGCCTTAAGAAACATTAGTGACTGGTTAATTGATCTATTCTTATTTTCTTTCAGCCTGAGCCTCTGGAAGTGGCTAAGTCAAGGCCCCATAATGGAAAGAGCTATGCAGTCTGCAAAGGCAATCAAGGTGGGCCCTTGGTGAAGTACCATCCCAGGCTGGTGCAAAACAAAGAATTTCCAGGAATCTGAATTTTGTATGAGAAGGTTCTCATAAATCAATTGCAATGTTGGTGAAACCCTTTACTGGTTTTCCTTGGATATTTTTTTTCCGCATCTATGAAATAGGGAAGTCTATATTTTTATATCTCAGGATCATAATAAATATAGAGAGTTATGCTTTCATAAAACACTTATAAACACAAAGCATCATTACAAAAAATGAATTACAATGGAAAACAGCATGAGCTATAAATCTCTTAGAATTTTGAAACTCAGTTAATGTTCTTACAAGCTTGATGCATTTTCTTAACTGCCCTCAACTTCAAGTTGAAAGCATAATTCTAATACATATTAAGTGCCTGACTCATAGGTAAGTCATCAAAAAATTAGCTATGACTTTTAATGGACTTATTTCAGGACATTTAACTCAGAAGTACATTACTCCCCTCCCTTTTTAAAATAAATCCTGTGTCTCTCTTTTTTTTAATATCTTTATTTTATTTTTATGTGGTGTTGAGGATCGAACCCAGCACCCCCGTGCATGCCAGGAGAGCGCGCTACTGCTTGAGCCACATCCCCAGCCCAAATCCCCTTTTCTTAATGTGTGATATAATCCTTGATATGTGGTAGCTGGTAAATAAATACTCCTTAAATTTAAATGGGCCTGACATTTCTATAATGCCTAATGCATTATAGAAACTTAATGAAAAATATATGCTTGTTTAATTTTATATAAACAGATAGATGCTTAAAACAGGATCTAATTCATTTACATTTTCATGTTTCCTGCTTTATTTTTAGGTATTTTGCATATGATAAAACATTTTTTTCTCTTTATTATGCTTAAATTTGCTAATGTTTTGCAACTCTGTTCTATCTTCTATTGTACCAACTGAATTTAATTTATTGCTGTTGTATAAATTGGTTCAGAAATCAAATACTTTGTGTATGTTTTTTTAATATTTATCCTTCAATTGTAGGGATATATCTATGAAATTAGCAAAACTTAAATTTAATCAATAGCTCAATTTTCCCTGCCACTCCTTCAATTAGCTTAAAGTGCTTCATAAGTAATATACCTGTTCATCTTTGTTATTTTAGTATTTTAGTTCTGTCTTGTCTCTGTATTTCCCATCACTGTCACCAACATTATTAGTATTATGATTATTATATACAATACAAACATAAGTTAATTTAATAACAGTTTTCACAATCTTTTTCTTGCATCCCATTCCTTCCTTTATAGTTCCATTTAATTCTGGAAGAAACCTCCCCTTTAATAGTTATTCTAAGGAGGTTCTGATGAAACTTTTTTTGATTGTATTTCTGAAAGCATTTTTTTTACTATATAAATTATTTAATATAGTTTCAATAGATGTACAATTATTGTTGGGTAATTTTTTCCTCACAACTCTGAGGACAGTATTTCAATGTCTTCTGTTATGTTTACTGCTGATAAAATGTCAGTCACGTTCTTCTTCCCTTTATGTGTGATATTTTCTCTTGTGAAGCTTTTAAGAGGGCTTTCATTTCTTTTGAAGTTCAGTTCCAGCATTTGATAGCCAAGGTGTGGAATCACCTTCATTATGCTGCATGGGACACAGAAGCTCTTTCTATATGGCTACAATTGCAGAAAATATAAAGGCATTTTTGTTTTCAAATATTGTTTCCTCATTATTGATAATGCCCTTTCTTCCCAAAAGTGCTATTTTTTGCATGTTGGATGTTCCCATGTATCCTCCTAATATCTTAAATTTTCATTCATGTTTTTTATCTCTCTATATATCTCTGTTTGATTCAGGGTAATTTCTTCAAATTGATCTTAAAATTTACTGATTTTTCTCTTAGCAATATAACCCATCTACTAAAGTGTTTATTTTCTTATTTGAATGATTATATTTTAATTTCTATAATTTTGTTTGCATTTTTCTGTCTGAATATTTTTTCACATTGTGCTTTACCTGCTTTATAATTTTTTTTTACTTCTTTTATTATTGAGTACTTTAAAATGTTTATTTTAAAATTCCTTTGATTGATTTCAGTTATAAAGTATAATTTTAAAAAATTAATCTTTTTAAAAAGCCCTGGTAGTATACATGTATGTTTTCCTTTGATTTGTAATTTTGCATGTGAATTACCCCTGGTGAAGTTTTTTCAGGTACCTGGTTTGTAGGGATTCTCCTTTAGAACATGTTTGGATTTTTTTTCTCCAAATATTCCATTTTTCCTATTTCACATTTGCAGGACAATATTAAGTTAGTTTTAGGAGAAAAGAGTTTTTACAATCTTTTTAAGCACAGTATTGTTTTATATAATTGAAGTCATATATCAGTAAAATTCAAGTATAAAACACCAAGCCTTAAGAAATATTGTTGACTGTTTGATGGATCCATTTAAGAAGCAATGGTGAGCAAACAGATGTGGAAACTAATTCTCTTAATATCTCTGCACCAAGTGATAGAGTAAACTGAAACCTGGTAAGTGTGGGGAGATGTAAGCTCTGGCTTCTGCCATTTTATGTGTGATGCATTTTCTAGCCAGTTTCTTGGAAGTTGGAAAGTATTCCTAGTACGTCCTGGTGCTGCAGGGTAGAGTTTTTCCAGAACTTACTTTATAGATGAGGTAGTACTTTTTGACACCTGTTTATATGAAGATAAGTCAGATTTAGCTGCTCAGAGGTATGAAACTCACTGTCAGATGTCCCCTCCCTACATAGGTGTCAAAGCCATTATCAGTTTCCAATTCCCTTTAGATTCATTTCTGTTCATGATTCTGACTTTTAAGTTCCTTGCATCTTTATCACTTCCTGCCTTTTCTGTCTATCCCCATATCTGTGTTGGGATAGGAGATTAGAACATGTGCTGGTTAATTAACCATATTAAACAGAATGGTCTCTCATTTTATTAACAGAACGTTCAAATAAAAAGTAGTCAATTACATGACTTTAAGGAAAGGAAACACTTTTTACAATCATCAATCACATAATAGTAACTCATTTCTGGAGGAGTAATCTATACTCAGTATGTTTACTCTGTTTTGTTGTAAGCATGGCAGGTATACACAGTAGTTAGATTTACTTTGACAAAAAGCAAACATACAAGTAATTTGATTTCAAGCCCAGTTCCCCACTTTCCCTCTCCTCTCCCTCCTCTTAGTCTCCTTCCTCTACTCAACTCATCTCCCTTTCTTTCTTTATTTATCCATTTTTAATTGGTTCTTTCTACATATACATAAAGGTGAAATGTCTTGTGATACATTTACATATGCATATGACATGATTTTGCTGAATTCACCCCATATTCCCTTCCCTTTCCCTCCTCACCTCCCTCCTTTTCAATCTCCTTGTTCTAACTCCACTGATCTTCCCTATATATTTATGATATCTAATCCCCACCAGCACCACCTGCTTTCCCTTATTTTTCCCTAGCTTTTGACTATGAGAGAAAACATTTTATCCTTTGTTTTTTGAATCTACCTTATTTCACGTAGCCTGAGGGTCTCCATTTCCATCCATTAACAAGCAAATGCCATTATTTCATTTTTCTTTTTGACTGACTAAAACTCCATTGAGTATGGTATATATCCCACATTTTCTTGATCCATTCATCTATTGATTTCCATGCAGGGTGATTCCATAATTTGGCTACTGTGATTTGTGCTGCTATAGACATTGAAGTAGCTATATTGCTATAGTACGCTGATTTTAGTTCTTTGGGAACAATACCAAGGAGAGAGATAGTTGAGTCATAGGGTGGTTCCATTCCTAGTTTACTGAGGAATCTCCATACAACTTTCTAGCGTGGTTATATTAACTTGCTGTTCCATCAACAATGTATGATTATATCTTTTTCCCAACATCCTTGCCAGCATTTATTATTATTGAATTCTTGATAATTGCCATTCTGAATGAAATGAGATAAAATTTTTATGTAGTTTTTATTTGCATTTCCCTGATTGCTAGAGATGTTGAACATTTTTTTTTCATGTATTTGTTGACCTTTTGTATTTCTCCTTTGGAGAAATGTCTGTTTCATTCTTTTGCCCATTTACTGGTTGGTTTTTTTTTGTTTGTTTATTTGTTTGTTTGTTGGCATTGAGTTTTTTGAGTTATTTATATATTCTGGTTATTAATCCCTGTCAAAAATTTTATCCCATTCTGTAGGCTCTCTCTTCAGGCTGTTTTTTTTTTTTTTTTGAACTTTATGTTTGTAGAAGCTCTTTAATTTGATGCCATTCCACTTTATTGATTCTTGATATTATTTCTTGAACTTTATGGGTCTTGTTGAAGAAGTCAGCACCTGCATCTATATAATAGAGTGGTGACCTTATGTTTTCTTCTACCAGTTACATGGTTTCTGGTTTATTTCCTAAGACTTTGATCCATTTTGACTTGACCTTTCTGCAGGGTAAAATTACATTCTTCTATGCATCCAGTTTTCCCAGCACCATTTATTACAAAGAATACCTTCTATTCAACATACATTTTTGGTCCCTTTGTCAAGTATCAGCTGTGACTATGTGGGTTTGTCTCTGTGCTTTCTGTTCCATTCTGTTGGTCTTCATGTCTATTTTGATGCCAATATCATGCTGTTTTGTTACTAGAGCTCGGTAATATAATTTGAGATTGGGGATAATTGTGATGTGTCCTGCATCACTCTTCTTGCTCAGAATTGCTTTGGCTATTCCGGGATCTTATTCGTCAAGACAAATTTAAGGACTGTTTTCCTCTAGTTCTCTGAAGAATGTCATTGTTGTTTTAACGGGAATCATATTAAGTCTATATATTGCTTTTAATAGTATGGCAATATTAATTCTACCCATACAATAACATTGGGGGGGGGGTGTCTGTCCATCTCCTAAGATCTTCTTCAACTTATTTCTTCAGTGTCCTATAGTTTTCATCACAGAGATCTTTCACCTCCTTGGTTGCATTAATTCCAAATTTTTTCTAACCCCCCCCTTTCCTTTCCTTTCTTTTCTTTATTACTTTCTTTTTCTTTTCTTTTCTTTATTTTTTTTATCTTTTTTTCTTTTGCTTAAGGTTATTATGAAAGGTATAGTTTTTCTGATTTCTTTCTCAGCAGAATCACTGTTAGAGTACAGGAAAGCTATTGATTTATGAATGTTGATCTTGCATCCTGATACTTTGCTGAATCCATTGCCCAGTTCTAGAAGTCTCCTGGTGGAACATTTTGGATTTTCTAGATATACAATTATCAATAACAGAGATAGTTTGACTTCTTGTTATTTCTATTTATATCCCTTTTATTTCCTGTTCTTGCCTAACTGCTCTGCTTAAGAGTTTTGAAACTATATCAAATAGAAGTGCTAATAGCAGACATCCTTTTCTTATTCCTTGTATTAGAGGAATAGTTTATAGTTGTTCTCCATTCAGTATGATTTTGGCTTTGGGTTTGCCATATATACCCTTTATATCATTGAGGTAACTTTCTTCTATCCATAGTTTCTCCAGTTTTTTTTTTTTTTAACACAAAAGAGTGCTGGATTTTATCAAAGACATTTACTGCGTCTATTGAGCTGATCATATGATTCTTGATCCTAATTCTATATAAATGGTGAATCACATTTATTGATTGGCATATGTTAAAATAACCTTAAATCCCTGGGAAGAAGCCCACTTGATCATGGCATATTATCTTATTCATGTGTTTTTCAATGTGGTTTACTAATATTATTTAGGATTTTTGCAACTATGTTCATCACTGATATTGGTCTGTAGTTTTATTTCCTTTATGTGTCTTTGTCTGGTTTTGTTTTCATTGTTAAACTGGCTTTATATAATATATTTGGCAATATTCTATCCCATTCAATTCTATGAAATAATTTGAGAAATACTGGTATAGTTGTTTTAAAGTCTGGTAAAACTCAACCGAGAATCCCTCTGGTCCTGGACTCTTCTTTGTTGGTAGTCATTGAATTGCTATTTCAATTTCATCACTTGATATCAATCTGTTTAAGTTTTCTATATTTTCTTGTTTCTGTTTGAGTACCTTATATGTATAGAAAAATTAAACCATGTCTTTAGATTTTCCATTTTATTGAAGTATAAATTTTCAAATTAGTTTCTAATGATCTTCTTGATTTCAGATGTTTCCATGGTAATATATCCTTTTTCAACTCTAATGTTATTTATTTGGGTCTTCTCTCTCTTTTGGTTAGTTTGGCTAAGGGTTTATCAATCTTGTTTTTTCTTTTCAAAGAACCAGCACTTTGTTGAATCACTCCTATATATTTTGTGATGGTGGTAGTTGTTCTTAATTTCACTAATTTAAGCTTTGATATTCATTATTTCCTATCTTCTTCTGGTTTTCGAATGAATTTGTTCTTTCTTTTCTCAGGCCTTCAGGTAGAACATAAGCTTCTTCATTTGGGATCTCTCTATTTTTCTAACGTAGGTATATTCTCTTCAATCCCAAAGACTCTCTCAGATCTGTTCTCTTGATGCTGTCCCATAATTCTTGCATACTTGGTTGATGGTCTTTTATTTGTTCCTTTATTACATACTGAGTATTCAAGTTTATGTACCTTCTCTTTAAGGCCTAACGTCTGTCTTCAAGGCCTCAAGTTCTATTTTTTCTGCAATATAGTCTGTCAGTTATGCTTTCAAGAAATCTTAAAATTGAATTCATTGGGTCTTTCATTTGCAGGTGTGGTTGGTTTCTTTTCATTACCTCTACTAATGCTGATAATATTTCAGTATCTTTACTGATAGTGATCGTATTTTTATTGAAATTGGTTTTTATCTCCTGTATTGGTTCTCTTAATTAATTTCTTAGTTTTTTAAGTTTATAGAACATTTTAATAATCAGTTTATTATAGTCTTTCTCTGGTATTTCACCTAATTCCATATCTGTGGGATCCTTTGTTAATATTGAGAATTGGGTCTTTTGAGGGTGGTTTGTTTGCCTGTTTCTTTATGTCTTCAGAGGTATTAGAATTGTGCATCAATTGACATGGATTCCACTTTCTCTTTTATATATGTGTCATTTTGTGTGTAGTTTGTTTGTTTTTGCTTTATTTCTTGGTTTTTGGTTTGGGTACTTCTCTCTTTCATGTTTTGTTTTGTTTTTTAATTTGGGTAGATGTTCCAGCTGATCTGAGTATGCCCACTGGTATTTCCTCCAAGAGGCCAGAGTTATTCATGTTGGAATTTTTGTTTCCCCAATTCTATGCAATAAAGTATTGGTGAAGATCAAGGGGGACTAGATCTTGTGGGTGGTGAGACTTTCTGTTACTTGGGTGAGTTGTGGATATTGCTCTGAGGCAGGTTTTTCATTCTGTGTCTTTGAAGTGTCCAATCACTTTCCACCTCCTCTTAGGGGAAGGGGGGAGCCAAGAATATCACTAACGTTAGCAACAAATGTACAACCTTAAGATAAATGTCCAGCATCTACTTTGACAGCTATAACACTATTTGCCATCTATATATGATTAGTGGAGTCAGAATTTAACAACATTATAAATAATATAAAGCCAATAAAAAGCTGTGAGCTAGATCAGGCATTATATAGCAAGTGTCTACTACATCATCCACTCTATTAATATTCACAATGACATGAATGGGGTAGGATTTACATAAACTGTATAATTCTATTATTTAGTAGAATTACAGTTTCTTATGTGAATAAAAAATAGGGGGAAATGCAAGAAAAAAAATGAATTAGTTAAAAACAAGTGAACATAGGAGAGGCATAAGATAGGTAGCAGATGTTATTAGCTATACAGAGAGAAGAAATAATTAACTAAAAGTATTGAAAAACCTGAAAGAAAGGCAGAGAGAACAGGAAAATTTGCCCTTGGGGGAAGAGATTGAGATGTAGCAATGAGAAGGACTCATACTAAGATGTAAACAAATGAGCAAATGTAAAATCAAAACAGCCTAAACCCATATATTATTATATCCCACAAATATCAAACCAAGAATAAAAATAAACAGGTGCAGAGCAAAGCAGTTAAAGTGTGTGTGTGTGTGTGTGTGTGTGTGTGTGTGTATGTAGGTATATAGAGAGAACCTATTTAGACAGTAAGAATACATAACACACCCACACTCCCTTGTGTGTGTGCATGCATGAACACACACAGACACAGGAAATCTTACAGAATAGGGAAAAAACGTAATAAAGTACAATGAAATGATACTTTTAAAAATTTAAAGTTAAAATTTAAAAAGATTAAGTATATTTACATATATGTTTTTATTTATATATATATATAGAGAGAGAAAATGGGTAAATACAGAGGAAAAAAGAAAAAATGGATAAGAGAAAAAATTTTACTAAGAAATAGAGGGCTTATTTCCACTAAAGAGGTCAAAATGTTGGCAGGAATGAATTTTCACCTTTTATATTTATTTTTGGCTTTGTAGTCCTTGGGTTAAAGGTTGAGAGTTGCTAAGTCCAATACTTTTGTGTTGTTTGTCACTTAGCTGTCAGCTGTTACGGCGAGAAGGCAAAGCTGGTGGTAGCAGAGCTCAGCTTCCAGTTCTTCACCCTAGGGTGGGATAGACTTAAGGTGATGAAATGTGTGTATTTCTTTAATGGGGAGGGGACAGTTCTAAATCAGAAGTTCCAGCACTTAGGGCTTAGCCTTGGTTCAACTTTGGAACTCTCTGCGTGGGTATTTGAGATTTGATCCAAACTCCATTGCTAGAGAGATGTTGGTCTCTACAGGAAGTCTGAATCTCTAGGGCCTCCAGTAAAATCTACCTTTAGAACCTCCCCAGGTTTCACCTTCACTGATATGATTATAAAGTACTAGGAACTGCTCTAGAGAGCCCACACGCCTCTGTTGCCACTGAAGGTGCTTCTCAATGATTCTTACCAGGTTCCAGCCATAAAGGGAGCTATCTCCCTTCATATTTGGAGTCTGCGTGGTTCCAGGTCTAATTTTCTTTGTGCCTATTTTGGTCTTTGGTTCAGGCACCCTCTGGGGACTTTAATAGGTGACTGATGGTAATTTCCTGTATAAGTTCCCAGTCTTCTGTCTCTGCTTGCTGAGGTGCAGTGTTTATAGGAGATCCCTGCACAGCTCGGAGACCACTTTCCACTTCTGTGGTTTGTTTGTTTGAACCACTTCCCTTCCACCTCTGTGCCCATTAAAATCAACCTTCCTCTCTAATCTACAGGTCTCCCAAAGGGGGTTTTTCTTTATTTTAAAATTTTCTTTATCAGCTGGCCACACTTTTTCCCTTGTCTACCTGCACTCCCCCCAACCGCGACTCAGCTGCCACTGCTGATGACAAACTGGCTTTTTCCTAATATACTATTTCTTATGTTATGTCCAAGTTTCTGACTTTCTTTTCCTGTATGATTTCTTTTATACTCTAATATCAAATTCCAGTGAGTTCCCTAAGTTAGCCATCTCACCGAGAAGTGGACTGCCTTCTTTGTATGTCTGGTGCTGAGAAATGCTGACAACTACTTCCTTCCTCCAATTGGCCATGTTCTTCCCTCCCTGTACCCAGTTTTCACCATCTGTATATTTCTTAGGTTGATTCTGAGAAATTTCCTCAATTCTGCTTTAAAATCCACTATTTTTTTTTCTCTTAGCTATTTAACTCATTCTAACTTTGATTTATTTATTTATTCTTTTCTTTTCAGGGCACTGTGCCACAGTCTGGCTGGGCACAAAATAACCGAGCCACCACAAAAACTTGTAGATTCCAACAGCAACTCTTTATTCCCGAACTCTCACCAGCACTCTACACGAACGTTCTGGGGAAAATACACCCTCCACCTGGCTCTGCATACCAAATACCCTCTGAATCCCGCGAGAACTCAAGGGGAACTCAAGGAGCTGGCGCCTGAGGCAGCAGGATATGCCCTATTCCCAGCAGGATCCACCCTAAACCCAGATCCACCCTAAACCCAGATCCGCCCTAATCCCTGAGCAAGGTCACCTTTCAAATCAAAACTCTCAAACATTCATGCAATGTCATTGCAAATGACCTGGGTCCAAGGCAAGCCCATTTCCACAATGGAGAGTCCTCCCTCTAAGCAACATTGGGTAGGCTGACAAGGAAATTGCCATGCGTCATTCCTACTTGGCTATGGCTCTCAGCAGCACTGTTGCTTGGATTTGGATGGCTACGTGTTAACATGAACTTTTATTTTTTAATTTTTTAGCTGTAATTGAACACAATACCTTTATTTTATTGATTTTTATGTGGTATTGAGGATCAAACCCAGGGCATCGCACGCACGTGCTAGGCAAGTGCTCCACCCCTGAGCCACAACCCCAGCTTAAACATGAACCTTTTAATAGGAACTTAAGAATCACTCAAAGTGAAATCATTACCTCTGCAGATGTATTCGGGATTCTTTGTGAAATTAATTGGATTCAGTTCTCAATCGAGTGGAATATGACTTAAATCATTTTCTAAAAGGTGAGAAAATGTAAGATTTAATCTATAATCACCTATATTTCTGAAGAGGTCACTAAGTTTCTTTTGGTAACAATTAGGAGTCATATTAAAATTTGTAGTGAAAGAAAATCTTTGTGTTTCCAAAAATCTTCAAAAATTACTTTCCCAACTGGTACCATATTGGTTGTGTTTTAGAGATAATATTCAAACCAGATATATTTTTGTTTTTAAAGGACATTGGGATCCTTGAAAGAAATGTTTTTACTTTTTTCTGAATATCTATCCATCCATCTATCTCTATGTTTGTCTCACATATCTATACTTCCCAAATGTTTAATGGCCTCTGTTTATACTGGAAATTGCATTTTGTATTACAAATTGGTTATCCTTGGGGTCTTAATTATCTATTGTCTTCTGTATTTTTATTCTTATATTTTAGCTTCTTTGCTGAAACTGCTTGTTAATTATAAGAACACAAATTTCTCCTGAAATTGCTTGAATAATCATTTGTATCGCCTGTATATAATTTCATTTCCCATGTTTTCTTCCCAACCATTTTCTTATTCCTACCTTTAAATGGAATGCTTCTCTTGTTAAGCCACTAAAAATGATAACTTGATAAATAACATTTAAGTCAGATGTTAAGTGTTTAAATGTTTGTATTAAATGTTTCTATTCCTATTTTTTAAAAAATAAAAACAGTTTTATTCTTTGAGCTTTTTAATTTTACTGAGAATTCATAAACAACATTTAGATATCCAGGGCACAATAGTCCATGCATATAATCCCAGTGTCTCCAGAGGCTAAGGCAGGAGGATCATGAGTTCAAAGCCAGCCTTACCAAAGTGAGGCACTAAGAATCTCAGTGACACCCTATTTCTAAATAAAATACAAAATAGGGCTAGGATGTGGCTCAGTGGTTGAGTGCCCCTGAGTTCAAACCCCAGTACCCCTCACCAAAAAATAAAATAAAATAATATAAAACAAAATAAAATTAGATGTGTCTTGATGTGATCATTTAATGCCTTCATTCTAACTTTATTATTTAGTTAAATCAGTTTACAGTTATATCTTGTGTACTACTATTGCTCATTGTTTTGTATAAAATATTGCCTTTGTAAACAGCTAGAAAACTGTATTAGATGGAAAAATACTTTTAGCTTATATAACATTTTCTGTTAAAAGAACATATTTGTACTCTGAAAAAAATTTTATCAGGCTGTTTGCTTTCCAGGCTTTAAATTTTTAATTTATTAGCAAACCTGCCCAAGATTTTGCTTTATTTAGTGGTAAAATATTTACTATAAATTCAAATCTCCTAATACTATGCAACATATAGTTTCCATAGATTATAGTGAGTGTTAATAATTTTCCTGAAATCTATTTCATGTGGATTTTCAAATATGATAAATCATTTTATATAGCAATCAATCTTTTCAAGTTTCTCTCAATTTAATTCATCTCCTCTTTCTCATAACTAGTATCATTTATTTGTTCCTTCTCCTCTTACTCCTTTTCCCTGATTAGAATTGACAAAAATCCTGTACATTGTATTACTCCTGTTTTTAATTTTTTTTAATTTTTTATTCTAATTTGTTATATATGACAGCAGAATGCATTACAATTCACATTACACATATAGAGTATAATTTTTCATATCTCTGGTTGTATACAAATATTATATTAGTTGTGGGAAAAATACATACCATAAAATTCACCATTTAAATCAATCTTAAGAGTACAGTTCAGGGGCTGGGGATGAGGCTCAAGCGGTAACGCGCTCGCCTGGCATGCACGGGGCGCTGGGTTCGATCCTCAACACCACATAAAAATAAAAAAAATAATAAAGATGTTGTGTCCACTGAAAACTAAAAATTAAATATTAAAAAATTCTCTCTCTCTCACTCTCTCTCTCTCTCTCTCAAAAAAGAAGAGAGAGAGAGTACAGTTCAGAGACATTAAGAACATTCACATTTTTGTGCAAATATAACCACCCTCCAATCACAGAAATTTTATGACAAAAATTTCATCACAGAAATTTCTAACCAATCTGAAATTCTGAACCTATTAATCATTAACTCCATATTCTTCCATGTTACCCAGCTTCCAGTAGTAACCATATTCACTTTTTGCCTTTTAGTGTGACAACGGTCATATGATATTTATTCTTTTGTGATTGGCTTGTTTTACTTAGTATATGTCTTCAAAGTTCTTCCACACTGAAACAGATATCAGAATCCCCTTCCTTTTTAAGGTTGAAAAATAATTCATTATATATATATATATATATATATATATATATATATATATATATATAATGTATATATCATAGTTTGTTCATTAATTCATTGATGGACATTTGCTCTTACTTTTTCTATTGTAAATAATGCTTCTGTGAACATGAGTATACAGATTTATCTGTTCAGTTCCTCTTTCAGATGCATACCCAGAAGTAGAATGCAGAAAACATTGTTTTTAATTTTTTGAGAAATTTTAATTCTCTGTTTAATAGTTTTGCATAATTTCATATTCCCGGGCTGGGATATGGCTCAAGCGGTAATGCGGTCGCCTGGCATGCGTGGGGCGCTGGGTTCGATCCTCAGCACCACATAAAATAAAATAAAGATGTATCCACCGAAAAACTGAAAAATAAACATTAAAAATTTCTCTCTCTCTCTCTCTCTCTCTCTCTCTGTGTCTTCTCTCTCTCTCTTAAAAAAAATTCATATTCCCTAAAGTAATGTATTTTCTGTAATTCTAATTCTATATTTTTGTTTATTTGTTTTTTTAATAATAGCAATCTTTTAAAATAAATGACAGTGGAATGCATTACAATTCTTGTTACACATATAGAGTACAATTTTTCATATCTCTAGATGTATATAAAGTATGTTCATACCAATTCATGTGTTCATACATGTACTTTGGATAATGATGTCCATCACATTCCACCATCCTTGCTACCCCCCTGGCCCCTCTCTTCCCACTCACCCCTCTTCCCTATCTAGAGTTCGTCTTTTCCTCCCATGCTCCCCGCCACACCACACCATAAATCAGTCCCCTTATATCAGAGAAAACATTTGGCATTTTGGGGGAGATTGGCTAACTTCACTTAGCATTATCTTCTCCCATGCCATCCATTTACCTGCAAATGCCATGATTTTATTCTCTCTTATTGCTGAGTACTATTCCATTGTGTGTGTGCGTATGTGTGTGTGTGTACACACACACATATATATATATGCCACATTTTTTTATCCATTCATCTACTGAATGGCATCTAGGTTGATTCCACAGTTTAGCTATTGTGAATTGTGCTGTTATAAATATTGATGTGGCTGTGTCCCTGTAGTATGCTGCTTTTAAGTCCTTTGGGTACAGACTGAGGAGAAGGATAACTGGGTCAAATGGTGATTCCATTCCCAGTTTTCCAAGGAATCTCCATACTGTTTTCCATATTGGCTGCATCAATTTGCAGTCCCCCCAGCAGTGTATGAGTGTACATTTCCCCCACATCCTCACCAACACTTATTGTTGTTTGTCTTCAAAATACCTGCCATTCTGACTGAAGTGAAACAATATCTTAGGGTAGTTTTGATTTGCATTTCTCTAGTTGCTAGAGATGATGAACATTTTTTTCTTATATTTGTTGTTTGATTGTATATCTTCTTCTGAGAAGTGTCTGTTCAGGTTCTTGGCCCATTTGTTGATTTGGTTGTTTGTTTTTTTGGTGTTTAGCTTTTTTAGTTCTTTATATACCCTAGAGATTAGTGCTATATCTGATGTGTGAGGGGTAGAAATTTGCTCCTAAGATGTAGGCTCTCTATGAACTCTAGATAGGGCAGAGGGGTTGGAAGGGAAGGGAGGGGGCATGGAGTTAGAAACAATGGTGGAACGTGATGATCATTATTATCCAAAGTACATGTATGAAGACACGAATTGGTGTGAATATACTTTGTAAACCACCAGAGATATGAAAAATTGTGCTCTACGTGTGTAATAAGAATTGTAATGCATTCAGCTGTCATATATAAATAAAAATATAAAAATAAAAATAAAAAAATATATAGGCTCTCTATTCACCTCACTGATAGTTTATTTTTCTGAGAAGAAGCTTTTTAGTTTAAATCCATTCATTTATTGATTCTTGATTTTACTTTTTATGCTATAGGAGTCTTAAGGAAATTGGGGCCTAATATCACATGATGAAGATTAGGGCCTACTTTTTCTTCTATTAGATGCAGAGTCTCTGGTTTAATTCCTAGGTCCTTGATCCACTTTGAGTTGAGTTTTGTGCATGGTGAGAGAGAGGGGTTTAATTTCATTTTGTTGCATGTGGATTTCCAGTTTTCCTAGCACCATTTGTGGAAGAGGCTATCTTTTCTCCAATGCATGCTTTTGGAACCTTTGTCTAATATAAGATAATTGTAATTTTGTAGGTCAGTCTCTGTGTCTTCATTGGTCTACCAGTCTGTTTTCGTGCCAATACCATGCTGTTTTTGTTACTATTGCTCTGTAGTATAGTTTAAGATCTGGTGTAGTGATACTATCTGCCTCAGTCTTCCTGCTAAGGATTGCTTTAGCTATTCTAGGTCTCTTATTTTCCCAGATGAATTTCATGATTGCTTTTTCTAATAATAACAATCTGAACAGGGCTCAAAATGGTACCTCAATGTAGTTTTTGACTTGTGTTTTACTAATGATTACTCACCTTATATCTAAATAGTCTATTACTGAAAATGAGGCATTTACACCTCTAATTACTATTGTAGATCGAGTTCAAGCTTTGATTTTGTCTGTGGTTTCTTTGTACAATTTGAAGCTCTGAGGTTTGGTTCATATGTCTACAATTAATGTATCTTCTTGGGGAATTAACCCTTTTAATATGTGATTTAGTCAACTTTTTGTCACTATAACTAAAAGACCTGACAAGAACAACTTTAGAGAAATAAAAGTTTATTGGGACTGATAGTCTGAACCCATCGACAGCCAACTCCATCACTCTTGGCATGAGATGAGGCAGAACATCGTGTCACAGGGTGTGGTAAGAAAATCAGCTCAGGAGATGTAAGATCAAGAAGCAGAAAGTGCATTAAATTTATATTCACACATATCTGCCTAGCTTGCAAGTTTCTGCTGAAAATCCACTGGTAAGCTTTTTGAAGATTCAATATACATGACTTGTTTCTTTTTCTGTTTTCAAGATTCTATCTTTATTTTTGCCTTCTAAAGTTTGGCTACAGTGAGTCAGTATTGATTTCTTTGGGTTTAACCTATTTGGAGTTTGCTAAGATTTGTGAATTTGTAGATTCATGTCTTTCCTCAAGTTGAAGAAATTTGAGGCCACTGATATTCAAATAATCCAGTTCCTTTTTTATATCTCTTCTTTTTCTGGAATATCCTCAAATTTGATTATTTCCATTTCCTCTCTATAAGTTTACTGATTCTTTCTTCCATCCATGTGGGTTATTGATACCTCTAGTGAATGTTTTCAATTTAATTTTAATACTTTTAGCTTTAGAATTTTGTGTTTGGTTCCTTTTTAAATAATTTCTATCTTTGTTTTTATTTTATTTTTAAAATTTTGTTCACACATCTTTTTCCAGATTCCCTTTTTCTCTTTTTTCATGTATTCTTTACACTCTTGACTACATTTGAAAGAGTGGTTTTAAAGTCTATGTCTACCAATTCTGATAATGTTTCTTCAGTCATTGTTTCTAGAGATTTATTTTGCTACTTTCCATGGGTTATGCTTTTCTGTGCCTTTGTTTTCTATGTATCTGTTGTTGTTTTTGAAAATTGGTCATTTGAACAAAAAAGCCCCATCTCCCAGTTTTCCAGATTGCATCTGTACTAGGGCAATTTTTCATTTAAGGCATGCTCTGAGCCTAAGGGTCAGCCAAATGTGGAAACTAAAGATCCTCCTATATCTTCTGAGCATCATCTTGCCTGAGCCTGTATGTGCTTTCCTTAATTCCCCACTCCAGCTTCTTTTTAAGGATGGAGTTACATGGTCAATTTAATATTCCTACCCATAATCCATTGCCTCAGTAATCTACATTTCTATAGTCCCCCTGAGGTTTAATAAGTACCTGCTACTTACACTATTATTCCCAGATTAAAATCTGAATTATGACATGTTTCCACACCTGAGTTCTTAGGTGAATCAGAAATCAATTTTACGAGCAGCCATCAGTAGAGTAGAACATTGCCAATAAAGTCTCCTTTAACTTTTCTGGTTCAGAACAGGTAACAGAATTGGGCTACCACCTCCAGATATGAATAAGCCATGCTAGGATTTGATGAGAAAAGTCATAGTTTTGCCCTTCTCCATGTTTTATTCAATGAGAAAATAGAAAGTCTGATGAGTGAATAGCCTGGGGGAGAATATCCTCATTACATTTGAACTGTGATCTGTTATTTAAAAATGCAAAACTACCAAAATACGAAATCTGAATAATTCTCAAGCCCAAATCACAGCCCAAAATTAAAGAGAGCTGCAGATGAAAATGTTCCAAAAAAAAAAAAAAAAAGCAAAGGCAAGAGAGATTTAGAAGTAGAACCAAGACAGAACCTTTAAACAAAACCTTTAAAGAGGAACTAATACCAATACTTTTCAAGCTATTTCAGGAAATAGAAAAAGAGGGAGAACTTCCAAATTCATTCTATGAGGCCAAAATCACCCTGATTCCTAAACCAGACAAAGACACTTCAAAGAAAGAAAACTACAGACCAATATCTCTAATGAACCTAGATGCAAAAATCCTCAATAAAGTTCTGGCGAATCGGCTACAAAAACATATCAAAAAAATTGTGCACCATGATCAAGTAGGATTCATCCCTGGTATGCAAGGCTGGTTCAATATACGGAAATCAATAAATGTTATTCACCACATCAATAGACTTAGAAATAAGAACCATATGATCATCTCGATAGATGCGGAAAAAGCATTCGACAAAGTACAGCATCCCTTTATGTTCAAAACTCTCAAAAAACTAGGGATAACAGGAACATACCTCAACATTGTAAAAGCAATCTATGCTAAGCCTCAGGCTAGCATCATTCTGAATGGAGAAAAATTGAAGGCATTCCCTCTAAAATCTGGAACAAGACAGGGATGCCCTCTCTCACCACTTCTGTTCAACATAGTTCTCGAAACACTGGCCAGAGTAATTAGACAGATGAAAGAAATTAAAGGCATAAAAATAGGAAAAGAAGAACTTAAATTATCACTATTTGCTGGTGACATGATTCTATACCTAGCAGACCCAAAAGGGTCTACAAAGAAACTATTAGAGCTAATAAATGAATTCAGCAAAGTGGCAGGATATAAAATCAACATGCATAAATCAAAGGGATTCCTGTATATCAGCGACAAATCCTCTGAAATGGAAATGAGGACAACCACTCCATTCACAATATCCTCAAAAATAATAAAATACTTGGGAATCAACCTAACAAAAGAGGTGAAAGACTTATTCAATGAAAACTACAGAAACCAAAAGAGAGATATAGAAGAAGACCTTAGAAGATGGAAAAATATACCCTGTTCATGGATAGGCAGAACTAACATCATCAAAATGGCGATATTACCAAAAGTTCTCTATAAGTTCAATGCAATGCCAATCAAAATCCCAACAGCATTTCTTGTAGAAATAGATAAAACAATCATGAAATTCATATGGAAAAATAAAAGACCCAGAATAGCAAAAACAATGCTAAGCAGGAATTGTGAATCAGGCGGTATGGCGATACCAGATTTCAAACTATACTATAGAGTAATAGTAACAAAAACAGCATAGTACTGGTACCAAAACAGGCGGGTGGACCAATGGTACAGAATAGAAGACACAGAAACCAATCCACAAAACTACAACTATCTTATATTTGATAAAGGGTCTAAAAGCATGCAATGGAGGGAGGATAGCATCTTCAACAAATGGTGCTGGGAAAACTGGAAATCCATATGCAACAAAATGAAATTGAATCCCTATCTCTCACCATGCACAAAAGTTAACTCAAAATGGATCAAGGAGCTTGATATTAAATCAGAGATGCGGCATCTGATAGAAGAAAAAGTTGGCTATGATCTACATACTGTGGGGTCGGGCTCCAAATTCCTCAATAGGACACCCATAGTGCAAGAGTTAACAACTAGAATCAACAAATGGGACTTACTCAAACTAAAAAGTTTTTTCTCAGCAAAAGAAACAATAAGAGAGGTAAACAGGGAGCCTACATCCTGGGAACAAATCTTTACTCCTCACACTTCAGATAGAGCCCTAATATCCAGAGTATACAAAGAACTCAAAAAATTAGACAATAAGATAACAAATAACCCAATCAACAAATGGGCCAAGGACCTGAACAGACACTTCTCAGAGGAGGACATACAATCAATCAATAAGTACATGAAAAAATGCTCACCATCGCTAGTAGTCTGAGAAATGCAAATCAAAACCACCCTAAGATACCATCTCACTCCAGTAAGATTGGCAGCCATTAGGAAGTCCAACAACAACAAGTGCTGGAGAGGATGTGGGGAAAAGGGTACACTTGTTCATTGTTGGTGGGACTGCAAATTGGTGCAGCCAATTTGGAAAGCAGTATGGAGATTTCTTGGAAAGTTGGGAATGGAACCACCATTTGACCCAGCTATTCCCCTTCTTGGTCTATTCCCTAAAGACCTAATAAGAGCATGTTACAGGGACACTGCTACATCCATGTTCATAGCAGCACAATTCACGATAGCAAGATTGTGGAACCAACCTAGATGCCCTTCAATAGATGAATGGATAAAAAAATGTGGCATTTATACACAATGGAATATTACTCTGCATTAAGAAATGACAAAATCATAGAATTTGGAGGGAAATGGATGGCATTAGAGCAGATTATGCTAAGTGAAGCTAGCCAATCCTTAAAAAACAAATGCCAAATGACTTCATTGATATAAGGGGAGTAACTAAGGACAGGGTAGGGATGAAGAGCTAGAGAAGAAGATTAACATTAAACAGGGATGAGAGGTGGGAGGGAAAGGGAGAGAGAAGGGAAATTGCATGAAAATGGAAGTTGATCCTCAGGGTTATACAAAATTACATATAAGAGGAAAGGAGAGGTAAGAGAAGAATAATACAAGTGGAAGAAATAATTTACAGTAGAGGGGGTAGAGAGAGAAGAGAGGAGGGGAGGGGAGGGGGGATAGTAGAGAATAGGATAGACAGCAGAATACATCAGACACTAGAATGGCAATATGTAAATCAATGGAAGTGTAACTGATGTGATACAGCAATCTATATACAGGGTAAAAATGGGAGTTCATAACCCACTTGAATCAAACTGTGAAATATGATATATTAAGAACTGTGTAATGTTTTTAACTAACAACAATAAAAAAAAGATATTGCTGAACAAATTGTCTTACACAGAATGAATGCATGTTGCATAATGAGCTGGAAGATAGCTGCCCAAAACTAGGATGGGCAAGAAGAAATAGAAAAAGAAGGCATAATTGGGGGCCTTATTTTAAAAAGCAACTGAAAGAAATTCACTTAAGTAAAAGTAACATTCTATTTCATCTCTTTTCCAACTTTGACAGAATCAAGATTTTAAAGAACTTTCCAATTATATGGAATCTATATTGATTTTTCACATTGTACAAAAGTCTACCCTAATTCAACTTTTCATTATGATATGTAATGCATAGCATTCTATCCACTTAGTTATGCTCATACCAATTGTGTATTTTTTTCACTGTGGGGTTCTGGGTTAGAATTGAGCATAGGAGAAATTTATAAGAGATTTGGAAGATGGATACAAAGGTCTTTCTCATTAAGTGTGGAGTTGCTAGAGGGTTATAGTTTGCCTTTCCTCTCCACCAGCAATATGTTCAGCTTTTCTTCTAAACCATCAACAGGACTTTTAACCAAGAGCAGCTCCTTGAAAATTATTGATCAAGAGTGCCTTGAAAAGAGTCTTGAACCTCATCAGATACTTTAACTTAAAGAACAAATCATCATGCAGGGAGAACAACTTTCCCTGGATTCTAATGTTCTAATGATAAAAGCTTCACATGCCCAGCATCCAGATCAACTCTTTGGGGCTCTAATGTACATCCATTCCAGTGCCTCAAAAGGACTTGTTAGTGACACGACACTGAATCCATCCCCTATCCTGATGCTTCCTACCCTTGCCTTACTTGCAGTTGTGTAAAGTCTTATTCCTAGAATTAATCTGTTAATTCATAATAGCTTCAGGGATTCTGCCTCTTTGATTTAATATTATTTCATGTACATTACTTCTTAATAATATCCTAGCATACTTCTCTGGCATAGAAAAATATAGAATGAGACATGGCTGGATTTTACAAATAAAGTGATTATCATATGAGAAAAATTAAGTTAAATAGGTTTCAATCATAAACAAGAATATTTACTCTACTTTTATCCTTAGTCTTCCTGTCTACATTTCTCAAATATCAAAGACAATGATTTTTAGAGTTTATCTTTGATTCTATATTTTTTAAAAAGGAAAAGAAAAAGTAAATTTACTCTCAGCAAAAAGTTGAGCTGTGGTTCTTATATTATAATGGGAAGTAATTCAGGCTTCTCACACTCCAAAGTGCATGGTCTTGCCAGTTTTCCAAATAGGAGCTTAGTAATAAATGTTTTTATTTGAGTTATTGTGATTGAGAATAATGAAAAAAATATTGTCCTGCCACCACTCAAACTTGTCAGTTGACTATTGCTGACTCAAGTATAATGAAAATTAAAAACTGCTTTAGATTTTTGACCTTTCATACACAGCATACTAAAAACCTAGAAAAACAATAAAATGGTTTTTTATAGGACAAATGTTTATGAAATAACAACCCTATTCTGAGTTTGATGTAGTAAAATGTCAATTAAGAGAACTAAACTCAATGAAAACACAGCCTTAAAATTGCACAGCAGTTCAAACTCTACAGTAGATCAAATATTTAGTAGTAGTACTAGCAACCAATCTTTACCAAGCACTCACAACTTAAGGCAGCGTTCCAATTCTTTATGTGTATAAATCACTTATTCCTTACAACAACCCTATGAATTGAATCCTCTGTTATGTGATTTGATAGGTAAGAGACGAAACACAGGACATAAAGATGTCCAAGGCCACACAATTATTTAATGGCAGATTTTAAACAAACCCCACGTTTTTACTCACTAGATTAGATCATTTTGCAGTTCAGTTGAAGAGACATAATCAAAGATGTTCACTGCTCTTTCACTGACACTAGTGGAAAAGGAAATATTAAAATGGTTTGACATTAGGAAATGCTCAAACAAATTATGAAATATTCATATAGTTGAATATCATGAAAATTCTATGAATAGTTTATCATTTATGGAGAATGTGTTAGATATAATGTTAAGTAAGGCTTGTTTACACAGGATGATAGTAACCTTATGAAATTCATAGAAAAAATTACTGAAAGGAAAAACACTAAGGTAGAAAGTAATTACGAGTTATTCTCTACACAGTTCTTATGCATTATAAAATGACTTCATGAAAGCTATGCTATTTTCATAACAATAAAGTGGTGTTGTAAAAGTCTAAAGTTTTAACAAATTTTATCAGCAACACAGGAGCATCCCCAGACTTCATTCTTTTACAAAAATACAAACTCAATTTGATCTGAAAAGCCTTTATAGAAACTCCAGAAATGAATTAAAAAGTCACAGTACCCAGAAGCTAATAATAACTGCATTTAACTGAGTAAGAAAATATGTTGACTTTACCCATAGCAACCTTCTCTCAAGCCATGAGATTGGTACAATCAGGAGAAAATGCCCAACTTGCAGTTTGTCTCTAAAGAAGAAAAGAGAACAGCAAAATGCTAGGTTTTCTGGCTTTTCAGAGGATGTGACAAGGGACTAGTTTCAGTCTCACCTATCTGTAAGCATTTAAGAAGCATCATCTTACCTTAAATGCCTGTGAGTCATTGATAACTAAGGAAAGATCAGTGACTTATTGTTTCATCAAATACCCAGCAGTACTACAGAAAGATACCAGAAGGAAGAAGAGATTACATTCTGAAAAGTAAAAAGAAATTTATAATCATTTCTTCTTCTCCTTCTTCTCCTCCTCCACTTCCTCCTCCTTTTCAGTACAAGGATTACCATTGAGTTACATCCTAGACCTCTTTATTTTTTATTTTGACACAGAGTCTTGCTAGAGTTGCTGATGCCGGCCTCAAACTAACAGTGTTTCTGTCTCTGTGTCCTGAGTCACTGGGATTACAGGCATGCAATCCCAGCAAAACTTATAATAAAACTTTCTAACTGGGAAATTATGTATACAAGCTCAGAAAAGATGTTTTTCCAAAAAAGGTTTGAGAGGCCCACAGAATCCCTGGCTTGGATGATTGTGAAAGTCACCTGTATAATGACAATTCTTATATGTTTAGGGAGGTAGCTATTTTTTCCAGTCACCAAGCCCCAAGAAAAGAATAATATGACATAAGAAAGAACTATGAAACATGATTCAATCAAAAAAATAGACTATATCTCATAAATTGTCCCTTAAGTAATCGGAGATGCATGAATTTATTGCCAAAAATTCAAAGTAATCAGCTTCAAGAATCTCAGTGTACTACAGGATACACAAATAAATAGCAGAGGAACAAAATGAGAATATCAACAAAGAGGTAGAAACTATTTTTAAAAGATCTAAATAGAAATTCTAAACAGAAGAGTGGGATAACTGAATTGAAAACTTCACTAGAGAATTTCACTAGTAGTCTTTATTTAGCAAAATAATTGGTAAATTCAAAACCAAGTTACTTGAAATTATTGACTCAAAAGAACAGAAAAAAGAAGGAATGAAGAAAAGTGAAGAAAGCCTAAAGGAATAATAGGACATCACTAAATAAACCATTGAAGAAGCTCTGGAAGAAGATGAAAGGGTAAAGAGATAAGAGAGATTGTTTGAAGAAATAATTGCAAAAATTTTTCAAATCTGAGGTGGGGGATGGATATCAAAATCCAAGAACTCAAGAGAGTTCAACTAGGGTGAATTCAAAGACAAAATGGATTCGGTCTGTCTGTCAAACTCTCAAAAATTAAAGTCAGAGAGTCTTGAAAGCAATAAGGCAACAAGAGAAAAGTAACTGGATAATGTACAAGAGAACCCCCACAAGATTGTTAGCAAATTTCTCAGCAGATATGTTAAATGGCAGAATACAAAATCATGACATATTCAAAGTAATGAAAGAAAAAAAACTGCCAAGCAAGTATACTATATCTAGCAAATAATTATTTCACAAATAAAGGAGAAATAAATAATTTTCCAGATAAACTAAATTGAAGGGAGTTCATCACCAATAGACCCTCCCCACAGAACATTCTAGAGAAAAAATCCTTCAGCATGAAAATGAAAGGATCCCAGACAGCAACAGAAAAGTGTGCATCTCTCTGGTCATGGCTAAAAGATATACAGAAACTTGAAATACTGTCATAGTGGAACATAAATCACTTTTAAGACTGGTATAGAATTTAGAAGTTAAAAGCATAAACACTAACAATAATTATAAAATTGTTAATAGATAAATATAAGAAATATGTAAATTTTGCCATAAGTAAAATAAATGAGAGCTATACAGAAGCAGAGATTCTTAACAAAGATAGAGATTGCATTATACTCAAATTGCTATGAATTTTAAATGGATTGTTCTAACTATAGGATAGTTAGGGAGGTGTAATCATAAATATTAATTTAAGATACACAAAAGAAGAGAAAAAGAGTAATATCAACAACAAGACAGAATAGGAAGCTCTGGACATTCCTTCCCCAAGACACACTGCTTCAGCAGTAATTCACAGTCAAGTTCACCTCAGGAGAACAGTAAGCCAACTCAACCCAGCAAGGAGATTCAAGACACCCCCACATTACAGACCTTGCCCTTGTTCAGTGTCGTATCATTAGGAAGAGACTCCCTAGCCTCTGTTTTCCTTTGAGGGAAAGAGGGATTGGTTTGTATGTCCAGGATTCCAGTTTTTTGAGGGGCTTCCCTAGGACTGGTTTTGACATGTCTTTGAGCTCTGATGGGTCTGACATAATCTCCTGGGGGAGAACTGAAGGAGCATTTTGAGCTATGGATGCCACTAATCTTTCTTCCCCCTTAGCAAAGAGCAAGGATGAAAAATCTAAACTCTTAGCTCCCCTTGGTGGTGGGGAGGGGGCGGGGACAAATTAATCCAAGTCTCCAACACCCAAATTTCTTCATGGATGTCAAATAGCTAATAAATGCCTCACTAGACTTTGACATGTCCAACGTAGTCTGGTTGCTATGGAGATAATGGAGATGAATATTTGGGCTGGTAGGCACCATACCTAGCAAACTACAGAATAAGTACAAAACAAAATTGTTCCTTCCTGCTTCTCCGGGTAGAAGAAAACAGTGGGCATAAGCTCCCAAAATCTCAGACTGAACAATAGGTAAGGATGTTCTCTTAGATGAGCCCAATCCATGACAAACAGAAGAAGTACTTTCTTTGTTTAATATGGAGATGACATCAGAGAAAATAAAAACAGAATCAGGCAAAGGTTTCAAAGAAAGGAACAATTTAAGTCTCCAGAAAACCACCTTTAATGAAGCAGTTAAATGATTCACTTGGCAGAATTAAAAATAACTTTCATAAGACTCTTACCAAAGGCAAGAGAGCAAAGTGACAAGTTCAGTGTTTTTAAATTACAAAACAGAAATCATCGACCTAAACAACATGCACTGAAAAATTCACAAGAAGGATCCAACCATAGACTAAAACAGAGGAAATAATAAGCAAATTCAAAGACATATCAGCAGAAATAATTCATAGGAGCATAAAGATAAAAATATTGAGATAAGGTTAACAAAGCTTAAGGGAGTTGGGAAATCAATCTGACCAATATACACACTCTGAATTTCCAGAAGGTAAAGACAAAAAGAATCAGAAATAGTTTCAAAAAAATATTGAGTAAAATTTACCAATTGGATGATATAAATGGACATCTAGATCCCAAAGATACCAAGTGAATTGAAGTTGAATAAATTCACTCTGAGACATATTATAATTGAATTATGAAAAGTCAAAGAGAATTTTGAAAGGATCAAGAGAAAAATGATTTGTCACATACAATGAAACCCTCATAACAATCTAGGTGGATATTTCAATAAAAACCTTGCAGATCAAAAAAGAGTGAGATGTATACTTAAACTGTTCTTTCTTAAAGTTTGGTATTTTATATAGAGAGATACATACTTATATATATGGAGATATAACTAATAGATAGACATTAATACATAGATATCAATATATTTTGAAACAATATCCATGATGAAGAGGTATACAAATTACCCAACAAAATACTAGTGAAGCAAAACAAATAGCATATAAACAAGATCACATAGCATGGAAGTGATATTTATCACTGGAATGCAATTATGGTTCAACATGTGAAAGCCAATGAATGTGATATACCACAATAATAGAATGAAAAGTAAAAATTATATGACCCTTTCAATTGATGGATAAAACATACATGAAAAAATGCAATACCCTTTTTTGATAAGACTTTCAACAAACCAAGAATAGAAAAAGTTATAAAAACAGGTAAAGGTCAAATTTAAGACCCCCGGAAGTCAAGTCATATCTGATGATCAAAAACTGAAGTCTTTTTCTTATTCTTATCACTTCTATTCAATATGGTAATGGAAGTCCTAGCCTGGGGATTTAGGCAAGGAAAACAAAGTATGGCCATATCACCCTGAACGTGCCCGATCGTGTCTGATCTTGGAAGCTAAGCAGGGTCAGGCCTGGTTAATACTTGGATGGGATTCCAAATAGGAATAGAAGCAGTAAAATTTTTCCTACTTGTAGATGACATGATCTCTTGCACAGGCAATCCAAAGCCTACACACACAAGAAAAAAAATTAATAAACTGTCAGAACTCATAACTGGAATCAGTAAGCTTACAGAATATAAAATCAACACATAAGAAATAGTTACATTATATGTTACTAAAAATAAAAATAAAAAATATCTAAAATAGGAAAATAATACTATTTACAATAATATCAAGCTAAACAAAATACCTAGAAATGAGCTTGAATAAGGAGTTGAAAGATTTCAATACTGGTAAATACAAAATGCTGAAAGAAATTAGAAGAAACCCAAACAAATGGAAAGCATCCTATGCTCACTGATGGAAATTTCATATTGTTAAAATCTCCATACTACATATTGTGAACTAATGACTGACTATTCTATCTCTGTGAAAATCCCTAAATTCTAGTGCAGCTTTATTGGAGACAGAGCATGTAGGAGTATAATTAAGGTTAATTGAAGTCATAAGAATGGGATCCTGATACAATAGTTTGTGCCCCTCCAAGAAGAAACACCAAATAACAATCTCTCTCCAATCTTTCTCTTCCTCTTCCTCTCCTCTTCTGTATTTCTGCACACACACATCCCTTTCCCTGCTTTCTGTCTCTCCCTACCCCTACTCCTGTCCCTGTATGCACACAGAAGAAAAGCCATGCAAGGGTGCTATGAGAAGGTGACCATCTACAAACCAGGAAAAGATCCCTCACCAGAACCTGACAATTCTGGCACCTTCATCTCAGACTTGAGGCTCAGGAACTATGAGAAAACAAATTTTTGTTGTTGAAGCCATTTGGTTCATGGTATTTTCTTGTGGCAGCCCAAGTTGAATAGTACACAGATGATAATGAATTTTATAACATGTGAAGTCCTTCTGAAAAAAAGATGATATTTGACTAACAATCTCCTTCTTTGTCATTATGCAGGTGTGAGCAGATCAAAGGCTGCATCTCTAGTCCAAGTCCAGAGCCTACACAGAAAAGTGAAAGGAAGCAGTTGTGTTCATTTGAACAAATTATGAAGCTGATTATTCAATGACATGCTTCCCCTTCTTAAATGTCTTTGAGAATTCGATCTGACCTTCCCATCATTTCCTAGTGCATTAGAGGAAGAGCACTTTGGTTGATATTATTCATTTTCTTCCCTGGCATCAAAGATATTTTTCCTTGTGATTGCTGAAAAGGAATGACCATAAGTCTCCAGTTTCCAGAAAGTGTTAAAACTTAGAAAAGTGAAAAATCAATTTGTAAATCATTATCAAAAAATAATGCTGTGATAGGGATCTCTGGCCAGGATACTCTGCCAAATGGAGAAAATATTTCTCATTAGAAAGAAAAAAGTACACAAAAGGAAACTGTTGGAAGAGACCTTTCAGATCAGCAACCACAGTAATCATAGGAACATAAGAAAAAATCATTGCACATATGATTTTTTTTTTCAATTCTGATACGGAACCCAGGGCTTCCTTCTTGTTAGGCTAATCATCCCTCTGTATCCTTCCTAACCCCTCCAGATATTTCTATTTTTGACATATATGAATTGTTTATTTTGAAAATCTGCCTCACCAATTAGAGTGCTATTTCTGGAAAATAGAAATTAACACATTAGCAGAATACAACAATTACTAATTGGGCATTATGTAAAATTGTGGATGTGTAACCGACGTGATTCTGCAATCTGCATTTGGGGTAAAATTGGGAGTTCATAACCCACTTCAATCTAATGTATGAAATATGATATGTCAAGAGCTTTGTAATGTTGTGAACAACCAATAAAAATTTAAAAAAAGGAAAAAAAAGAAATTAACACATTTTACTCTCATAGTTTTGCACCCTGAACAGTGTGCATTGAAAGGTTCAAGTTTAATGCATACAGGATTGGAAAGGACTTTGAGGTGAAAGTACACTCAGGCAAGCAGGGGACAGATAGGTCACTTTAGGGTTGAGGGAATGAGCACCCTTGGCAATGAGAATGGAAAATGAGATCTCTTCTACAGAAGGGATGTATGTCTTGATAATATCTGGGTAATCTGAGCAAAATCAACTCAAGGAGGGTCATCTCATTGTTACAAAATAGTTTATCTAGTATAGTTTCATCTGGCAAAGTGGAGTGAAGCAAGGGGATTTCCTCCATTTTCCCTTTTCCATTTTATTCTCTAAATCTAAGGCACATCAAGGTGGTAACATTTTGTTTGGTTGCTTAATGTCTATTCAATGAGCCAAAAGGGAAAATAATATAGTCTATTTTAAATTATTTAATGAGTCCTATTAGACCATTTGAGAATTTCTGTTAATTTCATGAACTGATAACTGCCTCACTCTAAGGAGAATAAAAAACTCTTCAGTGGAGAGTACATCTCAATTTTTTGATACTATTTAATAAGATCTTCATACTCAGTTCAAGTTGCTATATCATAGATGGGTGGCTTAACAAAAACTTATTTCTGAGAGTACTAGAGGCTGGAAGCCCAAGATCAGGGCACCATCATGGTTAGGATCTGATGAGAGCTTTCTTCTTGGTTTACAGACAGGCGATCTTCCTGTTGTGCCCTCACATGGCAGAAAGCAGAAAGAAAAGCAAAGTCTCTCAAGTCTCTACTTACAAGAGCACTAATTCCATCATGAGGGTTCCACTCTCATGACCTCATTACCTCTCAAAGGTCTCATCTCCCCGTCTCATCACAAAAGGGATCAGGGTTCTGATGGGGACACAAATAATCAGTCCATAACAAGTTCTTTTCATAGGAATTAGACATTGTGACTGAAAGTTATTCTGCCTGATGGTAGGAATAGCAAAACATAAGCTCAAGAATTGTTATGGGATAAGCTTTACCTCACACATCCAGAAGAAAATAGAAGGTGATGTAAGAGATAATGAAGCAGAGCTTTAGAATTATGGAAACCTGAGTCAAGTCAAAAGAAACTCTTTGTTATCTGATTTTTGCTCCAAATTTATTTCTGAGGTTTGACAACAGCACAGCCTTTGACCAGAGATGTTCTATATCTTATTGCAAACTCATTTCTTTCTTTCTTTTCTTTTTCTTTTCTCTCTCTCTCTCTCTCTCTCTTTTTTTTTTTTTGGCTAGCTGATATTGCAAATGTATTATATACAACTAAATAATCATGCACAAATTACAGATATTATAATGGTATGGTTTTTACTTCAAACACGCACCAAAAAATATCAATAAACCTGGGATCTAAAGTTTTCATATACACAAGTTCGACCAAATAATATTAGAAAAAATGCATTAGAGTTGGAAATGAAAATGTACCATATAAATGTATCATAATATGATACACCATTACACAAAAGCAAGGTTGAAGGGGGTAGTGAGCAGATGCTATCACTTTTACATTTGCTTATTTGGTGCAGACTAATTTGTAATAGAATATGAACCATTAATATTGGATTGCTTTTATTTCCTCCAGATTTCCTGTTTTATCCCATTTGTTAAGACTATGAGTAAATACTCTCTGTTACTAACATGCCCTTGGACATATGCCTATAAGGATTTGGAGATTAGGTTAAGGCCAACACATTTGGGAAGTAATAGTGCTGCCACAAATTAATAATAAGGAGCTTTGAGGCACACAGTGTCAAATAAAACATTGATTCTCTTAATAGTAAGCTATAGGGCAAGTCTCATAACTAAAGTTTGACTGAAAAGCACAATAGATAGTGTTAGCAAAGTAAAGATTGATTATGAAAACAGAAGCTCATTACAACCAATTTTAGGGGAAGAAATAAGGAATAATGTCTGAAACTCTAAAAGATCATCCACTGTGTGTATGTGTGTGTGTGTGAAAAGTACTTATTAGACATTGAAGTGGGTAGTTGAGTTTAGAATTAAGTGTGGAAATGCATGTTAAAGATGTAGATTGTAGTCATCAAATATAGAATCAGTTCATGGCTCTGAGACTGTATGAGACTTCCAAAGAGTGTAAAACAGGAGCAGGGGGAATATTCTGAGGTTGGATGAACTTCAGAGTTTAGAAAGTGAAAAGGTATAAATAAAAATTTAATTCTAATAAAATAAAGAGAAAACTATTTATAAAGCTTATGAATATATGTTTTCTCTCCTTTTCAAAGTTTCACAATGATCTTTCTTTTCAAAATTGTTAAAGCTCAATATTTAAATTTTTGAATAATGTTCACTGATATACAGATTTATATTTGGCTATGCTGTAATGTTTTGATATATGCATACACTATACAAAAATTAAATCAAAATAATTAACGTTCGTTCATCACTTCACATACACTTTTGTGGTGGTAACACTTAAAATGCATTCCCTTTGCAATTTTGAAATGTGCATTATTAGTAACTGTAGTCACCCAATTCTATATAGAATGAAACAGAAACAAAGATTGTCACTCAATGATTAAGCATTACATAAATCTTACTTAAGATGTATAACATGGGGCTGGGATGTGGCTTAGTGGTAGAGTGCTTACCTAGCACATGTGAAGCACTGGGTTCAATCCTCAGCACCTCATAAAAATAAATAAATAAATGGATGTGTCCATCTACAACTAAAAAATATTTTTAAAAAAAGATGTATAACAGTTCTTTTAGTGTTTTAATCTCTGTGACCAAATGATCTTACAAGAATGTAGAGGAGGACAAGTTTACTTTGGTTCACCGTTTCAGAAGTTCACTCCATGTTCAGCCAATTTCCTAGCTCTCGGCTCAAGGTGAAGAAGAGCATTATAGCAAAAGGGGGTGGTAGAGGGGAGCAGATCAGAAAACGGAGAGCTCCGGTCACCAGATACAAAATAAAAACTCCAAAGTCTCACCCAAGTAATCTACTTCCTCCAGCCACACTCTACCTGCCCATAGTTACTGCTCAATTAATCCATATTACTGGATTAATCCACTGACCAGGCTACAACTCTCATCATTTCACTCAACTCTAATCATTTCACCTCTGAAAATTTTTGCATTGTCCCACACATGAGCTTTTAAGGGACACCTCATATCTAATCCAAAACAATAGTCTTCTAATTTTCTCCATCTTTGTTGCCTTTATTTCAAATTTCACAAAGCTATCTGAATATGTTTTCTAAAATGAAACTGTGTCCTTAAAATGATTCGGTTTACCCCTCTTAACTCTAGGAAAAGTTGAATTCCTCATGATGGCACACAAGACTCTTTACCTCTCCCTCCCACTCACCTCTTCTGGAAATATTTTCCACTTCTTTTCTCATCCTCTGAACTACTTAATACTTCCCCTGATGTTCCATTGTAATGTATCAGCAGGCTCAATACAGGGTGTATTTCAAAAAAAAACTCTTCCACCTCATGTGTGCTGACATTTCTGACATCCTTTAGCCAGCCCTGTCTATTTTGAGTTAGATGCTTTCTCACGACCCTTCCAAACATCTTTTAGTACTCTGTATCACAATCACCAGGGTGATGAGGTAAAGAATTCACCCAGAAGAGTGCTTCTCAAATATTTGTCCCCCAGAGGACATTTGGCAATATCTGGAGGTGTCTCTGATTGTCACAGGAGGAAGGTGCTACTGGCATCTAGTGGGTAGAGTCCTAACAGCATCCTACAATGCACAAGGCAGCACCCTTACACCCAAGGATCATGCAGCTTAAACTGTCAGTCATGCCAAGGTTGAGAAAACTTGCACTAGGATGAAGAATCCACATGAGAAAGGCAGAAAACAGTCTGCGGAGATGACCTCATACCTGTGCATTAAGAGGTAGAATACTGATATTATAACATTATATAATACAGAAAATTAGGGATAATTTTAAATGTCTATTAATAGAAGTAATGACTTATGTCTTCCTGCTTGTGGCAGGAAGAAACCCAGTGCCTGACAGCAGTGGAACAGAGGATGAGCAAGGAGGAGAAGGCTGACAACAAGAGGCAGAGATGGCCCAGAACAGAGAGAATTTATCTGCTACCCTGGGGAAAGGAAGTGGTATTTAAAGAAGACATTTAGAGTAGTCTTCTGAACAAGCTATAGAAGCCCCCATGCAGCTCTTACATGTTGTAGAGATCTATGTGGCATTTCAACGCATTTTAGATAGAAGTTATTCCATCTTAATTTGTTTGCAAGCGGCTTATTGACCACAGAGCCTGGGCTCAACTCTACTAAAGCCTATCTATCCTTTCCACAGCATTGTGACCTCCTGGGGAGTCCGTTCTGTTTTACTGCCTTTGAAATCCCAGCAACTTCTGACACTAGACGGCATAGATTACAAACATACTCAATTCCTTACATTCTGAGAGCAAACAGGGGAAATTTTCAAATGGCCAGTGGAATTCTTCTGCTTTTTTTATTTTTATTTGTTCATTTATTTATTTATTTTGGTACTGGATATAGAATTCAGGGACACTGGACCACCAAGCTATATTTACAACTGTTTTTATTTTAAGACAGAGTTTCCCAAGTTTTCCAGGCTAGCCTCAAAATGATGATCCTCCTGCATCAGACTCCAGAAGTCACTGGAATTTCAGGCTTGTGCCAAGAATGACTAGTTTCTTCTGCCTTTCTTTTGGGAGACACTGTCCTTGCTTGGGGCCTTGGATTCTTCTGTCCTGCCCTTCCAGACTGGGCTTCATACCACACTCTCTGCCTGCTCCTTCTACTTTGGTCTGCTACCTGTCGTAACAGATCTGCTCTGTGACTTGTTATACCCACCAGCAGCTATGGGGAAGTGATTATAGGTGCTTCAGAAATATCGGATCTATTCATTCATTTTTTAACTCAGTGGCCTAAGACTTTGAAGAAGATAGGATTGTTAGAGATTCTAATGCTTGGAAACAAAGTATCAATGCTGAAAATATCATACACTGTGGAAGGATATGAAGGAAATACTTTGAAAGCGGGAAGATATTGCAACTCTACCCCTCAAAATTGATTCTTGTTGGGGATTTCCTACAAAGCTAACTGAAAGACTGGTTTAGTCAGCTTTTTCACCACTGTGACCAAAAGACCTAACAAGAACAATTTTAGAAGAGAAAAAGTTTATTTAGGGCTCATAGATTCAGAAGTCTCAGTTCATAGAAGGCTGACTCCATTGCTCAGGCAGAACATCATAGCATCCAGTCAGGTCCTACTATCTTCAGTTACCATCTAGTTAATCCCTGTTGGTGGATTAATCTACTCATTAGGTTACAACTCTCATCTTCTAATCATTTCCCATTTGAACCTCTTATATTGCCTCACACATGAGCTTTTGGGGGACATCTCAAATCTAAACTACAACAAAGACTATGTAATTCAAGGCATTAATTTGTAATAAATATTATAGGCAGTCAAGAAATTACTCTAATCCTATGTGTCTTTTGTTATGTGTTTTTGTGTATCTGTATCAATGTGCATATATGCATAAAGGGTGGGAGACTGATCCACTTGTATTATAGGCTGCATAGTATTTATACACACATAGACATGGACATAGGCATAGACAGATTCATATATTTTCTAACAGCTTGCTTCTAAATTCATCTTTTATTGTGGCTTGTGAGTGAATTAAAATAACCAGGATTTTGAGTTCCAATATTGGATATTCTGTTTGTTTGCTGAGATCTAAGAAATGTGTTTTGTCTGTCTTAATTTTATCTTCTTTCTCTAAAACGGGACAGTCTTTACAGTCCGCGCAGTTCTTGGAAGCATTTTTATGCTTCAAAATATCACACAGTGCCAGGCAAGTACATTAACAAAACATATCACCATTTCAGTGAGTGTGGATAGGTATAAATAGGGCCAGAATGAGAAATTCAAAAATAAAGAAAAGGGATGAGATTTTGTAATACTGGCATATACTGTGACTCAGAATTCCAACTTTTGGATATCAAGTTTAATGGACAACTTTGATACCTGTGCATTAAGAGGTAAAATACTGATATTATAAGATTATATAATACAGAAAATTAGGAATAATTTTAAATGTCTATTAATAGAAGTAATGACTTATATCTAAATGCCTGATGTTCAATAAATAATGTCTTTTATAGATACGAGAAATGTCAGAAGGAGACGGAAATTCAAAAGAGACTTCTACTATCACCCTGCTATGCATTGAAAAATGCAAAGCAAACTGTGCAAAATGTTCAAGTTTCTTATGTCTGAATAGCATGATTATTGACCTTGGTATTTCCAATGTGTTTAGAATCTTCTGGTGTGTGTGTAGGCATCTGTGAGATGAAGACTCCAATTAAGTTCTAAAAATTAAGTTCTAAGTGCTAAACATTTTCAGAGAATATGCTATGCCATTTTCTATACTTTTTGCTAACTTACAAAGAGAATCAGAGTGACAAATTAAGAAACCTGATACTTCTGATCAGCTATTAGCTAAACTTAAATTGACCTGATTATTTCTCTTTATTTGCCTAAATATCAACATTTTTCTCTAAATTTGGTAACACCAAATCTCAACCTCTTTCTCCAATTTACTGGTAAACCCAAGTTTTATTTTCAGAAAAGTAATTTGTAGTTGCCCAGTGAGCTTTATAAATAAGTTATCTTCTTTAATTTCTTCATTTTAAATACTACCTTAGGTTTCTAAACTTCTATATATAAGTGAAAAGTTTGATTTCAATACTTAAGAATGTTAATGATTATCTACTTCTCCTTGGAATCGGAATTGTATTAGTCCCTCCAGTCTCTATTTAAGGTTGTCATTAGTTAAAACCTGCTTTAGTCTCTTCAAATTTCTTTCTTTTCAGTAAACAATGGAAAGGTCTCATATATTGTAGTTTTTTTAAAAACCCCAGAAATACTAATTAATTTAGGTCAGCCTTAAGAAACAGTGACTTAGGACAATTTCCTTTAACATGTCCTTTATATACTTACTTTAATGATTTTTTTTTGAGATATTGGCAATGGAATCCAGGGCCTCATGTATGTTAGACAGGTAAGTACTCTACCATGAGCTATAGCCCCAGTCTCCAACTTGCATTTACTATGTGAGAAGAAAACATATATGACAAATTTTTCATAAGGAATAGAATTCTTGAATTGATAAAAGTGTTCAATGTTTACATCTATGTTTCAAAATAACACTAATCATAATTATTATGCATGATTATTTTTTAATTAGTGTTCAGGCCAACAGGAAAGCATGACATCTGCTCTTCCCTATCAAATATGAAGTCCTTCCTAAGGTACCCAAATACTTCCTATAATCTAAGTTTAGTGACATGTCTATTTAAACAATCCACATTTTTCATCTTCAACATTTAAAATGAAAACATAGGTGTACTATGATCTGTGATGGACTTAAAACGATCAGAAAAATGTGTTCTTCCCAGGAATTTTGTAAAAAATCAAGAAGGGATTAAAACAAAGGAAAGCCATGCTTATCGAACTGTATAGGAATGTAAAGGACATTCTATAATTTTCTCCTAAGCTATTCATTGCTCTAATTCCATTTTTATTACAATGGTCTCTGATAACTGATGAAAGTGTACTATTTAGTTACCTTTCTATGCAAAATGCTAATAATATTGAGATGAAAGTGCAAGCAAACTATAATTCAGTGAATAAGAAGACTGTTTATCTTCTAAAAAATCATACAGGGAACAAAATATGTTTCATTCACTTCCGAAATTATGTGAAATACAATAAAATAGCTAAATAACCCCAGATCAAAAAACTTGACCTTCATCTTCTCCTCCCTTGCAACATAAAATCCATAATGCACATGGGTTTTGAAGATTCAAGCAGAAATGGACAACCTGAAACTCTAACAAGCTCTTGACCTGTGCTGCCCCTTTCTGCATTTTCATGAGAAGATGATGTAATTCATTATTTCCCCCCGATGTATTCAGAGTTCTCGGCCAGCATCTTTGCTATTCATTTATTCAATCTAGAGTAATCTGTGTTTAATAGAGAGCTGGAGCATGTCAGGATGAACAATTAAGTATGATTGTTGTCATTGACAACCAGCAGTTACTGCTAAAAATGTCCCAGGCAGGAATATGAGCACTGAGGTGTTTATTTTAAATAAAGGAGAAGTTTAAAATGAAGTAAGTCTTCTTGATAAAGACAATTAAATGCTACTGTTCAAATAGCACAATTCTCCTTTAGAATAATAGAAACACTAGTCGAGTATTTTACTTTTCTTACCTGCTTGTATTAATTCTTTATGTGGTCAGGGTTTTGATTGAGGATGTGATCTGTAATTATTTGGCATGTCTGCTTCTGCAAGATGGAGTGGGCTTGTGGGACAATCATTACTATAGAGTAAGAAGGGGACTTGGCCATGAAATAGATGAAAAGAACAAATGATAATAAATGTTTTGGCGAGTGAGGAAAATAAAGTAGGATTTGATCATAATTTCCCCATGAAAAAAATCCCTTCTATAAATGTTCCTTTTTCGATCTGATTATGTATCTAAAAGAGGTGTGATATTTATCAGTTCTCACATCCAACACCTGCTTGTCTGAGTGTGTGTGTGTGTGTGTGTGTGTGTGTGTGTGTGTAATCTTTAGTGAAGTCATTTAAGCTGCTGAAATGTGGCTGTGCTTTTGCTAACCCCCAGAATAAGACTACTAATCAAAATTCCCAGTATGGAAATAGAAATGTTTCCAGATGGAAATTTTACAAGGTTGACTTGAGAGCAATATCCAGGAGAAATTCTCATGGATGGGTATAAGCATCTCACTGTGTCCAGGAAACAAGAGGGAAGCTGCCACTCAAAGGCACAGGAGAGTTTTCACTGATAGCATGTAGATGACCACCCTGAGCAGCAGGCTACACCCTAGGCCAGCCACAAAAATACCCTGAGGACCAAAGAGTGGATGGCCAGGACAGTGCAGAGGAAGGAAAAGGACAGATAATGTGTCTCCTTGCCCCACTGTCACAAATCCTTAACAGGATAGGATGTCACACTAACAGGAAACATGTCCAAACACTGATTGGGTTTGGACATATAAGAGATCATTTTCTAGCCAGATTTAACTAAATGTCTGGTATTTTAGCTGGTGTTAATTAAAATTATAGGAGGTTATTAATTTGGACTCAGTTTCTGCACTAGGCCCTATTAGATTAAAACTATAATGGAAGCTGGGCACCCATCCCAGTCATTTGTAGACTAAGGCAGGAGTATTACAAGTTTGAGACCAGCCTTGGCAATTTAGCAAGACCCTGTTCAAAATAAGAATGGCTGGGGATGTAACTCAGTGGTAGAATGCTCCTGAGTTATAATAATAATAATAATCATAATCATCGTCGTCATCATCATCATCATCATCATCATCACAGTGGGGTCATTGATCTTCCAGGAGAGAAATCCAGAAAGAGAGAACAGCCCAAATTCCCATAGCAATAGAGCTCCCTCTGCTTTAATCCTTACCTTCCAAACAACAATCTGAGGTAGCCAGGCTAACCACGTATTTTCCTATTGTTCTCTCCCTGCCCTGGTTACAAGGAAAGTAATTCTGAAATGACCAAAATTCTTTTTTGTCTTTGTTTCTGCTTTCTTGAGCTCTCCTCGGTGTATACAGCCAACCTCTTCTGCTCAGTCCATTGAACTGACTGTATTCTAGGGAATGAAGTGTTTCCCGAGTCCAGAATTGAAAATAAAGCCAATAAAGATCTTTAAACCAAAGCACTGTGTGACTTTGCCAATGATGAAGGTCAAAGTTATTCTTGGCATTGCAGTTTGGCATAGGGCTTCTCAAAAATTAATAAGATTGGGTGTATGAGTGGGAGTAGGTCTCTAGGGACACTTGCTTCAGTTCCCTTTAATATGGTCATTTTCACCTGGGGGTGGTTCCTGTGTCTTTCTTCTGTCAAAGTCTCACCTGGAAGAGATGGTTACAGTTGTGGACAGGCTTCTCAGAGTCACTGCTGTGAGACCATTGGATGGCAACCCTACATTTTCCCTCTCCTAACACTTGTCACTTGTCAGAAGTCTCAGCCTGCCTAGACCCCCAGCCTCTCTTGATGGCACAAAGCAGCATAACCACTCACAGTCCCCACTTTTCTGAATCTGTTTAATCATCCAGCTTTTCAGAAATGGACACTATTAAAGATACATAAAATTTAAGGAAGAGTACTATTGTTTTCCAGTAAGCACTTTGGAATGGTTAAGGAAGTCCCTGAAAAACACTGTATTTCTTTAATCCACGCTGGGTCCTTTACCAGGGATTTTTCCTAGGTAACTCTTTAAACTAATCATATTATATCTTGCCGGAATGTACCGCCTATTGAATTACCAACCACCTTTCAGTAACTGTTTAGCAATAACAAGGTACAATAGAATTTTATTTCAGTGGATATATAGTATTTCTTTCAAACTTTGAACCTCAATCAATCCATGGAACCCAGAGAGTAAATCCTGGAAAATGATAAATAGGTCTCTATTTCCACTTCTGTACTTTCTCCCAGTTTTTACTTTCCATACTGAAGAAAGAGGTGGAAGTATTTTTAATCTGGCTTCATAGAGCAAATAGTAGCATACTCTTATCACTCACATGTGTGCAGACACACACAATCCTCTATTCTGTTAGCTTCTATTTATCACATCTTTTTTGAGGATCAGATCGATAACCAGCACTGTACATAGACGTCCAGCTGTACAAGCCTCATTGTTCTTGTTGGTGATGTTTCCTACGGATCTGTGGTTGAGATTAGAAGCCTCATCTTCCACCTCAGGGAAGAAGCTCTATTCTGCTTAGAAGTACTTTTCTACTTTATTTAAACTTCTTTGTCTTCTTCTGAAATCAATTTTGAACTTTTTTAGAGTAAGGAATATATTTTGTTTTTAATATACCACAACATGCTTTATCCATAGGAGTCATGGAATATAATTGTTAAATAAATGAAATCATTGATAGATGGCAAAGCATCTGAGTTTAGACTACTATAAATTACACCAAAACTGATTGTCCTATAGCTGGGGTTCCTTACTGACAAGTAATTAACATATGGAAAAACTCCCCATAAAAGCTTTAAAGCGATTTATTGCTAGTTTTCTTCAAAAACTTCTCTCTGTTGAATATTCTGTGAGTGGAAAGGGAAAAAAAATAGTTAAAGTATTCTTTTAATGTAAAAAAATACTTTAAAGGTAAAATTAAATCACTGACATAATGAGCTAGGAAAACTTAAAGAAAATAGATCAAATAGAAATAAAATTAAGAGAAAGAAAGCTCTGTTTTGACATGTGCTTTAGATTAATCTTGGAGAAAGCTTGCCACTTCAAGAGCAACATAAAATAATTAAAAATTTTGGTTTGGGGAAGCAGAAGGAAATTGCATACAGGATAGAACTTACATTTGTATTTCTTTTAAAAATATAAATTCTGAGTTCTCAGTATAGATCATACATCTTGTTAATTAATAAGTGCTAAAAATATCCCAAAACCAAAACTAAAGAATTATCTCCTCTTCGGAATACCAGAACTCCCCACAAAGAGGTTAGTAGTATGCAACAAAGTCACATACTGTCTTCAGTTTTCTTTCCTGAAACAGTGCCTAGCCTGGAAAAGCTCAGTAGTAGCTGGGATAACTGAGCAGAGACTCCGAAGAACACATAGACCTCACAGCAGGGAGAGACCCTGAGGCACCTGAAGGAGAAGCAGTTCTTTTTTTTTTTTTTTTTTTTTTTAAACTTAAAAGAGTGTTTATTTTTTTTTATATTGGTCGTTCATAACATTACATAGTTCTTAATACATCATATTACACGGTTTGATTCAAGTGGATTATGAACTCCCGCTTTTACCCCGTATACAAATTGCTGTATCACATCAGTTACCCTTCCATTGATTGACATATTGCCTTTCTAGTGTCTGATGTATTCTGCTGTCTGTCCTATTGTCTACTATCCCCCCTCCCCTCCCCTCCCCTCCCCTCCCCTTTTCTCTCTCTACCCCTTCTACTGTAACCTGTGAGGATAGGTAGACTCATCTCCTCAGGGCAGAAGGCCCTGCTCACTCCTGAACTTGTTTTGGTAACCACTTTCAAGTCTAAGTATTCAGTTTCCATTTGCATTTTAGTCAGAGAGTCTGCTTATCTCTAACTCCAAGGATATACGCTATAATTAATTATAGGCAAGAGCAGAAAGTGAAAGACACTTTTTAAAATTAGATACGTGAATTTGTAACAAGGCAAGACCCCAGCATAATACACATAGCATACTCAGTTGGGAAATTTCAAAGTTCTTAATTGGGGAAACTATTTGCCAAGGTGTGGAAAGACTTAGCAACCCACAGGGATGTAGACACACGTTGGATGGGCAATAGTGGGAAACCCTTTCCATTCCTAGGCCTGCCGGAACAAAGGGATGAGAAGGTGCTGTTGGAATTTGGCTGAGGGTTTTGCATGAAAGAGGGTCTCCATGGTGCGCCTACTGCCGTCCTGGCTGGGTCTGAACTCAAGCAGAGGCAGGGAGGAAGGATCTGATCTTTCTGTCGCCCTCCTGCTGATGCTTTTTTTTCTGATGGTTCTAATGAGGCTAGCAGAACCAGGACCAGAAGGCAAGAGATGTCAGCAGATGCCTCTTGACAACATACTGTGCATGAGAATACTGGTGAGTGGCTATGGAGGAGATATGCTAAGTAGTCAATAGGAAGGGGTGCTCTGATCTAATCACATATCAACCTTTTCCTTCAGAAAGACAAGTTGACCCCGAATTCAAATTCTGTGTCTGTCCTGGGTTTTCTGACAGCAGTCCACACCTGGGAGCAGTGGAGAATGATCCCTGATAAACCTTTGAAGCCATCTCTTGTCGCCTATCTTTACCCATAATAATATATTTCTTCCCCTTTTTTTAAATAAAACCGATTGGATAGATGTGATCATAATTACAATAAACCATGCCTTCTCCAGGGAAACACACAGTGTATATTCAGCATTTCCTACTGGTCCTTGGCATACGATGAGATCTTATAATGAACAGAAAGAACAGGAGGATGCAAACCTCGTACTCTTTGGGTCTCTGAATTTCACTTTATAAATTCAAACTTGAACACACTTTGGAAACTTAAAGGCTAATTCAAGGTTGAATTATTGAAGAATGAAGCGCTCTGTGTTCGGACTTGAGGAAGCTGGGTTCTATTTTCAACACATCCATTAATGGTGCCTTTTGAAATTTTTCTGATTTCCAAATAATGTTTCAAAAGGTAGTTTCGGTCGAAGTTACGAGTAGGCAAACGCAGCAGAGTGTTCCCTTTCACGTAGTCTTCTTTTCATCGACAAATGTCTTTGGTCTGCAATTTGCTTTTGGAAAATGCACGCCGTTTGCTTTGATAAACTGAAAATTCCAGCCTCATGCTGCTCTTTTGGGGGAAAGCAAGAGGCTCTGATGAGAACCGGTAAACAGAGCTGCAACTTGTCAAAAGCACTAACATTTGAAAAATTAGAATTACAGTAATTGGATACATCTATTTTTAAGGGCTTCTGTGAAAATAATCTCCTAACACTATTTAACTCAAAAGGTTTTAATGTCTGAGTTCTGGTGTTCCAGGTCTACCATGCAGGGCCAAATACATACCCAAGGCAGGGGTATAGAGAACCCCTGGAGAAAGCTGAAGAGAATAAACAGCTGTCCACACCTGGGGGTCGAGGAGAGGGCTTCATGGGAAGGAAGGTCACGTGGTTCCTAAAGGGTACTTTCTTCTCCTCAAAATTGCACAGAATAAGACGTGACCAACATGCCAACGTGAGAACCTTTTCTTTCCCATCTCTAACTTTGTTTCATGTTATTCTCATTTGGAACTTTCCCTTTACAAACCATACAGATTTTAAGGGCATTTTTTCTATTTTAATTCTCAATGATTAAATACTCAAAATATTTCACCTTGGCCCTTAATATGTTTGGATCTGACCGTTGTTACCTATTTAGTTCCCCACCCCTGCAAGATAAAGCATTACTTAGTAAAGAGGTACTAAGACACAAACTTTTTACATTCCCTCAATATTTTTTGTATTCCCTCAATAGCTCCTGACCCACCTCATGTCATCGTCACTCACTGTCAACTCAAATCCAGTGCTGAGGAAAGAACATCATCAGGCCCAAGATCCCTTTGCCTAGGTCACAAGTTGACTTCATTTTTAAAAAATCAAATGTTCTAATCAAAAGGAAAAGAACAGAAGCGCGTGGGACATCATGGAGCGCTTCTTACGTCGAATGCCATGATTAAGCTCTCACATTTCTCCTTTCACTTAGTATTTAAAACCGTGTCTTTAGGACGGGTGTCATCGCCTACATTTCATGGATGAGAAAGTCAAGATTCAGATGGGTTCAACAACTTGCATGAAGAGCCCTAGTGATTCAGCAAGAACCTGAAATTCTAACCAAGCCCCAAGTCCATGGTGTCTCCCTGCATTCACCACATTCTGCTACCCCAGCCAGACTCTCCCTTCTAACTCTATCTTACATACCAGGAAACTGAAACCCAGAGCGGATGCAGATCCTATAAAAGTCCACATGGCCAATTAGGACTGACTCTGAACTGGGTCTCCTAAAGCTTTCCAGATGCCAGGCTGTCTGTCCCCCATAGCCAGCACAGCTAAGGCCAACCTCAAACTTACTCCACCAGGAAATAAGAGATTTTGCTGCACCAGGAGACTTCCAGGTTCCTCGTAACTTACCCATTCCCCTTGGATTTCTGCTCTGTCTTCTCAGTCCTTGGGTCACCCTTGTTCTTCTCTATGTACACAGTCCCACCATACCACTGAGTTGCTGAGTATGCTTCCTGCTCCCTATCTAACAGTTTATTTTGAGGATCTTGCTGGTGCCACTCAATAATTGGAGGCAAGTGAGATTGAGCAGTCTCTCATTTCCTAGCTTCCAGGAAATTATAAAATCAAGTCCCAGTCCAAATTCTGGGACATATACAACATTTATGAGCAAGCATGCCGGCTTAATGAACTACACACATTTTAATTTGAGGCCTTAAAAATACCTTGCTAGGAAAGTTCTTTGAAAACGAATGTTGGAATATTTTCATTGTTTTTCAGTGAATCATCTCTTTGCATACTGTGACCAATAATCTTCTAAAAAAGCATCAAGATGAAAGATTGCTTACATGTCAAAGTTTTCATTTCGTTTCTAAGGGTACATAGTACAGTAGACACTAGATTTGTTGTGATGCTTATTGCTTTAAAAAGTGGGGAGTACCTAATCCACAGGTATTGGATACCAAAAAGTTCTCCAGTGAATACATATTTATTTCATGGCCTATTATCCCTACTTAGTCACCTTTCTAAGAATTGAAAAATAAAGGAGAAATACAGTGGGCCCTTCATATTCAGAGTTTTTGTGTCTGTGAATTCAACAAATTAAGGATCAAAGATTTTTTTTTTTTATTTCAGAAAGTTTCAAAAAGCAAGACCTGAATTTGCTGCATGCTGAGCACTCCACTGAAACTTCATATGAAGTGAAGTATGGGCCCATCCTGCTGTAGCCTCCCACCACTGCACACTCCCACTGTCTCTCCAGAGCTGGTTGGAGCATCGTTTAACTTGGGTCTCAAATGTGTACTATGCAGTTAGGCCTCTGATGGGTGCATCTGATTGAACACTGTCTTTTATTCTTCTTATGATTCCCTCAACAGTACAGCAGAACAATCATGTACACAGCCCTTACATTGTATTAAATATTATAAGCAACCTAGTGATGATTTAAAGTACATAAGAGAATGTGCGTAAGTTATATGCAAATACCACACCATTTTATATACAGGTCTTGAACATTTGTGGATTTTTGTGTTGTAGGCAGCGGGGTTGAAACCAATCCCTGGGAGATTACAAAGGATGATTATACCTGTAGTAGCCACCCTTGGATTATGGGTTTTCTGATTAAAGGATGGCAAATCTCCCTGGCATATGACTGAAACAAACTAATGCATGCATCCATATCATAAGGCCTGAGATGAAGTGGTTAAAGATAAATTATTGCTTGCACTCTATTGACTCACGACTTCTGTTGGGCTATCATGGCACTCTGCTCACTAACTGCCTCTCATCTTTACCTGATCTGCAATATGGGTCTGTTCCCAGGACTCTGGCTTCAGCACCCTATAGGCTCCAACCTTGCCTCACTGTAGACCCCCTGGACCAGGACTTTCTGGATCTGCCTGGCCCAATTTTCTCCCAGTCTCTGTTGTTCTCTCCCCACTATGACTCTCACTAAGCATCCCCAGATCTGTGTTCTGTCTGGTTGGGGGCAATGAAGCCCCAGATTTCAGCCAGGTTTCTCATATCCCCATGTTTCTCTTACTGAACACAAAATCATCTGCTGGGAAAGAGATGCAGAGGACAACTTGGTTTGATTCTTCTCGGAATGTGACCTTCAGCGGGAATTCAACTCTCTGATCTTTATCGTCACTTCCAACCCTGACATCCCCAGTTCCCTTACTCCCTTTTGTAACAGTGTCATTGAGAATACTAGATGCTCTGTCCTAGTTACCAACTCTGATTATATAACAGAATTTCCAAGATACAAGATGAATGATAAAAAGGGGGTATAAGAGTAAAAACCTGCTTCAATTAGTAATGATTCATTATTCAAGAAAGTTTCAATACCAGCAAAGACTCTTCAGGACTACAAAGCTCCTGAAGTTAAGCTGAGGAATTGGCCAGATCCTCAGATAAGGAATGGGTGAGCAGGGGTGCTGAAGAGCCACCCTTTTGAACAAAGCAGCCACATTCCCGTCTAGTAGTTTATCCTTCCCTCACCAGAATGGTGCCTAGTCTTCAAGACCTTCAATACACAATCATGGTGTTTGATGTGAAAACTCATTATTTTAGAAATGCTTTTGAACTATTTCAATTGAAAAATAATATAGCACAAACAAAATACTGCAGTTGGTCTACAGCCCTTGGCTTAACAAGAGTACTGGAATTTTTAGAGAACCTAAGCTGACAAGGGTTAAAAGACCATAAATATGAGAGCAGATATATGAGCCTATTTTCAGGATGATATGGAATTAAAACCATTTTGTATAAAATCCTTTAAAAATAGTTTGCATCTACTAACAATATACTGTACAAAATTCAAAGTAGAAGACACTTTGTTTATGATATCTAATTTAATACACATGACAACTCAGAAGATGGAAGCTACTGTTTCCATTTCACAAAGAAACTCTGAGGGGCAAGTGTGAAGTGTTTTCTGACACCGACTATCAATTCTCCAATTCTCTAATATGAACTGTGTCTTACAATTCAATTCAATTCAATTCTGAGAAGACCCAGAGTAGGAAACAGATCCTAAAAATTAAAAGGCTTGGTCCTTTAACTGCCCCCACTTCAGATGTCAATTTCAGTCCCAAATCACTCATACTTCTGTCCAACTGTCTGTTAACCTGGGACTCCCATGATCCCCTCTATAGGTTTAATAATTTTTCTAGAACAGCACAAAGAACTCACAAAAACACTTTATTTTTGTTTACCAGTTCATTATGAAAAGTACAGCTCAGAACAGACAAATGGAAGAGATGCATAGGGACAAGTTATAAGACAACGAGTAGTACAAAGGTCCACCACCTCTCTAGATGTACCTAGCAAATGGCTGTGTTCACCAACCCAAAATGTCTCCAAACCTCATTCCCCAAGAATTGTTGCAGATCTCAAGTTGAGCTGTTCCACCTGACTTCCTGAGGGCGGGGTTAGAAGTTCTAGTCTTATAAACACTTAGTGTTTCTGGTGACTGTTCCCATCCTGAGCCAATTTAGAGCCCCATACTAACTTATTTTATCAGCATAAACTCAGGTGAGATGGAAACAGGCTGATTATGAGTAACAAATGACATTCCTATTCCTAGAAAATTCCAAGGATTTTAGAAGCTCTGTACCAGGAACCAGGGATAAAGTCCATATGCATTTTTGCATTATTATACAGTAATTAACTTTTCCAGCATTTTATAGATACACTATACAAGGACTTGAACAAACAAGTATTTGGGTCTGTTAAAGGAAAATCTAAGATGAGTTGAAATTAACAAAGTTTATTTGAGCACAAGAAAGGTTCTGGAACTAGGCAGCACAGACTGCAGTTAATTCAGAATACCCCACCCAACCACGTCTTGGCTAAATTTATCGCCAGAGAAAAGGAAGTGACATACAGAAACAATGTGAATGGCTGCAGTCCACATTTGCCTTATATGACATGGTATAATCAGTCGCAGCCTGTGATTGGCTGACACTCTGCTGCTATGAATAGCTGAGACTCCGCTGTTACAAGAATACGCCCTTAAGTCTGTTGAAGTTTGTTTACATACTAAGTTGGGTTGCACTACATATGGATACAACTTGCATCAAATTTTATCACTCAAGTATGGAAACAGACTTAGTCCAAACTTATCAATTTAATAGATCTATGTTCTCAACCCAAGGTCTGACTCACCCAGTTATTTTAGTCACATTTGTCATTGATATTTTTCTCAATAGTTACTACTATGTGTCAGCATCTGCCCTACTTTACTATTATTACAGAGCTGTCATAAGGGATTCCTGTAATTTCTGTCCTGGAAGGGAAAACAAGGGTGATAAAATGAACATCCTGATTATCTAAACTGGATCTAGTATTAAAAGTTGGGGAGCTGGGACTGTGGCTCAGTGGTGGAGCATTTGCCTAGCGCGTGTGAGGCCCTGAGTTTGATCCTCAGCACCACATAAAAAATAAAGTGAAGGTATTATGCCCTACTACAAGTAAAAAAAAAAAATGTCCTTTAGATTGGGACTTTTCTTTTTCAGATTAGGACCTAAGATAAATGGTGTTTGGTTTATTTGCTTACTGTAATGTGAGACTATCAAAATGCCAAAAATGTTTCCCAAAGAATGAAAGGATTCCTAAGGGCTCAATCATCTGAGCAAATTCAAGAACTTTTGCCTTTGAGAGTGTATAAAGTGATAGACACTCTTGTGTCCTGCTCTAGGGCCGGAGACAACCACTGAAGGGAGAGGGAAATGTCAATGCTGACAGGAGAGTACTGAATTATCAGTGGCTCATTTTCAATCGCCCTTGGAAAACATGTTTTAGGGAGGCTACTTCTCCCAGACATCTAAATTGTTTCAGAAAGTGGCAGGGTGGGGTGAGGGGGCTTCCAAATATCCAGTCATGGTGTTCTCTCACCTAGTAGAGAAGAAGTAGAGACCCTTTAAAAAACATATAATAAGGTCTCCCATGTTCTCAAGGAGAACCGACTATGTTCTTTGATTTCATAAAGAACGTGTTTGATTATGGATCAGACTAAACAGGATCTAGCTCAAATTCTTTCCACTAGCTTTTATGTAACTTTTCATAGGCAGTTTTCTTTTTGTTGAATGAGAGGATTAGGTTAGATGATAGTAATAGCTACACTGGTTGAAACAATAGCTACGATTTACCTGCCACTTTGCATGCATGATCTCATTAATCTTAACATTTAGATGAAAATTGTGTATTATTCTCTTATATAAGGAGTTAAATTACTGGCCCAGAATTATATAAATACTAATTGCAAATCCATAGCTTTTCCAGTTACTCAGTTGGTCATACTCCAACTTTTTGTATAATCTTACTACTGAAGGTAAATTTCATTTCCACTAAAATCTCTTCCTTTTCCTGAGATTCATTATGATGTTACAGAAAGAAGGGAACGATAGCAATTTGATGTATATCTATAGACCTACTATTTTCATTAACCATTGTGGTATTCCATGTGGTACCATTGTGGTAGTCCATGTATCCAAAATAATTATATATTTTTTTAACATTCCCACAGTGAATGCCAGTGGAGCTATGGTGAAAATATTTTTTTTCTTATACACAAATATGTCTTTGTTTATCCCAGGGATAAAAAGAGAGTAGGTGCCTCTAAAATTGTTTTGTTTAATTTTGATAATCTGATGTAACCCAACCCACTCGGTTACACACTCAAGTCTTGTTCTACTTCTCCTCTGTACTTTTCACTCTGTTGAACTCCCCCACTGATCTGATCCCAGGGTCACCCTGTGCCTCCCTGAGTTTTTCTAGCATCTCACAGGTACCTGCAACTCCAGGGCCCAGGACAGCAGAATGCAAGAACAGGGCATCACGACATCCCACCAGGCAGGCTGCACAGGTTCTCCGTCTTGGCGCTTTTAGCACAGACTAAAATACCTGTGGTAAAATGTTCCAACTGGAAATAAACCCTCTAAATAATCAATAGACAAGGGTGGATATTAATAACTTTGAGACGGAGAGAAAACCTGAATAAACCTGAGAGCTCACTTTCTCTTGGTTCCTTGCTTTTATCACCAACTTTAGAGGTCACATAGCTAAGCAGCATATTGCCATTAGCTTTCCTGTGCATGCTCCTCTGAGGTGTGGGTGGCAAGGATAATGGCTACCTGAGCTGTTTTTCAGAAACTTGGAGAATACTTTTGTCTTTCTCAAACCATATGTAACCACCAACCCTTCACCCAGGCCTGAGAAGCTGTCTGATGGGTGACCTTTGGATATCAGAGCACCAAAAAACTCCATCCCCAGAGCATACTGATGCCGCCATTCTCTGAACTTGCCTCCTAGGAAGATCCATAAGTTTGACTACACAACAAATTACCAGGTTTCTTTATCTCCTAAGTACTCCTACCCCCTATCTTCAGAGATGGTAGGATTGAGACTTGCTCCCCAATCTACACACATCCAACCACCTAGTGAATAAACTTTCTCTCTTGAGAAAAAAAAAATCTTCATTTTACTGGCTGGCATACTACATGAAAGAAAAAAAAATGGACCTGTCCAGTAATAATTTCATGTAACAAAAAGGGCATCTGGGGTCCATGGCTTGAGTAGTTCATTTATTCTGTAGAAGTCACAGTAATCCTAAAATATGCTTCCATTTAAAGTAATTAAGCAAACGCACACACAGGCACTTAAGGAATAATGAGATTTAAACAGTAATGTTCTTTTTTTTTTACTCCTGGTGCTTTCAACAGCCATTATTCATACATATTTATGTTACTAAGAGGCATTTGGAATATCTACTTCATTCTTAATTTATCTGTTCATTAGAAAAAGAGAGTGCAGAGAGACAGAGCAAGAGGCAGATGAGAGCACCTGTGTTTTGTGGGGTCATAAGGTAGATGAAGATGAAGAAGAAGACCTGGAATCCAACGCACAACCTTCCCTTTCACACGAAGGGTGCACCTTGCACCTTTTTTTTCCATTACATTTAATGCCAGCAATTTCCTGTGCTTTCACAAAGATGTCACGCTGCTATGGCTGCCTCCTTCTGGAACGTGGGAGTAGTATTGCTCCTTACTTTTCACAGCCCCCACCCCTAACCTAATCCTAGTATCTCATCTTTCAGGTTTTATTTAACCTAATCTGCTTCAGGGTGGGTCTCCTCCAGGGCAGATAGAATTCATCTTTTCCAGGGATTCCTACACATTCGCTGACACCTGGAACAGTTGGCATACTGTGTGTGTTTACTTCACTGGGCTCTCCATCACACTGTGAGCTGCTTGAGGGCCGTGACTGTGACTGTGCCTTATTCTTCTTTGTGTTTGTTTCTTTTAAACATGGGACCTAGTTATTGCCCCCTAGCATATGCATCAGGCTTCAAATAATACATGTTGAATGAACAAAGGAAGGAATCATTAAAAAGCTTGCAGCCTAATGCCCTAAGGACAGAGAAATGGATAAACAGAAATGGAATGACAAGCTGTCAAGGCTTCTATGAAGGGGCACTCTATTCACAGCTTCAGAAGGGCTCCTCTCACCCATATCTTCACTTCCATTTCACCCAGGTGAATTGCTCAACCCAAGTCCTCAGAAACACTCCTGGTTTCTGCCCAATAGGAAATTCAATGCAAAACCAAATGAAGGAGGAGAGAATCATCTATCAGAGGGAAAGCCTGTGCAGCCTTGGAGGAAACATATGACATTAAACATGGGGCCAGGGTGTAGTATTTTGGAGAGGGGGACAGCAATGGTGGAGTATGGCACAGGGATATTTGGACAGAATTCAAGTTCCCCACCTACATCCTAAGAGAGAGGATGAGGAAGACCCTTACCATCCTTGGAGATTTTCTCCCTGAATAAATTCAAACTAAAAAGTATTCCAAAAGATTACCTAGTGTTTTGTTTTGTTTTTGTTTGTTTTATTTTGTTTTTCCTACATGAATTTTCCAATTTATTCCCATGTCTCTGTCCAGGACAGTTATGAGCCTATAGCATAAGGTTGATGCTTAGGGTACAGTCAGGGGTTTGGGTGCAAGAATGCTACCACTTTCCCCTTCTTTTCCATTTTGTATAAAGGAAAATATATTTGCAAGGACACTGTTATAATTTGGATATGAGGTATCCCTCCAAAGCTCCTGTTAATGCAGGAATGTTGAGGTAAATGATTGGATCGTGAGTTTACAACCAAATCAGCCCATCCTGGTTTGAATGGACTGACTGAGAGGTAACTGTAGGAAGATGAGGGGCAGCTGGAGAAAATGGGTCCCTGTGGATGTGCCCTGGAGGATGCATCTGTAATATTGTTCACTTTCTCACTTTCTTGCTTTCTCTGCTTCCTGACCCAGCAATCAGCTGAACAGTTTTCCTTTGTGGGGCTCTTTCCTCATGATATGCTGCCTCACCTTGGGCCCAGAGCAATAGAGTCGTCCTTGCATGGACTGAAACCTCTGAAACCTTGAGCCCCAAATAAACTTTCCCTCCTCTAAGTTGTTCTTGTTGGATATTTGGGTCACAGTGATGCAAAAGCTCACTAAATAGACACTATGCATGGACACTAGCATGATAGCTAAATAAAAATTGAAATTAAAGCAAACACACACACACACACACACACACACACACACACACATACATACACACTAACACAAGTACTCTTAATACTGGGCCACAGCCTGGCTAATACACTCTGACCACCTGGAGCAGATCTCTTCCTAACAGAGCTACAGCTTAGGTTCAGGAATCTGGGTAAAGCTTCCTACTTTCTAATCCCTGAAATCTGGACCAGTTAGATATATGGAACTGTTTTTCAGACAAATGGCCTGTGAGCAAGAAGACTCACGCCCACTGTTCCAGTGTGTCAGGAAGCCGGAGCAGGAAGATGACGTTCAGCTATGCTCTGCACATATGGGCCTAAGATTTGCTTTTCTCTTGGAGCTGAGGAACACAAGAGCAAGTCAAGCAGACACACTGGCCAAAAGTGAACTTGAAGATTGGGCCTGCCATGTCCTCCTGCACTCTGTATCCACAGACTAGAAGACGGATTCCCAGTTTCTCAAGCTCTGCCCACTTAGATTGGGAGCTTTGCCTCTTCTTGGAAAAGATGTCTAAGAGAAGAAATAACAGGGAAGAGAGTGTTTCCTGCAGCTTCTCTATAGACAGAGACAGGAAAATGGGATGAGGAGAAAGATTTCCTTTTACCAGAATTTGAAAGCATCTTTGGGGCAAGTATGTAACTTTTCAAGACTCATCCCACTAAACTGCAAAATGGGGAAAACAAAATTTCTTCGTAGAATGGTTGAGCCAAGTAAATACGATCGTTTGAAACCAATTGTAATATGAAGTAGATAAAATGTTATTTTTATTGCAACATACAGCAGTACCTCAAGTTTGTAACTCAATTTGGCAATGACCCTCTCTGACTGCCAAGTAATGATATTCAGTGGACATTCTTTTTGAATGTTCCCTCCCTCCTACAGTGTCCATCCCTGAGTGTTAAGTCTACACTTTTCACGACTCTGTTCTTTGTGCCCTAGAACAATGCTGGCACTGCCCCAAGCCAGGCATGCTTTGGGAATGCCAGTGCATGGGGAAAATGAGAGCAGATGCTTCTTGATTCATGAGAGGTTATATCTTAATAAACTCTTCATGAATTGAAAAGACTGCTAAGTCAAAAACACACTGAATGCACAAACATCCTAGTTCATCAACACAACATGCTGGTATTGATGGAGCTCCCCTGTAATCATGTGGTTGACTGGGAGCTGTGGTTGCTGGTGCTAATGTCACAAGAGAGGATTGGACCAAATGTCACTAGGCAAGGAAAGCATTCAAATTTTAAATTACAAGTGCAGTTTCAACTGGATGAGAATCACTTTCCTACCACACAGAATAATGTCAAAAGTTCCTAAGTTGGGGACTGTCCATACAGAAAACAAAATAAATTTTTGATTTGTATTATCAATTCTCATCTATGACAATAACTTTGGCAAAAAAAAAAGGATGAAAAACAACAACTTGGACTTCTTACCTCCTTAGCCAGCTTACAAGAACTTGGAGAACATACACTTGGAATATAAATGGACATCAAGGAACCCTAACAAAGAACCCTGTTGCTCGAAGGAATAGAACTGTAATTAATGGCAAGATTCATAGAGAAAATAAATGCAGTCCATCTATTAAGTATAAAAGTTTAATAGTTTGGCAGTTCAGAAATAGAATGGCTAACTTACAACATCATGAGCTTCATACCACAGTGAACACAGAATCCTTTTAGAGTGCATGCTTATATATTTGTGCACTGAATATAAGTGTTCCCCTAAGACACAGAAAAACACCTCAGAATAGCTCTAATGAGCAAAGCAGAGATTTTGAATGGGAAGAATAGGTACACATCAGAGAAACTCGAATCAGAAGAAAAGAAAAGAAGGAAGGAAGGAAGAAAAAGTGAAGGTAAAGGAAAAGTCAATTTGCTACCATTTGTACCATTTGTAGCCCTCAACTATACTGAAAATCTATGATGTACAAAGACACATGAAGTTGGACAGTGTGAAGGATCCATTAAATAAATTAGTCAGAAGGCAATTCTCAAGAAATGGACAACCTCGTAGAAGAAAATCATGCTCCTAAACAACATTATCATAAGAAAAGGATATAAATGTGGTACCCAGAAAGTCTTCTGAGAATTAGACTTTAAATTAAAATGGACAAACCAACCTGTTTCCCTCGAGAAAAACAAAATAAGAAATTAATTGCTTCTTGCTTGCAAGAAAACAGCTTTTGATTCAGAGCTGTTCTCATCAGAGAAAGAAAAATTTTAGGAAAAAAAGTGGATTATTTTTTGTTTCATTTGTCTTATGTCATAAACATTGTTGAACCTCAATTTTGGATTGCAACCTCAGAAACACATTTTTGAAGTTATTCTGAATATTTTTACATTAATGAACATTTTCTAACTTAAGTAAGGCAAGCTTATTGAATAAAGGTTGAAAAAATAAGCAAAAATAATAAAAAAATCTATAAACCGTTAAGTTTGTACTAAAGATACAACCTTTACAATGCCATTTAAATGTAAATGAGTATGCATTAATATGTAGTATACATACATAGTGTGAGTAATAAACAATAATATTTTACATTTTAGGAACATAACTCACACACAAATAGAGATATATTTACCCACTAATAAAAATGCTTTATGATATTATCTTTTTTGGATGCAATCTAATACATTTTTATATAGAAAAATATATATACATACATATCAAAATTTGCCATTTTAACCATTTTAAGTGTAGAGCTCAATGGTGTTAAGAACCTTCAAATTGCTGTGCAAACATAATACACTTTCAAAAGCTCTAATTGTTGGATATTCAATTTTTTTCCAAATTGTTATTACAAATAATGTTACAATGAACTTGCTAATAGATGTGTATATTTCAAATTATTTTGTTATAGATTTTCCATTACTTATGTACCAAAGCATACATGAATTACTAGTTCTGTATATTCTTAGAAACAGTATTTCTATTATGTTTTCTTTATATATCTGACAGGAAAAAAGCAGTATTTCAATACTGTATTAATTTACATTTATTTATTTTCAAATAATGCTAAGTGTTTGCATATTTGTATTCAGAACATATCACAACGTGCATATCTTAGTTTTAATCCATTTATTTTTATGTATATGTGTGTGTGAATGAGAATTCAGTGCTTTTTTTAGTGTAATATAGTTTGCTAAGATTTATCATGGGAACTGGTTAGCAGTTACTTTTCAAAGAGGAATTTTCAAGTTGTTCTGGTGTGTGTTTGGGGGATACATGTTTGAGGGTTTTCATATGACAGTCTGCAGAATTACCCTGATATCTCTGAAGGTGTGAGCTCACCTAAGAGCATATCCTTTTTTTTTTTTTTTTTTTGCTTTGAACTTCATCCTCCTGTCTCAGCCTCCAGAGCTGCTGGGATTACAGGTATGTGCCACCATGCCCGGCTAGAGCATATCCTTTGACAGGCATCCTCACCATGAAATCAAAGCTGTGTAACTGTCCAATCTATTTAAACCTGAAAGAGCACCAAGGAGTTGCCTAAAAGTAATTAGCCTTCATGTTTTTTTCTATGGGAGAAAGGGTCTGGTTTGTCTGTCTTGAATGATAGTTATGAGTATAAGAAATTAGAAAACTGAGAATTATGGATGCATGGAAATTCAAATTTTAAAAAAAAGGAGATCTTAAGCTCATTTTTCCCTTACCTCTTCACTTTAGGTATTCAGACAGCTCAAGGTTAATGTCACTGCTGTATTCTAACATGACACTTTGGTGGACAACAAAAATCCAATTTAGTCTTTTTCACAATTTCTATTTTCTATTTTCCTCCTTTTAACTGGAAGAATGGACATTTTTGTCTAAGTTTCCCCTCCCCCACATACACACAAAGCTACCAAGAAAGTAGTTAGCACATACTGCTAAGGAGAGTCAGGGATGTCAGGAAGTCCTATATAAGACATTTCAGCCTCTCTATCAGTTGTCACACTTATGGGAATCACTTGTCCTAAAGCCATTTTTATGTTGCTTTTTGTTTTTCCTTCTGCTATTACAATTAACTCCCAAGGATCCCTGTTAAGGGCTGCTTCAGATGTAGCACATCAGTAAGGTGGTTTTCTAGACATCATAAACATAAACACACAGATCCCAGCACCTAAAAATTGACAACGCTTACAACAGGATTGGAGGGCTAAGGAAGATGGATACACAGATGGTATCTGCCAGGGCCAAGTCCAGTTTTTCCACCACAGTGAAAAATCATTACAAAAGTGTTTCATATTTTCCTCAAACACAGTTTTACTATAAATACCACATATGGAATTTGGTTGTCTTGATATTATTTTCCACTCATATTGTTGATATCATTGTTAAAAACATTTCCATCATTTTAAAGGCTACACAGTTTTCTTCTTGACTGCTTTACTAGAGTGTATGTAACTCATGTTCATCTACCAGCACATCCCAGCAAAACAGTCTGATGAGAATCCTTGATAGATGAGCTGTCAAAGTGTGGTTAATTTTTTATTATATATGTATGTATTTTTACGACAAGTAAGGATCATACCATTATAGCTGTATCTGCAACTAGAAACATGGAACTGAATATAAAAAAATAGGAAAAAAACTCACATCAATTGGAGACTACAGAAAGATCAGACATTTATTAAGGCACTTGAAGATTTCAAAAAAAAAATAACTACAAAAGAAATTAAACTGTTCACCTCAGGAGCAACTGAGATAAACAGTGACAACATAAAAAGCATAAGACGTGTTATTGACCAAGTCCTTTATAATTCCAGTGTTTTAAACTGCCGATAAACACAAATATATTGAGCACTATTCATTTAAGCATGTTCATGTTTCTGTACATCCTTTATTTGTTTTGGGACTCAAATATAGAGTTGAATTAAGGATGACTTCCAGTTTATGGCACATAATTATCATCAGTTCATGGAAGACTTTTTCTCTTACTTTCTTTTCACTCTTCCTGTCTTCCAATCCTGTTCTACATTCCTACAATGGTTCCAAATTCAATGATTTGTTGCACATCCTTAGATAGGTATTCAACGTTGTGAAACAATGGTGTTGATTTTCAGTGTGTTCTTAGGTTATGTAAGGGGGTATTATGCGATAGAACTTAATTCTTGTTTTTTTCATTTATTGTATATACGTCCTTTCAAACTGTCCTGTGTTTGCTAACATCGTCTATATTTTCCTTCCTTAATGAAACCTTTTTATGTAATAAGATCCACCAACTCTTGCCTTTATTAAAATTTTTTATTTGAGGATCTGGTGGACTCTCACTTTCCCCAACCATTAGGCCAAGCCTCAATGACAATTTCCTATATTTTTCTCCTTTAGCTTTAGAGTTTTAAAGATTTTTTTAACGTTCTGTTGTCTACATTTATGTATTGAATGAAAGGAATCAAACTTCACCTTTCTCTGTTAAATGATTTTTATCTTTAACATTTTCCCTACTATATCAGCATGTCCATTCCATTAAGTCTCACAACTGCTATAAATGCATGCTTTTATTTCTGAGCGTTCCATCCTTGTTTTTCAGAAATTTTAAATCACTAGTTAATTGGCCATGCAGACCTCCAAAGTGTTTTTTTTTAGAAAACCTTAAGCTATTGAATAAAAATTACCCCAACTTCATAAAATGAACTGGAAAACCTTAATAAATAGATATTATATAAATGAACATGTTGTATTTATAAGCTTAAAAATTGACACACATAAACCACAAATAAAATTGCATCAATATCAAAGACTCAAAATCTTTGGGCATGGATATTCTCACTATTCTTTTTTCCTACTTCATGGAACAAATTTTGTAAGTTAATAAATAGCTATTCCTTGAAAGTTTGTAGAATTTATTGGTTAATTCTCCAATGACCACTTCAATTATTTTAATACTTACTGAATGTCTCCTGTTCTTTATTTCAATGACAGGTTTTGGCATTTCATATTTCCATAGGAATTTACTATTTCATCAAAGTTTTCAAATGTATTAACATAGAACAACTCAGAATATTCTACCACTTTTCAAAATCTCTTTGGTGTCTTACTTAATTATCGAAAATGGAATTTTGCAGTAGCTCTTTTATTATTGATTTTCAATTTTACTGCATTCTAACCAAAGAACTTAGTCTATAAGATTTCAAGTCTTTGAAACCTATGAATCTTCATTTGTGGCTTACCTGTGGTGATTATTTTCTTTTTTACCTGCATACACAAAGTATTTATTCTGGTAGTATCCATTTACTAACACATGCAAATATAAGTGTATGACTTATTAATTGAGTTTTTACAGTGTTGTACTATAAAAAATATATTCTTGAACTTTATCCCTGGTTCCTGGCAGAGGAATTGAAATTTCTAGAGTGACAGGGGTGACAGGGATGTCTTTTCAAGAAATATTTTGTTTTTGCCCCTCATTCCAAAAACCTTAGTATCCAGAAGAATAAAGTTGAGAGAAGCATCTTTTATTATTCGTAAAATTTCCTTTTGAATTACCCATGTTCCAGGAGGGTGGCACTCCCCAAACTCATAGAAAGTTTCCAAATCTCTCTCTTCTGGTCATTTGTACCCTTTAAAATATTTTTTTTAGTAAATCAATAATAGTAAGTAAATCTCTTCTCTTGGTTCTGAGACCCTCTAACAAATTATCAAACCTGATGAAGGTGCCATGGGAACTTCTGATTTGCAGCCAAGTTAGACAAAAAGTTGTGAGTAAACTAATTATTTGTAATTGGCATCTGAGATGGTGGGGAGGCCTTGGGACTAAGCCCTTAAGCTGTGGTGTCTGTACTGATAATGGACAGTTAATGTCAGAGGCAAATCAAATTGTAGGGCACCCAGTTGGTGTTTGCCAAAAACTGGAGAATTAGTTGTGAAAAAAAAAAAAATACAACACAAGACCAAATCATACGTTTGCTATCAGAAGTGCTTTGTATGAATAGAAAAATCTGTTTTTATTTCTTTTATTTACACGTATTTTCTATAAGTTTAATGTTGTTTTATCACTTGACCTACTGTAATAATTAACCTATCTATTTCTCAAATTTTTCAGGTATCTAAAACATTCCAATCTTCAAACTTAGGCCCATGTATGTTCCTATTATATCTTCTTGATAGCTTTTCCTTCTTATCTCCCCTGGGTTCCATTCGAATGGTGAATGAGCCAATTCTTAGTCCTCTAAGTCACCTGCAGACCCCACATTTCCTGGTCTTGGGTTTGATCACCAATTTCTCCAATCCCCCACACCCTTATGAATTCCCAGCCAGATTCATCTCTTCCAGCTGGTCCTGAAAGCAGTTGGATTGAAGGGGGAAAGGGTAGAGCTGGGTGGATTTTTGTGACCAGTTGTCCCCTGTGTAAACCTTTCTCCACGTTTTATTTTCTCATGGTCACTTAAGCACACTCTATGTAGTATGTGCTTTGATTATTCATAAAAATTCCTTTTGATTCTATATAGTGCAGCATGTGTTTACTGGGCTTGTATTTTGGCCCAAATTCAGATTTGCCAGGAATCAGCTTTCTCTGTTTCTGGCCCCCAAGCCACAGCTGCAAAAAGATTCCTTCTTCCTAATTCCGCAGGCCACCAGGAGAATTGGCAGCATCTTTCCCCACACATATATCTCATGCAGGGCATCCTTCAGGTTTGTCGGTCTCTATATGCTCTGTACCCACACACGCCTCAGGACTCCCCAAAATGTGAGGAATTTTTTTAATTCACCTATCGCTCTACTATGCTCATGGAGGGACCTCTCTGGCTGCAGTACCTTCGAGCCCAGCTGTGGAAGCAGCTGTGCTATTGGGGATTTTTTCCTGATTTTATTATACCCAACCTCAAGTACCCTAGTCTGCTTTGAATGTCCAGTTTTAGGTTCCAGTAAAGTCTCCCCCCATTTATCTTTTGTTCACCCACCTTGTGAAGAAGCTACCTGTCTGCTTTCTTGTTTTCACCCCATGGAGCAACCAGGAATGCAACCTCCTCTATTCCGCCATCTTGAATCTCTCTTCATCTCTTTTTCTATCCCTCCTTTGTATGGGGGATACAAGTGTTAAGTTGGTTGCATTTTAAGCGTTAGGTTAGTATACCATATTCTCTGGAAGCAGAACTTCAGAGAAATATTTCCATTCTCATTTTATATATATGGAAGATTAGGTGCAGCAAATTTAAATAATTTATCATGCATTCCTGAGCCCTTATGCAGGATAGATGGAACATGTGCTATTATGTCTAACCACAAATCCCATGGTCTTTCCTTAGAATTTATATCATACAATACGTAATAGTGTATGATACAGGGATCATTTCTAAGAAGACCATTTGCTCAGTCAATTAAAAAAATCATCTTATTTTTACAAACGCTGAAGCTGGAAGATCATTTCAAATTTGCCCAGCAAAATCAAACACATAGGAGATATTTTCAGTCCCAAAGGTGCGTGTTTTCACTTGGTGGAAATGAGAAAAGTCTGTTGAATAAATGTAAAGAAAATTGTGAGTTTCATTTGCAAAGACAACTCATGCAGAAATTGTATACGTAAACCCCATAAGTGGACACTGAACATTGATAGTCTAGAATGTCTTCAATGATGTGCACAGAGCAAATGGAAATCCCTTGTAACTCCCCACCACTAACAGAATATCAGCTTGCCTTTCAGGTAAGTGTTTCGAAATGCAGTGTCCTAAACAATAGCTCTAACAATAATGTGAAAATATTTAATTTTTTAATCATCACATCATTGCCTATTGTGAGAGTAGGAAGCAAAATTTTTTTAAAACACTGCCTAGTGTATTTGCTGATTTTTGTGGGCTTTTTAAAATTTCTGTGCATTTTCACTTTGGGGAGGAAATGTTTATTTGAAAACAAGGGGATTATTTTGAGTAATTCTTGTGATTCAAGTGGTATTGAGCCTTCTCTTTGTAAGACACCGTGATAGATGTTTGAATGCTAGAGCAGAGACTCTTCCTTGGTCATAGAACAATCAGATAGCAAAGTCCCAAGTTCACAGTCCCATACCTTCTTCATCCTACATAGTTCAGTCTATATAACCAACAATCCACAGCTTTAGTCAAATTATGCTTTCAGAGACTATACCTGTTCCAAAGTACAATCTATAGCTGAACACAAAGAGCAAAAGCAGAGACCATCAATCTATTTACTGTCTTAGTCAATTGAATTTATTGCTCTGAAAGGGACAGAAAATGTCGCAAGGAATGTCCCACTTGTCAAATATTTTGCCCATCATCTTACATTTGTAACTCAACTAATTTGGTATAAATCAAGATGTTGTTATAAGAGATTAGCTTCCCCCCCCCAAAAGTATCCTCACCTTATACTGAAATTGCTGGAGGGAACCACCTCTCAGTGCCCAGGGAGTAGAGTATACAGTACTAATCTAATCTCAGCCTCATCTCCATGCACCATCTCTCCAGCCGATGAATGGCTCCAAGAACAATCTGCTGAGAATTCTCCAGTGGGAACTACACTGTGACTACTGCTTTTGCATTGGAAAGGAACATTACATTTTCTATGTCCCCTCTTATTCTAGATACAAATATAATATTAATCTACTTCCCTACAGATTGTCAGAACTATCAAGAATGGTCTTCTTCTGTACATATGGTGCAAGGCTGCATCGTGTACAACCAGAGAAATGAAAAGTTGTGCTGCAGTTCTGTATAATGAATCAAAATGCATTGTGCTGTTATATATACCTAATGAAAATTAATTAATTAATTAATTAATTTTTTAAAAAAGAATGGTTTTCTCACAGAGTTATTTACATCACTGCCTGTGGTCTCTTCCTGGAAACCCCCTGCCTCACTCCAGACTGATTCTGTAATTCAAAGACATCTTCTAACCAAGACCTCTGTATTTCAGTTACGGAAGTCCAACCTGACAAAACTCCAGTCTGGTAAAGAGTTAAGGGATTAAATAAGATGAAGCTACCATTCATATCCCATTTATATAATAGGCACGATTCCCTAGAGAGCTATTTTATCTTTTTAATACCTCTGAATAGTGGATATTATTATACCCATTTTTAACAGAGAGGAAACTATACCTCAGGGAATTTAATAGTTTGCCCTAGGTCATAAAACCTTTGAAGTGCAGAGACTAGACATGTCCTCAATTTGGGTGAACTCCACCTTCAAGGCCTTCAAAGACACCACGTTGTTTTCCTTCAAACTATAGCGACCATCAGTTGCTACCAAAGAAGGAAACTTAAAAATACATCTCTTGTAAGTTATGTGAATGAAAATAGAAATTCTTCATGAGGTTATCTTCCTTTTATGACACATTGGTTTGGATTCCCATTACCTGGTGACAGAATATGCCTAAAAATACTTTGGAAAGTTTATAATGTTATTAAAAGGCAAGGTATTATGACTACTATCTTTTAAGGTTTAATAGTCTTTGCATATTTTTTATTTAAACAATGATCTCAAATCTATATTGTTGTAGAAGAAAATAATATGGATTTTCTTATTACTTTGCACATAATATGAAGAGGGCTATGAACTATGAACATTCAAAACAGATTGCTTTGAGTTGCCTTATGCAAAATATCCAAGGACTATGTATGTGATTTATAGAATATAAAGTCTATAGAAACCTTGGTAAAATGGAGCAATAACCCAGCTTTGTTTCAAGAATGCTACATATTGTTGATATGTTTAGTAAAAGCATATATAAAACATTAACACTTATGTATTGTTATTACATATATTACTAATAATATCATGCTAGTGATTGAAGCAGGAGCCCAGCTGAAATAATACTACCATTTATGGACTTTTGTGCCAGGAGTTATGTTATATATTGTATCTGTGATATCTCACTGCATTTCTTCCTCTCAGTAATTCTAAGAGACTGGACCTGGGGGCTTAAAGAGGTTAATAAGTACTACATGCAGAGTCACAGAAACAGAAGTTATAAAGTAGAAAGAATCTGATTTCTGGTGATCCACATCTGAAATTCTTCATCAGCTGAGGATTGAACCAAAACCCATAATGTCCATGCTGCTCACAGCCCCAGAGTTTCTGGTGTGACCCTCTTGACATTCTGCTGTTATCTCCAGGGAAACTTTGCAAAGTAAAACCACGTTTCCCCACCATAGGCATTACTTCCTTTCATCCACATCTGCCTCTCACCAACCCCATGAGTGAAAACATGCATCCGGATGTTGCCCAAGGTCAGTGAAAGGTAGAGAATGATGTGAGCATGTTATACCAGCGTGGCTTTCTTACACCCTCTAGAGATCATCTGTTCCAATGGAAAACTTAACCCCAACCATGTGGCCAGGGCATTGTTCCTAAAACACAGTGACATTGTCAACTTCAGATTCTAGGCTATCAGAGCTAGGAGAGACCTTAAGGAATTTTACTATGATCTGTTTTTGAAGTGAGCACTTTGAGTGCTGTTGATGTGAAGGGATGCTCCCCAGTAATTCAGCACAGAAGCATAGCTGGGAGTGGATCATTTAAACTATGTTTTTTATTCTGTTAAATATTCATACCTTTGCATAGTAGAAAATACAAGAATACAAAAACACACGTTTCCCTATCTAAATCCCTTCCATCCCCTATCTTACCTCATACTTCCCATGAAGACAGCACTATGGTAAATATAAATGTGTGTTTTGTTCATGTGTTTTCACTATATATATATATATATACACATATATATATATATATATATATCAAAATATATCTATCAAAAAACTAGATGTCCTGCAGGGTGCAATGGTGCATGCCTGTAATCCTAGCAACTCTAGAGGCTGAGACAGGAGGATCACAAGTTCAAAGCCAGCCTCAGCAATGGCAAGGCGCTAAGCAACTCAGTGAAACCCTGTCTCTAAATAAAATACTAAATAGGGCTGGGGATGTGGTTCAGTGGCCAAGTGCCCCTGAGTTCAATCCCTGTGCCAAAAATAAAAATAATAATAATAAAAACCCTAGGTGTCCTGATTTATGATTTGGATTTACTTAAATGGCTTCATGCATGTCATTATATTACATACCTTGATTTATTACCCTCAAAACTGTACTTTAGGGCTGGGGATGTGGCTCAAGTGGTAGCGCGCTCCTCTGGCATGTGTGCGGCCCGGGTTCGATCCTCAGCACCACATACCAACAAAGATGTTGTGTCCGCCGAGAACTAAAAAATAAATAAATAAATATTAAAAATTCTCTCTCTCTCTCTCTCTCTCTCTCTCTCTCTCTCTCTCTCTCTCTCTCTCTCCCCTCTCTCTTTAAAAAAAAAACTGTACTTTAGCAACTCATGTTACTATATATTTTTATCTATTTTAACTGTGCAATACTACAATGTGTATGAATACAGCAATCCATTTAGCTGTTTCCCGACTACTGCAAATTTGTTCTTGTTGTTCCATTCTTCCTTCTCTTTCTTTTTCTTTCGATCCTGCCCCACATTTGTTCCTTTCTATCTTTCAGTCCTTCTTTTCCATTTTGCTTGTGTACTTATGTGTCCAAAAACATATATCACTCTTTTTTACTTTAGTCTATAATTTATGAAAACACTGTGATTCAGAATGCAATTGTCTTTTCTTATTTCTGCATCTAAGAGTTAGATATTTATTTATCAGAGTACTGGGGATTGAATCCAGGGTGCTCGGCCACTGAGATACATCCCCAGCCATTTTATTTGTTTGTTTGTTTGCTTATATATTTGAGACAGGGTCTTGCTAAGTTGCCCAGGCTGACCTTGAACTTGCAATCCCACTGTCTCAGTCTCCCTAGTTGCTAGGATTACAAGTATGCACCACTGTACCCAGCTTTATGAGTTAGACATATGGTGACTTGCAAAGCTCCTTTTTTATCTATGTTTTACTACTGTGTAAACCCTTACATAACTATACCCCAAATATTCACTCTTTCTGTTATTGGTGGGCATTCAAGCTCTTTCTTGTGGGTTTTTTGTTTGTTTGTTTGTTTTTGTTGTTTTTAGTTTTGTTTTTTTGCCATTATAAACTATGGTGCTACAGACATTCTTGTACACATATCCCAAGGTGTACTGAGGAAGTTTCCCTGAGAGTAGACTAAAGTGATCCATGGAATGTTTATGCTCAGCTGTGGAAGACTTTGATAAGGTAAAACAGTGTAGGAGTTTCTCTATATCACAAGTTGAGTAACATGTTAATTTTTACAATGTGAAGTAAAAATAGGAAGAGTTATAAGAGTGTTAAGAGTGTTAAGCTGTCAGAATTCTTAAATTCTTCACATGTGAGGTTATGAAAATGCTTCTCATTATAGTCTTAGTTTGCATTTCCAGATTTTATTTATATATATATATATGTTTATATACATGCAGTTTTACATAATTATTTATCATTCATGTTTCTGTGAACTTTTCTTCCACAGCTTCTGTTCAGGCTTCTCCACACAATAGTTGCCATGTATTTTACATAATACTTATATCTAACTTTTTCTAATGATGTCAAAATTTATTAAATATCTTGATTTTTTTCTCCTAAATGAAATGGGGAACATAGCATATTTTAATAATATTATGATCTCTTTTCTATCTTCCCACAAAATCTTCTATATTATTTTTGCTTAGCATTTTAGTTCAAGGTTTTAATTCCCTAAATAGCCATGTTTATTTATTTATTTTTTTTACCCTTTCTAGTAACGTTTACCCTATTCTTTTCTCATGATTGTTTCTTGCATTCCATTTCTTGTCTTTAAATTCACTTAGGTTCCCAAAAAAGTCCTGTCTTTTATTAGTATTTGCATCACATTTTAGGGTTTACTGGTAAATTCTCCTCATTATTTGAACGCTTGAATAGATCTTTATTTTACCGTAGCAATGACTGGCATCTCATGGTAGTGATAGTTTGCACCTGCCTTGGGAGACATTATAATGTCACATCACATACCCGAGCATGTCCCAGGCAGTAACGAATCAGAGTGCACTGCCACCACCATACCCTGGCTGCAGGCTGCTATGAGATTTCTCAGCTCTTGTTGTATCTTGGGGCGATCTAAGGTGTTCTGTAGGAGGAGCTGGCAAGGCAGAAATGGCAGTGTTGAGGATAATCTGAGACCCAGGATACAGAAGTTCAAAACCTTAGGGAGTATCGCCATCCCAACACAGACCACAAGAACCAACTGACCACTGGTGAGGAATGTTTTCCATTGATCTAGTCCTTTCCCACTGGTGAGGAATGTTTTCATCCTCCAAGTTCTTTTCATCCTGGAAGATCTTTGGTTTTGCTCTGATGTGTCTAAGTGAGGGATTTCATTTTTTAAAAACTTGATTAGAGCCTACAGCCCATTTTCCACCTGCAGGTCATGTCTTTTGATTCTAAAAACTTCTCAGCTGCTATTATTTTTAGTATCATCAGGCTGCTACTTCACCCTTTCCTTCTGGAACTCTTTACAGATATATGTTCATTCCTCTAAATCGATACTCTGTGCCCCTTCACTTCTCTTTCTTTGTCATTACTTTTTATCATTTGTAATATGTTCCAGGTAAATGCTCACTACCCCTGTCCATGTCTCTAATTTACTTATTTCGTTCACTCAAGATTATCTGATATGTTGAAATTTTTTTTCTATTTTAACAATTTTTATTGTTTGGATTTCAAATTAGATTTTTAATTAGTTTGATCCCTCATATTTGTAGATATTATGGCCCTCTTACTATTTCGAGATTTCATAAATAACTATTTTAAAGTCATTTTGAAATTGCTCCATCACCTTCAATTATCATCTTGGTTGTGTACAAAGTAGCTCTTTTCTCCATGTGAAAATTCAAATTAGTGCAGAAAGAGTGGGTGTCAAAGTAAAAAATATTAACAATAACAATAATAAAAGCAAAAATAAAATATCCATAAATTAATTTTTATCTGAAAAAATAAAGGGAAAAAAAGCCATGATTTGTTTTTAAGGATGAACGATGCAGGTTGTTTTCCACATAATCCATTTGTGAATGCATAGTCCAGGTGGAAGTAATAAGAACATAACGAATCTCTCACCTGCACCCACAGTGACAGCAACCTCCTCCATTACGCTGATACCCTTCCCCAACATCTATCCTCCACACAACAAAAGTATGCCTTTTAAAAACTTAATTTAGTTTACATCAACCCTTTTACCAAACCATTGGAGTTTAATCAATACCCATAAAAATCAAATACCATACAATACTCTTTATGTGTGCTCAGTGATTTTGAAATTCTAATGTGCCAATGAATCAAGTGATAAGCTTCTTATAATGCCTATCCCGACTCAGTAGGTGTGGAGTGGAGCCTGACAGTCTCTATTTCTAGCAAGCTCCTGAGGAGGTGCTGAGGATTCTGCCAGGCACACTCTGAGTGTCAGGATGCCTGTAAACTGGCATCTCCTGTGTCATTTCACACGGTGGCCTCTCACTCCTTCAATTCTATCTTCTTTGGTCTCCTCGTTATGCTGATGCAAGAGAAGCTTGTTGTAGCTTCTAGCTTTTGCACAAATATTGGGAGCAACTTCGAGTCTATTCTATCATTCTTTCAGGACTTTGCTCTGCTATTGCATCCTCAAAGAGATTTCACTCCATTATACACTCCACTATCCTGTGTTTTATGAAGCATTTTTGTCACTGTGACCAAAAGAACTGACAAGAACAATTAGAAGAGGAAAAGTTTATCTGACTCACATTTTCAAAGGTCTCAGTCCATAGATGGCCAACTCCATTGCTCTGGGCCTGAAGTGAGGCAGAACATCATGGTGGAAGGGTGTGTGGAGGAAGCACCTCAGGATATGGGAACAGGAAGCAGAGAGAGTGAGCTCTGCTCACCAGGGACAAAACATGAACCCCAAAGACACCCCCCAGAGACCCACCTCCTCCAGCACATCTTACCTGCCTACAGTTACTGTCCAGTTAATCCATATCAGTAGGTTGAGTCATTGAATAGGCCAAGGCCTTCATAACCCAATCATTTCACCTCTGACAATTCTTACATTGTCTAACACATGAACATTTGGCGGACATCTTATATCTAATCATAACATCCTGCTCTCCCTTCATAGCACTTATCATTAAATTATTGTTTGCTCTATTAGAGCACGTGCTGTACTCTTGATATACTCTGAAAACTAAAGTCTGAATTTCTTGAACCTTACTCAGGGTATCATCTCTCATGAACAGATTCATGCTTAGCAAATATAATGTGGACAAGAAACACTGGTGAATAATACACTTAAAACAAGTAGTCATTCCTTGGTATCCATGGGGGAATGCTTCCAAGACTGCTTCGGAATGCCCAAATCTGTGGGTACTCAAGTCCTTCATATAAAATGTGGTATCTATGGATATGGAGGGCTAACTGTACTCCTTGACATTACTTGTCTAATCTGCCCACAGTTTCAACATGAGGAAATTTCAGAGCCAAGACTGGGTTCTACCTTTCCTAAGAATACAACAATTACTAATTGGGCATTATGTAAAATTGTGGATGTGTAACTGATGGGATTCTGCAATCTGCATTTGGGGTAAAATTGGGAGTTCATAACCCACTTCAATCTAATGTATGAAATATGATATGTCAAGAGCTTTGTAATGTTGTGAACAACCAATAAAAAAAATATATTGTTAAAAAAAAAAAAAGACTGGGTTCTACTCCAAAGGGAAACCCATAAGGACACAGCAAGAATGTCATGCAGTATTCTTAAGGTCCCCACGATTTCGGCCCCTGCTGTATACACAACTCTCAATTATTCAATCAAACACTAATCTGAGTCTTATTTTGAAGGGATATTGCAGAAGTGATTAAGATTCCAAGTCAGTAGATTGGAAGCACAACAGGAATTCAAAATGAGAAAGAGTTTCTGTTGCTGGCTTTGAAAAGAGGGAGGACCACAGGACATGAAGTGGTTCATATGAACTTAAAAACCTATAGTGTTAAGGTTATGGTTAAAAATTAATCCATAGAATATATGTAAGGATTAGAATCATGGGATGGAGGTGTCCTGAAACTCTAGCCCTTCTGTGGACTGAAAGAAATGGGCATAGAAGGCCTGTGGGATCAGGCCTGTTGGTTCCAGAGCAGATAGAGGCAGAAGAACCTTCTGCCATGATATTCTGACTGGCCTCTGGCTCAGAGCAATAGAGTTGGCCCCCCATGGACTGAACCTCTGAAACCATGAGCACAAATAAACTTTTCCTCCTCTAAATTGTTCTTGTGGGGTGTTATTGTCACAGCAACCAAAAGCTAACTAATACAGTAGGCTATTTTGAAGGAAGAGTGAAAGATTTTAGGGGAGATGAATGGGCCTAAAAATAGACAATGGCCTGGGACAAAGTTAATCTGATCTCTGGGGATGGTGTTGGACTTTCCATTTATTTTCCTGCAATCAGAGTTATTCTACTCTGATTCATGTAGATTCCAGGGTCCAGGACAATCTCTTCTTTCTTCTTCTTTTCTGGAAGAACTTCCCTCGGACATATAAAAGAAACTATTGAAAGCTTTTGTGGTGAAAAGATTGTGGTGCAGGGGGGGGGAGAGAGACTTTGAAACTACTTCTTTAGCGCATTATGTCAAAGGACCATAGTTTGGGGTACCAAATTCTGAGCCCAATCACACAATGCTTTCAGTATGGAAGAATTTTGAAGAGAGAAGGCTGTGGAACCTTGCCAAAGCACAGAGATCAGGCCTGTTACTTAGCTCCTCTAAAGGTCTATACTGGGGTAATCTGGGTGGTCTCACTTGGTGCATGAGGTGAATTTCGAAAAATAAGATTTAACTAGTAGACTTCTCTAAGAGCATAATGTTGAACTTTTCTCTTAATTGGAAAATAATAGATTTATATGAAATTGAAAACATATTCTAAATATATATATCAAATTTGATATAAGTTGGAAATAACATATTTGGTACATTTCTATTTAAATAAAATATTAAAAGCAAAAAGTAACTATGAGGGCTGGGGCTGTGGCTCAGAGAAAGAGTGCTTGCCTAGCATGCATGAGGCACTGGGTTCAATCCTCAGCACCACATGAAACTAAAATAAAGATATTGTGTCCACCTATAACTAAAAAATAAATATTTTTTAAAAAAACTATGACTATATGTATTTATAGAAAAATATTTCAAATACATATGTAGGATTGATTAAAAAAACAATGGTATAAGATTTGGGGGAAGAGGTAATTAGTTGTAAGACATGACAGAAGTTAGTACTAAGTATTCTTGTAATTTATTTAAATATTAATAGACATATAAAGGAAGAGTTTCATAAGAAAATTTGGAAATTTTTTCATTTTTGTTTCTGGGTGGTAGGTGTATGTCTATATGTCACATGTATTTTATTATTTAAAATTAAAGTAATTCTAGTCCAAACCATGGGGTAAGCAGCCCTGCCACTTGATTCTTCAAATACCGTTTACTATGATATTCCTATTACCGGTAGTTAGATAAGATTGTCATTTATGTCCCCTCCCCCAAATGGGAGAATCACAATTCAAGCCTCTGGTCTCCTAGAAACAGGTCATATCATTGTCTGTGAAGAATTGTGCATTCTGAAAAAATACTCAGCTTGTACTTCTGAACCCTGATAGCCACAGAGCATCTGGCCATGGAACACCAAGTGATCATGGATTTAAAACTGATCTAGTTTGGTCCAGACTGAGTCTTAAATTGAGCAGTCCTCTAACAGGCCATGATAAAATATTAGCATAAGACATCGGTAGCTAAACATAAGCAGGACTAGGGGGCACAAGCAATCTGCAAGAACAGAGATCTCAAAGACCCATGCTATTCCCCATTTTTGCACCAGGGTTCACACATACAGTCCCATGAGAGAGTGCTTGCAACAAACTGAAAGAGGAGGAGGAATTAAAAAAAAAAAGAAAAACAGCATAGTTTATGAATCATTGTATAGATTTGTGAGTATACCCTAAAACTAGATTACAATTTCATTACAGTCTCACTCAAGGATGACCTTAGATGGAATAGTAAAAGAAAATACTCCCAATAAGCAGAGTTTCCAGAAGAATAACTGGTCATCTATTGTGTGCAGAAAGAGAAATAGTATAAGGCTAAAATATATATGTATACATATATGTGTGTGTGTGTGTGTGTGTGTGTGTGTATATATATATATATATATATATATATATATATATATATATAAACAGTAATCAATGGTCTGGCAAACTGACCAGAATCCTGCATGGAGAATACTTATAATATTGAGTAAAAAGAGGGCTGAGATGGAAACAGATATATGAGAATTAAGCACCAAGTATGAAGATCTTGTTATCACATATCAGTGCTCAAACAGATCATCCACCATGGTAGAGGCATTAAACCACCTGTCAACAAAATGTCTCATGTACCTGATATCTGCCAGTCTCTGACACTGGGCATCCAGTACTAGAATGATAAAAGGAACAACAATGTCATGTAGGCAGAGATGGAGATTATACATGGGTTCACTGGCACTGACTTCTTCCAATCATGGTTAATCTAGCTTCCTTCTACCTTGCTCTCAGGAATAATTTCTTCTTATAATGATTGACACTAAGAATATCCATTTCCTACTGATTTATTCCACCCTCACCCAGAGGGAAGTAACCCAATGCTATGAACCATTACAAAATAACTCAACATACAATTTTATATTGTGTCTGTACATAAACATCTTAGAAATGGACCAAGAAAATGTCATTGGGATTCAGGTAACAAGAATCTATTTGCTAGAGAAAGTATAAACTAAGGAATTCCCAATTTAATTGAATGATTAAAGACTTGCAAGCATATTTTTTAAGCTAACATTGGATTTTATTGTTCAGAATCTGTGCCTCGATTCTGAATAACAGCATGACCAATAAATATGTTCAAATGTGGAGACCATGATTATCTCTGTTTTCAAAACATCGAGATTTTGACAAAAACTTTTCAGCGCTCTTTGCCTTCAGGCAAAAGAAGTAATCAATTTCTTAGCATGAACAAATGACTAAAAATACTCAGTGAGACATTCTGACTTCCCAAAATGGAAGAAATAAATGATTTCACACCTAGTTTCCAATCTGATTTGTTCCTAACTTAAGGTGATAATTCCTTCAGCTATTTTAAATCATGCTTCCATTTACAAAGGAGTCAGATTTTTCTTTTTCATTTTTAAAAATCATGAGCATTCAAATGATTGCTATCTGAATAGCCATGGACAATTTTAATAGTGTGACACTCTAACAGTAGCGAAGGTGATTGTATCTGAGACTGTCTACTTGGATTAGAAATTTGCTTCAACCTGACCCTTCAGTCAAACAATCAGTATCCTTTCTCAATGTGTTCATATGTTAATATTTCTCCAGGCCTACATGGAAATTTTCATTTCATACTATGCTATCAAAATAAGAAAATTCTTCTCAGGTGTATATCAATAGTAACTGTTCTATAGGAGAATAAATTCCACTTCAATAAATAAAATTTCCTTCCACAACCAAAGCCATGAAATGGAGTAAATAGTAGTTATGAAGTGCATTAGCTAAAATGGAATCTCTGAAAAACAGAGTAGAACTAGTTGCAATGTAAGCCTCCTAAAATTCATAAGCAGAAGGCCCATAATTAGCTTTCCTATTTCCACTTGCCAACTGGATTTCACAAGTGCTCTTCCAAAACTATGAACACTTATATTCTAACTCCTTATATTCAAACAGCCATCAAATCTCACCATACTGTATTCTTAATTTTTCTCCTCTTATTCATCTGCACTACTTTTACCTTATTACTCTCTACTTTTCTCTAGCAACCTAACTTGCTTTTCTGTCTGCGGTCTCAATTACACCTTTGACTGCCACCGGATTTGATTGTCTTTGTAAAACCGTAATTTGTTGTGTCATGTTCTGTCTGGAAATGCTAAGGTGGTTTCCTATCCCCCATGTAATGAAGAACAGTGTGAAGGCCCTTGGTCACAAGACCTGGCCTCACTTCCAACCCAGTTCTACTGGTTCTAATAGGACAATCTATGGTCCAAAAGGACAAGATGGTTTTAGTAACAGAAAGCCCCTGACCGTTCATGACTGTATATGCCTTTACCTATAATGTTGTGCATTCTTTCTTACTTTTCTCATCCACATCCTCTGTCAAGAACTCTCTGGAATGTGACGTCTTCTGCAGTGCCCATTAGTAGACTATTTTGTGCTGTGGTAACTGTTATTAGAGGACATATTACATCTCATTGAGATTGCTGCAACAGGGCACCTAACGCTTTTTAAATAAATACTCTATGAAAGATTAAATGAACAAATAAAATAAATGATTATCACAGACTTCTTTTTTCCTTATTTCTTCCCACCTCCAACTTAATGTTAATGTATAAGAGAAGAAGAAGAAGCAGAAGTCTCAGTATATATCTAGGGTCTTGAAACTTTTGGTCCAGGTCCGTATTTGATTTTTTTATAAGAATGTTCTAAGGGGCTGGGGATGTGGCTCAAGCGGTAGCGAGCTCGCCTGGCATGCATGCGGCCCAGGTTCGATCCTCAGCACCACATACAAACAAAGATGTTGTGTCCCCCGAGAACTAAAAAATAAATATTAAAAATTCTCTCTCTCTTTCTCTCCCCTCTCTCACTCTCTCTTTAAAAAAAAAAAAAAGAATGTTCTAAATCATCTTCTCACCACTCATAGCTACCTGAACTGCCATAGTTATTAGATCAATTTTTTAAAAAATTCATTAGTATCCAGAATATATAAAGATTTCATAAAACTCATCACCAAACAAATAATCCAATCAACAAATGAGAAAACGAACTGAATAGACACTTTTCAAAAGAAGAAATACAATTAGCCAACAGTTATAGGAAAAAATGTTCAACATCTTTAACCATCAGAGAAATGCAAATCAAATGACATTGAGATTCCATCTCACTCCAGTTAGAAAAGCACTTGTCAAGAATGTAAATAACAATAAATGCTGGTAGGGTTACACTGTTGGTAAGAATATGAATTAGTACAGCCACTATGGAAACAAGCCTGGAAGTTTCTCAAAAAAGGTAAAAATAGATCTACATAGTATTTTGGTATTTATCCAAAATAATTAAAATTAGCATAATTTAGAGATACATGGATATCCATGTTTATAGCAGCATAACTCACAATGGCCAGGTTAGGCAATCAGCCTAAGTATTTGTCAACAGATCAATAGAAAAGAAAATGTGATATATATATATATATATATATATATATATATATATATACACACACACATATATATACATATATATACACATACATATAAAACAGAGTTTTATTCAGCTATAACGAAGAAAGAAATTATGTCATTTGCAGGAAAATGTGTGGAACTGGAGATCAACATATTAAAGCAAAGACAGCCAGACTCTGAGAAGTATTGTATGTATTCTCTCATACATGGAAACTAGTGTTGGGGGGGGGGACATCATGACAGTGAAAGTGTGACCAATATGGGAGCAAGAGAGCAGGAGAAGGAACAGGGAAGTGGAAGGAGAGATAATGGGAAGTGAAAATAATTCAGTTATTTTATATGCATATATCAGTGTGCCACAATGAAACTTACCCTTCTGTATAATTAATACACATCAAAACTCTTTCAATAATATCTTTATTTTATATTTTAACCTATTATCAATATTTAATATTTTAAATATTTTTAAAATCACAATTAAAATTTAATTACCAATATACAAATAAACCTTCAAGAACAGTAATAATAATCGATAACTTTAATAATTAATAATTGTGATAATTGCAATATTAATAATTTAAGAATGGATTTATAAATTTTAATTTTTTAAAATTCAAAGGATGAATTCTTGGAGACAAAGTCAATTCTAACTTCTTGGCATAGCCTGAATCATTCTTCTTTCCTGTTTCTTTTCTATGGCTCAGCCCTAATCAGAAACAACCACTAGAATAAATCAAATTCGTTTATACATACATGAACACAAGCACATGTGCCACACGCAAATTATTTACAAGAATTATGTACATGTATATATATATATATATATATATATATATAGAGAGAGAGAGAGAGAGAGAGAGAGAGAGAGAGAATGAATACATTAGTTTAAATTTAGTACAACACACTTTCAAAGTACAGCATTTTGAAGTGCTTTCTTTTTATTTATTTATTTTTTTTAGTTGTAGTTGAACACAATACCTTTATTTTATTTATTTATTTTTTATGTGTTGCTGAGGATTAAACCCAATGCCTCATACATGCTAGGCAAGTTCTCTACCACTGAGCCACAACCCCAGCCCAAACATACTTGAAACAATCACTATGAATACATCTAATGTCACTTTCAGAAACTTTGTTCTCTATGTAACTTTTAAGGTCAATTTTCCTTTTAATTGAGTATTACATTATATTTAACATTAATTAGTCTTTTTGAAAACCTTTCAGGCCATATACAGTTTTATGTTTTTATTTTTATATAAATATATACATAAATATATTTGCTTATATATGTAAATTTTCCTGTTTTTTTATATTTTAATAGATTTTATAATTTCCCCAAATTTTATACTAATTTACATTCTTACCAAAAATTTAAAACATTTTTACCCACATTGTAAATACATTTTACTAGTTAATATCTATTTATTTAAATTTTTTATGATATATTTTGCTATTGTTGTAAAAGCTTGTCATTTTAATGAAGTCAGACATCACTATGTTTTTCTTATGGTTAATGAGGGTTTTTTTGATTTATTAAATAATATACTTGGTCATAAATATATTGTTCTATATTCCTCTGATAATTTTGATATTTCCTCTTCCATTATTTGTTATTAAATTCATTTTTAGCATTCTGCTTATAATGTGGGTAAGTATTTTTATTGAAATTACAATATTACATTTATCATGTTCCATGTATGTAAGAGGGGTCTCTGAATCTTTGAAATTTCATTTTAACTCATGAAGATATATTTATTTCATAATATTTAAAATAAATATTATATCATCATGTGATATATGCTTCAATTGGTGCATTATAGTATTTGTACAATTTGACAAGTTTGCCATTGGGCTGAGGCTGTGGCTCAGTGGCAGAGCATTTGCCTAGCATGTGTGAGGCACTGGGTTTGAGTCTCAGCACCATATATAAATTAATTTATATATATATATATATATATATATATATATATATATATATATATATATATATATGTGAAAGAAAAGTTTGCCACCACCCTGGCCAACCCAAGTACTAAAAAAAGATTCACAGATTTTATAAAATTAAAACAAACTGAAAATGGACTGGCTAACAAGCTCGAGATCCTGCATCATATCCCCAGCAGTGTAAAAAAAAAAAAATTTTTTTCTATGCTGCTTAAATCACACGTACTATTTTATATATTAGGCAGTTAGAAAAATCAAAAATAGATATGCTAATCAAAATAGAGCCAATTAATGTTAATATAAGAAAACATAAATTAGAATCATATATTAGTTTTTTTATTTATACAAAATGTATATAAATGTAATTATGATGTACATATTCTGTGTCTGTCTTCTGCTCATGGTGTTGAAAATGGCCATAGATGACATATTTTCATTGTTTTATACTTTTGTATTGTATGAATATCCAAAACTTATTTACCCACTCTAGTGATGAATATGTGAGTTGCTTCCACTTTGAAGTCACATGAACAGCAAAGCTCTGAACATTCTTGTAAGTATCTTTCTCTGACTATAGGTATAACATTCTGGTTCATAAACAGTTGGTAGTGGAATTTCTGGGTCATAGAGTATACAAGCATTCAGCTTTAGGGGATACTGTAAAACAGACTTTCAAGGGACTGTACCAATTTATACTCCCACTAGAATTATATGAGAATATTATTGTTAAAAAGTTACTGTTGTTTTGCTTTTAATTTTGGTCATTCTCATGAGTAGGTATCAGCATCAGATCATAGCTCTGGGATAACTAATGCTGTAAAACACATTTTCACATTAACTAGCGATTTAAATAGACTTTTTGAAATGTGCCATTTAAATTCTTTCCACAATTTTCTCTTTTTCTGCTATTGTTTTAAAAAATTAGTTGATTGCTTAACATGAAAGATAATTCCATGATTTAGTTCTTCTGTATAGTGTCTCAGTAATATTTTGTAGTTCTCAGTGATAATGCCTAGCAAATCTTTTCTAGATTTATCTTTTGTCTTTGTAAAGAGTGTCTCTTCTTGAAATTTCATCTTCTGTAATTTTGTGTAATATACATATAAAAATTATTTCCCTCTATTGATATTGTGTCCAGTGATCTTGCTAAATAAAATTTGGAATTTCTAAGTATATAATCATGTCTAGACTGATTATTAGGTGCTCAATGACATCAAATAAACTTTTCATAAATATTGAGGTGGTTAAGTAAATTTTCTCATTTGTTCTTCTACTAAGGTGAATTGCACTATTTGATTTACAAATGTTAAGCCGACCTTATATTCTTGGAATTAAACAAATTTATTTATGATGTATCATACTATCAATATATCCTTAGATTTAAGTAACTAATATCATGTCCAAGTGTTTTTCATGAATGCTTATGAAAAAACTGAATGGCAATTATCCTTTCATATAATAATGAAAGTTTGGACTTCAAGTGTATTCTAACTTTACATACACACAAAAAAATATATATATTATTTTGAGCAAATTTTTTTCCGACTAATTACTGCACCCAGCTTTTATGTTTATTAAATGGCTTTGTTTTACTCTGATATCTACCATGTAATAAAAGCATATAACTAAAAGATTCTAAATTGAACACTAACAATAATATATTACTAACCTTGTATATTTTAGTAATATAGTCTGTTGTTAATGTAATTATTATTACTTTGTGAAAAATCTGCCTTCTTCCTCATTCTGATAGATAATCAAAGAGATTTTTTCTTTTGGTCTTTGATTCTAGAAGAGATTTCCCTCCCCTTTTTTATAGCAATCAGGTTTTTGAGTTTTGTTTTTTAACATAAAATGCATTGTCGTCTGCCCTTCTTCAATTTCTCTAACAGATACAAAACTATTCATGGTTTCTATTTCTTGTGTCTTTCTTTTAAGTTTCTTTCCCCTTGTGTTTTGTGCATCTGGTCTAAATTTTCGAATTGCTTCACATACAGTTGGTCATAATGTTCTCTCATTAACTTTTCATGTATGTGAGTTCTGACATGGATGATTTGTACCTTATGCATAATTTTTTACTAGATTGTCTCAATTGTATTTTATTTTATCTTTTAATAATTTTCTATCTTCCATTTACTTAAAAATTAACTTGATGCCCATTTACTAACATTACTAATATGTTTTCTCTCTATTGCTTAGTAAAAGAAATAGAGTCCCTTTATTTTCTTCCTTTGTGGTCAGTAATTTTTAATTCTGTAAGCATATGTGGCTGACAAAATAATGGGTCCCTCAAAGATGTACATATCTGAAAACCTGGAACCATGTTACCTTTCATGGTAAAAAGGACTTTGAAAATGTGATGGACCAAGTTAGGGAAGCCAAGATTCAGAAATTACTAGACAAGGAGATGCAGCTGTGGAAACAGGATTTGAGAGGTTTAAAGGAGTTGCACAGCTGGTTTCAAAAACAAGGAAAAGAACTCTGATCCAAGGAGTGCAGGTGGACTGGAAGGCTGAGAAAAAAAAAAGCAAAGAGAAGACTCCCCAGGGCATCTGAACCCAGTCCTCCAACATTTGGCCCAGAGAGAATGATTTTGGACTTGAAACCTCTAGAACTGTAACATAACAAGTTGCATTATTTTCAGTCACAAAATTTATAGGAATATGTAACAGCAACAATAGGAACTAAGAAAACATCTGAATATTTTGGTGAGTGTTGTTAAAGCTTCATTTTGAATCTCACTTTTTCTACGTGGGTTATTGTTTTTTCTCAAATTCATTCTTTTGCAGTTCTTTTCACCTGGATAGATTAGTTATAATCCTTTTTGGTGTGTGTGTGTGTGTGTGTGTGTGTGTTGGTTCTTATCACTTCTTTGTTTTTTGAACCTAGGCCTCATGTGTGCTAGGCAAGAATGCTATCTCTGAGCTCCATCAGCAGATAGATGAGCTTTAAGTTTTTAGATTTTTTACATTTCTTTTCTTTTGGAGTGGTGGGTACCCAGGTACCCAGGATTGAACTCAGGGGCACTTGACCACTGAGCCACATTCCTCAACTCTATTGTGTATTTTATTTAGAGACAGAGTCTCACTGAACTACTTAGCACCTGTTTTCTTGCTGCGGATCACTTTGAACTTGCAATCCTCCTGCCTCAGCCTCCTGAACTGCTGGGATTACAGGCATGTGCCATTGTGCCTGGTTTTTATGTTATCTACTATTTATGTTATCTACTATCTATTCTGATATCTACCATGTAATAAAAGGATATACCTAAAAGATTCTAAATTGAACACTAAAGATAATGCATTACTGACCTTGTATATTTTAGTAATATAGTCTGTTGTCAATATAATTATCATTACTTTGGGAAAAATCTGCCTTCTTCCTCATTCTGATAAATAATCAGAGAAATTTTCTCTTGATCTTTGAAGAAGAGATTTTCCTCCCTTTCTTTATAGCAATTAGGTTTTTGATTGTTTGTTTGTTTTATAAAATGCATGGTTGTCTGTCCTTCTTTTGCATTCTGAAGGTAAGAAGTGGGTGTTTGCTTTGTGTTGTTCATTTTCTAGCGAACATTAAGACCTGAAGCACTTAGAGATATTTAAATAAGCCAGCTGCATTAGGACTTCTTAAAATATGACACTTCTAATTAAAGCATATCTATTAATTTCAGTGCATCTGTGCTCTCTCTCGTCTCTTGTGTAACTGGTAATTAACCAATTTGTACTGTTTCAGACATTTCTTAGTATGTCTTCTTCTGTCCTGACCCTTTTTGTTCCTCTTTATCATTTTTGCTAAAGACTCTGACTACTTCAATGTCTAGATAGAATGTGTTAGGCTTTATTTTGACAATAATAATAATATAGGCCCTTAAATTATATGTAGACAGAATTATTGAGTTATCTTATGCTGCAATCTATTTCTTTATATCTCAATCACATTTTAAATATTTTTCTTTATTTTTTAATTGTACCATATTTATGGGGAACAGAGTGATCATTAGATACATGTATATAATATGCTGTGATCAAGTCAAGGTCATTAGCTTCACCAAATTCTAAAACACTGATCACTCCCTTATGCTGGAAAACATTGAACACCTGTCCTTCTTAAGATGTATACTAAATTGTAAACTGTAGTCACTTCACTATTCCTCCTGTCTATTGTTATCCCTTATGCAACTTCCCTATATCGGCCTAACCCTCTGGGCTTCCTATCCTCCATTGCCCACTGTTCTGATCTCTACTTCCATGAAATCCATGAAAACTGATTATTATTAAAGTGGAAAATGATGTAATCCTTCTAGGAAGAAAGTGTGTGACCCTAAGCATAGTACTTACATTGTCTGAAATTTCTCTGTAAAATCCAAAAATAATACTGACTTTGCTAGGTTGTATCAATAATAAGTAAAAGTAATTTTCTGCAGTTAGCATACCTTCATACCTTCACACATGTGAACCTGTGTACACATGCACATGTTAGCGCTCCCTTTCTTTTGATAATACAGATTTTCTTTTAAAATAGAATTGTTTCTGGTTTTCTCCTAGTATTAAAGTTTTAAAATTGTAAATTATGTATGTTCTTTTCTTGCTAAGGGTGAGTGGTCTGTGTTAGTCAGTCTTCTATTGGTGTGCCAAAATTATCCCATAAAAACAGCTTAAAGGAGGAGACTTTTATTTGGGCTCATAGGTTCAGAGCTTTAGTCCATAGTCACTTAAGTCCATTGCTGTGGGCCCGAGGTGAGGCAGAACGTCATGGTGGAAGGGCATGAGTGAGGAAGGTTGCCACCTCATGGCAGCCAGACTGCAGAGAAAGGGAAAGGGGTTTCAGGGCAGAATAACCTTTCAGGGTACATATCTAATGAATCGCCTCTTCCGGCCATGCACCACCTGCCCATGGTTACCACTCAGTTAGTCCATTTAAACTAGGAAGGACTGATGATGTTACAGCTCTCACAATCTAATCATTCCACCTCCAAACATTCCTGCTTTAACAGAGGAGCTTTGGGGAGACACCTCTTCTCCAAACCATAACAGTGGTTGTAGAGCAACAATTCATAAAGACAGTGCATGAAACTCGTTAAAAACGAATCTTAGGTCAGAAAGATGGGGACTATTTACTCTAGCAACAGCAAGTACCCTGGACTAGAAGAAGAGGTTGGTTATTAAACCCTCTCAAGAAGACTGCTCCCTCAGGTCTAGGCCATCTTACTTAGCAGGACTCTGAGCTCTGTCATACACCCTCTTCTCCCTGTTAATCCCACCAATGAAGTCTTCACTCCCATAGTGGCCCACTGTCAAGAATTGCCCTAAAACATATAATCTGTACTAATTTAAAAAATTAAAAGAACCTCAAAAATCACAGCCTATAAAGCCCTAAAAGTATGGTTAAAATTCTGTCACCAGCTAACAGTAAACTCACAACATCTTTAGGTCTGTTTTGTCTCCGAAAAGTAGAGAGAACAAAAAAATAACAGTCTCTTTGTATAGATGAGATGATGTGATGTGCATGTGACACGTGACTACGGATACACCTCACAGACCATCAGGTAAGGAGTTAAGCACTTAGCAAACTGAGCCCCGAATCTGAAACTTCAACTCAGTTTATACCTGAATGTTCTACTTACATGTGACAGAACATTATGACAATGTTTTCAATAAGCATTAACACCTAACATGTTTCAGAACACTTTTTTGACCATTTCACAAGATTCAATTTGGATAGAATTCATTAATCACACAAAATGCATCCACGCTGGCAAGCAACTGAACCTAAAAGTAAGCAAATATAGAGTGGGAAGGGAAGGGGTATGTCTAAGGTCTTATTGTGTCACTCAAATCAGGTGGAAGATCGGTTTTCTGACTTTGCTTCCATCAGACTAATTTTTGCACCAATGCTTACGATAACCCCCTTAGCAAATTGGTTGTAATTCAAACCTTAATGACATTCAGTGCAACATTTTCGAGAAATCAACAGCTCTCCCGACAAGCAGCAGCCTGCTGTTTATGTGGCACTAATATGCAGCTAAGTAGTTTGGGCCATTCAGACATCTGGCCGGAGTGAAACAGCTGGAACAGCACAGCGATTAACCTTTCGTTTACAATGAGGGGCACTCCTGCAGATGCTCAGCTGTTAGGCTAGACTTGGAAATGTCTCCTAATGGCTCAGACAACTTTTGTAATTGAAGATGATGGTGTTAGACCTTCCTTTCCTCATCACTGGGGAGGAGAATCCTGTCCAGCTTCCCCCCCCCCTCTGTTTAACTGTGTCTATACCCTGTTAAATTTAGCCTCATCATATTCAGGCCTTACAGTCTTTATGGACAAAATGTACCATACCTAAATCCAAAGCACCACTGTCTTAACCTGTGAGAACATTTGATAAAAAAATAATTAATTAATTAATTAATTAATTAAATCAAAAGTTTATAGGAAGTTCAGATCAACAGAACAAATATTTGATGAGAGCTAATCAGATACATATGAGCCATTTATGTATTTATTTTAATTTTTTTTAAGGCTCACTGAAACTGCACTTGTAGAAGAAGAAAATGAAACAAGGAGATTTTATTTAAATAGTTCAAAATTACATAGGGAGAACGTGAAAGCTCTGAGATTAGAGCCCAAGAAACCCTATGGAATCTTACACTGAACTCCCCAAATATATTATATTTTAAGTTTTTCCACTGTATTTTTATATTGTTTTGTGGTTTGGCTTTTAAATGTTCCCTGAAGTTTCCTGTACTAAAGACTTGGCCACCAGCCTGTGGTGCTATTGGGAGGTGGTGAAATCTTTAAGAGTGGGAAGAAGTTAGGTCTTTGGGGTCCTATCCTTGAAGAAGACTAAGGGACCTGGCTCCTCCTTTGATCTCTTTGCTTCCTGGTCACCATGAGGTAAACGGCCTCCTCTGACATGTAGTCCCGATTTACTATGCCACCAAAAGCCAAAAGCAACATGGACTGAAACCATGAGATGAAATAATCCTCCCCTCCTTTTATGTTGTTTCTCTCTGGTGTTTTGTTTCAGTGACTGAGAGCTGAATAACACACTAACTAAAATTTAAATTGTTCCAAGTAAAGTCGACATAGAAGTATTTTCCCAGAATGCAGTTCCAGATATTTCTTAATAATTGGTGTTGATCAATGCCAGCTTCTGAAACAGATGTGATAAATGATAGTAAGTTATGATATCCTGATTAAATAAGAACATAATCTCCTCTTCTCAAATTTCTATTGCTTTCAACAATTATTTTGGAGAACCTACACTGCATGTGGCAGTTGGCTAGGTCCCTATGATACAGTATTAATGAAGCTATACACTTTTGTGGTCATCTTGAAATTTACAGATCTATAGATAAGGCAGATAGTTCTCAAATATTTTATAAGCATATGTAATATCATACAATTATGATCTTCTGCAGGAGAAGTCTGTGTATTGTGAAACTTACAATATGAAGAATCTGACCTGGTCTGGGATTTGGGGGAAGGTGTAGAACATAACATGATACCCAAGCTAAAATATGGAATAATGTGTGAGCTAACATGTTTGCTCTGAGGGTAGAAGAGGTGGCACAGCATTTCAGCACAGAGGCTCATACATGCAACAGCCCTAGTCAAAACAAATTTTCAAAAGCTAACTGCAGTTGGAATTGAAAGGATAAAAGAAGAAGAATCAGGAAAAAAATCAGAATGAGATTAACTTGGGGAAATAGGCAATAGTTACAACATCTGGCAAGTTAAAGTGTATAATCACTTCCAAGAAAGAAAGAGAGAGAGAGAGAGAGAGAGAGAGAGAGAGAGAGAGGAAGGAAGGAAGGAAGGAACCTTGTCCAATGGTGATGGCTGGAGGAAGCAAATCAACAGATTGGGTACTGGATTTAATTTGGAGGGCATCAAAGTCAGAGGGACCACGAAGGATGATGCATGGGCAGGTTCAGTGGTAGTATTATCCATCAAGCTGGAGAATACAGGGAAGATTCCTATATGAAAGAAAATCTTTAAGGTTGCCGTGGGACATAATAAACCTTAGCTATATTTGAGACATCCAGCTGGGCATGTCAAATAGTTAAGTGAAGATGAGTGTGTTACACAGAAAAGCACGGATGGAGACATAAATTCATATTGCATCTTATTTTAAGTCCCAAACATAGTTATGATTGCTTAGGTAAAGACAGCCAAAATAATAAGATAAAGACTAGGATGGAAATGAATGATTTCATTGCCTGTAACACTAGATATCACAAAGTGTCAACACACAGCTTCAAAAAATCAGCTGTGCCTTTGACTAGGTCGTGAGCTGCCCCATGGAATTGTTTAACATGGCAGCCCTAAATGGAAGTGTGAAGAACTTGTGGCTGTTGGGAGAAGATGACCTGCATGGGGGTGGGGAGGGTGCCTGGCCAGAAAAGTACAGAAAAATATGGACAAAGCTGGCCAGAGAAGACAAGGGAAGAGAGAATTTCTAGAAAAAAAAGACAGCATGAAGAGTCAAAGTCATCAGAATCCTTGGCAAGTATTGTCTCCGTGGAATGACAGGGGTGGAAACAAGAGTGGAAAAGACAGGAATGAGCCTGAGCTTTCCCTGCCTCTCTCAATTCCCAGCTCTCTCATGACACATATCTCACTACATGGAGCCTGTGTCCTTCTCTACCTCCAAGCTACTCATTAAAGTTCTTAGGTTTTTATTCTCATTCCAGACATGAGCTGGGTTTCACTGAGTGAGAAGGAAAGATAACACCATACTCTGGACTTGACTGAGAGGGTGGGTGAAACAACTGGCTAGAATTGCTTCGTGATATCTTTATGTCCTCTGCGGATGTTTATTTCAAATCAAGTCATGTATTGACTGAAAATTTTTCAACTTACGTACTTTCACATCATATTTTTCTCTCAAGAAAAGTAAAGACCATTGAGCCCTGTGTCCGTGCTTCACTGAGTTGATGAGCCATATCTCAGTTGACTTCATGAATCTGTGATCTGGCACCCAGTGAAAGTCTTGGAGAGTAGTTATAAGAATGGAGATTAGCCTGACTGAGGAAGAGGGGTGATCCTGAAGCAAAACTCCTCTGCAGAATAAACTACGTTCTCTTAGAAGCCTGGTAAATGTTTTGAAGAAATATGGTTCGCTGACAATACCATCTAAAGAACAGCCAGCTCTGTTTGGGGGGGAACGCTTTATGGTGACTGGTATGAATTACAGTAGCCACTGCTCCCCTAAGGCCCAAACACTATAGAAAACTTGTATCCAGAGTTTATGACATGGCCAAAGGTCATGGTGTGAATTTCATGTCAGAAGCAGGAAAGAAGAAATGATGAATTCATTCCTCCTCGGGGACATATTTCCATTTCCTTTGTCTTTTATCTTTTCTGAGCTAAGAAACCTTAACTCTTTTTCATTCATTAACACTCAAGGGAAATCCCTTTCCACAGCTTCGAGATGAAGGACGACAGAATTGTTTTGTGATCTCCAAGATGGCAGAAACAGAGCGACCGAGGATTTCCTCAACTGCCATTGTAGCAGACACAATATCATAAATGACCTTCTATAGATTTTTTAAAAGTGAACAACTGTCCAGCCAACTGGAATATCTCCCAGTACAGCAATTGTGCTTGCCCTACGTGTACAAATCCCTGATGTTCCAGTTCCTTTAACCTAAGTCCAGCTCTCAAAGCCTCAGGATATAGAAAAATCCCTTTTCCAAGAAAATGGTTTAATGGAAGAGGGCCACTAAGGTGCTGAGATTAAGGATTTTCTTGTTTTAGAGCCCATTTCAGTGTATACAAATGTGACGTAGGGTGTGGTTATCCATGAGTTTTCCCTAGTGAAAGATGTATACCAAAGGCTTTTGTTCCCTGCTGATTATAACAGCTCAATGATGAAAGTGGAGGGTGTGATGAACTTTCTGAAGCAGATTTTCACCAATTGCCCTCAGTGTCTTTTGTGGGCAAATTACTCAATTACACTGAGCCTCCGTGTAGCTTGTATAAAATGTGAGTCAGTGCTAACTTCTACTTCATGCGGTGACTGAGAGTGAGAGGCACAGATTTGGAGTTCAGTCAATGTGAGCATGCCCACGGTCAGCCTTGAACAACAGCATTATAGAATAATGCCCTATGATGTATCATATATAAGACATGGTGATACAATAGGGAAATGGACTTCACAGCCAACTTTATAAAAATCAGAACCCTTCAATCAAATGGTAGCAGTAGCTTTAGGTGACTTGGGGAAGTATAAATCCTAGACAGTAACAACTCTAAATTAGTTTCCACTTGACTGAGGTTTTTTGATCTCCATTTGTGAGCCCAAATTTGAGAAAATGTTAGATTCATGAGGTTCCTTTCTTGCATCACTAGAGATATCCTTTGAATCGGTTAAAAATTCAAGTGTAACATCTCTTCTTACAATATATTACAATATCACACTGTGAAATGTGAATCTAAAGTATCACGTAATTTGTAATTCAGCTCCAAGCTCCAAGGGAGTGAGAGAAGTCTTGGAAATGGACTCTATAATCACACCATCCAGAATCAGAAGGGAAACACAGCTTGTCAGCATTTAGGTTTTAACTCTGAAGTACGCTGTATTTCTCATACTTACAGAAATGAACATAGTAACATAATATCTATTTTTGTGTATAAATATGCTTGCCTGACCTTTAATATGTCACTTTGGAAATGCATTAAACATTTAGAATAGGCCAAAGACCAAGTTCACCAAAATATATTCACTTATTCATCTATTGATTAAGAACTAATATAAGCAAATATTTAAACCTACTATTATAACCTACAGATAAAACTGGAAATACAACAGTAAATATGAGATACAACTTACCTAAAAAGGAACTTCTAGATTATTGGGAACTCACAGTTAATTTAAAACAAATTAATAAATTCTGTCCATGTTTTAATTTTCTAGACCCAAAAGTAATTGATTTTTCAAATCTGCCACACGTTTCCTCTGGTGAATGGAAATTTAAACAAGATTTGAATCTTATTGTGATGCAATGTTATACTAAATTAAATATATAACATTTTTTTGTATGAATGATTCATCTACTTGCATCTTCACTTGCAGGTATATGAATCTTGTTAACAAGACCCCAAAAGATTACTGGGTGTCATTCCACTTAGGGAGAGAATTACAGTCTTAAGCACAATTTGACCACCTGTCTTTCCTGCTGTAGCACCAACCCATTAGTGCAACACGGGAGATGATTTACACCACATTTAGGAATCGTGGGTCCCTTTTACAACTTACAAATTCCAAAGCTGATTTCCCAAAGCCTCATCCTCACAATGCCCTTTAGAGAGTGGCTGCCTGAGGCGCAGTCTTGGCATCACCTGGAAACTTGTTAGAAACAGAATCCTTGGAATCCCAGTGAAGACCTAGGGAATCAGAGACTCTGGGGCCCAGCAATTTGTGTTTTAAGAAGTTCTGCAGGTGACTATGAAGCACTCTGGAGTTTGAGAACAAATATTCCCACCTGACATCATTCTCTTGGGATGGGTTCCAAGCCTGTCCTTCCCCTTCCCTGAATATGCTTGGCTGACCTTCAATATGTCACTTTGGAAATGCATTGACCACGTGGCAGTCAGTCGATGGTGGCTATGGAGCACTGGAAACCTGGCTGACCTAACCGAGGTGATTTGTAAGGGTAAAAAATATACTCAATTTCAAATATTTTATGAAAAATACACAAAAGAGTTCAGTAACATTTTCCACATGTATAATATACGTTGAAATGATTGGTTTGATATACTAAATTGAGATAAGTATTAAAATTAATTTTATCTTTTATTTTTGTAAATGTGGCTGCTAAAAAAATCTAAACTACATTAACGGCTTTCATTTGTCCTAATATATTTTTTCTATACTTTTCTTTTCAGGGATTTACTTTTTAAAAAGCATTTACTCAGCTTTAGAGGTATGATTGACAGAGAAATTGTATATATTTAAGGTTTACAACTTAATGCATGTATACATTTGCAAATGCTCACTATAATCAAGCTAGTTAACATATCCATCATCTCAACTTAATTACCATTTTCTCTCCTTTTTCTTTCATTTTTTTATTTTTTCTAGTGAGAACACCTACACTCTACCCTCTTAACAAATTTCAAGTATGCAATACAGAAATATTAACTGTAGTACCCATGCTATATTTTAGATTTTCAGTACTTCTTCATCCCATGTACCTGAAACTTGGTACATTTGGACCCTCTACACAACTTTCTCACCCTACTATACCTCTGGTACTCTGCTCTCTACTTTTTTCTGATTATTTTCAGTTTTACATATAAATGAGATCATGCAGTATTTGTCTTTATATGTCTTACTCTATTTAAAATGTTCTCCAGATCCATGCATGTTGTTTCAAATGGTAGGATTTTCTTCTATTTTAAGCCTATTCCAGTGTGCATATGAACAGACATATAGATCTCATTTTCTTTATCCATTCATCCATCTACAGACATTTAGGTCTGCTCTATGTCATGTCTACTATAAATAATTCTGCAATAAATATGTAAGTGCAACTATCCCTGTAAGTTCCAGATCCTATTTCCTTTAGGTATTTACTAGAAGTGTGATTGCTAGATCATATGGGAGTTCTATTTTAATTTTTGTTTTGAGGAACCTCTGTGATGTTTTACATAGGACACAGATGGAAAGACATCTGTGTTCCAGGATCAGAATGATAGTATTGTTAAAATGTCCTTGCTATCCAGAGTGACCCACAGACTCACTATACTCTTTATCAAAATTCCAATGGAATTCTTATAGAAAAGAGAAATTAAGATCCAAATAGACAAAGTACTCTTGAGAAAAAAAGAACAAAGTTGAAAGAGTCACACTTAGTGATTTCAAAACATACTACAAAGCTACAGTAATCCAAACAGTACAGTACAGGTATAAAAATAGACACATAGACCAATGGAACCGAAAGAAATCCTAGACCTAAGTCCACACATTTAGAGACAATGAACATAATATAAGGAAACAATATTTATTCAACAAATTATGTTGGAGATACTATATCCAATGCAGAAAACTAAAATTGAAACTTTATCTCACAATATAAACAACAACAAAAAAAATCAACTCAGAATGGAATAAAGATTTAAATTCAAAATCTGAATCTATGAAAGTATTAAAGGAAAACATAGGCTTTCTGAGATCGATCTTAGCACTATTTTGTTGTTGTTGTCATGGCACCAAAAGATCCATTTAAAAAAAGCAAAAATAGACAAACAGGATTGCATTGAACTAACAAGCTTCTGCACATCAAAGGAATCAATCAACAAAGTAAAAAGTAGCTAATAGAATGGGATAAAATACTGACAAACTTTATATCTAACAAGACAAGAGGTCAATATCCTAAATATGTGAGAAATTGATAATTCTCAATAGCAAATAAAAGATGATGAAGAAGAAGAAAAAAATCAAATAACCTGATTGAAAATTAGGCAAAAGACCTGAATAGATATTTATCCAAAAAAAGATATAAAAATGTCCCACATGGGGCTGGGGTTGTGGTTCAGTGGTACAACACTTGCCTAGCATGTGTGAGGCGCTGCATTCAATTCTCAGCACCACATATAAATAAATGAACAAAAGCTCCATCAACAACTTTTATATATATATATATATATATATATATATATATATATATACACACACATACATTTAAAAAACAGCCCACATGTACATGAAAAGATACCACACATCATTAATCATCAGAGAAATGAAAATCAAAAACCACAATGTGATATCACCTTGCATCTCTTAGAATGATTATTGTCAAAAGATAGTAAGTGCTAGGGAGAACGTTGGAGACAAGGGAATCCTTGCTCTTCTTTCTCCTGGGCAGAGCTATCTTGCAGTCTTGTCCTCCTCTTTCTAAAAGTATTCCATTTCATTGGAAGGCACAGTTTCAGAAAACAATAGTGTCATCTAAATACTACAGTGATGATTTAGGATGAACAGTGAAAATAACGTACTAGGAAAAAAATGATCAGCATAGATCCTTGTAGTCAAAAATACTACCATGAAAAACGAAACATCTATCCTGTGTCAATTCTACTAACAAAAGTAAATACTTGTACTCATTTGAGATTGATTACCTATGGGATTATTGTTTCATGCCCCCCCCCAAAAAAAAACTGGGTATTAAGTCTTGCCTTTGTTTTAGAATTCACATTTATAGTATTTCTTAAAATGGCTTCTTGGAGCTCAATTCATAACAGCTAAACTGTCGCACCAACCTAGATGCCCTTCAGTAGATGAATGGATAAAGAAACTGTGGTATAATATACACAATGGAATATTACTCAGCACTAAAAGAGAATAAAATTATGGCATTTGCAGGTAAAGGGATGGAATTGGAGAATACCATCTAAGCAAAGTAACCCAATCCTCCCCCCCAAAAAAAAGGCCAAATGTTCTCTCTGATAAGTGGATGCTGATCCATAATGGGGCAGGAGGCATGAGGAGAATGGAGGAACTTTGATTGGGCAAAGGAGAGGGAAGGGGGGGAGCATGGGAGCAGGAAAGATGGTGGAATGAGATGGACACCATGACCCTAGGTACATGTATGACTGCACATATGGTGCGATGCTACATCACGTACAACCAGAGAAATGAAAAGTTGTGCTGCCATTGTGTACAGTGAATCAATATGCATTCTGCTGTTGCATATACCTACTTGGAATAAATAAATTAATTATTTTTTATAAAAATGGCTGCTTGGCTTGTACATATTGGATATAACTGTTCACCTCCTCAGATCCCTTGATCTCACCCATCTCAGTGCCTCTTCCTCTTGCTTTGCCTCTTGTTTTGCCTCTTGCTTTGTTCTCTGGAAGCACTGGCTCTTCCTACACTTTTAGATTTGAATGAAAGCCCAAGCCAAGCATATGGAACCTGACTTACCCCACAGCTACCATCAGAGCCAGGCAACATCGCCACTCAGGATAAGGAAGGAGAGTTCAGAAGCATGAAGTGGAGAGTGGGTCTCCCCTTGGATAGATTCTGATCAATAGGATACAGGAAATGCCAAATGCTGTGATTAAAATACAAATTGTCCTCGATAAAACTCACATTGAGGCTTTACCCCCAATATAGCAGCGTTAGGATGTAGGGGAAGGTACTTGGGTCAGGGAGGGATCCCCCTGTGAAAGGATTAATGCCTAACTGATATGAGTGGGTTCTCACTCCAAGGGACTAGATTAATTACTCAAAGAGTAGGTTGCTGTAAAGCAATTGTATTCCTCTTGTTCTGTCACTCCCCACATGCCTGCTTTCCTTTCATGTCCTTCATCAGTCTAAGAATCACAAGGTCCTCACTAGATATGGCTGCCAGATCTGTGGACCTCTAGAACTGTGAGCCTTCAAAATCAAGAGGTAAAATAAACCTCTTCTCTTCATAAATTATCCAGTCTCAAGTACTTTCTTAGAGCAACAGAAAATGGACTAAGATATTAAGTATTCACAGGCACAACCTCTAACCCTTTCTTCTAACCTCCAGCACAGCTGTATGGAGAAGTCATGAATGTCTCACCGTTATGGTTTGGATCTTTGTTTTATTTTTTGCTTTTGCTTTTTCCATGAGGTGACCAGCTCTGCCCTATTTCATGCTTCTTGACATGATATGCTTCCTTGCCAGAGGTTCAAAGCAATGGGAACAAGCAACCATGGACTGGAGCCTCTGAAGCTATGAGCCAAAATGGACCTTTCCTTATTTTAAACTTATTTTCTCAGGCATTTTGTCACAGTAATGGAAAGCTAACAAATACATTGACCAAGTATACCTGCCAAGTGAGAAGGTGTCTTTCCACAGTTTGTTACAGAGCAGAGCTCATGGAACTGACAACTACCTTTATACTGTGCCTCTGCCTCACATGCCTGCTCTTACAGAAGTTTGTTTTAAAACACAGGATGGGAAATCTAGGTGAGATAAGGAGGGAAGAGAAGTAGAAAGAGGTGAACAAATTATATATATATATATAGTTGAGGTCATGGATAAGTGGTCTCATGAAATGGTGATGTATGTATGGAAGAGCAAAGAGAAATTTCTTCATTGAAAATAAAAATATTTAAACTGAGGAAATTGTTTTCATTTCCATCCTAATTAAGGAGAGTAACTTTTCCAAAGTTTTTTATTTGCAAAATATAGTTAATTTTCTCCTGTTGAACTAAAATAGCTTCTGCAAGTACCAATCGACCCACTTTTTTACTATAAATTTAGAGGCAAAATACATTTCCTCCAATAGAAAGCTTCTCTGAAAACTTCTTCTCAGGTCATCTCCTGCTAGTTGCGAATGTGACAGAAAAGCTAGCTCATTAGTAACTGTGGTGATGTTTGTGTGGGAAGACATTTTACTTTGCTGTTTGACATTTTTCTCTATAATGTATAATCTACTGAGAGAAGCTAATCCTTAACTCATCCTGCTCAGGAGGAAGCAAAGAAATTGTTAATTATCTCATCGCCAATCCAAGTATGGCAAGATTTGGTTTGGAGGTTTTGCATTAATGAACTCCGACCCATTCCTCAAGGTGGCGATCCAATGGCAGAATGTCTACCGATACCTGCCTTAAGTGTGCATCAGGCATACACCTAGGAACACGGGAAAAGTTCCTCACATGTTTATAAGCAGCTGGAGAACAAGGCAGTCACATTCCTATAGGAGCAAAACTAAAGGATTTTTTTTTTTTAAAGAACCCAAGTACAGCTAAGGGGAAAAGTGACTGTGACATAGCAATCAAAAGGGATGTGACTTTCTAAGAGAAAGAGTCATAAACTATACAATCTCTGGCTGAATCCAGCTCACACAGACAGGTTTTCTTCAGTGTATCTAATGTGTTTTATAAAGTGAATTAGTTGCCAAAATTTAAAAATTGGCAGACTGTGCATAAAAATACAATCCATATTTTTGACTTCCTTCGAAAAAGAGGTTGATCCAACCACATGCCAGATGGCTTCTGCCGGATGAGCAGAGGAACATGCTCTCCCCAATTCGCCACTGTCCCCACCTGAACTCCTTTCCATCATTCATTTTATGGCTTGCCTCCTGAAGTCTGTTTGTGCTCTCCGTTAAGAATTTCCTCACATTTCAATTGCACCTGACTGGACGGCCAGGTCTTGATCACTGAGATGTCCTTGGACAATTGTTCTCGAACATGGCCATGCACTGGAATTAACTACGGATCATTAAACAGTGTCATCACCAGTTCACACTCCGTATTAATTGAACCAGAACTCTGGTGGAGGAAGGTGCATCACTCAGGCAAGAGAGATTTACAAAGCTGGAGAACCACCATTTTCCAGAAAACTTCTCAAACTCTGGAAACAAACCTTCCTTTCAGAGAACTCAGCGAACCAGGGAACACTGCAGCAGGAGCAGTAGGGTGGCAGATGGAATGGCACACAAAGGGAAAGGGAAAAAATAAGCTGGTGAGGTCAGGAGTTTGTAGAGCTGGTAGAACATGAGAAAAAAACCCAGGAGGCATTGACAAAAATGGCTATCCTGTCACCGACACCAGCTCTTCCAACTTAAGTGATCTAGTTTGATATGAACTCATCAGAATTTTTTATTGGAGCTGCCTAGTTTTTCTAAGGAAGAGCCAGGTTTAAAAATTACTTGTTTATAATATTTAATGCAGCTTAGAAAGTTTAACTGGGTTGGAGACATTTAATTATGTAATGACTGTAGCAAAGAGGCAACCTGGATACTGTGGAATAAACCAGCAATTTAAAATGTTATTTCCTATTTTCAACGTGTCTAGATCTGACCTTCAGCTTTCTTTACCCTTTTCATTCCCATTGAGAGTTGTCATATCTCCAAAATTAGAGGGTGAGTTTATAATTGGCAGGATCTACAGTATCATTTAATCTGCAACCTATATTTGAAGAGCCTACCAGATGCTTATTTCCATCTTACTTCTGCTCTGTCTCAAGAATCTAGCATGGAGCCTGGTACCTGGCAGATTCTCAAAAAAAAAGTTTGTTGAACTTAGAGGACAGCTTAAGATCTTTTATAAATTCTAACCTCTGCCTGTAAGTTTTCTGTGACTCGGTTCTCAACTATAAAATAAAACACACAACATATGGTTCTTTTTTTCAACTATTTCTTAAAAGTCCTAAAATGTGGCCCTATTTCCAACTAGTTATTAGTTAATTTAAACTCTTCCAAGGACTTTTTCCATAAATTATTCAACCTTTCATTACCAATTTCACCTGCATGTAACTTCTCCTCCTCCTCCTCCTCCTCCTCCTCCTCCTCCTCCTCCTCCTCCTCCTCCTCCTCCTCCTCCTCCTCCTGGTTCTAACTGGAGAAGAAGGGCAGGCAGTTTCCTTTCCACTCCAGAAAACCAAAAAACCTGAGACATCATAGCCAGATGAGAAATAAATATGAAGATCAGTGTATTAAAAGTTGTAATTAGAAAACGTGAGAACAGGGCTGGGGATGTGGCTCAAGCGGTAGTGCGCTGGCCTGGCATGCGCAGGGTGCTGAGTTCGATCCTCAACACCACATAAAAATAAAATAAATATATTGTGTCCACCTCAAACTAAAAAATAGATATTAAAAAAAAGAAAACATGAGAACATTCAAGTGAACCATGTATACAGAAAAGCAAAAAATTTTTAAAAAAGGAGAAAAAATATTTAATATATGGCCAAGATGAAGACAAAAGTCTTCAGGAGAAATGTTCACAAAAAGTTAAAAAGTGAGGAGTCCCTGTTTATAAACCTGTAGACTTTCTGAAGCCATAAGCCATGTCATTATTAATCACCATCCAAGCCGAACGTCCCTACTCCATAAAATTTTTTTCCAAATAAAACTACCTTCGGTCCTATTGTGTCATTTGAAAAGGACTTCCTAGCTCGTACATGAGAATTTTGTCTCAGATTGATGACAGCAACAATTCTCAAGTACCCTCCACAGTACCTATGCCTGGTGATAGCTACATAGAGTTGTTTTTCTCTGATCCTTTTGCGGATTGGGCTTTGTGGCAGATTGTATTTTCCAAAGATGGCCCCCAGCTACCTCCAATCCCTCATGCTATTCTTCAACCTTGCACTCCATTTTTGAGAATCGGAGTACAAGTCCCATCTTCTTGAGTCTGGACAGATTGTGACTTTTTAGTAATGGATAGAATGTGCTGAGGATGTGACTTTGTGATTTTGGAGACGAGAAAATGAAAGGAGGTAAAGCTTTCACCTTCTTTCCTAAAATGCTTGCCTTTGGACCCCTGAGACACCATGCTGGAAGCACAACTTCATCAAGTCACTGTGTTTTAAGGAAGCCCAAACTAATACACAGAGAGAGAGCACGGTGGGAAAACTACGTGCAGAGAGAGAGGCACCGACAGCCCTGCTCAGCTCTAGCCATGCTGTTCCATGAGATACCCAAGCCTGTATGACCCATTTATGTCCTCCTGGAATTTTAGGGATCAACAGAAACTATGAGTTATTCTAAAAAAATAATTATTTTTAAATAATTCTTCTTTTTATTTGCTAAATTATGCAGTCACTTTTTTTTAAATTCATCAATTGTAAGTAGAACACATTTTGAAATTGACTGTGTCCATTCCTTGACTATGGAAGCGCCTCTTTATTCAGTGGTGTGCTGGTAAATATTAAACAACCAGCTCTCTGGGGGCAGAGATCCTAATCTGTAGTACTTACTTATTATCTTAGTACAATTTCAGGCTACCAAGTGTTGCAACTGAAAGTAGAGTTGGGAAGAGTCACACATAGCACACCATTGTAGTTTTTCTACCTCATGGATATAATAAGTATAAACCATTTCAACAGTGTAAATATAGTAGTAAATTATTTTTAAGAAATTAAGAAATGGTGCCTTTTAAGCTTGCACAATCTGTGTTGATATAATTACTGTATTCTAAATTGATACAATGTAATATGGGATAATAGCTGTTTTCCAACCACCAGGTTGAACAGTTGCTGAGAATTTAACTCTTGGCACCAGCACAGCACTGCATTTACCTTTTTCTCAGCTTTGCATATTTCTCAGCCATTCTAGAAATATCAGAGCTCAGTGGAGCCATTTAAATTGCGAATACGTTCTCTTTCATGTGAATTGTTTCTCACCCACTGAGTCCATTCAGTTCATTCTCCATGTTCCAGTGACCTTTGGCATTTTGAATGTCCATAGTCATCAAAATCATTAGCAGCAGTCATTATTTGATGCCCTACAAGTATCCAACTTGTGCAAAATGGAAGTCATGGTCTTTTCCATTACCCTTTCCTTTCTGATATCTCCTTCATTTTTCTGAGTGGCATCATGACCCACCTGGACTCTGAGCACTCTTGCATCCCATGATCTCCCTTCCCTGTCCAGGAACAGAAAATCCTGTTATGCTACTCCCTGAGGTTTCTCAAATTTCTTTCCTTTTCTCTGCTTCAACGGTGACAATCAGAGCTCAGGTCTTGATTCTTTATTGATGGAGTATATCAAGAGCTTGCAAACAGTCCGTCAACCTCTGGTACTCTACTTAGCATTCTTCACCTTGACTTTCCAAGGTTACCTGTTCTCTAGGCTCTACCCATTCATGCTAGGCCGTGAGGAGCAGTAGCATGTATCATAAACAGTTCTCCATGATTCCATTATCCAGTGGTGACAACTACAGGAGTCACCATGGGGCACAGTCTTAACTCAGACCACATATCTAGAGCCTAACAAATAACCTGAATTGCCCTTCTGTCCATTATCTAACTACTTGTGGAATTTCATTATAGTTCAGATAATGAGATTGTTCATAGGTCATTATAAAGCTTTTTTTATTATTTGTATTTATATTCTCTGGCTAATCCAACCAATTGAAACTGAAATCTATATAAGAGCTATTTGCTATTATCCAGAGATTCTTCTTAATTTTTCACCTCAGTTACACCATGGAATAGAGCTATAAAAATACAATTACAGGCACTTGATTTAATGTCTCGAGAAAAGATTCCCTAAGGAGTTATGTCATTTTGATCAACCTTAATTTATAACAACAGAACCATCTGGATCTGATTTCTGTGGCCATCAAATTTTTAAAAAGATCAGACAATTTATCTGCACTCCACCTCTGAGGCTGCATCATTTCATTTAAGTGACAGGAGCTGCATGCACAAAGATATATTGGATTTTTTTTATTAACCCTAATTCATATACTCAGTATTTTAATTTTAATCCTACAGTATTTAGGTTTAGTATGACTTGCTAGAATGAATAAAATTCATTGGATCATAAAGGGAGATAGAAAAGTTAAATGATCTGAAATACATTTTATAGGAGACTTTCATTTTTCAATAAAGCTTCAGAAAACATTGCCCATATTCCACAGAAAGGAATATATTAAAGCCACATTGGAGATTTCAATAACTTCTGATGTTCACAATGGATTATTTAGATGTTTATAACCGAAGGGAAATGTTTTCCATCAAAATCTGGTGAATTATGTTTTCTAGGAATATTTTTCCAATACCATCCTATGCACTGGGCCAAAGGGGGGAGGGGGGGAAAATGTTTAGAAAACAATCTGTCTTAGAAAGGATAACAGATTTTACTGAAAGACCTTCCTGTGCCTAATTCCCACATAGAGAGTTTCTCAGTTCCTTAAATCTGACTTCATCCAGACAGCCATACATAAGAGTTGTTTCCCCCTCCCCAGCACCTGCCTACTGGATGCTATTCTGTGCTTGTCACCCATGTCTAAGTGCTGTCAGCTTCCCATTTGTCAAAGGCACAAATGCCACTTACAAAGCTTTACTGCTTCACCTTAAAAAGAAAGGAGAGCATTTCCACACAACTGTCATGGGACTTCTTGCTATGCCACTTTGTTTTGATGGTTTCCCACATAGAATAGGATGAATCCCGAGCTTCAGGTAGAAAATAACATCTGATGAATGTTATTCAGATTCTCACGGTGTACTGCTTTAACGGGAGGGCATTTATTTACTCATTTGCTCCTCTATCCTTGTTTTGGGGAAATATTACTTTAACAGGGATTGGAATTTATTGAGCACTTACTACATCCTAGGACTGTGTTGAGCATTTCAGATATTATCTCATGCATGCCTCCCCCCATCTATAAAAGACTTCACTGAAATTTTTATACCCATTTTGCAGAAGGAAAAAAAATCCCTGCAATTCAAATAACTTTCATGTGGCCAAGCTTTCTTTCTCTCTACCCCAACCATCAGCTTTTAGACAGAAATACTGAGTCCTAAAATTAGTAGAAAAAAAAATTTCCAACTTTCTCTATAAATAGGGTTACAGATTTAGCAAATAGAAATATAGCATGCCCAGTGAGATTTGAATTTCAGACATCTTTTTTGAAGCGTGCCTCATACAATATTTGGGACATATTTATGTGAAAAAAAAATTCAGAGTTAATTTCAAATTAAACATTAAACGGGCATCTTGTATTTTATCTGGCAACCCTATTTATAAAGCCAGGCTAGGCTTCTAAAATTAGATTCCATTAATGTCTTATTTAAGCAAGGCTTATACAAGATCCCACGGCTCCAGAGATATTTGCTGTACTCTAATCTTAGCTTTGATCCCAGCCAACCTATGTGATTCATGTGGACCCATCACTCACAATATCCCACAGGTCCCTAGACACCTAGACCCCTCCTGTCCACAATAGGAGAAATCTTCCATTCTAGGTCTCCAGACAGTGCTGTGTCTGCTGCATTATCTGCAGCTTTACTTCCAGACGCAGCTGAAACTTCCTGCTGACCTCTGAGTCCCACAAGGCCCTCTGTCTTCACTATGGGTGGTTCTGCTGGTAACAAACCTTTCCAGGTTTCTACATTTTACCCTTGGACACTCTGAGACACCATTTTCATTATTTTTAAATAGACTTAGGAAGAATGAATCTTTTCCATGATACACAAATCTGGACACTTAAGAATGTTAATTAAAGAAATCAAAGGATCAGGATGGAGGGACCACGGCAGATGCAAAATATTATTAAAATAGCAGCACAGAGCACAGTTGGTACTGTGCAGGGTACACTTGGGCAGCAGTAGGTAAATGGGAGTTTCAGGTGTTTATGACAGTGATCAATGAGAGCACACATCAATTGTTACTTTCTAGTTGGTCCTTCCCTGGGTACAAGTGTCTTGAAAAACTCTAGGACAAATTCCTCTTATTGGTAGGGCTCCAATAGTGTTGAAGAGCAAAGCAAGGCACCTGCAACCCAACAGTTAAGACAGTCTCCTTCTTTGGGTCAATATAGTACTTGAAGGACTCTAAATCAACCACCAGTTTTTTAAGGTTGTGCCTTAAGTATCTCACCTACCTATTTCATTCAGTTCCCAGCTCCGATGGATGGACTTTCTTCTGGTCTATCAATATGCTGATTTTTAAAGATTCTTTGTGATTCTATAACGATTTAAAATGAGCATGTGGTGAAACTCATTTATGTCATTTCTGGAAAAAGCTTCAGGTTATTCAAAGAAAAACACTTTATCAATCAGTATAATGTAGTTGTGTGGACTTACAGGTCCTAAATGTGAACCTGATTGCCTACCTAGTATTCACTTATTCTTTTTTTTTAATTTGTTCTAATTAGTTTTACATGACAATAGAATGCATTTTTGACACATTGTACACAAATGGAGCACCACTTCTCCTTCCTCTGGCTGAATGTGGTGCAGAGTCACACCGGTTCACTTATTCTTTTTTGGTTAAAATTATGACAGACTAAAATTATCCCATATGGAAAACACAGTGTAAAAGAACATAGGTTAGAAAAACAGACCTGGATTCCAAAGCCAGGTCTGTCACCTGCATTCGATCTTATATGCATGGGTTCATCTTTCTGAGATGAGTTTTCTTCACTTATGATAGGGTTTAATATCTACGGAAAAGAATTGTGGTAAACATTTAAGTAGGTAATATTTGTAATTGACTGAGACTTAAAGTTGGTTCTCTTGCCTCTTGATCTTGGCAGTAACTTATTACATTTGAGATTAGTAATATATAATATATATATATATATATATTATATTTTACTTTTTTAAATTTACATATAACAGCGGATTGCATTACAATTCTTATTACATATATAGAGCACAATTTTTCACATCTCTGGTTGTATACATAGTATATTCACACCAGCCAATATGGAAAACAGTATGGAGATTTCCTGGAAAATTGGGAATGGAATCACCTTTTGACCTAGCTATCCCACTCCTCAGTCTATCCCCAATGGACTTAAAAACAGCATACTACAGGAATACAGCCACATCAATGTTTATAGCAGCACAATTCACAATAGCTATATTGTGGAACCAACCTAGATGCCCTTCAGTAGATGAATGGATAAAAAAAATGTGGCATATATACACAATGGACTATTACTCAGCAATAAAAGAGAAAAAAAATGAATATTGTAAATGAGTAAACTAGTACATAAGGTCCTATCTCAACCACCCCCTACAATTCCATGGGAGGATGAGCCCTGATGGTGGAGCCAGGGGAATCTTGGGTTCAGGTCTTAAACTGACCATGCACTGTGTCAGGTGGATCATTCCACCACCTCTCTGCCATCTATAAAACTGCATCTAGGAAGAAGCCCTTTCCTCATCAGCACTTCATTAATGATCCTATAGTCAAGGCTGCCGGGAAGTAAAAAAAGATCTCATATAGTAAAGATTTGTTAAATGGTTTTGGATCACATGTTCACAAGAATTCTTGAGCAGCTTTGTATTTGAAATCAATGGTTTATCACAATAATTTGTGCCTGTTTAGAAGTACAATCCAAATTTCAGTATGGCTCCAAATTTTAAAGGAATTTATTCTTCCAAAGTCATGTGATCCAGGTATCAATCTACTGCCCTTCCTAATCTGCTCAGGGATTTGTTTGTTTGTTTGTTTGTTTTCCTTTGTGTTTTATTTCATTTTCTTTTTTTGGGGGGGTGGGGGGATTCATGTTATCCCCTGCCCAGGAGGCTCTAGCTACCCTGTGTCACTCCATTTACCAAATAAGGCAATAGGAACGTCTTGCACCTCTTTATACATTAAAAACAAACAAATCCTTTCAATTGATTCAGCAGAAGGGAGGGAAAAAAAAACCACCAAGTGGAATGTTGGTATTTTTTATAACTTCTAAGTGAACAATCCATTTTAAATGATTAATTCCATTACACTGCAATTTATGTCTAGTGCTAGCTAATGAAATAAATTAGTTTCAACATCAATTCAGCCCTCTTCCCTTTCTTACATGCTCTCATTAGCTTCATCTCAAATGTTTTGCTACAACAGTTTCTCTGCCCTACCAGCTGCACCATTAATGGACTGTTCTTATTGATTACTGAAAAGTCAGATGTAAGAAAGAATGGGTAGGGAGTCTGCTACCATGATGAGTTTGCAGGTTTGTGCTTAGAGAATCAACAACAAGATATTTATTCTCTCCTATTCACTTTCTAGAGAAAATGATAGTTTTCATCTTATTTTTCTATTGTTGTTTTTCTTGCTGTTACTGAGGGCTGAACCCTGGAGTGCTTTATCACCGAGCTAACATCCCCAGTCCTTTTTATGTTGAGACAGAGTCTCACTGAATTGACCAGACTAGCCTCCACCTTGCAATTCTCCTGCCTCAGTCTCCTGCGTCAGGTGTATTTTCAGGTGTGCACCACTATACCCACCTAACCCTACGTATTTTTAAAGGACCTCGTACATCTGTAGGTTCTGAAACAATTTTAAAAGTTGTGGCCCACAGTACTTGGTTTATTACATGAAACAATAATGAAGCATACATTGTAGTGCTTTTCTGTGTTTACAACATCTTCTCACCCACTGCCTTGAATGGTCTTCATGGAAAACCTAGACAATCGAACATATGGATATTTTTAACTACATTCTATTAATAGAGAAACTGCCAGAGGGTTTATGTTCCCTGATGGCTGAGTTGGAACCAGACTTTTCCTAGTCCCCATTATCCTTCAAAGGGTGCCAGAAATAAAGAATGGCATGTTTAGGTAAGCTGACTGGTAGGTAAGTTGTGTAGTGGAGATAGACAGTTCCATGTAGGAAAGAGCAGCATCCTTGGTATGGTCAAATGTTAGAATGGGAAGTGTGACCCCAGAAGTGTGACCCACTGGATAATTCATGACCTCAGACATGCTAATATGTAAAAGTCACTGTGCCAAATATTATTGAATAAAGAAGACATTGTCTCTGTCTCAGAAAAACCTAGTGTAATAGTCGGGGCTCTCTAGAGGAACAGAACCAACAGTATATATATATATATAAATACATATGATTTCATATATATGATTATGAAAGTGGATTTTATATGATTATAAATATTATATATAATCATAGATATTGTTTTATTTATATATAAGATTGTAAAGGGTATTTGTTAAATATTAGATTGGCTTATAGGATCAGAGGCTGGATAGACCCCCAGTGGCCGTCTTCAGTCTGGAGAGCTGGGGGAAACAGTAGCTGCTCCATCCGAGAAGCTGAAGCTTCAGGACAAAAAGGACCAATGACGTAGCCATAGTCTGGGTCTGAAGGCCAGTGAATTCCCTAAAGAATTGCTAGTGAGAATCCATGTTGGAAGAGTAAGGGAACCAGAGTCCACCATCCTGGGGCCATGGCAGCAGCAACCTGCTGGGCCTTCCTCCTCCTTGTCTTCTTCTGTTATATCCAGGCCCAAGACTATTACAAGATGCCATTCACATTCAAGGCAGGTCTCCCCAGTTTGCTGTTCCACATGCCAATCATCACTGGAACCAACCCCATAGAACATCCAGAAGTCTCTTAATCTTAGGCATCTGTCAATCCAATCAAACTGACAATCCAGACCAACTATTTCAACAGAGCATAAGAACTGGCTGCCAAAGCAGAAGACACCAAGAAACCAAAGACAGAGGTGGACAAATCTGAAATTGCACAAAGTGCAACTGATTGTGAACTGACAGACACTAGTGTTTCTTCTGCCGGAAGAAGGAATTGATGTGCTAAGCTAGAAAAAAGTGGGCTGCAATCAACTGGTATATATCTGGGCTTTTAAAAATATAATTAACATGTTAAATATTAGTTAATAAAGAATCCAGACATAGCATAAAACTCTCATTTGAGTATCTTAACTTTGTTTCTCTTACAGGGTTTAGAACATATGCCACGCATGGGCAAAATGGTGGTCAGGACCAACATGAATGTGGTTTAAGTTGAGTCCCTACAGCCTCACCTGAAGGCACCATGTAAAAACAATGGCCTCCAAATTCAGGACATCATATTAAACCAATGTATCTTCAAGATTAGGCAGCCAGTCCCCAAGTAAAAGTCTGAGGGACTGTAGCCTAGCTGGATACCCTTTGATGGTCAGGGAACAAGTAGATTCAGAGGGCTCTTTAGGAAAGCAGAGCCAGAAGAGTATGGAAACATGACTTCTTAGTGTCCGCGTTCAGAAAAGTGGGATGGAAGGGAAAGGATCCCCTAGCTAGCACCCCAGATACTTCAAGGAGAGATGAATGGACAATATTTCCTGTTCTGTTATTTTGTAGAGAATCACATCTCAACAGCATGGAAGAGTGGAAAGAATGTCAACTTTGCTATCAGAGGTGCAAAATCCCTATTATTAGCCAAATAATATTGAAATTTTGTTTAATATTCCTGAGCCTATGTGTCTACATTTGAAAGAAAAAATTCAACAAGATTCTTACCAATGATTTATATTCACTAATAGATTTTTAAATTTCTCAAGAATATGAAAAATGGCCAAAAATATTTGTCTCACTTCTCTCCCTTCGTCTTTTCCCCTAAATAACTATGACAATTCTCAAATCCTCTGCATTTAAAAATATTTGTCTCAGCAGAGTGGTTAGAAATTCAGAATATGCAATCATATTACCAAGGACCCAATCTTATCATCATCATTCATAACTGTAGTCTTGGGTAAGCCATGTTAATCATTTTTTTTATTTCAGCAATTTATCAATTATAAAATAGTTCCTACTTCGGAGGGTTGTAGTAAAAAGTCAAGGAAAAAATGCAGGAAAGATCTCTGTGCATGGCTCAGAGAAAGTGCTAGTATAAACTTTCCCAGCCACTGCTTTGCCTTATAGAATAGTACTTGCAGCATCTGTCTCCCTTCACTCCATGTGACAGGCCTCGATTTGGCAGTGCACTCATCACCACCTGTGGGATACCTGGGTTTGGCTAGTACCCTTCCCTATGGCAGAGTGCCTTCATCTCTGCCTGCTAGCATCATTCACCCTCCAGTGCACCTGGATTGACATGCTGGCATCCTACTGACTGAAGTGCAGCCACACTCTCCCACTGAGCATCTCCACTTCACAAAGACAAGCTCAGCCAGGGGCCCTCAGACTTCTTGGCTGTTCCAGGTGATGACCAAGGAACGTCACAGCAGTTTGCAAGATGAAGTTGCATACTTTACTTTTCTCTGGGTTGCCGAAAGAAGAGGAGCCAGGTTTATTTCAGCTCTAAAAGTACTTCGAAGATCCTGTGTTAAAGTGAAAATCATTTGATTTGAAATGTAATATTGATGATGATTTTCTCTTTTGCAGGTATTCTCAAATGGAATATCTGTGCATTTAAATATTGATGCACTGTGTAGAATTAGGAATATGAGACCTGTCCAAAGTTCAGATAATACACTAAATCTGTTTTATTTTAAAATAAAGTGGATTTTTAAAAAGAGAGAGAGGATGAGAGGACAAGGTTAGTTACCCGTTGTTTTTGTTTGTTTGTTTGTTTGTTTGTTTCTTTTAAGCTAAACCAATTTTGATGAGAGAATCTGGCAAAACTGCATATCCGGGTGAGCAGGTATTATTATAGCATAATAGTGCAATGTTTTTTAATTGCCTCATTCTCTCATTTTATTGTGGTTTCAGGCTCACTTCAGCATATATGCATAATTTCCTCAAATCCTGGAAAATTGAGTGTACTTGACTTTCTGTCTTACTCCAAGATTGCAGGCAAGAGTGGGGTTTAGTGGCTGGATGAGCAACCCATTGCCTGATTCTCTTCTCTTTGATAGCTGTCTGACCTTGGGTTCTCTGCTGAGTCTCAGATCCCTCCAACAGCTGGCCCTGAAGTTGATCTACCACAGCATGTCCTCACAGAGGCCCTTAAGAAACACAAGAGAGAAGACAATAATGTATGTTTCTTCAGGGTGGGGAGAGAGAGACCCAGTCCTCAATCTCTTTTCTCAGTACATAATAACAGCCCCCAAATAAATGATCATTTGCCACTAAAAAATACAACATGAGTTAATTAGTCTTCTCTCCAGTCAGCTGGCAATATACATGGCTAAAGGTATTTGCACTAAGTTTATATTTAGACCAAATGTTTAGGACTGGTCATCACCTGTGCTTTTGATAAATGCAATTTTTCAGTTTGGAAGCTGTCATTATGCCTTAATCCCAACAGTTCTACAGGGAACACAATAAAAGGGAAAATTAGTGCTAAAATGTAAACTACTGACCCAAATTTGGGGCTTGAACAACAGCATTTGCCGACTCCTAATGCTGCTGAATAATTTAAAACTTTTTATCAATTGTTTCCCATTCTTCTTATCAATAAGGGGAAAACGAGTGGTTTATAAGAGACTTACCTCTATCCACAATAACAATGCTACTAAATACCTATTTTTTTCCTTTCTGTTTCAAAGCTCTCAGACACACACTATCTCATTTAATTCTCATAACACTCGTGAGGGTTCGCAGACAGGAATTCCAACAGATGAGGAAAATGAAACTTAAGAAGCCTGAGAGAGTTCCAGGAGATCACAGAATGATGAAATGGCTGGCCTCAGGCTGAATTAGGGTCCTTATTTGTCAAGAGCAGCTGCTCCAGTCTATCCATGTTGCCCCAGTATAAATATCACATGACTCCTCTCCACTCTCAAAAGGGAATTTAACTAATTCCATGATCACCCTAGCTGGAGAACATGCTCCCTGAGTCCCAGTCCTGACCCTGCTCCATGGCACTAAATTAGATTTCTGGATCTATCTGCTCCTTTGAAGTCATCATCCTGTCTCAGGCAGGATCTCCTCAGCTGCAGCAGGGTAGAGCAAAGATAAACCATGCATGTAGGCAGAGCCACCTCTACATGTGAAAATCTTGTTTCCTGGTGGACTTCCTTCAGGGCAGTGGCTCTTAAACTACACTCAAGAACATCAATTTCTTGGACAACCTGCTGAAAAATGCCCTGAAGTTTGATTTGCTTTTTCTATCAGTATTTCTCCCCAGAGCATGCAGTCTAGAAAACCCTGAATCGTTACCATAATTATATATATATATATAAAAAGATCAAAGAACTGACATTAATTTCTACTCACTGGACAGTTTAGTAGTTCAACTGAATTCCATTAAATGTGATTTCATTATTAATAAATATCAAATGTTTTTATCAAGCATTCAAAGAGTTTCATTTTGTCTTTGTGGCTTCTTTAAAAGTTGAATTTAAATTTAAGCCATCTTTTTTTTTTCTATGAACACATCTTGCTTTTTGGTCCAGCCTGAAAGTTGCTAGTTGCATGTGAGGTCTGTCTGGGTCTTATTAGCCTCAGGTTCATAAATATAGGTAGCAAATAGCCAACTATGGGAAACAGAGCCCACCAAACCAATCTTGGGCCGGTCAAATGAAATGCAACTAAACACAAATCTCCTGCACGGAGACAGTTCTGCATGATTGATTTGTTGTGCTTTTGTGTTTGCATTAGTTTGACCCTTCAAACAATTTTGTAACATAAACAGGACAAATATTACAAAGTAGAGACAGGACTATTTGACTTCTGTTTGTTTACCCCTCCCACCCCTACACACACACACACACAGTTTGGTCCATCATCACTCTTCCTGAAGTCCCTCTGTCCATTGAAGCATCTCAGTATGTCTTCTGTTTCCCCACTCCCATGTCACCCCTAAACCCTAGTCAGCTGGCTTTCAAGAAGTCCCTTCCTTGCAGGACTTCTTGCAGATGACCTCCCTGTATGGTCAGGAATGCCAGAGAGGATCCGGCCATCTTAAAGGGAGGACTCACAAACCTTAGTCTTAGGGGCACATGGGCAGAGGGCCTGCCCTGAGCCAATTCTCTCTTGGCCCTGGGTTTGTCAAGATTATAAGATATGACTTCTGTCTTCACTAAGATTCTAGCCTACCTAGGTAAGCAAGTATGAGGTGATCCACCTATTCTGACAAAGTGACGGAACAGAAGGGACTACAGTGCACCGCTCCGGGAAGGTGTGATTCAGAAAAATGACAGTTAAGCTGGGATATGAATAGGAACAGGAGTTGGTTAACTAGTGAGGGTTGGTCAAAGGAAGCACTATGAACAATAAGATCACTGGCTCTTTTCCCAGGTAAGTCTCAAATATCAAGACTGTCTTCAATATTTCTTTCTTTTTTTTTTTTTTTTTTTTTTTGTCACCTAGCCTCATTTCAGGGCTCCTAACTTGATCAGATATCATAGTTTCTACTAAGTATCAGCTCATCCCCTATGACTTGCAAACCCTCACACTTAAAAGACAGTGCACAAGATAGTCAACACCCATTTGGGCATGTTGGAATACACAGTAAAAAACAGATATATCTGTGTTATCAACAGTTGTTAGAAAACAAGACTGGATTGAAGAATCATTCAGACAGGGATGTGTAAATAGTAGAAGGCACAATGAACATATAGCATAAATAGTTCTGGAGCTGGCAGGGGAGCAGGTAGAAAAGATGGAAAAATACCAATGATCAGGGTTCTTTTCTCCTGGAAAGGGAGAAGAGCAACAGAAGACAGGGCATGTGCACAGCAGGACCTCAGGGACCCACACGCAGGCCACAGCAGCACCATAGGCAAGTCACACTGCACAGCAGGAACAGGGAAGCCCTCTGGACTGCCTGGTGGTGAATCCCGCAGGTCCAGTGCCCGGGATTCTGCACCTGCCACAGCACTCATGACTTGGTGACACAATCCTCTGCTTCAGGCACCAGCTGGTCTGAGGAGACAAGGCAGTAATTAGAATAATTAGGACAAATCATCACAGTGAATTAATGAAACACCAGTCGCCCCCTGAGCTCCGTGGTGGGGTTTAACAAAGAGTGTAACTCCCAGAAATGCTACAGACAATAAACATTCCTGAACTTCTGTGGCACTGCCTGTGTCAAGGGGACAGATCACTAGGAGAAAAACAACTTCCTCTGTTCCAGCTTTGACCCATCTGGTCAATTTGGACACTTGTTTTACTGATTTTTTTATTAGGATAAGATCCTGGAGGTCAGATAGCGGGGGATAGCACAAAGGCATTACAAATGCAATTATTGCAGTTGAACCACATGCAAAGTCCTCTTCCTCGAAGAAAGAAAGAAAATGTAAAAGCACAAGAATGTTCATCTTCTTTCACTCTGGATCCTGAACTACAGGCAAGAGTCTGACATTTTGGCACCTTCACCCTGATGTGGCCACATTGCATTCTGCAGGATCCAAGTGTGTCTGAAGCACCCTGTGCAGAACTTACATCTAGGATACAGACACTGTGCTCAGCGTGGTCCAGAATGGTTGTTTTCCTATGTAATATGCACAGTTTTCATATACAGTCCTTCATATGTGCAAGTTCTCTTTCCACGGTTATTCATCAGAGGTCAACTGTGGTCAATACGGTACAGTAAGGTATTTTGAGAGAGAGAAAGAGACCATGTTTGAGGAAGGATAGAAAGAATAAAGATAGAAGAAGACAAAAGAGAAGAAAAGAGACTATGGCTTTAAATCTAAAAGCCCCTTGATTACTCCCCAGGCTTCTCCCTCTTCCTGGCCCCTCACTCCCAAAGTTCTGAGAAATCTACAAATCTTAAAGTTGCCATAAGTTCATTAATTTATGAACATTACTTCCTTTTAATGCAAAGACCACTGTTAGTTAGCTTACCCAGTGTATTGAAGATTAGATAAAGCTAAGGGTGGAATATTTTAAGTAATCTATTGTACATGCACATTCCAAAAGTTATTAGATGGAAGAGACAGTGAGCATCACATTTTTTTCCTAATGAAGTTCTTCCTCTTTGCTCAAATCTGATACTTGATTAAATTCTTTTTCTAATGTGCCAAGAGCTTGGAAGGTCTGAGTAGAGGTCTCCTCTGCTTGTGAAGAGACCTCCTTGAATCCCTCATGGTGATACATTTGCATAACTTTGATCATGGCACAGTGTTTTAACTCTTTTATTTATTATTTTTGTTCCTCTTCTACTGCACCTAATTTATAAATTAAATTTTATCATATTGTATAAATATAGGAAAAAATAGTGTGTGTGTATATATATATATATATATATATATATATATATATATATATATAGGATTTGGTATTATGTGCATGGTTTTAGGCATCATCTCAAGGTCTTGGAACATATTCCCTGTAAATAAATGCAGCCTGATGTAAAATAGATATTATTATCTCTAGGTTACATAAGAGAAAACTGAGATTTAGGCTGATTATGTAACTTACCCAAAGTTACACAGAGAAGAAATGACAGACACAACTCAAATAAAAGGGTCTAATTTTACAACTTAGATCCTTTCAACTTGAGTCCACAAGTTTCTGTGACTACCTCTGTCTTGTTGAAGAGTGTTCCTCTGCTTAATGGCATTTGCCTGAAAAATAAAAATAAAGTCCAATCAGTTATGAATTAACATTCTCAAATTCTGCTCTTCCAGTTCTCTGAAAAGTATGATACTCTAAGTTGTAATTATGTTCAATCCACAAAATTAATTCTGAAGGAACAAACAGAAAACCCTATGTTTTCCAGGTGTGTAGTAGCTGTCATCAATAACATCCTGGACCAATATTGTTAAAATCAAAAGCAATAGAAGATGAATATGAAAGAAAGAACCTCCAGAAAACATAAAGTCAATGCTTTCAACACTTTAAAGTTAAGTAACAGATATTTGCAAGGTGGTCATAAAGTTGTCTACAAAGTACTGAAGAAGGTTGACACAGTTAACATTCCCCCATGGGAATGAGCCTATGCTCTGTGATCTAGCCAACACAGGTGCATGAAAAACAAGTTAAAAAAACAACTCCAAGTTCCTAATGACTTGAGGGAAATGCCCTAGTTACCCATCAGACCATGTTTTCACAAAATCTGATGATTTTGAGGTTGGATGATGGTATCCATATATTCTTATCTTTCTGGCAAGTAGAACTATTATTGTTGTACTAGCTTTCCTATTTAAATTTCATAACAAAGTTATAAGGTAGATAGTATTTATTCCCACTTTTAAGGAAAAAAAGAAAGAAACCTTGAGTCTTGCAGAGATTAAGAAATGGTAAGGTCATGTTTAAAAACTCACAGAACTAGGATTCACACTTTTCTTTAGTGAGCATATATGTGTGTGTATGTGTGTGCCCATGTTTATGTAAGTGTATACACTGTGAAGGGAAATGATTTCACAGATTTAAATATCACCTGCACTGCTCTGTTTAGATATATAATGTTAGCTACCAGCTACCATCTTGAAATTTAACTTTAAGAAAATGATAGCCTAAAACTGTAGGGGGCACAGCTACAGATATTAGCCAAGTCCTTCATTGTGGTAAAAGGATCAAACCCCAGGGGGTGTACTGAATAGCCCAGTACTCACAGATTTGGTGGCTGAGCTAGGACTGTCACCAGGAGGGCTCTGTTCCAAGCACAGTATTCATCATGGTTTGAATACACTGCTTCATAGGTGGCAAAGTACACACACACACATACATACACACACACACACACACACACACACACACACACACACACATGCCCCAGTGGTGGGGAAAGAGGCTATTTTTTAGTCCGGATTACATTTCTTTCCACTGAAATCTCTACTGCTTTGTCTCCTGCTACGCCCAGGTATTCACTCTATTAGCATCCTCACCAGGGGAAAAAGAAAAGACGGTTGGAAACAAAGTGGAGGAAAAAACCGTGGGACTCCCACTCCTACCCGCTTCTTTGACTGCCTCTTCACTTTCTTTACCTAGTCCCCTGAGCTCCTTGTTAGGAAAATCGTTTACTGCGCGCCTATTGTAGGTACAATTGAATCCCGCAGCCGGCCAGCGCAGAGAGCGCTCCGCAGGCGCACCTGGGGGAGGGAAGCCGGCCAGCCTCCCCGGAGCCCGGGAGGGAGGGAGCCTCCTGCAAAGGCAGAGGCGGCTTCCCAGCGCAATCTTGCACCACCTGCTTTTTTTTTTTTTTCCCCCTCTGTTTTCAGAAGGTAAAAAGAGGTCAGGGGGGAATTCAGTTGACAATTCAGCCAAACACAAGGCAGCCACAAAATAATAGCCGCCTCAGGAAGCTGGGATGAATGGCCATTCATCAAGGGGAGGCCTCCCAGCGCGGGCTGCTCAGCTCTGAGCCGCATTTAGCAGAGCTTGGAGCCCAGTGCGGAAGCCTGACTGCACACTCTGTAGAGAATAATTGAAATTAAAAGTACATTCCAAGGGCTCCAGTACCCTTGCCCCCTCGGACCCTTGTTTTGTTCTGCTTTAGGCAGAGTTTATGCTTATGTCCATAAGCTTATGCTAGAAGAAGTTAAGCCTCTGAGATGCAGCTCTGGTGTAGAGGATGAATGCAGAGCGCTGAGCCCCGGGAGGGACTTCCTGTAAAAGTTGCTGGTTCATCCTGGCTCAGCTGAGATCTCAGCTTTCCTGGGTAAGTGAAGGCTGGATTACTTCATTGGCAAGATTTGTGTCCCTCTCAGTGCGGGGGTGTGCCCCACTCCACCCACATAGGTGGCTGCTGCAGTTTGCTTTTGGAGTTGTTGAAGGCTACCCCACCTGCTGTGAGTTCTGGAGGTGGTGAAGCTTTAGGAGGCAGGGCCTTAATGGAAGGAACTTATTTCTTGGGGGCTTGAGACCCACCCCCTTCCCCTTGCTCTCTCTTATCTTTTCCCGCAGCCATGAGGTGAACTGACATCCTTGATCTATACTCCCTCCATTATGTAGTGTGCCCCTGAAGCCAGAATTAGGCAGCCAGGATAGATAGGTAAACCGAGTCAGGTCAGATGCAGGAGGCCAATTTTGAGTGAGTCCTGCAAGTTGGAGACTGTCCCCTGAGGGACTGAAATGTTAACTCCTTCAGAGCCCTTCCTCCACCCTAGAAACTGCCCCTGCAACTACCTGTTGCCAAGGTAACCTCCCTACAGGGAGCTATAAAGTTGTTAATTAATGTGTCCAGGGTTGCACCATCTGGCCTTTCCCCCTTCAGCCCACCAGTTTGTCACCTTTGTCACCTTTTGGCCATCCCACTGAGAGCGTTCCTGGGCCCAGTCACTACTCAGAAAGGAGAAAAGTAAGGGGAAGAGGGCAGGAAAACAAAGGAATGAATCTAGGACACATAAAAAGGACAGAACACCTCACTTCTGGGGATACCAGGATACCAGCTATGGCCCCTGTCTCTCTCCCAGGAGAAGTCTCTGTTACCCCTTTTTAAATAAACCCTGCTTTATATGCTTGGCTCTTCGAGCTTCTCTAATGTTCAGACTTCAACATTGATGATAACTGGCGTATCACCACCATAGGAAGAAAAGCAACAGAGCAAAGCAAACTGGCCGAAATCGTTAGCAAAAATAAACCTTTCCTCCTTTTTAAGTAAATTTATTTCAGTATTTTTATAGCAACAAAGCTAACACTGGGAGACCAATCGCAGATCTTGGACAGAAAGGACCACAGCTTGGGCCTCCCTGGCATGCTTGGCCTATGATTCTTGGCAAGCTAATTCCCTCACTTAGCACTTAGTTTCCACCTGTGTTAAATGAATTTTCTGTTTAACGAAGTTTTGGTCTAAAGCAGTATTCCTAGACATCTCCAAAGAAAAATTTAAAGGAGAGCCTTATTTGTAGTACAAATGCAAACTACTGCAATGGACGAAACCAGAAGATGAGCAGGTGCTGGACCCAAGAAAAAATAAATGTAGGAGTACTAAAAACCCCTTGGAATCATGCCAGAAATATAAAAGTTGTTCAGAGAATCTGAGAGAGTCTCTCTTGCCTTATTTTGTGTTATAGTTAACATATGGGAAACACCTATTTAAAATATAATTTCCTTTTTCAGTGCTAGGGTTCAAACCCAGGGCCTCCTGCAATACTAGGCAAGCTCTCTCCCTTTGAGCTACATCCCCAGGACTTTTTCAGTTTTGAGACAGGGTCTCATAAGTTGCTCAGCTTGGCTTTGAACTCTGGATCTCCTAGTAGCTCAGATTCCAAGTATGTGCTACCACACGCAACTTGAATGCAATTTTTGATTACTTAATGGTGCCAATAAAAGAATTAGGCATTAGCTTATCACTGTGTGTAAAAGATCCAGTTATCATCCTCCATCTCCTTACTATTTTTCTTCCTTGTACTTACCACTATCTGACCCCAGCTCATGTGTTCAGTGTATATTACTCTTATTGGATGCACACTCAGGGGAATCAGAATTCTGTCCATTTTATTTGTCACCATGTTCCTGGTGTTATCATGAAAGGGCTCACTACCTGAAGTTCATAGAAGCCAAACTACAGGCACTGGATTTTTGTAAAAAAGAAAAAAAATAAATCCTTCATGAATGATGTGGTCAACTGGCAAGGAGGGACCAGAAGCTATAAGCTCAAATCTGCCTTCCTGAACCTTGGGGAATTTACAGGAAGGAAGAGGAGAGATGTTGCTTGATGATTGGATGGTGACAGGGGGAGTTTTTTAATTCTTTTGTGCATCTGAAAATGGTGCTATCCTGTAGTTTGCAGGATTCTTTTCCCAAGGGATTTTGACCTTGTGATATTTTGAAAATCCACTTCCAAAACATTCTTAAGTGGATCCATCCTTGGATGGAGGCTTTTCTTGAAAGACAACTTGAACACTTTGTTATTTGAGGAATTTATATCCAGGCATTACCTGATTTCCCTAGCACTTAAAATAATGCGTGGTGCATGGTGAATATTTGTGAATTCTGATGCTTCTCAACTAACAATCGGGTTGCCTCCACATAAGCCCATTGTAAATTGAAAATATTGAGTAAGTTGAAGATGTATGTAATATACATATCTTACCAAACATAACTTAGTAACACAGTACATTGTAGAGTATTAACTATCCCTTATGATTCTGTGGCTGACTGGGTGCTTGGTCTTGGCTCACTGCTACTGCCCATCATCATGAAAGACAATCCTACCCTTACCTACTAGCCCAGGAAAAGATCAAAGTTCAAAATTTAAAGCAGGCCTTCTATTCCAAGTGTATTGCTTTTGTACATGGTAAAATTAAAAAAAAAAAAAAAGATAGTAAGATGTAATGGATGCTGGGGATCAAATCCAGAGCTTCATGCATACTAGATAAGTGCTCTATGACTGAGCTGTACCCCAAGCTAGAGAAAAGTCTTTTATATCTCTATTTCTTTCTTTCCTTTTCCTCTTTCATTTTAATTATTTTACTTTACTTTTCCGATTAATGGGAAAAGTCTTTTTCTGTTTTCCTCATCAGTCGGTGCACAAATAGTCACAAAATTATGCTCATAAATTGAAGACCCTCTGTATATATCTGGATTTCTCAGAATTTGGTTAGACTTCTGCTTTTCCCCTAACTTGCGAAATAGGTGTGGACAGCTTTAAAACTGTGCAATAAGATGAATGATTTCTTGATTCTCTCAAAGGATTATTTTTCCCCATGAGGAAAACAAAAAGAATATTTTTAATTTTCAAGGAATACAAATTACATGCATTTGTTGTTACAAAGAAACAAACAAAAATCATTCTGTTCATGAAAATTTTTTAAAGATGGGGACTTAATGATGTGATCCAAAGTAAAAATCGTCAAAGACAGAGCAGCAGAAGCTGGCTGGCAGGCTGCCCATGGGCCTGGTGTGTCTGACCAGGAAGCACAGAGCCATGGATGAAGACAGCCCAGGAGTTTGGAACTCTATAATCAGCAGCAGAGAGGAGGCAGCCTGAAGCTTTTGCCCCCTAACAGCTTTGATTGCATCCAAAAAGAGTCTGACAATTGGGAAAACTGTGAATTGCTAGACTGTAAGAACAACTGTCCAGAAAGATCTCAGCACTCTGATTTCTCTCTCTGATTTCTCCCTCCTGGAGGGAGGGAAGATGCTGACCCTTCTGTCCCAGGGTCATTGTTCAAGAGACCAGACTTGGACCTGAGAGCTATATTAAATTCTACTTCAGTTCTACCACTCACTAGTTCTGGGTTTTTCTACAAACTACTAAACATCATCTTTAAAATAGGGCCAGGAATAGCTTCGTGGTAGGAGTCTGTGATAATAGAAATTACTGTTTGCAAAGCATCCATCACAGAGAAGAGCACAGAGCATTATTATTTCCCTACCAACTATTAATATAATCCATGCAAAGTTAAAGATAAGATGCATATATTAAGGTCTGTTAATGTAAAAAGGCATTCTCTTTGATCAATGTTATGGTTTATTGGGTATCCACCAAAGCTCATGTGTGAGACAATGTAAGAAAGTTTAGAGGTAAAATGATCAGTTTATGAGAGTCTCAATCTAATCAGAACCTTAATCCAGTTAAGCTGATTAACTGGGTGGTCACCATAGACAGGTCGAATGTAGCTAGAATAGGTGGGTGATTGGCAGCATGCATTGGGAATATATATATATATATCTTCCCTTTGGTGAGCCCAGCAATCTCTCTGCTTGCTATTGTCATGTTCTGAGCTGTTCTCCTCCTCTATCTCCTTTCACCATGATATTCTGTCTCATCTCAGACCCTGAGAAATGTCCTTGGCTGTCTATGGACTGAGACCTCTGAAACCATGAGCCCCCAAATAAACATCTCCTCCTCTAATAGTTCTTGTCAGGTTTTTTTTTTTTTTTTTTTTTTTTTTGTGTGTGTGTGTGTGTCACAGCAATGAAAAAGCTAATAAAATCACACTATAGCATAAAGCAAAAATGAAAGGCAAATATTTTGAAAACTGAATCTTGATAAACATGTTTAAGACACATGGCATTGGCTACAATATATAAAGAAGATGGTGGGGAAAAAAATGTACAATTTAATCCCAAAATGGTAACCTAAATCATAAGGTATAACTCACAATCTTTCCATAGTGTTTTTCTTTTCTCTGTAGAAGACCATATAATTAATGGTTAAGATCTTGGGCTCTTGAGAAGAAAATTCCTGGAACTGTCACACACTGAGTGAAATCGGTCTAACTGTAGAAAATTCCCAGAACTGTCACTTAAAAGCTGAGTGAATTCAGCCTAACTGTAAAATGATTCTAAAAGCCCCTATCTCTTGGGGATTCTAAAAAAGATGAAATTAAATAATGCATCTAAGTCATTTTTTGTAAAGCTTAATATAAGCCTTTGAAGAATGTTCATTACTAGTATCATTATTATTTTATTATAATTTTATTTTTATCAGTAAATATTACAAAGTTGATGTTGAAGAAAAGGTCATAATTTTACAAACCTTAGTAGAAAACAAGAAATTATATATTTTTCTTTATACTGAAGGTAAATAATGTGGGCCTTTGATTCATTCGAGTGTTATTTATCTCAAACAATATGAGATTTCTTAAAATTGATCTTCAAAAAAAATTAAAACATAATATTGTCTACAGAATAACAACTATGGCATCTGAGTACAAAGGAAAACACTGGTATCATATTTGGATGTTCTCAAACACGTGAGTTGCATTTTTTACATGATTCTGAACTCCTGAGACTTCAATGTTTTAATGTCTTAGTTCTTGTCATATAAAAGTCATCCTCCCTCAAGATGTGTTTACATGAAATGTGAATTTCTCAAAAAAACGTCAAAACCATGAATAATTTTAAAAATCAAACTGTTTCTGTCTAGGGGTGCTGGATTCTTGGCTCTGTTCAGCAAAAAAAATAAATAAATAAAATAAAACTTGAAGAACAGGACACACAGAGATAGGAAGCAAGCAGCAGGTTAATTGCAAAAGGAACAGAGACGGGCACTGAAGAAAAGAGGTCCCCAGAGCTGGGAATCTGGTGGAGGAGTTTTGGCCTCTTCTTTTTATACTCTCTAGAATTTTCTTCTTATCTCTTCCTCTGTCCACTGGCTCCTCACTATTATTGACTGACACCCTCTCTGTTCATGCTTCTGTTTTAGTTTTTCTATTGGATCCCCTACGTAGGAGCATGAGTACCAAGTGTCTATCTGACTCTGCTTGTGTCCCCCAGCACTGTTGTCAGCCAGGACGTGGACCTCATCAGATGACCCTCTCCATGCTCCTTTGTGCTGGCCCTGCCCCCCACCTCCCCACACACCATCTTGCCCTGGCTTGTCTAAGCCCTTCCTTCTCCCTCAAAACTACTCATTATCACCTCGAGAAAGATGGAGGGATGTGAAACGAAGTTTGGGTTGATGGTAGAAAATCCTTTAGTGCTACATTAGTCTTGCTCTCCGAAATGTCTTAGAATTACAGAGGGTTGAGGTTAGAAGTGTTCTTACAGAGGGGTGGAGGAGTGTGCCCTTTGCTGGTTCAGGATGTACACTGCCGGGAAGTCTGAGGACTTGGCTCCAGGACAATCCCAGACACTTAGGAACTCTCTTTGCATCTGTTGCCAGACCCCATCCAGCTTCAGTTGGCTCGATCATAAAATGAAAGGAACACCACCAACCTCACAGGATTTTTAGGGAGTTTAAACAAAACAAAACGAACAAACAAACAACAAAGAATGCAAAATGTTCCACATAGTAGTGGGAGCTAGAATAAAATCAAGAAAAAGAAAATTACATTTATCTGTGACTCATTTGAGTTGCTTTCTAGAAGGACACCTACCCTAGCAATCTTGAAAATGCTTTAAACCACAGAGAGTGGGGACTAGAGATTGCATCACTTGGTAGGAAATATGATTAGTGTGGTAACCAGTCAACTGTTTTATAAGAAAGGGATTGGGTGTGGTCTCAATCTCTATGTAGTTTGGGAGGAGGGGCCCTTGTCCCTAAGGTCAGCAGAGGCGGACTATGTTACCAATACTGTGATTTAAATGGTGGTAGTGGTGGGATATCTATAGTGCAATCCAAAGGCCAGCTGCCAGTGTGCCTGAGATCTGATGAACAGTGGTCTCCCTATTCCATTTTAAGAGCACCAAACCAATGCTACTCCAATTTGATGTTTTTCTCCTTGACAGATAATACTTGTTCAAAGGTGATTCCGTGATCCTAAGAACACAATATGATATGATTTTTTTTAAAAAAGAAATGTATTGAAATACTAGATTAAGTTGAAAGATCTTAACAAAAACTGAATGGATGATAAATGTGAACATTATATAGCACAGACATTCTAGCCCTGAATACGAAAAACTTCTTTCTCTTGCAAGATAGTGATCCTTTTGGTAGGTTTGTTTTTCCCTTGGTGGTGGTGAGAGGGCTATCTTTCTTTCATTTGGAGTTTTTTGTTGTTTCATTTTCCATAAAGTGTGTGTGTGTGTGTGTGTGTGTGTGTGTGTGTATTTCATATATATTTATGAAATTTAGGATTTCACTTACTTTGCCTTTCATTTTAGCTCTACTGAAATACATTTTAGTCACAATGCCAGAAAATAAGTTCACAGTTGCAAATGCAAATATCTACATGCAATGAATGCCTTCATCAGCAAGCTGGGAGCCACAAATTTACTGGAAATTTGCTCTCTGTACTGTCTCCTCTGACCAATCCTGGACCAAGAGAGAAACTCAGCCACAATCCCTGATTCCCATTTGAAAGTCATTCTCTCCTGCTAGTTTCCAAGTTGCCAGAGGCTATTTTCACATTTAGAAGAGAGATTATCCAAATAAAAATATTTATTTGGAAGATGAATTTAGATATTTTATAAATCTTCTGAACCTTTGCTCCCCCGCTTTTCCTTATTAAGGACTTGACTTTCACTCTTCCTTATTCTCAGATAAAGCCATGTTTGTTTTCTTAATAATACTTTCTTCAACACACATACCTCCCTCTTACTTGCAATCCAAGTACTTCCCTTCAATGCACAACTAACAATAATTGATCTCTTATTCTAAGCAGCAAATACCATGGCATGTTTATAGGACAGCACTGAGATCTGATCCTGTAGGGCACTTCACAGTGCAAAGTAAAGATGTATACACTTTCTTCTGTCATCTTCTGAAGTTCAGCCCCATAACTACCCTGGTTCATTTTTGGATAGAGAAGACATGCTTCACAAGAAGAAGCAATGTGTTCGATGTGTTGTAGAAACGGCACTCTAAATCCTCATTTAGGAAATTAAAAAAACGCAGTACATGTTGCTCCTTACATTTAGTTGCTGTAGCAGGCACAGGCAGACACACACACACACACACACACACACACACACACATTCACACACACTAAATTTACTTGACTCTGCAGGGGCACCATCTTGATAATAAACTCAATTTGCATGACTAATGAAAACACTTCTCAGTTCCAAGCAGGTTTCCCACGCATTTGCATGACTGAAATGACTCTCTAATGTGGTCCTTTCTGGGACAAAGGGAAGCTATATTCCAAAGACAAATACTCCCTAAGACCCTGAGGCAACCTCCAAAGGATAGAACTTCAAACAAATTTAAAATGAGTTCCATTGGCCACTGTATTTTATCTCAAGACCAGTAGCCCCCAAAATTCATTCAGCAATGCCTTTCAAGCATTTATTAAAAGCCAAATTGTACTGTTTTCTATTCTACAGAGAAAAAAAAAAAAAACAATATAAACATAGTCGAAGTTCTGGTCTCCAGGTCTCATAAACTACAAGAACAAATGAGAGCGGGACACAGATAGTATAATTGCCATAGCAAAGATTAAAAGGCTGTGAATGTTCAGAGAACAAACAAATTACCTTGTTTGGAAAATCACAAGATCTTCAATAGAAGCCGGTGTGTTGATTTACAGACATCTTGTTGTGAAAGGGAAAGACTATTCCAGATAGAAAATCTCACAGGATCAAAATTGTGAAGATTAGAAAACATAAAATGTACAACATATATTAAATTAGCTTGTCAGTTACTGGCGATCTTTTTTAAAAGAGAAAATAACATTTAATAGTCTACATGAAGACTCAAAAGCCACTGAATTGCCTTGTGCAATTTAGCAATCTCTAAAGAAGGTCAGGTCAGGTATTCCTACTGGCCTAGGAAAAGCACAAAGAGCAGAGAGAATGGGGACTTGCCTGTAGTCAAAAGCCATAGACTTAACCTAATAATCCACTGATTTAATTCACAAAGGTAGTTAGTAGATTGCCTGATACTTATTCAGTGTAACTGTAACCTGAAAGATAGTAGTAACTGTAACCTGAAAGGTTCCTAGTAATTCTCCTTCTTGGTTTCAACCAAGATGACCAACTCTCCTTCTAGCTATGCTTGCTCAACAGGAACCAAGACAGAAGACCAGATAGCAGCCAAACTGCAACACCAGGCCAAACCAGAAAAACCAAATGGCAATGGGGTGGTGTGTGCAAAAAGTGCCAAGTGCAAAAGCTATTCCCATACTTCTCCTTTTCCTGCCTTGACCCATGAAATCTGTTTCCTTCCCCCATCAAAGGAACCATTCTTGACCTCCCTCAGGGAGAAGGTACTGGAAAACCAGCCTCTAAACCAGCCTCTACCTCAGAGCAAAGCCTGCCCAAGGAAGGGGGCGTGACCCTTGTCCTTGGAAAGACCCACAGAGCACTCCTAGGCACATACTCACCCTGAGTTGTTTATCTACAAATAACAGGAGAGATCTGTGGAGCCAGGTGTCCCTGACTCAGTCAGGCTAGGTGAGGACCCATAGCAACCCCCTAGCAACCACCAATCAGCATGAGACAGGGAAATACCTGGGATGCCAGATGACCCTCCCAGTAGTTTATGGTGGTTGATAAGATGTTGGGAAACCAAGTATTCTGCACGTACTCCCCTCGGTGGCTTAAACCAATCAGTTCAAATGAATCCCCCTCTTGTACTAACCAATCACCCTTACCCAACTTGTTCCCGCCAGTGAATGTGCTAATCATGTTTTAGAGTTGTTTTATGATTTTCCCTTGGTGTGTGATGATTTGCTAAGAGATGCTATGATGTATGTGAAGTCCCTGCCTTCCCCAAAGAGTGTATAAAACTGCTGCAAACCCTGGACTCAGGGCCTCTCGGTGTCACCAGTTGCTGTGTGCATGCAGAGAACTGAGCTAGCTTGCAATAAACACCTCTTTGCTGCTTACGTTGATCTTTGTCTCTGGTGGTCTTTTGGGGGTCCCACATTCGAGCATAACAGTATCTAGAGGATGAGCTTTGCCTTCTCTATTCTTTGACCAAAAAATAAAGAAGTTTCTGCTCTGTTTTGCCAAATCCAAGTTGAGTTCATTCTCCTGGCTTGAGCAACACTGTTTAGGACATCCCTCCAGGAAGGAGAGTAACCATAATATTGGTATGCTTTGTAGTAGTGTCACCATGGCTGGGATACTGCCTCAGAGGAAAGAGGCTGGACTGTTTGCTTCAGAAATAGTAAGTGTTTCTAATTTTCTATCTATGAGAAGGTCTAGGATGAGGAAAGTTTTTAACAGGGGAAATGCATTAGGACAAGAGCCAGGAATTTCATGGGTGTTACCTCCTCTGTCCAGAATCCTCCTAGGCAGGTCAAAGGAGCCAGAATCCCTATCTTCCTAATTTGGGGGTTTCCAAAGTCTGTTTTAGTAGCAAACTCTAGAAACAGAATTCAAAATAATTCATAAGCCTGAGCTCTTTCCAAAAGTGTATGCTACTTCTAATTAAATAAATATATATTTGAGTTCAGTGCTAAATTCCATGACCTGATTGATGTGCTTCATCAATTTAAAGCTTCTTATTAAATGAAGGTGGCCCTAGGGATTTATTACACATTGAAAAAAGTACTTCAAATTAGTCCTGGGAGCGGATTTCTCTGTAATGAAGCCTCCAACTCCACCTAGATAAAAACACTGGCAGGTAAGAGGGCTAAAATAAAATGAAAACGCAGAACAAGGGCACTTTTCTGGAAAGCCCAGGGATGGAAGGAAGGTGGGTTTGGGGCTTTGATTCCAATGCCACTATGCACCAACTGTTTTCATGTGACTCGCTCTTGATGTTAGTTTTGATGGTTGTGAGCAGAGGCAATACTGAGTGATTTCTCTTTTAGCTTTCACATTCTCAAATTTTAAGTGTCACAGTTTGTTGGCATTTGGGTTTATATCCAGAACCTGTGATGGGGGAATATTTTACTGTTTTTTTATTAGCTGTATGATAAACAGTTTGTGAATAATATCTGCCCATTTGTGTAGGGGTGTGTGGTGAATGAAATCTTTGAAGAACTGTAAAGCAATCAAAACACCACAAATTATTGTGTAAAATGGAAATGAGACCCCTTCCTCCCCCACAGACACACATGCACACATAGCACTATATAGACACAGGTCACTGGCTAAAAAGCAGAGTAGGATCATAGTGGTAGGTGAGTTCTTTCAGGCTTGAATTTTTAATGATCCACGGAAGTCAGCAATTGCTCCCCAGTTTTCCCTGAACAAGGATTAAATTAGTAGGTATTGTAAATAACACCTCGCAGAGCAAAACCAGGCTGAACAAATAGCTACATTTGGAAATAAAGACAAGAGATTATGAAATGAAATGCAGCATGGAACAGTGCTCAGAAACACTGCCCAGAAGGCCATAAAACATCAAATCAGTGGTGTTTATAATGCATTAAGGGAAATGAACAGAAATCATGAGACCATTTGTGTATATTGGCCTAAAGAATAGGAACGGTTGAGTTCCTCCAGCCCTGCTCCTATAGAATTGAGAATCATGCAGCAGAAAAAGCACAGGACCAGGGTTACAAAGACATGGGCACCAGTCGGATGCCTTCTAGTATCAGTTTTCTCAGCTACAGAAGAGGAATACCACACTCACCTTGAGAGGTTCTGTGAGAATATGATCTATGTAAGAACACGGGTAATTTATAAATTGTGTTCTGAATTTTAGTCATTAAATTTTTATGCAATTTTATAGCAAAAGGTACATGATACTAGCTCCTACTGTACGGCATAATTCTCATTTTTTCAGATATAGAAATTAAAACTCAATGAGGTTAGAGTCATAAAGCAAATAATAACAATTATAATTTAATGGTTACTTAATGGACATTGGGCACCGTGTTCCTTTGTCCTTTCATCTCTGTGATGATTCTACGAGGTGGATTATCTTATTTCTATTCTACAAGTGAAAAATTTGAGTCCTGAAAGACTGAAGCAATGTTTCTAAAATCAAACAGCTTACAAAGATGGTGTGAAGATTTAAATCCAAGTCCTTCTATTCTAAGGCTTATATTATTTATTAGTATATTTCAATTCAGTTACAAGATAATTGTCTTACTACGTGCAGGGGAATATATCAGTCTAAACAGGTGTTGGGCAGAAGCAATGGTTCAGGGAACCCATCTAAAATGTTGGACAAAGAGTCTCAGCTAGTAATCATAGGTCCCAGACCCAGAGCGTGGGACCACCTAGCAGCCCTGGAGAGAGCAGGCTGAAGCCAACAGCTAGACAACATTTCAAAACTAAACTCTTTAGGACACCAGAGGTCAAAGTCAGGAAAACAATGGTCCATCATCAAAGACAAGGAACAGATGCAAGCCATATATTTAGAATAAAGCAGCCTGTCAAAAATCACCATGAAGAAATAACTATAATAAAAACACTCGTGGAATCTAATAGAATATCCAAACAACATGGACAGAGAATTAGGGAACTTCAGTAGAGAAACAGAAACAATAAAAAAGGGTAAATGAAACTATTAGAAGTGAAAAATATAATAATGAGGAATTCATTATGTGGACTTAAGAACTGATTGTATAGAGCAAAGGAAATTTTCATGACTTTGAAAATACAACTAGGGCCTGGAATGTAGCTCAATAGTAGAGTTCTTCCCTGGAATGCACAAAGCCCTGGGTTGGATCCACAATAAGATAATTGGATCCACAATAAGATAATTGGTCCACAATAAGATAATCCATCTCATAGAATCATCACAGAGATGAAAGGACAAAGGAACACAGTGCCCGACATCCATTAAGTAACCATTAAACTGTAATTCTTATTATTTGCTTTATGACTCTAACCTCATTGAGTTTTAATTGCTTTATCTGAAAAATGAGAAAAAATTAAAAAGATAAGGGAAAATGCAACTATAGAAACTATCAAAAATGAAACCTAGATAATAGAGTGAAATAAAATAAACAAGACATCAACAGTCTAACCTAAATGTACCGATGATCCTGGACTAACGCTGAGGTTGCATTCCAATAAAGCCAGTGTTCAGTTGAAAACAGCAACAGTCAAAGAAGCATAGAATGCACCTAATCTCCTGGACTTCCTAGCTTGGCAATACATACACTGTACTGGTTTCGCCTCATGATCCTGTGGCCAAATGGGAGCTGTGGCTCCAATGGCCCCACCTCACAACAGAATATTGCAACCATATGTTGCTAGCCCAGGGAATCATATAAATTCAAAATTACAAGAGTGGTTTCTACTGAATCTGTGTATATAACCCACCACCAAACTATCAGAAAATCATAAGTAGAGCCATCGTAAATCAAGGACCATCTATAATAAGTGTTTCAAAGGGAGAGGAAAGAGCAAGTGAGGCAAAAGAAGTATTTGAAAGATAATAATCCAGAACTTTCTAATCTATGCAAAATGGTGGACTAGGCAACTCCAACCTTTTGGTTCCTCAACAAAACATTAAGAAACAAGCGAGAAAAAAAAATAATAATGTAGTAACTAAACACATGTTGAAAAGAAAAAGGTACTTCAGAGTGGTAGGAAAGTTTGTGCCACCCAGACTACCTTTCAGCAGACTGGCTATTAGAGTAGCTGTGGCCTGTGTTCCCAGAATGGTATCCTTGGTCATGGTTCCAGAGTAAGAGGGACAAAATCTTATTTGCAACTGTCCTGCTGTGAATTCTACTCTGTCTAGAGCTACCTGAAAGACTAGCACAAGATGTTCCTCTCTGTCTCTGCTGACTGAGAGTTCACGTTGGAAAAGCAGCCAGTCAAGCTGGAAGACACTGCAAACCAACCATTCCCAAGATATCATGTCAGCTGGAGATTTTAGAAAGAAAGCAAGTATGCCCCAATGACACGTACTCAGAAATGTCTTGAGAGGACGTCAAGATGTCCTCCTGCATTGTCACCTTGGCTTGGTGGGACCTGGCTGAGGCTGTAGACATGGAACCAATGGACAAAGATCAGCAAAGGTATTTGGATATTTTGTTTGTTGGTTTCTCTCTCTCTCTCTCTCTCTCTTGTTTTGTTTGTTTGGTTCTTGTTTGGTTGATTGCTTGTTTGGTTTTCCTTTTTAAAAGAATCAGCAAAATTAAAAGTTGTTTCTTAAAAGGATAAAGAAAATTGATATGGCTGAGGGTGTAGCTGAAGGAAGAGAGAGAGGGAAGGAAGGGGATATATATATATCTTTAGTTATACTTCAAAAAAAAAAGCGGAGAAGAGACTGAAATAATTTAAATTAGAAATGAAAGTGGAGGCATTACTTTTGACCTTACAGAAAGAAAATGAATTATGAGGGAATACTATAAAAATTGTATGTCAACAAATTAGACAAACAAGAGGAAATAGAAAAAAATCTTAGAAAAATACAAGCTGCTAAAGGGACTCGAGATGGAATAGGTACTCTCAACAGAACTAAAGCAAGCAAAGAAATTGAGTCACTAATATAAAACCACCCGACTAAGGACCATATGACTTTAGGATTGCTTTTGCTATTGTGTGTTAGAGCACAAGAAGCAACACCAGCTTAGACTGAAGGGGTAGAGATGAGAAGACACAGAGTAGATTCTGTCAGACTTGAGGGATTCTGCAGGCAGGACACAGGCTGATGAACCTGGTTGAGTCATTGTCTCGAAGGAGCAAAATTGTGACATCTGCAGTTGAGGGGAGAAATAAAGAATGTCCACGCACTTCTGCCCCTTTCAGTGCTTTATTCACTCAAATTACTCAATACAATTTCACTCTATAGGTTCTTAATAAAGAAAACGACAATCCTTAATGCTAGGCACTGCAATAGACATAATCAATTCAGAGCCAACAATTCTAGATTTATTCTGAGCACTGCAAAACACACTTAATCATGACAGGCTAATGACAGACATTCCCTCTGCTTGCTAAGTTCAAAAGTCTTAAGCCTTAGGCTTTAAGTCCAGCAGATGCACACTCACTCAGACCACAGTGATCAGGTCCGGAACCAAGGCAGGCTTTTCCTGGTGTGGAGTGGATGACCAGTTGTGTAGGGAGAAGTTGTGGCTCTTACCAAGGTCCAGATGAAGCAGTAGAGTTTGAGAGTGGTAGGGATCACGCAGAGGCTCAGGAATGAGGACAAGTGATGGGATGTCAGGTCCTCATCAGGCTCTCCAGCTCATCCTTGTTTTGGCTGGCTGAATCCCTGTTTATTTGCTCTATCATTTGTAATAAATTGGGGGGGGGGTTGACCCCCTTTTCAATCCTTATCAGCCACCACCAAATTTCTCAGTGACATCACTTACCCTGAGGTCAGAAACATCTGGTCTGGTGGTCTCCGCCCTGATCTTCTCTCCTTTCCCTTTTATCAGAGGAGGACAGCCTGCCAGGGGCTTCACTCTGTTATCAGGGTGCGGGGAAGTGACTTGTTTGAGGCCACACTGGAGAGATCTGTGGGTGTGCCTGGTGAGACTGCAGGTTTCAAACTGGAGCGTCTTAAAATGGAGTTGCTTAGGCTCAGGCCTAAGGCCATCCTAACAGTCATGGAATGTGCACATCCTTCAAGAATGTGCCAAAAGTGGCTCAGAGGACAGAGAGGCTGCTAAGGTTCCCACTGGCCCAGATACTGGGACTGAATGAACTTCTTCAAATCCAAAGGTAGAGTAAGCGATGGAGGACTACATTCAGGTTTTAAAACCTAATGCTTGTTATGTAGGATTTTGAAATTTCTTTGAATCAGTGAATCTTTCGTTACTTCCTCGCTCTCCCTTTTTGAATGGAAATGTCTATCCCATAACTGACCAGCATTCTATTTTCAAAACACATAATTATTTCTCTAGTTTTGTAGGTCCCCACACAGAGAGGAATTTTATCTCAGATTGAGCCAAACCAGCCTCTCACCTTAATGTATTCAGATGAATTAGAAAATAAGACTTTCCTATGGACATATGTGAATATAGCGTAGTGAATCTCACCATCAGATATATCCACAAGACACTAACCAAAAAGAAAAATATAAAGCAAAAAGCACAAAGGTCAGTTGAGTACAGGGAAGGGAACAGAAAGAAGGAGGAGGGGAGGGAAAGGGGAAATAGTAGGGACTGAATTCGAAAAAAATTATATTCCATGATTTTTAAAAAATAAGTCAGAATGAGTCCTAATGTTATGTATAAATAAAAGGAAATAATTTTAAAAAGTTTTTATTTTAAAAAGTTTCTGTGAAGACCCAGAAGGCCATGTGAGCAGAGTCACATAGAAGAAAATATGGGCATGTGAAAGAAGAGACAAAAATTAGAATAATACAGCTGCCCGCCAAGAAATAACAGATTGCCAACCACATACAGCAGCAAAAGAGGCAAGAAAAGATTCTTCTGTAGAAACCCCAGAGAGAGCTTGACCTCAGCAACGGTATGATCTCAGGCTTCTGCCCTCCAGAAGTGTGAAAGAATACATTTCTGTTCTTTGAGCCACTCATTTGTGGTAATTTGTTGTGGCAAAGCCTAAGAAACCAATTCAGCAGCCTAGAAGAGGGGGAAAAGCTCATTTTAATTACAAATACACAAATAGGCAGAAAAGGAAAAGAGTTCTGACTCATTTTTTCCTCACTAGCCAAAAGAAACTAGATGGGCAGTGGGGTGTCATATGCACATCTGTAATCCCAGTGCCATTGGGAGACTGAGTCAGAATCGCAAGTTCAAAGCCAGCCTCAGAAACCTAGCAAGGCCCTACCCTGACTCAAAAAAGAAAAGAAAAAGAAAGAAAGAAAGAAAGAAAGAAAGAAAGAAAGAAAGAAAGAAAGAAAGAAAGAAAGAAAGAAAAGAAAGAGAGAAAGAAAGAAAGAAAGAAAGAAAGAAAGAAAGAAAGAAAGAAAGGAAGGAAGGAAGGAAGGAAGGAAGGAAGGAAGGAAGGAAGGAAGGAAGGAAGGAAGGAAGGAAGAAAGAAAGAAAGAGAAAGGAAGGAAGAAAGGAAGAAAGAAAAAAGGTGTGGGGATGTGGCTCAGTACTTAAGCACCTCAGGGTTTGATCCCTGCTATTAAAAAATAATAAGAAGAAAAACCTAGATTGTCAATATTAGCATCAGAAAAAGTAGACTTCAGAACAATGAAATACAGGTCATTTTATAAAGAAAGAGTAAATATGTCAGAAAAGCCTAGTGGTTTACAATGTTTATGTACCTAATAAAATATTCAACAAAGGTGCTGAATGAATGAATAGTGTTGTGTCTACATGCAAAGGTAAAACAAAAGCAAAAAGACAAGAACACAAAATTCTGAAGCATTCCTCGTATCATATACAAAAAAATAAATTGAAGTAATCATGCATCTAAATGTAAAAGGAAAAAGTAAAATATCCACTAGAAGAAGAAAACACTAGTTAGGCAAAAAATCTCTTGGACATGATATCAAAAGCCCAATCCATTAAAAAATAAATAAACAAAAGATAAATTGGAATTCATCAAGATTAAAAACTTCCCCTCTTTAAAAGACTGTTGAGATAATGAAAAGACAACTTAGAGATAATTAGAAAGTGAAACCTTTCCATTCTTGGGCATTTTCTCAAGAGAAATAAAAATATACATTCCCCAAACCCTTACAAATTGAATAGTGGCTTTATTCTCGGAGTCCAAATCAGGAGCAAAGTGTTGGTCAACAGGAGAATGAGCACATATATTGTGGGATTGTATATTCATTCAATGGAAAACTGCCCAGCAACAAAAAGGTTTTAGCAACTGATACACATAAAATACAGCTGTAAAAAAAACAGATTATGCTGGATGGATACCATCAGATGCGTAAGACCTCACAATGCATAATCCTATTTAAATTGATTTACAGATAAAGCAAAACTAACCAATTGTGGAAGAAATTGTCATGGCAGAGATGAAGGAGACAAATGAGAGGCTTGGAGATGATGGAACATATTCTAGATAATTTTAGAATATTGTTTTATGTGGTAATAACATGGACATATGCTATTATTAAAAACTCATTAATATTAACATTTATAGCTATCAATTTTTTGATATGAAAATTATGCATCAAACAAGAGAAAAGTTGCAGATAAATGCTGATAATTGGGCTTATTTCTCATTCCCAACTTATAAAAGTTAAATTGGGAAATGCTTTAAGCTGCAAAATTATGTGAACAAGAAATTAATCCTTGTTAATCTTGAGATTTTGGTATTGTCACTAAGTTATACCCAAGCAAATGACTAATAAATAGATCTGGTCTTATTTGTTCCAAGACAAAACAAAAACAAAAACAAACAAAAAAACAAAACAAAACAAAAACCTTCCTATTCTGCCATGAAAAAAAAAATTTTGTCATTTTAAATGTTTAAAGTACAAAATAGATCACTTGTCTATATTGTTCATTTCTTTCTACTCGTTTGGGTGTTATTCTTTCTGGTGAGATCATGAAATTCTGCACAACTAATGTCAATTGATGTGGAGATTGATAAAGAAGGTCAAAAATATGCCAATTCATGGCTTAAACTCTTTTTTAAAAAATAATAATAACTTACAATAGTGGTCATGTTACAAATGACAATTATTTTTATCTTGGGGAGGGAGAAACATTTTTTTTTTCTTCCCTGGAGTGCTAAAGAGCAAAGGAGAGTTTCTTAGGATCCCCACTCTCTCTCCAAATATCGTTGACGCCCAGAAGAATATGGAGTGTTAGGGTTGGACAAAGGAAGGGGGAAGGGGGCTGGAAACAGCATGTTTGGGGGGAACACTCGGCCTTGGGCAAGATGCTTTATGTATGCTGTGCCATCTAATTGTCACTTAACCACACCAATTATGTATTACTCCTATTTTAGAGATGAAGAATCCAGGGCTCATGATTTCAAGGACTGTTCTATTTTCCAAATGGGACACCATAAAATACAAACCTCAGTGAGAACAAAGGACAAGAGTGTCCTGCTGTGTTGCCTGTCCTCCCTTCCTCCAGAGCCATTGTCTAGGGCTCCTGTTCCTGTCAGAATAGCTTTCTGACCTCCAAACCACAGTGCAAGAAACGGGAAGAAAAAGTGTTATTTGATTTGAGGTAAAGACAACATATCAGGTTTGTTTAATTGCTTCTTTATTATTTAGCTCTCAGAAACACCATCTATTAATCACCGGAGAGTTAATCATACTAAATTTCAGCCATTAAAAACAGAAGCCATTAGTCAGAGAGCCAACAGCAAAGCCAGTGCCTATGAAAAGCAATCATCCTCTTGGATGTGGGCCAACATTTACCCAGCTGCCTGTTGCTAATGACACAGAACAGAACACAGTGGAGGGAGATGGCTAAGAGAAGCCAGAAGTGGTATTTGTTTTCCAAAGAAAACAAAGAGTAAAAAGCAAGGACAGTACCTTGCTGGGGTGAAAAAAAAAAATGCTCTTTTGGAATTTCTAATTACCTGTGTGTTTGCCATGCCCCACTAAAGATTAAAAATGCATCAGATATAGTCTGCAAGCTATAAACAGATACATTATCATGAAGAAGAAACTATAAGGAATGAAGATGAAAACAACTTCATCTAAAGACAAACCAATTGCCCTTTTATTCAGAGACAGTATAGGGACAAGAATCATATTTATAAGAGGACTTCACATTCACCTTTAAGAATATTAAATAAATATTAAAAATATATTTAATATTATATGATGTAATATACCAAACTATCCCTTTCCTTTCCTTAAGCAATCTAGTTTTGAAAGAGTTAAGAGTGACTCTTCAGAATAGTGTTAATAAGTATGTTTAGACAATTCTAGAACGGAATCCTATATACATGTTGTCATTTTGAGATGCTCTGTTACCTAGTGGAAGTCTCAGTGATATTGTATAAGGAGATCCATTTCCACTTATATTCCCAGACCATAAGATTCTACCCATCAAGTAACAAGCTTTGCTTGATTCTCACTTTCCTACCTGTTAATCTTGAAACCATTTTTTTGGGGGGGGGGCGGAGGGTATAGGGATTGAACGCAGGTGCACTTGGCCACTGAACCCCATCCCCAGCCCTACTTTGTACTTGATTTAAAGACAGGATCTCACTGAGTTGCTTGCTGCCTTGCAGTTGCTGAGACTGGCTTTGAACTGGCTATCCTCATGCCTCAGCCTCTCAAGCCTCTGGGATTACAGGCATGTTTCACCGTGACCTGCAGAGACCATTCTTTTGTGTGTGTGTGTGGTGCTGGGGACTGAACCCAGGGTCTTCTGTAAGAGCGGCAAGCACTCTACTGACTGAGCTATACCCTCAGCCTGAGACCATTCTTTAAATGGGGGCAATGGCACCTATAGTCCCAGTTATTGTGGAGGCTAAAACAGAAGGAGCTCTTGAGCCCAGGAGTTTGGAGTCAGCCTGGGCAATATTGAAAGACCCCACAACTCAAAAAAGTTATTTATTTCAGTCAATTAAAAAATAAAAACAGAATTAAGCATATATTTATGTTGAGTAATTTTTAAAAGTAATATCAAAGTAAGATCCAGAAAGAGAGAAACATCCAAGCATCTTTGTCAAGTGTTGTTAGCTAAAACGAAGACTTGTTTCTATCAAGTAATGTGAAATAACCTGAAAGTGCATGTGTCTGAGATTTAGCTAGAGGAGAATGATTATGATGTAAACTAATTCTTTACTGCACCTGCAAAATAAAGCCAGTCTCCTTACAGACACATACCCATCTTCTTGGAGGCAATTCTGTTCAGAAGTCAGGAGAAGGCAATCTCTCAGAGGTGGAATTCCATTTTGGACCGCAGGCATGTAATCAATAACTTTACAGAGCATTCAGTTAAACAAATTCACAAGAATATCTTTCTTTCATTTTTTTCCCCCAAGACCTAACATTTTCTTTTCTCAGATGGTAAATTCCTGCTCTCAGCTATATAAAGACAACATCACAAGTTTTACAAGTATTTCAAATATTGCAGTTCCAGTTCTTCTAATTTAAGTCTTGCTTCTGTCTCCTGATCAACTAATAGATACAATCCATCTCTGTTCAAATTCTGTTTTGCCTTTCAAATCCCCCCAATCTTTGACCTTTACCCAGAGAAGGATTAGAAGAAGTATCAAAAATGAAAGAGAAGCAATAAAAAAATGGACATTTCACTTTGATCTGTCCATTTTGAATATTTTGTGGTGCAAACGGAGAACAGTAGAAGAGGAAGTGGATTTTCTTCAAAGCTGCATCTAAATAGTGTATGACAGCCAATTACTGAATCTTGCTGGGTCTTTCACACTTTCTATTTCAAATGAGAATGAAAAGGAAGCAGTGCTCCTCTCCACAGATAACTTCTTTGATGAGAGTATTTGGGCATCCAAACTGGAAGAACTATAACAATTATATGAAACACAGTACCTGCCATTTCCTGGGCCATTTTGTGTAGGAGTTATTTAATATTCAGACAGTGTTAATATATATTAAATAATTTAATTTAAAATAAAATCTAAAAGTCACCAATTGGGGGTATTAAATGTGCTTTGAAAAATACCTAGGTGAATAGCCGAGGGACCATTTACACTGAAGTAGAGAAATAAATGAAATAATAGTGTGACAAAAGTCAATTCTAGATCTTTCTTTATATAACAAAATATTGGATAGTCACCTTGCAATACCAACTAAAACCTTCAAAACAACACCAATAGAACACAAAAGATGGATAAGTGATACCTTATGAGATACCTGTGCGGGGGAAGGGGAAGAGAAAAGGAAGAGGCATGGTGGAGGAAAATAGAGAGAAAGGAGCCTAGTTTGTTTTCTGAGGCTTTTGATGAAAATAGTTTTCATAGTGTCAAGGGCAAAGGACATTAGAGAGTAGGTTTTATCAACCACTTATGAAAATTGTGATAATCTTTAATGTAGATACTACTCTTACATCCTCTCTTATCATATCTTTAGTAGAAGTGGCAACATGCAGATACTCACTGACTTCTGATGAAATTGCACGCACCCCAATAAATTCATCATAAGTTGGAAACCTCGCAGGTTGAGAGTGCATTGAATATGCCTAACCCAGCAAACATCAAACTTAGCCTACAGCACACTGTAGAGTGTAGCTGCTTCCCCTCATGAGCACAGGACTTACTAGGAGCTGCAGATGCTATTGCTCCCGAGGATGTTGCTCTACACTGCACAGGAGTAGCTCAGGAAAAGACCCAAATTCAAAGTTTGCAGAACAGTCTCAATGGAATGCACACTGCTTTCACAAGATTGCAAAGAGTCATAAGTCAAAGCATCCTAAATTAAGGATCATCAGTAAAAATAAGTGAAAGCTATTTGCAAATATTAAAGAAAAGAGTGAATGTCACACCTGGGTTTTCTGGTATAAAATTAAGGCATCATAAAATACAAGGAAAATAATATCCACACTGAACACATAGGCAGAAGGCAGATTCTGAACCAAAGAAAACACAATTCCCTCCGCATTACAAAACGTCACACACTTCTGTTGCTGTTAAAAGCCTGTCCCAAACCAAAAAATTAAGAGAGAGAGAGAGAGAGAGAGAGAGAGAGAGAGAGAGAGAGAGAGAGAGAAGATTTCATTGAATATTGAGTGTTAAGACATTCTAATATTATTATGATGGGTTAGGAGGTTCCAGTTGACTTCTGAATTATGCTGTCTTGGATTTTAACCAGTTAGATATAGTATTGACTCTTCATTTCTTTCTATACTAATGACCTAGCCCAAAGCACTGGTTCCATGCAGTTAAGGCTCCCCCCAGAGGCTTATAAATTAAGAAGGAGCAGGGAATGGTGGAACAGGTTTATAATCCCAGCTACTCAGTAGACTGAAGTAGGATGATTGTGAGTTTAGAGCCAGCTTGGGCAACTTATCAAGACCCTGTTCCCCTAAAAAAAAAAGGGGAAGGTTGGGATTATAGCTCAGCAGTAGAATATTTCTGGGTTCAATCCTTAATATCACAACTTAAGAAAAAGTATCTAAAATGAGTAAACCAATATCTCGTATGGTGAGATATTTGAATGAATAATGATATTTTTTTAAGTCCTAATATACCACCATACATAATCTTGACCTTGACTTTGAGGGAGATGTTGATGGAAATTGATAAGAATGCATATGTATGTGGGTACGTATGTGTGTGTGTGTGTGTGTGTGTGTGTGTGTGTGTGTATACACATATACCTATATGTGTATATAATTGATTTCTTCATGTCAGCATTCATTCCATATTTATTAAATTCTATATGTTAAACACTAAGTCAGGTTCATGAGTTACGCATTTTGAAAAATTTGATTATTCTATGTTGGTGGCAATCTAGATAAAATATAGTATTACTGCTACCTCTATTTTACAAATAAATGTTTAAGTTATCTGCCCCAGTTTGGAGTGTTAAAAATGAAATTCAAACCTAACTTTCTCTGACCAACAAAACCTACCACTATTTTGATAATCCAATACTTTTATTTTTTCACCCATATAACACTCTGTAAAATACTGTAGATATTTTCAATAATCTGTTTCTAAACTGAGCTTGTGATGTGCCTCTATAATCTACATTAATGCAGAAAATGGTTCCTATGTAATAATTATCATCTCAGTGCAGAATAAAAAAGTTGATGTTTTGATGCTCTAACAGGACCTGTGGCAAATGAAAACATGAGGTTGCTTGAACTAGCCAGACCTGAATTTGTGTTCATGGTTTTTAACTTCAAGAGTGAATGTTGTACTTGGCTATGTAACTGGGCTTGTCTGAGCTCCAGTGTCCTCTTGTCTAAATGGAGCTGAAAATGTGTATTCTTCATTGTGAGTGGATATTCACAATGGATAGATCTTAATTTGTTACCAATATTTTGATGGAGCTATTTTGATGGGAGACATTTTAATGCAGCTGAATGAAGAAAGCCAATTAAAAAAAGAAAAAAAGAATAACAAAACATGTTGCTTTGGGCCATGAGACAGTATTAAATTCTGTCTATAAAACTGACTTCATGGCATTATTTAACTTCCTCTGAATCTGTAGGTGGTAACTCACCACCCAAATGTATAGTGTTCCTTCTCTGTATTCATTGACCTTCCTTGATTGAAGTCCATGGTCTGCATAAACCTGCATTATCAGCCAAATGCCTTCTGTTATTCTTGATTCCCTAGAGCTTCCCACTGTCCCATGGGACAGCATTTGTGGCCCAAACATGGCCAAGCCATTTAGTACTTCAAAAGTTAAATTTTAATGCAAGTTACATCTACTTACATTTTATTTCTCATGAATAAACATAGCCCAAGGATTGAAATTCAAAATTTTGTCCCTCTTCCTAATGCATTTCCAAAAATCAATTCTTATGTTCTTTAATTAATAGCCAAAAATGCTACCTCATTGATATTTTTGTGTATAACAACAAAATAATAATCAGTTTGGAAATGAAATCCACTCACGTTATTTTTCAATCAGCTGGACCAATTATCCTCTGGGAATATTCATTCTATGTTTCTGTGTTTTATTACTTCCTACTGACTAAATGAAAAAAAAAAAAAAGATTTTAACCAACAGGCAAATTACTTACACAGTTTATAATCACTGGTTAATGCATTCTTTCCAATGAACCATATAAGAAATGCTATTTTATTTATGGTGGTATTTAGATATTCCTTATAACTTTAATGTCTGACATGTAAAGTTTTTTTGGTCTAACATACCATCAAACATCTGGATGGAGGAGTAACATTTAAGTAATCCGGCTCTATATTTTCAATTATCCTCATGTTTGACATCTTATGGAGCAAACACCCAGATGTGTCACTGACGATTTCACTTTTTAACCAGATGTTTTAGTATCTACCAAACATTTTTCAAATAAAATAAATTTTTTTGGCTTTTCTTAACAGAGCAAACAATATTTTTATAGCCTGTTAGGTTCCGATTATTTTGTGCTCAACAGAGAATCCAATTTTCTTGAAGTTGGATTAAAATAAAAAACTCATCACTCTCTTTTTTCACTTCTAATCATGATAATGATTCTTACCAAATGATATAATAGAAATACCCCCTCTGTTGTATGTTAAAAAATAAATCGCCTTGGAAAAATAGCTACTACATAGAAGTTTTGTTCTTATCGTTTCAAAAACACAATTCCCTTTAATATTAAGAATTCAAATCAAATATTTATTGGGCATCTATTCAAGTCAAGGTTTCTATAACAAAGATGGAGACACTCCTAGAATTTTATGGCACCTTTCCACACCATGCCTGACTTTAAATGGCAGCCATAATTTTAATTGACAAGCAAAAGAGGATTCCTTTGGGATCAGGTTTCTCTGGTTGCAAAGACCAAAACTGATTCAAGATGACCCAAGTATGAATTTTTATTGGAGAGATTCACTGAAATGCCACCAAAACACACAGTAGATATCTTGGCTATGTGTAGCAAGAACTCAAATCTTCCTCTCTCCCTCCCCTTCCTGGGCTCTACTCTTTTTCTCTGGAGGTGCAAGATTCCTTCTGATTTGTACATCTCTTGGCAAATCTGCTCCAATTTCAATTCTTCAGAAAGATTCTTCCTGAGTCTTTAAACCACCTTCCCATACATAACTGCAGATTTCATTCAAGTTTCTGTGAAGTACATTCCATTTATTTGTACATAATATAATCCAATGAATAAATCCAATTTAATTTCTCAAAAACACTTATCTGAAAGGCTCAGTACAGGGTGTGGGTTAGTTCCATTCTGTGTCAGGTTTCCATTCTGGGGCCATCTGTCATGACCATAGCATTGGGTTTATGTTGTACAAATGCAGTAGCCCTCCAAGAAATATGTGAAGTGAAAGAAATTTCTAAGATGAAGGTATGGTTGGAAAGTCAATGATAAATAGTTGTCATCTCCCCAAAGGCAGATTCCTAAATATTGTGAGCAAGTGACAAACCTAACAGAAATCCTAGAGGCAAAATTGCTCACATTATCATTTTATATATAGGAAAAAAGGCCCTGCAAGGGCAAGTAACTAATCCCAAAGATGACCACGTATTTCATACTAGGATTCCAACCTATTAAAGAAGGGAGGATTCATTCTATTTCATTAATTTAGGGAGGGTTTATTTTGTGCCTTAAATTGTAAGAAAAAATAGTGATTTAGAAATAGGTTTACTACTGCCTTTTCTTGATATTTAGTACTTAAAGAGTAAATAAAATGTCAAGTCTATTAAATGTAGTATGTATTAAAGATAATATATTGAATGTGATTATAATCACAGACATCACTATTCTTAAACAACTCAGTTTTCTCATTCTGTTTTTCAATATTCAATTTTTGAAAGATAATTGTTAATTTTGTCCAATGACTATGTCACACAATTCATCAAAAACAACATCCAATTGTTAAAAAAGACTTAATATTCTCTAAATATCCTCTGTACTATTTTTGGATATTACCTGCATTAAACATGCCTTAAGTCAAACAAACAAAACACACACACACACACACACACACATTTAGCTCAGGAGACTAAGAGCCCGGCCTCATCTATGTCCTAACTAGTATGTGACCTTGAGCAAGTCAGTCACTTCCCAAAGAGGTTTTATTTGCCTCATCCATTAAGATTAATGTTTAATGACTCGTTTATTTTGACTGCATTAAAATGCCTCTCATCAAATCAGCTCCTACAACATGGTGATGGCAAAATATGATATATCCTTTGTGAGTGTGTACTCATTGTATATTTGAAAGTATGCTCCAAGTGATGCCATACCATTTAAAATACTCTGGTCTCAATCCCCAAAAACAAATGCTGAATGTTTTCTCTGATATAAGGAGGCTAATTCATAGTGGGATAGGGATAGAGAGCATGGGAGCAATAGACAAACTCAAGATAGGGCAGAGGGGTGGGAGAGGAAGGGAGGGGGCAGGGGGTTAGCAATGATGATGGAATGAGATGGACATCATTATCCAATGTGCATGTATGAAAACACGAATTGGTGTGAATATACTTTGTATACAACCATAAATATAAAAAATTGTGCTCTATATGTGTAATATGAATTGTAATGCATTCTGCTGTCTCATGCATATATATATATATATATATTTATATTTATATGCATGAGACAGCAGAATACACACATATGAATATAAATAATAATAAATGCTGGAGAGAATGTGGAAAAAAATCATAAAATGATAATGAATAATATATATATGAGACAGCAGAATACATATATATGAATATAAATAATAATAAATGCTGGAGAGAATGTGGAAAAAATCACAAAATGAGAAATACTTATTCATTTCAATGTCTAAATAATGAATATCCTCTATAAAACACTCATTGTAATTAAATATGACAGTTTTCATAAGTTCAAAGCTGTTTTTAAATAATCTATGATGAAGGCCTTTCCAACCAATAAATATTGGAGAAAAAATAAATAAAATAAAATATTCTGGGCTCATCATTTGGCAGACAATGTCCATTGAACAGTACTAATTATTAGCCCATTTGAACAACAGCAAACTGAGACTTAGAGTAAGTTCAGAAACATGTCCAGGAAGAACACTCCATGATGAATTGATAGGTGATGAATGCAAATGCAGATTTGGACAATTCCAAAGAGCACAATTTTTCACCTGCCTGGCTACATTTTAAAATATCGTGTACATCTTAACTTACTTTATTAAGAGACAAGAGTTAAACCTAAATCAGGTCTGAGATGAAACAATATCTACTTGCTTGTTGAGGTAAAAGAAAACCCAGGGAAATGAGCAAAACTGTGTTGTTTATGAATGTTTATTAGTTTTCTTTCCATTGATTTATATAATAAATAACCCTTTTCCAAAAGAATCACATTGGATTTTCATTAAATGTTTTCTTTTTAATTTATAAGATTTTAAAGACATAAAACAATGTTCTCTTCAGCATGTCAAATTAAAACAAGTAATAATCAAAGGATACTGTCAGAATCAGCTAATTCTAATCATTTTGATTTGGAATATCAGCCTTAAATGACTGATTGGATGTTAAATTGTTCTATGGATTCTGAAGTTCATTCCAAAAAGAAGGAGGAGGAGGAGGAGGAGGAGGAGGAGGAGGAGGAGGAGGAGGAGGAGAGGAGGAGGAGAAAGAAGAGGAGGAGGAGGAGGTGGAGGAGAGGAGGAGGTGAAGGAAAAGAGGAGGAGGAAGAAGAGGAGGAGGAGAAGGAGGAGGAGGAGGAGAAGGAGGAGGAGGAGGAGGAGGAGGAGGAGGAGGAGGAGGAGGAGGAGGAGGAGGAGGAGGAGGAGGAGGCCTACTTACAGAAAAAGAAAGAAATATAAAGAAGTTGTTTACCTTAACATACTAAGAGGACAGACATGTCTGAATCTTGAGATATCAACAGCATTACCACAAAAAAACTATAAAGAGAAAGAACTTTGAATGCTGAAAACAATATACTCTTTTTGTGGTGTTCTTTTAATTTACTTATGATAAGATCGAATGTCCTTATTTTCATTCCATTAATGTTAAAGAAAATCTTAGGCTAACTCTAAGTTTGCATGTTTAGGTTCTATGAGGAAAGCTTCCAAATGTAATCACAAGCTGATAAGAAGTGGTAAGGAATCTTTTCAGTGTGTATCATAATCTTTTCTCAACCATGTACACAAGAGGATTTGGTACACATAGTGTGCACAAAAATTGTTTAGAACCATTTAACTTGCATTAACCCTGAACAGAACCAATAGATATGGTTTTTAGGTAGAACTAAATGATGTTAGTTCTACCTAACTAAATGGTATTTCCTGACCACTATTACTAGTGGAATTATATTCCACTATACTAGTGGAATTACTTAATGGAATGAAGAATAAGGACATTCAGTCTCATCATAAGTAAATTAAAAGAACACCATAAAAGGAGTATATTGTTTTCAGCATTCAGAGTTCTTTCTCTTTATATTTTTATAAAATGAAGCATTTTATAAAATATAGCATTTCACCTGATCAAGGACAATCGTCACCTATTATTTCTGAAGAGTTAATTAAAAAATAAATTTAACTATTTTCACATTCTCATTTTAATGACATTACTAGTGGTCAGGAAATAGAATGACTATAACTAAGTGGTATTTCCTGACCACTATTACTAGCCACTGCAACTCTGCAAGGTAGGTTTTACTATTCATTTTCTTCACAAGGAAACTAGCTTCAGAACATAACTAATTTAATAAGGAAACAAGTTATTGGGCTTCAAGCGTGAAAGGTTTTTATTTCTCCTGATAAACACTACTAACTACTTTTGTCAAATGTTTCTTTCTTTTCTGAGTGGTGGGTTTCCCTAGCACAAACCTCAACCTGAGTTCATAAAGTTGAGACTTATTTTTGATTATTGAAAGAGTTGTTGCTTCTTAGCCTTATTTTGTCCACCTACAACCTTCAGGTTTTTTTCTGTGTGTGTGTGTGTGTGTGTGCCTTTTTCTTTTTTTTTTTTTTATCTCTTATTGATTTTATTTTTTTAACACATGACAGCAGTGGAATGCATCACAATTCTTATTGCACATATAGAGCACAATTTTTCATATCTTTGTATATGAAGTATGTTCACACCAATTCATGTCTTTACACATGGACTTTGTTTTTTTTTTTTGCATTACAATTCTTAATACACATATATACCACAATTTTTCATACCTCTGTTTGTATATAAAGTATGTTGACACCCAATTCCAGTCTTAATACATGTACTTTGTATAATGATGTCAGTTTTTTTTTTTCTAATCAAAATTTCCAGACAGGAAGAGCTTTGCAGCTCTAGCAGCATGGCATGGAGAGGGGCAGGACCTGCTTCTCGACACCTCACCTCTTTCTAGCACATCAGTGTGGGGCAGAGGCTTGGAAAGAGGACAGATAAATCCGTACTTCATGGACCATAGCATCTAGGAGCTACTTTGCCATTCTGCAGCAACTCTGTCTCTCAGGATGGGTTCATTTGTGTTTTATCATCGTTTCATTTATTCCATTAGCAACAGAGATCCACTTCCACTCAGCCTCTCCCTGTCTACACCATAGCTTCTTATTCTTGTATCACATAGTAAGTGGTACACCGGACACCAGCAAAATATCTCAAGCATCAAGCCCAACTCTTCCATAGCATCCAGGACCACACCAAATAAAAGAGCACAGATTGCTCTCCTAATTCTCCTCACACAGCCTCCAAGTCTCACCTTTTCTATACACTCCATGATCAGGCTTTAATGGTCTAGTGATTCAAAGTATGCCACACGTGACCAAAGAGGACACAGACTTGTTATGTGTCTACTCTTTGATTCAAAATCTGAGAATCATTGAAAAGAAGGAATATAACAGGAGAAGAGGAAATAACACCCCAAACCCCTAAATATTTATGTCCTTAGAATGATGACTTACTTTTTTTTCAAAGCTTATTGCAATCATAAGTGAAAATGTTAATTTACATATAAAATATGACATTGAAGTATACAAAATCAGTGTGGGCCAGTGGCAGGGTTATTGCAGGTAGGAAGTGAGATTTGTGCTGACTCTTGAAAGATAGGGTGGAATATAAGCAGTGAAAGGAAAGGAAAGTGAAATTGGTTTTTAGGGGTTGGGTGTGGGAAACACACCTGAGTGAATGCCACTGTGAATTTACTGGGGGAAAAAATAGACAAATATAGCCAAAGAGTGTTTTGGAAGTTCTTTGTAAGTTCTGATCTTTATTAAAAACTGACTAGAAAGATAAAAGTAACTAATACATTTTAGGAAGTTGTTTTCATTGATTTACATTAAAGACTTAAATACCATCAGGTGTTTAAGTATCGTGTCTCACCTGATCAAGGACAGTCGTCAGCTATTACTTCTGAAGAGTTAATTAAAAAATAAATTGAACTATTTTCACATTCTCATTTTAATGACATGCTATTGGTTGAAATTAACTTTAAATGCAGTTGCCATGAATTATTTATCTGTAGGATCCCTTTCTCATGACTTTTAAAAACAAAGTAGAGCAAAAGTCACTTTGGACATAATTCTAGCTGACATGACACAGTGGTTGGGTTTAGTAGAAGGTATAGAAACCTAAACAGGATTTTATTTCGGTAGAAGCATTGTTTTGATAAAGGCTTCTTGTTTATTCAGAACAAAGGAAAAGGGGTTCCTATCCTCATGAATGAGAACCAGATTTCCCAAATTTGTATATCTGACAGGATTTCCATTAATGGATATGCACCTTTCCAGTCTCAAGCCCAACATTTGGGAATCACCTTTGACTTCGTTCTCTCTCTCATCTGATCTATTTGCATATCAGGTTTACCTTTAAAATTCATCAGCTTCACTTTGACAACATATCCAGAGTCTCCTCACTTTTTTGCCAAAATGGACCAAACTATTACGGGTCTTTGTAGGGAATTGCAGTAACCTTCCAGATGACCTCCACACTTCCACCTACAGCTCCCTGCATTACCCCCAAAACAGCCATCAGTCCCATATATTACCACCTCCTAGATCAAATGACATCCCTCTTCTGCTCAAAGCCTTTCAATGGCTTCCTGTCTCATTCAGAAGGACTGAGGTCTTCATAAACTCTTGCATTACCTGCTCTAGCCCTCCGCTATGACCTGCCTTCCTCAACATACCTAGTACTAAATCTCCTCCATCTCTCCAGCTCAGCCACATTGTGCTCTGAAGCAAATTCCTGCTCCAGGTAGTTTTCACCAGCTGCTCTCTCTGTCTGGAATATTCTCCCCGTAAGTGTTCACCCCATTCACCTCCTCAAGGTCTCTGCTTATACGACGCCTATTGGACCACTATGGACAAAATACCATGGGCTCCTCTATTTACACTCTTCATCCTCTTTCCTTTGTGCTATAGACTACATTGCTACTTCCATTCTTTACTCCTCCCCTTAATAGAATAATATACCTATGCCTTTGCCACATAATGTTGCAATGACACTAAGAATACCCTTTATATCCTGTTTTATCCTAGGCTTGCCTATTGGGCTTGAGTTGGCCCAGAGGTTGAGGGCCTTTAACCTGAGCATGGTATTTCCATTTGAAGCCTTAAGAAGCAACAGGAGTCTCCACTCACTCTCTTCTATTTGTATTTTCCACAGAGAGCATGCTCCGATGCCTGCAAATACAAGGAGATCTGAACCTGACAGCAACCAGCCAGCTACTTGCTTATGAGCAGAAGATATCCATGTTTGTTTTTATAAAAGCCACTAAGATCAGGGATACTGGGAAGCCTTATCATTGCAGTGATAGCTGGCTACTTGCCATGTTTTGCTTCTGGGACACTTAACCAGCCACTGTGACAGGATACATATAGTTACTTATTTTTATTTATCTTTATCTCCAGTGTTGATCTTGTGCTTTATCCCCAACTCCTAAAATAGAACATAATAGTCAATAAATTAATGTATATAAACTAAATAGTTTAATGGATAGGTGAAGAACCAGTGCCACTTCATTGGAACTCTAAAAACAACTATTGTATATGTAATATTTTTCATTGATAAATGATATGCACATTTAGCATCCTAGCCATGCTTCTGAGCTATCTTATCTCTGATGGCCACCCACCCAGACAAAAATCCAATTCCTCTATAGTCTAGGAAATGAATCTATGGCACCATTTTTTTCTCTGTTTCTAACTACTGTGCTCAAAACACAGTCCCATGCAATCTTTGGAATTCACCAGAATGAAGGGCTAATAAGGCAATAAGTCTCCAGGGTACAGTGGGAGTGAGAATAGTGTGGGGTCAGATGCGATTAGAGTTGGGGATGTGAGGCAGACAAGCAAACAAAACAAAGGTAGTGTTTTCTTGTTGTTGTTGTTGTTGTTGTTGTTAGCATCATAGCTTAAACACAGAGACAACCATTACTTAAATTATCCTGATGGAACTCTTGGTGGTATAAAATAATTGATTCAGAATGGCCCAGAGATGGTAACCTTTCTCTAGATGAAACTGAAAGACCCAGAGAAGCAAAGTAGCAAATCAGTGGACACACAGCCTGTCAATGGCAAAGACAAAGCTGGAATTTATTCTCTTGACTCCCACATAAAAGAATGATTGTTCAGGAGCCCCCAGCTATTGACTTCCAAATTCTCCCAGCTCTGCAGATACACCTTTGGGCTCCTCCTAGGGTTGTGACTGTGGCCCTCCATGCTCATTTTGACTGCTGCCAGAGCTAGATAGGTAACATTATCTGGATGGGCTGAACATGACAGCAGGTTTGCATACAATATTCCCTTGCATTCATGACAATCCTGAGACACTATATATCGTCCCCACATTCTGTAAATGAAGAAAGACTTTAATGGTCAGGAAGGTTAAGTATTCTGGCCAAAAGGATATAGCCAATAAATGGCAGAGCCTGAATTCAAGCCTAGCTCTGCTTAAGATCTTAGGATTATTTTACTAATCCAGGCTGCTGTTCTGATGGCATCCATTGGAATGCCTGCCTTCAGTGTCTACCTGGCTTTCTCCTGCAGGGAATGTTTGTGGCATTCCATATCCTGTGCTTCCTTACAACTCTCAACTCTGACCACTCAATCAATACCCAGCTGAATAATATTCATAGCCGCAGAATACTGAGAAGAGGGAGATTTTTCAGTTATCCCCATTGTCCCTGGCTCATCTCTAAGTAGCCTTCTATCTTACAGTTTTTCTTTTGAGTGGACACCTTAGCTTCTTCTGGAACACAGGGTTCTACCATAGGTTTTCATTCCTCTATTCATTCACAAATTCTTCAGTTGACACTGGAAGCCTGGGTCTCATTTTTGCTCATCTTTACTTAGTTCCTTCAAAGGTGTTTTATATAGGAAACCATCTTTTTTTTTTTTTCTTCAAAGTCTTCCATATTGGGTTACAAACTAGCTACTTAAAAAGTGTTATTGGCAGAGGCAGTTCTTCTTCAAAAAGAAAAAAAAAATTTTTTTTGATTTAAGTTCTAAGCATTTGTAACAGATGCTGTTGCGTTTTGATATCACAAATGCTGTACCAAATGAGCACAGTTTATATCACTTGCCCTTTAATAAATAGTGTGTTCTATATGGAAATCAACTTGAGAGCTCTTAACCATTTAGATGGGCCCTGAAGGACATAGACTTGGCGCTGCAGTGGAGGTGTTAGTATTGAAAGCAAGTTGGTCACGATTCGGAACCACTTGAGCTCACTTAGCGCACAGTTCATTAGAGGACAGTTTCTGTCTCCAGAGGAAGTGCCTACTCTCGTGTTTAAAAAGAAGAGTCAAGATAAACTCCACAGTGAAGGACTCTAAGAGAAACAAACCGGACATGAGTGGGCTTTCCTTCTGTCATTCCTCTTGACTATTTTCAATATGAATTTCTGTAAAATATAATACAGTAAAACAGAATGTCAAATGCAAGGCAGGCTACATTTGTTTTCTAAGTGAAATTTTTCATTCAACCTGCAATATTTTTTTTCTTGAATTCCATCCTCAAATACACTCTTTTTTAGTTGCAAATATTTTATTAAACATAACGAATTTTTAAAATGATCGTCACTGATGACTAAATGGTTATTATTGAACATAATGCTGTGGTTGTAAAACAATAAACAATGCTCTGTGAAAGTTGTTAAAAATGATCCTTGGGGGCTGGAGATGTGGCTCAGCGGTAGCGCGCTCGTCTGGCATGCGTGCGGCCCAGGTTCGATCCTCAGCACCACATACCAACAAAGATGTTGTGTCAGCCGAAAACTAAAAAATAAATATTAAAAATTCTCTCTCTCTCTCCTGTCTCACTCTCTCTAAAAAAAAAAAAAAAAAAAAAAAAATGATCCTTGGCTGGTGTTAATTGTGTCTGATCTACCTCTTGGTCAAAGTGCCCTTAGCAGGACAGCTTTTCTCATAGATTGACTACATCAGTCAGTATTTTCTTCTCTGCCAGCAGGGCTCATTTTATTTGTATCCCTCTTACCTCAAAAAAAAAAAAAAAAAAAAAAAAAGCCAAATCTTGCTCAGTGAGGAGGCATTTCCCATCTGTAAAGAAGCCAAGATGATCATAAATTCAACAAGCTCCATTGCTAGGGCAGACTGGGAAATAAAAGACAAAAAGTCCACTGAGACTGTGGGGGCATAAATGCCTGTTAGTGATGACAATGATTTCATCCATAACATCTTTATGAATGTTAATTAAGCCATAACAGTCCAGGGAAGGGAGTAGAAATAATTATTATCTGTTTCACCCAGCAGTGAAGTGATTCTCTGAGGTCACAGATACCTTGGTTCCCATTTCTTACACCTTTGTCACCAATGTCATCATACTACCTCTGGCAGTATGAATGGTGGAAAGAATCTGATGTGATACAACGACCAAAACCAAGATTCAAATCCAAACTCAGACCCAACTCACTCTGTACATAGGAATTTTTATTAAGTTTAGTGATTTAAATATCCTTATCTGCAAATAGAAAAACTTGCTTAATTCATACGCTATTTAAAAGAATTAAATTGAAAAAGGTGGAATGCCTGTAATGTGATATGTGAACCCAACAAATATTACCTTACTTATAAAACATCTTTAAAGCATCTTTTTTGAGAGAGAGAGAGAGAGAGAGAGAGCAATGGAGGAGAGGAAGGGGATTGAAAGGGAAGGGAAGGGGACAGGAAAGGGGAGAAACTGTGGAAGGAATCTGACCAAAGTTTCCTATGTATATATATATGAATATACCACAGCAGATTTTATCTTTGTGTATATCCATAGTGCACTCATTTTTTATAAAGCTATAAATAAAGTAATATCAATAAAGTAAAAGGAACAGGGAGAGGGAGAAGGAGAATGAAAGGAGAAGTAGCGGGGACTGAATTGGAGCAAATTTTATTCCAAGCTCTTATAATTACATCAAATTGGACCCCAATATTACATCTAACTAAAATGAAATTAAAAAATTCTTAAAAAAAAACTTTTGGAAGGATTTCCCCAATATTGATATATCTGAAAATTGGATTAGAAACAAAGACATTTTTGAATTCATATTTGAAGAGCTATGAGCTTCCTAAATGTTACTGCTTTTGAACTTCATTAATTTACCCCAATAGATCGCTCCCATTTTTGTTCAGTGAAGACAGGCACATGCTTTGAAAATTGTTCACCAAGAACCAGATTTATTGGTTAGGATTATGTTCATGCACAAAATACTAATATTATTAAAATTAAATAAAAGAAAAAAATAATCCTAAAGTGCTGTGCTTATATCACCTATCTCCTCATGGTAGCATAATTTTATGATGATACAAAAAAGTTTAGGCAGATATGCTCATGATTTATTTATTTGGAAATTAAATAACTGTAACTCCAAGCACAAGTGTCAGGGTACTGTGCAAAGCTGGAGGTGATATAAAAAAGCCCTGATCTCCATACAGCATGCTCAAACTTGTCTATTAGAAATAACTACTCTGTTACTCTGCTTTCTGTTACTGTAAAAAAAAGCCTAAGAGAAATTAATTTAAAAAGAATAAAGATATACTTTTGCTCACAGATTTGGAAGTTTCAGTCAGAGACTGATTGACTCCAATGTTTTAGGACTATGTGGCATATCATGGCACCAATGTGTAGTAGTGGATTCATCTCTTGGCCTTGTGTGAAAAAGGAGAAAATACGGAAGAGATAGGATTCCATAGTCCCCTTGGAGGGCATTCCCCCAGTAACTTCAAGACCTCCCAGTAGGCTCCATATCTTAAATTTTCCACCACCTCTCAAAAGCACCATCCTGGCAGGGAGGGTAAACATTTAATACACAGGCCTTTAGGGAATAATTAAGATCCAAACAATAGCACCCGCTAATTTTGGGAAAATATTGATCACTGTAAAAAATCTAAGCCCTACCAGAATTAAGATCTCCATATGTTGGATTCAAAAATCAAATCTCTATTTTTAAAGTAACATAGGTTTTAATACTATCACCCTAATCAGATAGACATTGATGATATTGAGTTAGGCACACTCTGTTGACACAATTTTAAACCACAACATTTGCCTCATTTCACTCCAAATGTAATTTGATGCAACTGTAAAGAAACATGCAAAAATAGAAACAGAGTTTAAGTACAGGGAGAAAGTTCAAATACTTAGATTAACATTAAATCAAAAGCATTTTTCAGAGCTTCCTAGAAGCTAAAACAAAAAGGTTAATAAAAAGTTTCCCAAATTGATCTGTGTGTAAACTACATGGAATCATTATTAAGATCAAAATCAGGTTTTATGTGTGAATTCGTGTATAAACTACAAAGATAACTCTAAACTTAATATAGAATATCAAAGTCTCAAAAACATCCAAGATACTTTTGAAGAAAATCGAATCAGGAGGACTTGCTCTTTTGGCTAAGTCCTTCTGGGTAAAAGACTTAAGGTAGTGTAGTACAAGGCCCTAGAAATGGGCCAATGAATTTATCTTTATTAAAGTTTTTAAAGATGTGTCATTATAGAGAAGTGGGAGAAAGTCCTGCCTCTCAATATACTTTGAATCATGTGAAGCTATATAGCTTCTAAAAGTAAAGGGTTACATAAGAGACTGTTTTCATATCCTTGAAATAGAGAATTATCTTTAAATAAAGAATAAAAAGAATAAGTAATCATAAATCTTGATGAATTGGCCCATATTTAAATTAGGAATTTCAGTTCATTAATGGACATCATTAAATGAGTGAAAAGCCCAAGGGAAAACACACACACATACACACACACACACACACATATACATATACTTATTACATATACATATAATATATAAAGAAGAATATATCCCATATAATATCTATATACTAACACATACTTAGATGTAAACAGACAACACAAATGAAAATTAGACAAGAATTTCAATATGGACTTTACAAAAGAGAATGTCTAAATGGTCAATAAACAGGTTTATAAATTAATTAGTTAATAATTAAGAAAATTAAGATTGTAATTGTACATCCATCAAAATAACTAAAATTAAAAGGTCTGATAATATAAAATGTTACCAAGGATGTAAAATGAATAGACTTTCTTTTTTTTAATTTTTTAAATTTTTTATGTTATATTTTATTTATTTTTCTTTTTTTATTGTTGGTTGTTCAAAACATTGCATAGTTCTTGATATATCATATTTCACACTTTGATTCAAGTGGGTTATGAACTCCCATTTTTACCCCATATACAGATTTCAGAATCACATCAGTTACACTTCCATTGATTTACATATTGCCATACTCATGTCTGTTGTATTCTGCTGCCTTTCCTATCCTCTACTATCCCCCCTCCCCTCCCCCTCCCCTCTTCTCTCTCTACCCCCTCTACTGTAATTCATTTCTCCCCCTTGTATTATTTTTCCCTTTTCCCACACTTCCTCTTGTATGTAGTTTTGTATAACCCTAAGGGTCTCCTTCCATTTCCATGCAATTTCCCTTCTCTCTCCCTTTCCCTCCCACCTCTCATCCCTGTTTAATGTTAGTCTTCTTCTCATGCTCTTCTTCCCTACTCTGTTCTTAGTTACTCTCCTTATATCAAAGAAGACATTTGGCATTTGTTTTTTAGGGATTGGCTAGCTTCACTTAGCATAATCTGCTCTAATGCCATCCATTTCCCTCCAAATTCTATGATTTTGTCTAAAATGAATAGACTTTCAATACCTTGGAAAACTGTTTGCATTACCTTATTGTTATGAGGTAATCTCTTCCAGAAATCCAATCATTCCTCTCCTAAATATACCCATTTATAAAGGCATGCAGATACGTGATCCAGGAGAAGTGTGGAAGAATGTTCAGAGCAACACTGCTTGACATACCAGAGATTAATAATAATTTATATCTCTATCAACATCAGAATATGTTAATAACATATGGATAATACATTGCAATATATTCACGTAATAAAGGGGTTGAAAAGCTTTCTTTGTAAAGGGATAGATAATAAACACTTTGAGTGTTTAGATCCATCTCTGTCACAAGTACTCTGCAATTTTAGCACAGAAGCAGTCACATCAGAAATTTGTATTATGATAAAACATGGCTGTATCCAAATAAAATTTTCTTTGCAGGGCTGGGTTTGTAGCTCAGTGGTAGAGCATTTGCCTAGCACATGTGAGGCACTGGGTTTGATCCTCAGCACCAAATAAAAACAAATACATAAAATAAAGTTATATGTCCATCTCCAACTAAAAAATACATTAAAAAATACTTATTTGCAAAAATAGATCATGGGGCAGAGTTGACCCATCAGCCATAGTTTGCCAGTCCCTAAGATAATGAAATATTTGCAGCAATGATAGCAAACTATAGTCATGCATACAAGCAAAGGGGCTATTGACAGTGTTTTATCTCTCGATTTAACCGATCTTTAATATGGTTTTATAAAACAATTTGATAATTTGTATGTGTAGTATGTGCATTCTTTCTCTATGTATTATTTATATTTGTGCATGCCTAACACTTCTTAAATTTATATAACTTCTTGCTTTAATTTCCTCCCACTCCCTCTATTCTGACCACATAAAATTTATAGCCTTTTTCTTCTTTTAATTATAAAGCTTAGAATATAGATCAATAATTTGAATGAAGCCATAAACTGGAATTCTGATTACAAAATAGGTAGATGTATTGAGACTTTGCCTTCTTAATGCAATAGGAAAAACTCCATAAAAGGAAAAAGGGAACTAAGCTGTTTCTAAAGAGGGGCTAAAACACAGTTCTCACCACCCCCTCCCGGAAAAAAGGGGTAAAAAATGTATTGAGCACTTTGAAAGCTTCGCTTCAAGCCAGCTACACACCTAAGATGATGGAAGTTAGCACAGAAAACCTGATAAGGTGGACCTCAACATGGCACCCCTAGGATGAGCCTGTGAACTTTGAGAGCACTGAGGACAGCAGCCTCTGTGTCCTCTCCATGCCCCCCTGCCCCACATGCCTGATTTTGGAATGTCTAGGAAGCTACATTTGTAAACCATATATTATTCATTCTGTTTAAATAGAGAAATAAATTACATTTACTTCTGGTACTTCAGCCAATGATACTAAGAACCTTCATCAACACAGAGAGGAGCCCAAAGAGAACGCACAGCCTTTGATTGCAAACCCTCTGGAGGATGCTAGGCCAAGACAGCCCACTAATTCAAACCATAAGGAGAGTAATTAAAGTAACCAAAAAAAAAAAAAAAGTCCAAAAGAGGGTAGATGTATGTTTAATAAAAATATTCAAAAGTTGGAGAAATCAATATTTTAAAACACCTTCTAAAAAGAAAAAGTATAGATTTTGAATTAAAACAAAGACATAAAAATAATCATCCATTCATCAAATATTTTTTGAGCATCTGCTAGGTATCAAGTGCTGCTGGGAATTCTAGAAGAACAACCCTGAACAAAACAGAGAAGTAACTACTGACTTGTGAGAGAAAATGTCCACAAGTGAAGAAGGAAGGAAAGGGGGTGGTGAGGAGGAAGGAGGAGGAAAAGACAAAAGGTGGAAAGGAGAGGGAGGAGGAGAGGAGAAAGGAAGGCAGGAAAGAGTTAAGAGCCAACATTTCAGTAGCAGTAAGAGCTATGAAAGGGAACCAAGGAGGACAGGAACATAGGAGAAATACTTGGGAGAAGGGATTCATTCCATTAGGGGGGAAGAGAAGATTTCTCTTAAACTGTGTTAACGAGGGTCAAAATAAAGGAAGAAAGCTTTCAAAGAAATTATGACCATGGTACCCAAAACCCTCAAACACAATGCCGAAAACTGAAAAGATAAGAAATGTTTGAAAGAACTTAAAAAAAATGAAATACAGATTAAGAAGGTTTGATATATACCTAATAAGAATTACAGAAATATACAAGGAAACAAATGAGCAAAGAATAAAATGAATATTCAAAAATGTTTTTGACAGCTTCCTATAACATCCCAGTATCGTGAGTTTCAAATTGAAAAAACATTGACTATGAAGGAGAATGAATCTAAATCAATAGATAATAGATATATACTAGTAAACCATAGAGCATCAAAGAGAACAAAAAGAGAAAAAACGGCTTACTCACCAGTGATTGACAATGAGAATGTCTTATCATTAATGCAGTTAGATGTTTTATGATTCACAACAAATGAAAGCAAAAAAAAAAATGCAATAATAGAATCAAAGTACTCAGGAAAAAAAACAAATGTCAACCTACAAATTTCCTTAATGATAAAAATAGAATTAGACAATTTCTGATAAAAAACACAGAGTTAAATCTACAGTTGTTTTATTTTTTTAAACTGGAAGAATGGCCACCAAATAAAAATTAGGAATAAATAAATTTAAACCAGATGGTGGGTTGGCAAAATAGAGAATTCACATAAACAAATGACATTACAAAACATGCTATAAATAATCCTGCACAAACTAATTGAATAACCTAGATGAAATACATCATTTCCTGGAAGCACACAGCCTTCCCAGACTGAATCATGAAGTAATAGAAATGTGAATACTAGTAAGGAGATTTTATAAGTAATCAAAAACCTCTCAACAAAGAAAAGTCCTGGACTAGATGACTTCATTAAAAACAAAACTGTTTTGTTTTAAAAAAAACTCTGCCAAGCGTTTAAATAATTAATGACAATTCTGCTGAAACGCTTACAAAATATCAATGAAGAGGAAATATTTTCTCATTGTGCAAATCTAGCATTACCCTGGTAACAAAACCAAATAAAGATGCTACAAAATAAAAAAGCCATAGACCAATATTCCTTATGAAGACTGGTGTAAAAATCATCAAAACAATAACTTCCAAACCAAATTCAACAACATATTCAAAGGTAAATAGATCATGCATTTGTTCCTGGGACGCCAGCACGGTTTAATATATGCAAATCAACTAATGTGATACATCACATTAACAGAACCAAAGGGAAAAACATATCAACTCAATTGATGCAGAAAAAAATATTTGGCAAAATTCAATGTCCTTGCATAATGAAAACACTCAAAAAAGCCAGAAATAGGAGGAAATGTCTCAACATTTTAAAGGCCATCTATGAAAAATCCATAGGCAACATCATTATTAATGGCTAAAAACTCTCTCTTTAAGATCACCAACAAGGCAAGGATGCCTGTTTTGCCACTTGGATTCAGCACAGAACTGGAAGTCAAAACCACAGAATTAGATAAGAAAAAGTATCCAAATTGGGAATGAAAATGCAAAATTTTCTCTATTCACAAATGACATGATCTTATGCTATAGAAAATCCCAAAGTCACACACACACACACACGCACACACACAACACACACTCACATGTATGCACAATTTAGAATAAATGAATTTAGCAAAGTTTCAGTGTATTAAATCAACACATAAAATTTAATTGCAAATCCAAATATTAACAATGCATAATCCAAATAGGAAATTAAGAATATGATGCCATATAAAATAGCATCAGAAAGAATGAAATACTTAGAAGTAAAACTTAACCAAAGAGGGGAAATAATGTAAAATGAAAATGTAAAACATTGCTTAAAAATGGTGCAGATGCACAAATAAGTGAAAATACTTTATGTGCATGAATTTAAGATTTAATATTGTTAAAATGTCAATACTACCTAAAATGATGAATATGCTATCCGTATCAAAATCCCAATGCAGAAATAGAAAAATTCATCCAAAAATTTACATGGAATCTTAAGGGATGATAATGAGCCAAAATAGTTTTGAAAATTCATAACAAAATTGGAGGTCTCACACTTACTAATTTAAAAACTTACTAAAGTAATCAAGAATGTGGTCCTGGCACAAAGACAGACATATAAGCCAATGGAATAAAATTGGAAACCCCAGAATAAATCCTCACATATATGGTCAAATGATTTTTGACAAGGGTGCCAAGACCAATTCAACATATGTTGGGAAATTGGATAGTCATACCGAAAGAGCCTGGGACTTTATTTTATATCATATAAAAAATTAAAGAACTAGATCCTTTATTTTATATCATATAGAAAATTAGCTCAAAGTGAATCAAAACATAATGTAAAATCAAAACTAAAAATCTAAAACTGAAAAAAAACTCTTGGAAGAAATCTAATAGAAAATCTTCACATTATATTCTCAGACAACAGAAGAAACAAACAGATAAATTTTATACATCAACATTAAAGACGTTGTTCATCAATGAATGCTATGAAGAAAGAATAAGCAATCCACAGAATGGTAGAAAACATTTATAAATCATGTCTCTCATGAGGGACTAATATCAAGAATATCAAAAAGGACTCCTACAATTTCATAACAAAAATTTAAATAACCCAATTGGAAAATGGGCAGTGGATTTAAACAGACATTTCTTCAAAGGCAATATGCAGATTTCCAAGAGCACAAGAAAAGAAGCTCGACATGACTAATCATTAGTGAAATGCAGTCAAAAGCGTAGTCAGCAAGACGGGGTGGCTATTATAAGAAGAAACAATAGGTTTAACAAGTGTTGATAAGGATGGGGAGAATTTGGAATCCTTAGGCGTTGCCAGTGGGAATGTAAAATAATACAGCCACTATAGAAAAAACGTATAGCTGTTTCTCAAAATATTAAACCAAAAATAACTAAAAGAAGGGGCATGAATAGATATTTGTATGCTAATTTTCATATAAAAATTATTTTCCAAAAAAGAAAGGGAAACAACCCAAATTTCCCTCATGGATGAAGGAATAAAGAAATATGGTATATAGATACGATAAATATTCTTTACCCTTAAAAGAAAATGAAATTCTGGCAGAGGCTATGATATTAAGAAATTATGCAAAATAAGTCAGACATACAAGGAAAAATGCTATATGAATCCACTTAAGAGTATTTTGTGTATTTAATTTAGAGATACAGGAAACAAAATAGTAGCTGCTAGGGAGCAGAAGAGTGAAGAATAGGTACAGGTACAGAGTTTTAGTGTGAGAGGAACAGAATGTTCTGGAGTTCAGTGACGGTGATAGTTGCATAACAACATGAATATCCCTTATACCACTCACCTATACCCTTAAAAATAGTAAAATGATCAATTTTGCTACTTGTATTTCACCATAATGAAATTATTCTCAGAATATATTTTAAAAGAGTTATATGAGAATGCATTAATATTGAGAGAAAATGATAAAATCCTACATACTTGTTATATAAAGTATAGACTGAGTAGAGAATGATCACCATAATATTTTTTTCTCTACTGCACAGAAAGCTGTGCTTTGCTTTAGAGAGGTTAAAACATGACTGAATTCTGAAAAATGGAAAGCACATGGATATGCCATACAGCTACAGTTCAGATTTTGCCTACGAAATCTAAGTGATCACCATCCCTCTCTCTTACCTATTAATGCTCAGGATGACCCTGTATACTAGGTGTTAGAGATATTGGAATCTCTTTTATATTGGAGACTTGAAACTATTGGAAGATGGACCAAGAATCTTCTAAGCCTAGAGCTCCCAGGGAGAGAGGAAGAAAATAAAATATTGGTAGTCTGTTACTTCTGGAACTAACAATAGACTACAAATAAACACAAGTTTTTTTTAGGAGGGAGGCAACTATTGTAAAATGGGACTTTTTCCCCTGTCATCTTGTCAATGCTACTTATTTTTGTATGTTGATTGTTAGTCTACAACTTTAATGAATTTGTTTATCGGTTCCTAGGAAATAAATTTAACCAAAGACATGAAATGCCTTTACAATAAAATTTACAAAACACAGATGGACAAAATCGAGGATGACTCACAAAAAAATAGAACACTTCCCATGCTATGGATCAGAAGACTTAATATTGTTAAAATGTTCATACTACCAAAGTGACTTCCATATTCAATGAAATCCCAGAAAAATACCAATGACATTGTACACAAAGCCATAGCAACCAAAACAGCATGGCACTGGCATGAAAACAGAAACACAAACCAAAGGAACAGAACAGAGATCCCAGAAATAAACTGATGCTTCTATATCCAGCTGATTCTCAACAATAGTGCCAAAAGTATACACTGGAGAAAAGACAACCTGTTCAATAAATGGTGCTGAGAAATCTATAATTCACATGGAGAAGATTGAATCTCGACCCTTAACTCTTACCCTATACAAAAATCAACTCAAAATGGACCAAAGATTTAAATATAAGAAATGAAACTACTTAAAGAAAACATAAGGGAAATACTTCAAGACATGGGAATATGTAATAATTTTCTGACTATGACCTCCAAAAGGACAGGAAACATTTTATATAGACAATTGAGTTGACATCAAACAGAAAACAAAAACAAAAAAATTCTGTGCAGCTTAGGAAACAATCAACAAAGCAAAGAAACAGCTCAAAGAATGGGAGAAAAGATTTGCCAAGTATTCATCTGACAAAGGATTACCACCCAGGATTATGTGTTCCTCTTGAATGCATAAGGAGTTTGAAAAACTTAACAACAACAACAACAACAAAATAATAATCCAATTTTAAAATGACCAAACTATCTAAATATTTACTTCTCTAAAGAAGAAACACAAGTAGACAACAAGTATATGAAAAAAAAAATACTCAACATCGTTTGTCTTCACAGAAATGCAAATCAAACCTACAGTTATTACAAAATAACAGCTATAACAAATTCTGGTGAGGATGTGGAGAAAAAGGAATTCTTATATACAGTTGTTGAAAATGTAAATTAGTGCAGCCATTATGAAGAAAAGTACAGAGCTTCCTTAAAAGTGACCCAGCTGTTCCATTTCTGAGCATGTATGCGAAGTGACGTCAGCACACCAAAGAGATACCTATGTATCCATGTTTGTTGCAAACCTTTACAGTGGCTAAGACATGGAATCAGGCTGAGTGCCCATCAGTAGATGGATGAATGAGGAGATGTAGTACACAGACACAATGAAGTATTCTTTGGCCATAATGAGTCAAAGTCTATTGTTTACAACAGAGCTGGTGGAACTGGAGGAGGTTGTGTTGGGTGAGATGAGGGCAGACTTGGAAGGAATGATACTAATATGTTTTCCTTCATATGTGAAAGTAGAAAAAGACAAGAAAGTTAACTTGAAAGTAGAAAGGGGACTACTGATTGGAGTTTGGGAAGGTGAGCAGGAGTGGGGAGAATGGAGGTTGGATTTGATTCATGCATGCCATGTGCCTGTGTGAAGTATAACATTGAACCCCATAAATAAATGCACAATTCAATACATGTTAATCAAAAATAAAGTAATATATATATATATTTTTTTTTAAAAAAGAATTTTAAAAGAGTTATTGACTTGAAAGCCAAAATGAAAGTAAATATAGAAAGAGTGCAAAAGCGGAAGTTTATCAAGAGTTAGAGAAGTTTTCTCTAGACCTAAATGTTAGGAAAAAGCCTTTAAGCTAGAAAGGCGAAGACAGAGATCTGCAGCAAAAAACTGATTATGAGTATCTCTTTCCTATCCAAGCCTGATGGCCTCAAGGTACTTGTCATTAAACTGAGAGCAAGCAATAAATCTATAAATTAGAATTTATGTCTGAAAATTTTTATATGGTTACTGGAATGTAACAGCAACTAGATCAGACATTAAGTTTCTGTTGTTGACTTTTTTCTCTGTTTTCACTTTTGGTCTTTAGAGCAATCATGCATATATTTTATTGTTTATTAAAACAAAGAAATATCAAAAATTCAGTTTCTTTTTGGCCTCATTGCAATAGAATCTAATTTTCTATGATGAAACATGCCTCAAAAATCTACTTTGTGTTTCATCTTTCTTATTTTGAATACTTTTTAACTTTCAGAAAATCACAAAAATAGTGGAAAGAATTCCATGTACACTTCACCAAGATTGTCCAATATCAATATTTTAAAACCATATTTCTTTTATTATGCCTTAATTCTTAAGCTTAGATTCAATCTTTCTTATTCTTTTTCTGGATAACTTGAAAACAAGTCAAAGGCACGAATCACTTTTTCTCCTGAATACCTCAAAGTATATTTTCTAAAATCATAATTATGCCCCATTATCAAAATCAGTAAAATAATATTTTAAAAATATTGGAATTAATCTGTTGTTTTTACTCAGATTCTGCCAGTTGACCCTATAAAATCTTTAGAGGAATAATAATAACCATCATCATCATCATCTGATGTGGGATCACACATTACATTGAGCAGTGTGTGTCTTTGCTATCTTCTAACCTGAATCTGTTTCACAGCCTATTAACCCTGGCCTTGATAGTTTTAAGACCTCAGGACATTTATTTCATAGAAATTTTCTCTACTATCTTTATATGTTTCCTTGTGATTATGTACAGTTCATGCATTTATCATGAGAACATGAGAAATGTAATTCTTTAGTCTTTCTGGTCTACATGTTATCTTCAGGAGCCACGTTATCTTCTGCACATTACCTGTAATGTCACCTTTCATCACTTTGGTTAAAATCAACTTTGATCATTCTGGTTAAGGTTCTGTCTGACAGATTACTTCACCATCCATTTACAATTTCTCCTTTGTAATTAATAAGTATATTATGGAAAGACAACTTGATTATGCAAATATTCTACTTCTTATTACATTTTCAAATACTCATTTAACATCCATTTATGATTTTATTTCAAATAGTTATTAGTATGGTGATTACCAAATGGTGATTTTTCTAAACCCATCATTGCTTCTTCAGGAAAATGAGCAGAACTTGGTTCTTTTTTAGTAAAAAGCAGCATTTAGAAATCAGGATCTGGTATCTAGGTGTGCTAAGTGTTTCTAGAATGTTATTGCTCTGGAAAATGCATTGAGGACATATGATAATCTACAGTCTTGGAATTTTGACAAATTTATTGGTTAAAAGGGAATAGTAGATGGATTTCTTTTGCATTTTCTGGCTATGAGAGAATTGTATTTAAGGAAACTTGTCCATATTTTGTGAACTGGGGTAATTAATTTTTCCATTTTCAATTGACTCTAAGTCTCTTTTTCTTTTATAATGCAACTCTCTCTTTCCCTCGTTGTCTAATTTTCTCATAGCCATAGTTACCAATACTTACTTTTTCTATGAATAAACTCTGAATCATAGTTGGAAAATTTAACTATCTCCAGGTTGTAAATGAAATTACTTATTTTAAAAATGCATGTATTATTTAATATATATTTTTAGTTTCCTGATACATTTATTTTAATATGTGATGTAGAAATAGATCTAATTTTAAAAAATACCAGACAGTTGCCCCATTATTGTTTATTTGTAAGAACATATTTATAACAATGTTTTGATATTCAACTTTTATCATATACTAAAATATATGCAGATTTTCTATTTTACCCCACTGGTCTGTTTATTCATGAGCCAGTGTCTTACTGATTCAATTAATAAGGTTTTGTAGTAAAGTTTTATTATATGTCTGGTAGTCTAGTTTCCCCCTTGTAGCTTTCTTTATTAATTTTTTCTATTATTTTCTCTATTTACTTTCCAAATGAACTTTAACACAATTTGCATAGCTCTAGAAACAAATATGTTGGAGTTTTGATTGTAATTATATTAGTTATACTATTTGCTTTAGGAGATATCTTTATAATAGTGAATCATACTATCTGATAACTTTGTATTATTTCATGTTTACTTGTCTTTTAGGAATTTCTGACATTTTAAAAATAAGGATAGTATCCATTTATCTTTAATTTTATTTCCTTGTATGTTTTTCTTACTATATTTTAAATAAACTTTAGTTGAATATTGTAGCTTCCAACTAGTCATTCTTTGAGTATATAAAAGTTAATGATTTCTGAGTATCGGTTTTATATCCTCCTACTTCACTAAAAACTTTACATTTTTGTTATTTTTATCACTGATCCACTGAGCTTTGCTATTTAAACTATTGTAGTATCTACAAGTTAAGGTGGTATTACTTCTATTTTTATTTCCAACTCTTATGCCCCTAATGTATTTTTTGTATCTTATTCCATTGGCTAATTTCTCTTTAAAACTTGCAGGCAAATCACTGCAATTGGCTCAGACAATCTTATATGGTGATTTGTAAGCTTGGGGGTGGTTATCCCATTTTGCCATATATTGTTGCCTGCTTAAGTAACTTACTATCTCATCAAATGCACACGTTATTCACAAGAAAGGGGAAAATATAGAGCAGCCTGGAAAACTTCTTGACTTTCTTCCTTCATTCATTCTACTCTCCAATTCCCCAATAATTTGCATCTTTCTCCAAAGCTAAACACATTCATCTCCTTTTAAATTTCTATGACTCTATTCTCATTAAAGTATCAGCTTAAGTGAAGAAGAAGAAGAAGAAGAAGAAGAAGAAGAAGAAGAAGAAGAAGAAGAAGAAGAAGAGGAAGAAGACGACAACTATTCATTCAAATCTGAATTGTCACACAAATTCAAAGCCCCAAATCATATCTAATCTCAAATCTAATTCAAGTCCACTTGTAATTGAGGTTCCTCATCATAGGGCATTTTATTTGTCATTTTCTTATTATTTTACAGTAAAAATTTGTATTTTAGCTCCTGATATAAGTATAGTTTAGTTGTGGTCTCCCAAGTTTTTTGGTTTTTCAGTTTTATAATGGGGTATTTGATAATCAGGGATTTTTAATTCTATTGTAAATAAAGTTAACAAAAATCTCCTGATTTATTGTTAACATTTATGTTTAATTAGGAAATGTTTTGCCAGCACAAGTTCACCAAAATGCTCCCCATATTTACTTCAGAATTTTTCCTTTTACATACCTGAAATTTGTGTATGATGTGATACAGACATCCTTGTCATTTTTTCCTACATTGGTCACATTTGTCTTTGTTGTTCTTAATGGCTAACATACTTATTTCCCAGTGATCTGCACTTCCACCTCTTTTATATATTGAAATTTTGTACATACATGAATCTGTATCTAGAATCACTGTCATTAATTAATTTTTCTATATCTTCACCGGTTTTCTAATGTTACTTTATAACAATCTTTGTTATTTGGTTGTTTATGCTCACCCTTACCTTAAGTCTTCCATTTCAGAAATACTTGTTCCTCCTGCAAAGCTTAATCAAAACTGTATCAAGTGTGGTAGTGCACACCCCTAATCCCAGTGACTCCAGAAGTTGAGGTAGGAGGGTCACAAGTTCAAGGCCAGCCTCAGCCACTTAGTGAGAACCTGTCTCAAAATAAAAATTAAAAAGGTCTGGGGATGTATCAATGGCCAACCACCTCTAGGTTCAATTCCCAGTTCCAAAACAAACACAAACAAACAAACAAAATGAAATAGCAAAACAAAACTGCGTATAACCAAGTATTTAAGACAGTAGTTTTTAGAGTCTTCCTAGGACCAGCAACTTCAACATGATCTGGAAGTTTGGTAGGAATACCAAATCTCAGGACTGACCACAGATCTAATAAATTGGAAGCTCTTGGGTGAACTCATAAATATGTGATTTAACAAATTCTACAGGTGATTCTAATGGATGTTCAAGTGTGGGAATCACTAACTTCACCCAAACACTCCTGATCACCCACTAAGTCTGGGACCCTTAACCCCTGATCACATGTGGTGTTTCCTGAACATTGATTATTGATCTGGAAGAATAAAGCTGGAGCCAGCTTTTACTTTAACTGCATTGTATCTACTGATCAAGTCCAGAGAAGAACTCATCATGAGTTACATGAGGCATGTTTCCTGTTCCTCCCAGCCCATTTCTTAGGATTCCTCTACTGGTATTGGAAGCAGCAAGAACATTGTCCCAGAGAATGGTGGCTGCAGGAAACCGTATCAGACATCATTTGATTTTTTTTGAGTTTTTTTGACAGATCATGGCTTTAATGTGCTTAGTATGTGTTCAGGCAGGTCATTAATATTTGTTTACAAGATGACTCCATATTTCTTGTTGCTAATGTTCTTATATATTTCCTTTACTTTAATCACCTGTTTCTTTTGTCTATGTGAAAATTAATTAATTTCTTTTTATTAGCCCCCTTTACTAATAATTTACCTAAGGAGTATGAATTTTTCATGTATGCAATCATATCATTGGTAAATAGTAATAAATTTATTTTTCCTTCCTATTGTTATACATTTTAATTACTTTTTTCTTCTACTGCAAGGAGCATAAGACATTGAGGAAGATAAATAATTCTAATGTGTTTCACTAAAAAGAGTAATATTTGATAAAAATAATAGTTGCTTTAAGTTTTGGATAGTTACACTTTATGAGGTTAAGGAAGTCCCTTTGTATTTCTAACTTACTGAGGTCTGATGAATCATCTTATATTTTATCAGATTATTTTGTGCATCCTCATTATTCCCTATTTGTACTAGTAATTATGGTAATTTCCAAAGATTATTCTAATGTGGATGCATCCTTGAATTCCTGAGATAAAGCCAAATTCTTCATCATGAGTTGCTGTTTAAAAAAAAAGCAAGATTTAACATTTTATTTTATTTTTCTCAGTTTATGAGTGAAATTGACTCTAGTTTTCTTTTACTGCCCTATCAGGTTCTCTCATCAGTACACTATCTATGTAGAATGAGTTGGAAAACGTTTCTTATTTTCTTGATAACTGAAATAAATTTTTATGTGATTAAAATAATTTGTTTTGAAAGAGTTTAGCATGATTCACCTGTTGAATCATGACAGCCTAATATTAAATTTGTATTAAGAATTTCAGATAGGCATGGTGGCACAGGACTATAGTCCCAGTGGCTTAGGAGGCTGAGGCAAGAGGATCAGGAATTCAAAGCCAGCCTCAGCAATTTAGAGAGGCTCTAAGCAATTCAGTGAGACTCTGCCTCTAAATAAAATATTTTTAAAAGGCTCGCATATATCTCAGTAGTTAAGCACCCCTGGGTTCAATCCCTGTTTCAAAGAAGAAGAAGAAGAAGAGGAAGAAAGAGGAGGAGGAGGAGGAAGAGGAAGAGGAGGAGGAGGAGGTTAATTCTTGGTTTTTTAATCATTTTGATAGTCATTTACTCATTCAGTTATCCTATTTTTAAAATCTTAAAACACTTCCTATCTGAATACTCTATATTCTGTCTTTGATAATTCCAGCACCTGATATTTTGGGGATTTACACAGGCAATTTTTTTGCTTCTACTGGCTCTCATTCCTGGTAAAACTTGATTGAATATCTGCATATACTTGATTTTGATCAGCATAATCCTTTTTGTAACTGTGGTGAATACCATCACCCAGAAATTCAATTGTTTCTTCCAGGATCTAGAATCGGTGGGAAGGAGCTAAGCCCTTGTTAGCTCCTTTAAGGACCAAACTTGTTCCTGCACCTTGAAAGCACATCTCTTATTTCTTGATCTCTTGTTTCTTGATTCCTGTAACACTGTCATTATTTGTCCTCAGGATAAACCCAGGTTTAGAATTGACTTTCTGCTTACTACTGCCCACTTAGGTTTCAGTTCAAGTTTGAAAAGAAAAAAAAAAAAAGGTAGTATCTCTCCCTGAGGCCCAGCAATGTTCTTTAAAAATCATGTTTTATCAAGAACCCTGTTGTTTTCTTACCAAGTAAACTCTTCAAAGTATCCAGGCAGGCAAATCAATAAAAGTAAAATTTCTTTTTATTTTTTTTTTAATTTTAAAAAATTGCTTTGAATATAGACTTTTATCTCCAAAGGGCATTTATACTAATTGGGTATCATGGGTAGTATTATTCAAATACACATGAATAAATATGTTGGAATAGCTACTTGTTAAAATAAGACATTTGTGGATATAGAATATTTATTGTTGGCACAGCGATTATTCTCACATTTGTGTTTCAGCTTGACTTCTCCAGTGAGCTTGATGTTAATACATCAATGGCCTAATTACCATTTTCACTTGGGAAAGGAACAACTCAATTTTAATAAAGTAAAACTGAAACACTGGGTTCGCTGCTTCACATACACTTCTTATACTTTGTCATCTCAGTTGGTACTGACATTCACTAGTTACCCACAAACCTTCAGCTTTGCCTCTGATGCTTTTTTTTTTTCTGTAACCTCACATTCCTGTCCATAGGGTTAATCTTTCACGTTGTAGGAAAATCCCTTTATCCCTCTCCAAAATATATTTTCAATTTTTCATTTGCTCTCCATTTCTGGAACTAAAATTTTAATTTCAGTCAACACTGTCTCATCTAGACCATAATAGTGGCTTACAAAGGAATTCAAATTCATTTGGCCTGTGCATTGAGGAAACCCTTGTGATTATTTATGAAGAGTGGGCTTAGAAATCTGAAGTCTCTCTTTGTTATATTAATCTGGGCATCTTGGAATAGAACACTGGCAGATGAGTTTTTACACTTTCAATTAAAGACGTGGCATGTTGCTTAAAAATAAGAAAAGGAAGGAGCAGATTTTGCAGGAGGAGACTAAAGTGACTTTTTGGTGAAGAAGAGTCTGAAATTGATGAAAGATGAAAAATGGAAATGACAAAGTTTATCTATCCCCCAAGAAACTTGGCTGCAATCACATAGCTTGCCTTGTCTAGGTCCCAAACTCACTCATAGTCTCTCTCTTTTCAAGTCTGGCAAAGTTCTTCAAGCACAGGATGAAAGCATGTATGCAGTAGAGACCTAATAAGTTCCCACAGATGATAATCAATATTCAAATGACATCATCAAAACAGCATGTAAAGCACATTGAAAATACATCCTGGAAAAAAAATGTAAAAATACTTCTCACACTTGAGTGTGCCTGATCCTGGCAAGAGAGTCATATTGCTGAAGGTCACGGATGCCCCATGAAAACACCACAGTACTAACACAAATGACTTAAGAGAAAGGCAGTGGCTCTGAATCCAAGAGGCTCTGGCTCAACTCTTGACTGTGCCATTCATTAGTGGCTTTGTCTGGAGAAGTTTATGAATTTTTTTTGCAACTCAACCTTATCATCTGTAAAATTTTTAAAAAGTGGTAGTTTTATTGCATAAATAATGAATAAATCAGAAAGCAAGTAAAGCATTTTCCACTTTGGCATTTTGGGTAATCATATAAATGTGGATTCTCTATCTTCCTGTTACTGCGAATGTTGTTTGTGGTGCACAGGTATACACCAATGTGTAGGTGCATATCTATTTATTCATATCTGAGGGCTGAGTTTTGCTATATTTGGAAGGTAGAGAGATAGAACCATGTCACAGAAAGATATTTTGTTGTTATTGTTGTTCAGAACTGTAAACAGCGCTAGTTTTATCTATCAAACTCTTGACTTTCTGAACTTGATTTGTAGGTTAATTTCTTCCAGCCTGTGTGCATAAAGGTTCTGAAAGGTTTTCTAATAGCAAAGAAGAGAAAGCATAGAGTTACAAGAAAATGTTGCTAAAGTTAATACCTGGAGAGTCCCACCCTCTTTTTTTAACTTTCTAAGATTTATGGCACACATGAAATTAGCTTGGAAAGTAGAAGAGTTTCTCACACTGGCTCTTCTCAAGGAGTCTGACCTTGACACTCAACTCCCTGTGATTAAATGTCTATCTGAATAATGAGCCTTCCAAGAGCTGTGAGCCTCCTTCAGGGTGGGACACTAATACCGCGCTCACACACACACACACACACACACACACACACACACACACACACCTGGCAGACCACTCTAAATCTCCAGGTGACGTTTTCAGAATAGCAAAATTCACTAGTTTAGGAAACACTTCTCAGGAAAGTGTCAATCCAAGCCTGTTGCCTGGCCTCAGAGGAGAGGCAGGGAGAGTCATCTATCATCTGGGCTCCAGCAGCCAAGCAGAATGCTGTCTACCTCATTTCCCCCTCTGGACTTTTTTGCTGGGGGGTGGGGGAGAAATACTTTCCTGGGTAGCCTCAGCTCAGCGGGATCCCAGTGTTATCTGGAAGAGACCAAAGACTCATTTTATTCTACTGGCTTTTAGAAACCAGTGTTTTTATTTTTAGAAATAAAACATCAGGAGGTGGGTCAGACTGAAAATAAAAAGGAAATGCAGTGTGTGGAGTGTCAAGCAGCCTCAGCCACCACACCTAAGAAGTGTTTCCATTCTGTTTTTGATGAGCACCTGCGATGGAGCCCATTGAGTGCTAGTAATAGAAATGACGGAGGTGAATCAAAGTTGTCCAGTTCTCATGAAGCTATGATCAACAGGTGGAGAGGAAGTAGCTGCCTCCTTTAGGCTGTTGACATTTACCCAAAGACCATGTGTATTTCACTAGGAGTCAAGTTCTAGGTCACTTGACTTGCTTCATTGGCTGTAACCCTGAGAAACAGAGAGCAGAGGCAATATCTTCACAAGCTCAGATGCAGAAGTTGTGTCACCAGAGCATCCTTTTTTCTGTTCTACTGTCCTCCCTTGTTGGCTCCATGGAGTTTATTGGCCATGGTCCTTTTTTCTGGCTTTATAACTAAACCTGGTTCCCTACATTCTCTACAGTTTTATAAACCACCTTGTAACTTTTCAGTAATTTGCAGTTTAAACAAACTATAGATAGCTTTGTCACAGAGCCCTTTTAAAATTAATAAACCCAACTTGATTTTCTTACTCCTGTTTTTTGGTTACAAAAGGGAGATATATATATATATATATATATATATATATATATATATATATATATATTTTTTTTTAATATATATATATATATTTTTTTTCTCTCTCTCTCTCTCTCTTTAAACTTTCTTTTGCTGAAAATGGAAACTGAGAAGCTATCCCCTGGTCCAGACAAACATCTGGCTAGCACAGCCTTGCTAAATCTACTTATGTATATTTCCTAGTTTTTGTTTCTATAACTTTTAACTTTTAATATAAGATTGGTGGAGACAAATTAACAGCTTCTCCCTAGTTTTTTCCAAACTGCATTACAGGTTTTTTTTGTTTTGTTTTGTTTTTTTCTTTACTTTTTAAAATATCATTTGCTTATTTCTTTTGCAATGGACCACCAAATCCAGTCATCCAGGACCCAGGCAGGTTCCCAGGCTGAACTACTGGTAACAATTTTTGCTACTGCTTCTTATTTCTGATTATTAATAAGCTATCTGATGGAAACACTGTATTCATGTACACACATGTGCATGTGTGTGTGTGTGTGCGTGTGTGGATGTACAACTCCACTAAAATGTTAAAGTCATAAAAGTGCTAGAACAGAGAATCTGTTTAGAAAAGAAACTTTACAAAAGCTGGACTTTATGGGTTGATTTCTCTGTTGTACCAATCAGTCAATAAATAGATGTACAGTGAATGAAGGGTGTATTTGGACCCAAGAAAAATGTTCACATAAACTCTCTGCTTGCATTTAAGTAATTTCATGATTGCCTGCTTCCAAAGCTCCCCAAAATATGCAAATGCTTGACATTACTAAGTCTGTCTTGCAGAATCATGCTGATAGCTCTTAATGCCTGGGGGACATGCTAATGTCCTCCACTGCTCACCCCCATCTTCTAAAACATCCTCTTCCTCTTCCTGTGGGGCAAATAAGAACCTGCAGGCAAAATTCTACAGAAGACCCTGTACTTCTGAGATGAGATGCTGTGAGTTTGACAACAAGGCTAAAAGTAACAGATTTCTGCTCGATCATTTGTCATGCCCTTAATGTGACCATTTTGTTCCATGTTCCTTTCTCACATAATGTGGATGTGCAGGAACACTCAGGGCTATGCATGGATTCCATTGCTTTTTGTTGTGCACACATTATGCTGGGAAAGGGAGCTAAACAGAAGCTAAACTGGCTCTGCAGCCCGCTTGCTTACAGTGTGACAGCACCCATCCCAGGCTGTCACAATTCCACACAGCAGATGTTAAGTGAGCCTTGCCTACATTCCCACCAGTAAGAAGACATCTATCAACTCGCTTCCCAGTCGGTTGGCATCAGTTAATGAGGACTTTATGCCGCTTCTGAATCGTAACAGTAAAGCAAGCTGGCAAGTCTGTACTTTCAAGAAAAATTCATAGTTTTCTTAAAAAAATAAAAAATAAAGAAGAAGAAGAAGAAGCTGGCCCATTATTTCAGTAAAAAGTGACTATAGCAGTACAAACTGAGATGCTAGCTTTGGAGGTCACACCCATCGTGTGGACCCAATGACTGAGACCTCTCTTCCTTTCTGATTGCCAATTAATTTAGCACTGGGAAATATGCTTTTTTTCCCACCCCCATTTGAATACTTTTGAGGGGAAGCTCTTCAATGAGTAGAGGAACTCATTCTGCAGAAATAATTCCCCAAAGCCATTTATCCTGAAAAGGGTAATTTAAAATACACACATACATACACACTCTGCCTTATTTATTTCACCCTGTAATTATATTTTTAGATGATTGCTTGTGTATTTTCTCACTTTAAAATGGAAATTAAAGGTCTGATGATTTGGGTTGATTTAATTTGCCGAAGGAGAGGAACTCCCACCCAGTTCTCATATAGGGAGTTTTATTACTCAGTTTATAGAATTATGAGACCGTAGAACCACCTATTTTATTCATCATTTATTTTATATTTTAAAATGGCCCACTATGTAGTTATTTAAAACATCTGGGAGAGAAAAATCTAAAGGTACCACTTTGAGTTGGTCAGGTATTTTCTTCAGGGTGTTTTACCCAAGTATGGTTAAAATACAGAAAGTTCCAGAAAAAAATTTAAGATATTGTGCGTATAATATTATTTTTAATATATGGAAAAGCTGAAACTCAAATTGGAATCAAATTGCCCAAATTTACCTCATTAAATAATAGGAAGGCCAATTGGGCTCCCAGTTCTCAATCTGGTCCAGGGACTTTCCAGATCTAGTGATTTTCAGTCCCAGTGGTTGCTTTGTATTATGTTCTTCAGAAATAAAATGGAAGGTCACCATGGGCTATGGAAGAGGGATGAATTGTATAAGGGTTTTTCTTAGATACGTCTATTAATTTCTGATGTAAATATAGATTCTTGCATTTCCCAATTTCTCCCAGTGTTTGTCTGCTAGAATTCTATCCATCTTTCAAGTCGACATCAATTGAAGTGTTTTCATTGGAACTCTGCCTGGTCCTCCCTAAATGTTTGTATTCTATTTAGAATTAGTTAAACAGCATCTATGTTACTTCTCTAATCCCCAAAGCATCTATCATTTATTTAGCACACTTTCATTACCAACTCTCATACTCTGATTACCACTTAATAAACATTTAACAATGATACGATAATGAATGAATAATTGTCTGGCCTCTATAAAGTCCATCCAGAAGCATTTACTGGAGAACAAATTCTGTAACTTGAGCTTCATTTTGAACTGCTGTATTTAGCTTCCTGCCCTGGTTCCTGGATCATCTTGAACAGCAGGTACATCCTACTTCATAGTGTCAAAACCACATAAAAAATGAACTCTGGAATGCTCCGATTATTCTGTTCCCCAAACTGAACTGGAGAGCCAACTTTGTTTTACATTTAACTTTCTACATATTAGTGTTATGGAAATGATGCTCGCAAGAGACCAAGCACCCTGGAAGGGTTGGAAAACTCAGGTTTATTTATGTCTGTAGATCTACCTGGGCTAGTGCTCTGAGGTTCTGGACTCTGAGCTAAGGTTACCTGGGGCTTTTATAGGAAATTTGACATCATTTCTTAACCATTACAACACTGGTGGGTTTGAATTCTTGGCCTATGTGACCAAAGACCAGGCCCAGAGAATATATAATAAGTAGTTCACAGGTGTAATAGGGCGAAGGTAGTGGTCTTCACCCCAGGAGTAACTCAAGATAACTTGGGTTTGCCACCCTAAGAGCTATATTTTTAAGAGCTAAGCCTAGAAGGTTATAGTTTAGGCAGAATTTAATTAGCATCTGTTGATTCTCTGGCCTGAAAAGCCTGCACAGGGGTGTTTACATTTCAAGAGGGAGTGGTCACACTTCTAGAGAGGACTATTTACAATCCAATAGGTGACCAATCCCATGGTTAATTAGGCTCCTTGTTGAAAGGGGACAGAGGAGAAAAACTGATCCTTTCCCTAGGCATTGGTTCTTCATCATAATGTTCTTATAATTTTATTGTATAATCAGATCTGGTTTCTCCATCATATTATCAATCTCTTTGATTTTCAGCACTGTGCCTGTATTTCTTCATTTATGTCCTTTCCTGTCTGTTTAGACTTACTACTTAGACTTCCTTCAAATCCATACAATACCTCCCCTCCTTGATGATGCTGTCCCTTTGATTTCTTTGGATCTCTGTCAGACACCAAATATGGAAGCTTTCTCCAGTAAGTCATGATTGTCTGAATCTTATACAAAAATTGCAATGAGTTGTCGATGGTAGGAGAAGACAAGAGGTGTGTGGTTCAGCTTTGTATCTTCTTAAAGCATCCAATACGGATGTCCAACAGAAATTAATCTTCTATTTCTACAATCTTAATTTCAATATGAGTTTACACCCACATTTCTATAATATTTCTATGATAGTATTTCTGTAATAGTATTGCTATAATATTTCTGTACTATTTTGTAATATTTCTGCAATAATCTTGCTGTCTTCAGCCTTACCTCCTATTTCTATCCAACATTCAACTTCTAGGTTTACATTTGATTAATCTCACCAAAATATCTGGGAATGGAACCACGATTTGACCCAGCTATCTGTCTCCATGGTCTATACCCAAGGACTTCAAAACAGCATACTACAGGGACACAGCCACATCAATGTTTATAGCAGCATAATTCACAATAGCTAAACTGTGGAAACAAACTAGATGCTCTTCAGTAGAGGAATGGATTTAAAAAATGTAGCATATATACACAATGGAACATTATTCAGCAATAAAAGAGAAGAAAAGCATGGCATTTGGAGGTAAATGGATGAAGTTGGAGAAGATAATGCTAAGTGAAGTTAGCCAATCCCAATAAGACAAATGCCACATGTTTTCTCTAATATAAGAAGGCTGACTCATAGTGGGGCAGGAAGGGGGAACATGGGAGGAATAGATGAATTCTAGATAGGGAAGAGGGATGGGAGGGAAGGGGAAGGACCAGGGGATTAGCAAGCATGGTAGAATGTGATACACATCATTATCCAAAGTACATGTATGAAGACTGGAACTGGGTGTCAAAATATTTTATACACAGAGATATGAAAATTGTGATATATATGTGTAATAAGAATTGTAATGCATTCTGCTGTCATTTATTTATTTATTTATTTTTAAATTAAAAAAAAATCTCAATCTCACCAAAGCATTAGGGCAGGGGATATAGCTCAGTTGGTAGAGTGCTTACCTCACATGCACAAGACCCTGGGTTCAATCACCTGCACACAACACACACACACACACACACACACACACATGCAAATACACACACACACACAAATTTCTTTCTAGAAAAGTTTGCAGCTGTTTGGAGTTGTGGGGTTCAGGATATGCTACACCAAAAATTTTGACTGTTGGAGACCAGAATATGCAACTAGAAAATATGCCTCTTTAGCATAAGGGTTATTTTGAGCTGCTTCTTTTGGAAAACAGAGACACAGAATAGCTCTGAAAATAAAAGAGGACCTTATTCTTTTGTAAGAAGAAAAATTTATACCCAGAGCTAGGGGGTGTAGCTCTGTGGTAAGTACTTGTCTAGCATGGAGGAGCCTGGGGTCCATCCTTCCCACAACCCAAAAGAAAAAAGATGTGTACATTTATAAAGAAAATCACCCTTTATAAGGGTGATTTCCTCTCAGTCCCAGCAAGAGAGAGATGACTCCAAATCTCCAGATATGAGGATCTTCAATTGAAAAGGCACTAACAAATCTGCATAACAAAACTTACCTGGTGTTCTTCTTTTGGTCATCTCCCCATTACTATCCCTTCTCCCAACCCTAAACCTTTCTTTCCTTGTTTACTTGAAGAAGATATTTATGCCTGAGTTTAGGCCACTTTGAGATTTACTCAATTATTGCATGGATTCCTCCCACTTGGGTAGGAGATATACCTGTTATTAAAAGTCTGCTTGCTTTTTCCATGTGACTTTCTTTTGTTACAGGGGTCCTTCCCAACTAAGAACAATGAAGCATAGAAAGTTAATTATTTTCCTTCGCCTAGGGGACACAATAAATACGCAACAAGTCCCATACATTCCCCTAAGCTGATTCCTCATTGCTATCAGGACTCCTGGAACTGAAACATGCTTGTCTCCTTTTCATCTCCTCCTCCTCTTGACTGTTTAAGATCCTGGAAGGTGGAGAATGTGACATTTACTTTTTTTTTTTTTAATTCCTACTTCAATTTAGTTGTGGCTTGTCTCTATTGAGGGAAAGAGAGCCTCCCTTCCACTCTCTGAAGTTTCCTTAATGAAGTTTGCTGAAATAAAAGAGTAGACAGATTAACAGGAGAAAAGACATGCACTTGTATTATGTGCATGGGGCCATCTCAGGAAAGTGAATACTCAATAACTCAATGAGATGTGGAAGCTCATGGTGGTAGCATCTTTGTGGAGGAGAGTGCATTTGGGAATAAAGGCAATTAAAGAGAGGGTAAGTGGTTTCAGGAGAGATAAATGGGCAGACAATAGTCTGGGACAAATTTCATCTGGTCTGTCCTGTAGTGTCAACTCTAGTCTTCTTTCCTGCAGGTTAACCTTCTGGAAGTTCTGGCCTGTACTGACACAGAGAATGTTCAGAGAAAGTCCTTCCTGCACCTGAAAGAGAAAGAAAGAGGAAGAGGGGCAGGTAACAGACCTTGGCCCAGAGATTACTTTTATTTTGGTTCAAAGTGTCCAACATGTCAAAGTATAAGGGGACAAACAGAGGAGGATGGTGGGAACATGAGATTAAGAGAATAATTCTATAAAATAGGCCTACTGTGTTGACCCCCCAACATGCTTTCTTTGCCCAAAAGCAATCTGCCTGCAGGCCCACCTGGACTCAGGGGACAGGAAATTCCTCAAAAAACTATGTCAAGGGATGGAAGGCTTGGCATTCAGTGTAGATAAAGAATGAAGAGGTTCTAGAGAGGATAATGGCTGGTTATCACTGAGTTGCTAAGAGCTAACCTTCAGGATCACACTTTCTAGCTCAATGGGTTGCTAACACCTGTCACCTACCATGTACAGGGATCTCACTTCCTAACAGGAGGGATTGCATTTTCTGCCCTTAGGCACATAGGAGGAGAAGAAAGGGAAAAGCAGGATTCTGGGGTCTTTAAAAGAGCCAAACACTCCATACAGCACCCACCACCCACCTCTGGTCCCTACTTGTCTCTGGGAAAGGAGACTACATCTGTCCTTCTCTTAAATAAAACTTGCTTTCTACATTTGCCTTGGCATTTCTCAGGTGTTTAATCTTCAATGCTGGGGGAATGAGGACCTGTTCCTGATCTTCCTTATCCAAAGCACTCAACTTTGAGATGTCATTTCTGAGCCCCAACATCACACATGCTTCAAACACTGGGCTGAGTCTGTGTTGAGCTATTTTGTGCAACCGAAAACTACAGATGATTTCATGTTTCAAACTTTGTCTAAAGCTGAAACTCCACACACTTGCTTTATATTTTTTTTCTTCACATTCTTTAGAGTATCTCTAAATTATTTTAAGGTATCTTGAAAGTGAAGTTTCCCAAATTAGTTCTTTAAAAAAATCATAAAGTTTGTTTAATTTTATTTAGGCAGAAGTCTGCTTTTGCAGAAATAAATACTCAGAGCAGAGATCAGGACAGAGTCCACATGGACTCGCTGCTCAGAAGCAGTAGTTAAACACATGCTCACCTGAACAGAAGGTACTGGCTTTTCATATGTCTGGCTGAGCTCAGAAGTGTTGGCATAGATCAGAAGAAATCTCACTCATAGGTTGATTCATTTCATGGGCCAGACCATACTAAAAATGAAAGCAAATAAAAGAAAATACAAAAAAAAAAAAAGAAAAAGAAAATGGAGGGAAAGGTGGGGAGGAGTTATGAGAGTAGGAAAGATGGTGGAATGAGACGGACACCATTATCCTAGGTACATGTATGATTGCATGCATACTGTGTAAAACCAGAGAATTGAAATTATTTGTGCACAAATGTCTTTTGCTCTCATGTCCAACTAAGTAGAACAAATAATAAATAGATAAATAAATAAGAAAATAGAGACAGACCTCAATAGATCAGCAATGCTTTGTTAAACAAAGGAGGAGCACATTTTCAAGAAGCAAAATGGGGATTGGCTATGACAAGGGTCTGAGTTTTATTGGGGTTAGCAGGGTTTGGTCATGGGAGGAGTGGGTCAGTTACTTTCCTCAGGCAGGGGAATGGGGGTAGATAAGGGAAATTGCTACAGGTCAGATTCCTGAGCTTCCTTTTTCCTTGAGGGTTTTGTAAGTCTCCATTTCCTTCAAAAATATAAACAAGCTTACTAGTAATTGAAAAGATACAAATCTTAATAAAATGAAATGCCATTTTTATTTGTCATACTGATAACTCTTCAAAAACAACAACAATAACAACAACCCCTCCCCCGCCCCCAGATCTAGGAAATGCAGAACTTGAATACTTTTCATATACTATTGGTGGGAATGTGTGTTTGAAACGAAATTTTTATACACACTTTTTTCTTTCCCACCTTTGGTACTGAGGATTGAACACAGGAATGTTTTACCACTGAAGCTCATCCCCAATCCTCTTAATTTTTTATTTTGATATAGGGTCTCACTAAATTGCTGAGCCTGGTCTTGAATTTGTGATTCCCCTGCCTCAGCCTAGCAGGTTGCTGAGATTACAGGCATGTACACACTCTTTAACAAGAAAACATTTCAAACAGTCTTTCTTACAGAGTGCATGAAAATTGGATATATCCATTGTAACAAAGTACCACAGAAATCTATTACCTCAGATTCTAGTGTCTGAGAAGTTCAGGATTAAAACACTGGCATGTAGGATACAGTGAGGTTCTCACATGGCAGAAGGCAGGAAGGCAGGTGGAAGGGAAGAACAAAAGAGAGTAGGATCAAACACAGCCTTTTGATAGGGCATTGATCCACTCACCAGGGCAGAGCCTTTATGACCAGAATGCTTCCCATTCAGTCCACTTCCCAATGCTGTTGTTGCACTGAGGACTAAGTTTCCAAAACATGAATTTGAGGGAAAATATTCAAACAATAGCAGCATCTATGTAAACAATACTACACGACCAATAAAGAAAAATTTTTAAAAACTTTGTACCTTCAGCCCACATCTATTATTAATCGACTCTCAAGCAGTATCTATTTAGAAGGATCTCTTCCTCTCCTCCTAAACACACACACATGAACACACACATACATATGTATACATCTTCCACAATCTTTTTCTGAAATGCTCAAGACTAAAAGTGTTTTGGATTTGGGATTTTTTTTTTCACATTTTGGAGTATTTGCATATACATAATGAGTTATCTTGGGGATGGGATCCATGTCTCAACACAAAATTCATTTATGTTTCATATATGCCTTATAAACATAGCATGATTCTAATTTTATACAAAATTTGTAGTGCTCTAATTTCTTTTCTTTTCTTTCTTTCTTTTTTTTTTTTAATGCAACCTACTCCATGAGATCAGGTGTGGAAGGTTTAATTTGTGGTATCATGTCAACAGTTTAAAAGTTTTGGATTTGGGAGCATTTGGGGGTTTTAAATTTTTGACCAGGGAAGCTCAACCTATAAGTATTATTTCTCCATATACATTTTTGGAAGTGAGCTCACCCTCTTTTACAATTATCAATTATAGGTATTATTATTGAAATCTAGATTTTAAGTGGAGTGAGGTTTAATGTATTTCTTTATATGCTTAAAACCAATAAAACTGTGGAGGAAAAATTCTGGAGATTTCTTGTGTAAGAATGCCTATATTGCTTTCTGAGTGATATGTAATTCATTAATTGCTGAAAATTCGAATTACTTTAATTTTAATAAAAGCATTCAAACAGTAATGTGCTTAGGTCATTGGCAAATCATATCTACTTTTCTTAGTCAAAATGTGGTTTAAAGCAATACTCCAGAGCCTTCAGTCTTGTAGAGCAGAGAACCTTGGGAACAGGATGCTAGTAGGTGGGGCTGCTGGCTTCTGTTCCATGCTTAGTTATTCTGTTTCTACAGTTGTAGTTTAGGCTCAGGTATAACTCCAGAGGATCAAGAAAATCATATCAGTTCAGCATTCTATGGACAAGCTCTTTAGATGGCTTTAGGTGCCACAAGCTGGCTCTCACGGTATTCACAACTACATGGATGATACAGACTACATATATTTAGATTGTGCTTCATTCTTCCAAGAATATCTTATTTAATTTGTTGTGAAATTATGACTATAATTTTAAATGATAGCTATTTTGGCTCAACTAAGAATTTTGACAGAGTATATATGCAAAAAAATTAGACTTTAGTTATGAAAACCTATGGTCCAGGTAGTTCAGATATATTATTTTCACTCCTTTTCCCAACTTCAAAAATAAGGTTTGTGTCTCCATATCGGAGAGAAAGAAGTAGAATTTTGAGTAGTTTCAAGTAAGTGTTCTAAAGTCATCCAGTTGATAAACAGAAACATTGGGATTGGTATCCATGTTTGTCTGATTCCAAATCTTCTATGGTTTCTCCTGGACCATGTTGTTTCCCAAGGAATTCTGCTTTAATAAAGAAGGTTAATGAGCCTGCCTTTTTACTCTTTAGGCATTGATATGGCACCACCAACTTTAATGTTAGTAATCTGTGTGATTGATTAATCATTGGGAGAACCTCTATCAATTAGTCCCAATGGTATTAAGCTGAGCTGATTCTTAAAATTGATGTTGCTTTATAAGCCTTAGAATTAACTTTCTATACAATCCCAAATAGTAAGCATTAGTGTTGTAAGGAGATACTAATGAGAGTGCATCCAATTATAATCTCAACTCAGCAAAAGTATTTGCCCCCTTCCTCCCCAACACACACACACACACATACACACACACACACACACACTAAGAGAATGTTCTGTGCAAATAAACCCATACAATTCAGAGTTTGACCCAAGCCTGTGGAATCCCCACATATTCTGTAGTTTCCTGCAATCCAGGACACTAGCCCAATTAGTGAAAAAAACCCAGGTGACATTTTGAAGAACTGGCTTAGAACTCAGTTTCCTCATGTCACTTCAGTGTGACAGTGAATAAATTAGCCTTGGTTCTCTCCTGTAGGATGGGATTATAGTGAAGACTTGAATGAAAGAAGGAGGGTCAGCAAATCCCTACTAAGCCTGGCAGACATAGGTAGTAGGTAGCAGTCATGCCTGCCTGGATTCCAGAGCCTCACAATGAAGTGGTTAATCTGTTAACCCCATAACAGTTCCTTGTAGATATATTGATGTCATAAGAATAATAGATAAATTGAATGATACTTTGTTCCTGCTTGTTGCAAATTCTTAACTAGAATGTGTAATGCAAGTAACCAGTGATCAATCAATGTTCTGTGCTATTCTTGTCGACCAATACCACTATAACAACTGTTTTACCATAACCTCCATGTCCTCCTTCTCCTTCTTTTTTAATCTATAAAACCAGACCCTCAGATGCCATTTACCCAAAGCAATGAAAAATTGTGTTTTCCCCCCTTGGGTGGACATCCTTATTTTGGCTAAAAAAAAAAAGACGACACTCCTATTTTTCACAGTTAGTATACCTCAACATGGCTTTTAAGTTGACAATAATTAATGCTGCCACAAAGACTTTACAGAGGATGGAGATGTCCACTGTTAATTCCTTATGCAATATGTTTATTTCCAAATGAATTACCAAAATCCTGGGTGAATGACACATGCCTAATGAAGTTCATTCCTGGATCACTGTCTAGGGAACCGGGGAAAAGGGGTTCAGTTCACGAGACATACAGGAGAAAAGGCAGCTGCAAATATGTTTGGCTTATACTATTCCAGTATTAGGCAATAGCTATAGCATAACTTCAGTGGGATTTGGCTTAAAGTTTTAGTTAAGAAATTCAGCTAATTAACATCATTGTTCATAATTTCCAAGATCTTACCAGTATACTTTTTTCCCCCTGATTTTTGTTAAAAAACAAGTGGAAAAAATTTCATCCCAATAATGTGGGGCACGTATGCTTAAATGGAAATTAGATCCAATATCCATTGTACACAAATGCATGCTATGTTTGCAATATTCTTTTATCTACGGTGGATTTATATAAAAAGTAAACAAGATATTTTACAATTTGTACTTAGTGATGTGCTTATACAATTAGAGACTTTTATGAATCATCTTCATTATGCGTTTAAACTGTTCATAAAAGTTATGAGTGCAATGTATGCACCCCCTTTTGTTGTAAACCTTTAACTACAAAAGCAATGAGAACAAAGAAACCAAAATGTGCATATTCTGGAGGCTTCAAACCGACCCTTGCTTCAATTATGCATGAATTAACAGAAATGAATTTGCTGCATTTTATTTCTGGTGTAATGGGGCTCAAGTATTTCATAAAGCGTAACCATACAGCAAATTCTGAGCTCATTTTAGAATAATTAGCACATTGATGTTACTTGTGTAGTTAAAGGGAAATGTTAAAATTTCCCCATTGTAAGCACTTTTTGAAGGCTTACTCTGTTCTCTAAAGTGAGTAATCTTTCATTCCGAAGAAAGCTGGGAACTCCATCTTCCCTGCATTTCATCTCCCACCTCTTATACCCCGATTAAAATACTAGTGCTTATTCAGACAAGCCTTAATTATAGGCCTGGAGCAAGTGAAAGAGCCTCTGTAGATTAAGCAGGTAATTTTTTAAAATGATGCATTTACCCTAAGTTACCTGCTCAGTCCTTTGAATAATTAAGGCTGAGCTAAGGGAGACCTAAAACCTGTACCTCAAAATGTCTTCATTTAGTATTCTCACCCAAATTTGACTTTTTCATGTCTCCTTCCCCAAACCTTCTCTTAAAATCAAAGCCACCCCCTTAGGAGAAGGAAGGAACTAACATTTACAGTGATTCTACTATGTGTCAGACATGCTACTGGTGAGGTATACAATTTCCATATCTCTTTGAATGTTCACATAATTCTGAGGCCATCGGAATTCCTGTTTTGCTAATAAGAAGAGCCAGTCTGAAGAATGTTAAGCAAATCTCCCAAAATCACACAACCCAAGCAGAACAGAGGGAAGATTTATTTCAACCTCGTTAAAGTGTGGACTCTCTGGCTGACTGCATTCTGTCCCAGCTCAAGGTGCCTGACAAATTAAGGTAACAAAGGATCTTTGGACATGCTAAAAAAGAAAAAGAAATCTCAATATAAAATTCAGTTACTGTTATTCAATTTACTAAAGTTATACCTTGTTCATTAAAGCATTAGGAACACTAGCAAATTTGCAAATATCCTAACTAGGAAATATTAATACAGAGTAGCAGAGAATTTTGCTGCCAAAAATCAGAAGTATGGCCAAGGGGAACTTGGCAAATCCCCAGGGATTGTTCTCCATTGTTGCTGAAATCCAAAAAAGAGATTTGTATTATAAATTATTTTGACTTGTTAGACAGTTTCACAAGGGATTTTTGATATATGAAACCACAGAGAACAAAAGAAAAAAAATAAGGAAATGATTTGATCGCTTCTGAGTTCTACCAACAAGCATTTACTGACATCAATAATGTGCCAAAAATTATGTCAGGCTTTTTAAATGAAACCTTGAAATAATTGGATGAATCCTGTTTCTACAAAGCTACAGTAAATATGAGAGCTAGACAGGGAAAGTAGATACATTTTTACAATCTAATGAGATACATGTAACACCAACATCTAGTTATAAGGAGATGCCAAGACAGAAATTTTGTTTAGCTCATGGATGTAACCCAAGAACCTAGTACCTAGCACAAAATAGGTTGTCCATAGCTACTTATTGTACAAAAGAGAACTAGGGAACCCTTAGAAGGGACATGCCATACAGACCTGGCCAGGGGAAGAGTGTGTGAAGGTTTCTGGGTGGAAGTAATATCTAAAGAAAAAAAAAAGACAAATGAAAGAAATGTAGGAACTGGTCTTCTGATAAGAAATGGATGAGAAAGCAGCATGTTCAAAGGCCAGTGAAAAGATAAGGCAGTTGGGCATCTTTTTTTCTGGAAAAGAAAAGACTTCCATCTGATGTGTGAGGGGTAAAGATTTGCTCCCAAGATGTAGGCTCTCCATTCACCTCATAGATTGTTTCTTTTGCTGAGAAAAAAACTTTATAGTTTGAGTCCATCCCATTTATTGATTCTTGATTTTAATTAATCTCTGGAGTACATAAAGAACTAAAAAAGCCAAGCACCAAAAAAAAAAAAAAAAAAAAAAACCAAATAACCCAATCAATAAATGGGCCAAGGACATGAACAGACACTTCTCAGATAATATACAATCAATCAACAAATATATGAAAAATGTTCATCATCTCTAGCAATTAGAGAAATGCAAATCAAAGCCACTCTAAGATTTCATCTCACTCCAGTCAGAATGGCAGCTATTATGAAGACAAACAACAATAAGTGTTGGCGAGGATGTGGGGGAAAAGGTACACTCATACACTGCAGGTAGGACTGCAAATTGGTGCAGCCAATGTGGAAAGCAGTTTGGAGATTTCTTTAAAAATTGGGAATGGAACCCCCATTTGACCCAGTTGTCTCTCTCCTCAGTCTATACCTAGAGGACTTAAAAACAGCACACTACAGGGACACAGCCACATCAATGTTTATAGCAGCACAATTCACAATAGCTAAACTGTGAAAGCAACCTAGATGCCCTTCAATAGATGAATGGATTAAACAAATGTGGCATATATACACAATGGAATATTATTCAGCAATAAAAGAGAATAAAATCATGGCATTTGCAGGTAAATGGATGGAGTTAGAGAAGATAATGCTAAGTGAACTTAGCCAATGCCAAAAAAACAAGTGCTGAATGTTTTCTTTGATATAGGGAAGCTGATTCATAGTGGGATAGGTAGAGAGAGCATGAGAGGAATTGATGAACTCTAGGTAGGGCAGAGGAGTTGGAGGGGAAGGGAGGGGGCATGGGGTTAAAAATGATGGTGAAATGTGATGGATATTATTATCCAAAGTGCATGTATGAAGACATGAATCGGTGTGAATATACTTTGTATACAACCAGAGATATGGAAAATTATGCTCTATATGTCTAATAAAAATTGTAATGCATTCTATTGTCATATACAAATAAATAATAATAATAAAAGAAAAAAAAGACTTCCACATTCTTGGAATATATCCTACTGGGACCAAATGCAGAGCCTAGACAGAAGATGCATACAAGGAGGGATTGGTAACCCTCTAGGTCAGATTGCTGGATCTCTCTGGTGCTGAGATAAATATGTTGAATGAAAACAGAATCATTAAAGTGCCTTCCAAGTGTTCCTTTCATGATTTAGAAGATGTTTGGTTGGGTATTGTGATATAAGAAATGCTTATCTGTTTGTTTTTCCCCCATGGGTCCTGGCACAGAGCTTCTGAAACATTCAGAATCCCATGAGTGACAAGGATGTGGGGAGCCTCTTGTGTTGCTCATCATAAGACCCTTTCAACCACATCTAAGTTTATGCCAATGAAGTGACTGTTGGCATGCCCCAGACAGCATCAGGATGAGGCTGATTATCAGAGGAAAGACCACATATTTATAGGGCAGAATCATACTGTTTCCAAAACTACTGACCATCCGCAAGGGAGGCTGAGTCCTTAGTAAAGGCAGAAGCCTCAACCCTGGAGTTCTTGGTCTGGCCACAGTCTTGTACACCCTGACTTCCCATCGTGTTTTCATAAATTCTCATAATTTGAAACACAAAATATCCTGAACAACTGAAGACAGAAAGTGGGCATAAGTAGTGCCTTTCACATTTATCTTTACCCATGCGTTAACTGATTTATTTCTCCTTTAAGACCATTGCTCTTGGTGGCAAACTCTCCCATGAGGCGATGACGTGTGTTGCTATTCAAGTTGCCTTTTCTCTAGCTGAGAGTCACTTTCCCTGGTCCTTCCACAGAAGCTGACGTTGCTCTCTTAAATCACAGATGATGATCATCATCTCTTATCTTCCCAATTGAAAGCTCGTTATACTCCTTATTCATCAGATTTTTTTGAGCAGGTTCAGATAAGCTTCAAGGCCACATTCTGGGCATCTGATAAAATTGTCTTCAATGGCTGTCGCTTTTTGCTAAATTCCACTAAGTGTCATAAATATTGAGGTCACTGCTAGAGTATTGGTTTCTCTAGACAAATTTTAAAAACTCACAGAGACAAATGCATTCATACACATATTCACAGAGTTCCTCGTTGTTATGATTCTTATTTGTTTATTTTGCATTTTTCTCTTTTTTAATATTTAATTTAGACTTTATTTTTTAAATACATGACAGTGGAATGCATTACAATTCTTATTACACATATACAGCACAAAACTACTGGTATCTTTGTTTGTATATAAAGTATGCTCACACCAATTCATGTCTTCATACATGTACTTTGGATAATGATGTCTATCACATTTCACTATGGTTACGATTCTTATTATTAGTCAAGTAGATTTGTTTTTGTTTTCAAAATTGTCTTGGCCAAAATTGATAACAGTAGTTAGTAGAATATTGCAACTCTAAACCAAATCCCCTTCATTGGTGAAATCTTGTTATGGTATTATAGTTAGCCAGTTTCCTCAAATCTAACCTATTAGCCAACTACATATCCCAAAGGTTTGAAAAAGTTATAAGAAGTAATAGCAAAATTATCATGAAAATATCAATATCTGCACAACTCTATGCAGAATGCCAATAAAACACTGAATCAATGTAGCTCTCATATTCAAGGCCTAAGAAGTGCCTGCCATTCTATGTCTGCAGAGAGACCCAACTAGTTCCAAGGATGCTAAATCCACTTATAAGCAAGCCACAAGGTACTAGGGAGAAAAAGAGAACTCAGTAGACAATTCCAAGAGAGTCTGTACTTAGCTTATTAATTTGCCCATATGAGGTTAAAATGAAGCAGGGAGTATAGGTTGTTGCCTAGAAACTAAAGTTCAGGGATCCCTCCAGCTTTTAGTCATTTCCTTTCAATATCTAAGGCCAATTAGGTTGCAACACCTACACCTGCTTTGAGATGATGTTTAGAAGTGGGAACAGAGAGATGCAGGTATGAGCCAGTGAGTACTAAAAAATCTCACAAGAGAGAAAACTCTTTGGAGAGCAATCAAGGCACATGGCTATTTTGGAAGATGCCGTTGCATTGATGGTTAGAGTGATCAACTGTGGTTATAACTAGTGTTACTGTCCAAAGAATCAGCCTGTGGGTAAGAGAGGGTCTGTTTATGATCTTAAACAAAGCAAACTATGATCCACTCTGTTAGAATAGATTATTTGGGGGGAGATGGAAAAGATGCTTTTAGAGACCTTGACCTGCCAACCAACCTTTCATCTCTTAGAGTCTCACATATGGAAGTCAAAACTGGAGCTCAACTCAAAAAAGGCAGAGCTTGGAGGGACATGTGTACCTACCCTAGATTCTGTTTTCTTAGTCAGCAATGAGGATACTCAGCATCCTACATCAGTAGATTAATTTGAGATTGAAATTTTTATGACATTAAAGTGGAAATATGAAATAAGACAGAAGGAATAGAAAAGTTGACAAATTAAAAAAAAAAAAAAACAGAAAGATGGCTTTGACCTTCTCCCTAAATTGGGAGAAAACAACAAAGCCAAGGCCATTGTTCATTACAGGGTCTCAAAGACAGAGCCTGTGGAAACAGCAGGTGGGAGGGGCCAAGCTGTTCTTGACACTCTACTAGGGTGAGGAAAATCCTTTGGCAAAATGAAAATCATGTTAGAAGAAGTATCCCTCCTCGGTTCAGTGTGACAGTCTCTCCAGAAAGTGTCCTAGCAAGCTCGGCATCCCTGTGGATGAAATGCTGACAAGGGATTCAATTTTCTCCTTTCCTTTACCCCCTCATTTCTAATTTCTGCATGTGAACCTGTAAAGATCTGTGAGTGACTTGGGTTTGAAACAGCACTACGGATTTACAAAATGCAAACTGAATTCTAGAAATCTTTTACTGTAGAGGAAATACTTTCCTGGCTGAGGATTCCAAAATCATATTGTATGTCTTTTTGTTTCACTTGAATTTTGGAACAGTGGGACACTTACATGCTAAGGCCTTGCAAATGCACTTTCAGGATGTGGAAGGAGCTGTTCTCATTCCTGTAGAGAATAACTCAGACTCCACCAAGCCATTGTAAGCACTATCTCTTTCTGAGACAAAGCAGCAAACTACAGAAGAGAAATTAAAGATTTATGAACATAAAATTATAAATTTTGTGATTTGATTCTTTTTACTTGAGATATATTCACATGCTACACCATATAGTGGTTTCTAGTACATGTAATTTGGGGACTAGAAATAAATTCTGTATTCATTAATAGTTGCTTCCCATTTCTCAACATCCACCCCCCTTCACCCTGGCCAGGGGTCTGACACTACTAATCTGCCTTAGGTATCCATGGATTTTATTATTCTGAATATTGCATATAAACAGAATCATATAGTATATGATATTTTGTGTCTACTTTCTTTTATTTATTAGCATATTGTTTTCAAAGCTCGATGTTCTATTTGTTTGCTTGGGCTTTCATAACAAAGTATCACAGACAAGGTAGCTTAAACAACAGAAATTCATTTTCTCACAGTTCTGGAGGCTGTCTGGAATCCAAGTCTAAAGAATCCACAGGGTTGACTCCTTTGACACCTCCTTCTTCAGCTTATAGATGGGCATCTTTTCCTGGTGACCTCACATGTTCCTCCCTCTTCATAATCTTTTATCGTCACAATCATTTTAAAGGACTTATAAACCCTAAAGTATCAGGGTGAGAATTTTAACTTATTCCTTGTAGGGAAACACAATTGAACCCTAAATACTCCACTCTGTGCCACCTCCCTCCAAACTCATTGTCTTCTCATATTCAAAATACATTTGCTCAATCCCTTAACCCTCAAGCCAAGTCATTCCAGCATCAAATTAAAAATCTAATAAATACCATCTAAATCAGATATAGATGAGATTTGAGGCACAATTCATCTCAAGGCTAAATTGCTGTCCAACTGAGAACCTGTGACACCAGATGAGTGATCTGCTTCCAAAATACAATGACAATTTTTTGTCTGGTCATTCCTTGTATATTCTTTTTAGAAAACTATTTCTCTTTTATTTTTTTCTTTTGCAAAACCCAAAAACTTTCAAATATTCAAGTTTCATTCCTTTTTTGCTTTTAATATGCTTCCAGATTCAATTTTGCAATATCTTGGTAAACCCATTTGCCTTTTCTTACATAAAGGACATTGGTCTAGATTTTCTTTTCATGTGATGTGTTTCATCTTGGTATCAGGATTATGCTCAAAAAGTGAGTTAAGAAGTGGTTCCTCCATTCTATTTTATTTTGTGTTTTACAGAATTGATTAATTTTTCTTGAATGGTTGATAGAATGGTTTTGGGCTTTTCCTTGTTGAAATTTTTTTTGATAACTGATTATCTCCTAATTTTAAGTTGATTTTTGTGTATAGTGTGAGGATACAATTATTTTTTCTATTTTTAAAATTTTTATATTTAGTTGTTCCAAAAATATTATTGAAGATAATTATTTTCCTGTTAAATTTCCTTGGTAGTCATGGTGAATAATTATTGATCATGAATACAAGGATTTCTTTCTGGACCCACAGTTCTATGTTATATATCCATGTGTCTTTTCTTTTACCAAGTACTGCATTGAATTGACTACTGTAGCCTCATAGGTTTGCAATGGAAGGTATAAACACTTCAGTTTTGTTCTTTTTCAAGGCTACTTTGGATGTTGTGTGTCCCTTGCAGTATTTTTAACATTACATTTTAGTATCAGCTTATGCATTTTTGTAAAGGAGGGAGAGAGAGAAAGAGAGTGAGAGATATCAGGTTGATGTTCATACAGTGTATGCTTTATCTAAAGATTGGCATTCAATCCATCAATTCTTTCCATTTCTTAGGTCAAGGTGCAGGGGCAAAGTAAGGTGCTGCTTATTTCAGCTGCCAGCTTTATTTATATCCATAGGTTACATCAAGTCATCGACATCATTCATATATATTGCTTATTGTATAAAGTGACACATTGGTATTGTCTAAGACAGTTCCTTTAATCCCAGAAGCTGAGTGTCTGAGGTTAAGGTTGAGGCTGATAAGACTCTACCACAGAGCCTCCTCATGAAGGACATTACCATAGCAGCTAGGCACTGAGCATGTATCAGTCATCTTACTAGTTCCAGGGAGAAACTGTAGAATATTCCAAGTGTGTATAACAGGGCATCTGTTACCCTCCAGGAGTTTGCTCACCAGAGGAACTTGCCTTGTACATATCCACAGCCAGAATCCTTACAGAAGACTTGCATCTTTTTTGTTATTTTTTAAAGAATCCAATTTTTCTCTACTAATGTAAATGCAATTGTTTCCTTGAATTTTTAAATGTTCTTTGATAGTGTACAATAATACAACTGAGGTTTATATGTTAATATGGTGCCTGCAACCTGGCTGAATTAATTTATTAGCTGTAAGGAGTGTGTGTGTGTGTGTGCACATTATCTCACATTTTCTTTATATAAGACATGTCCATTGCAAATAAAGATGATTGTAAATCTTCCTTCTGACCTGGGTGCCTTCTTTTGTCTTACCTAATTGCTATGGCCTAAGCATATACTACAGTGTTAAGCAGAAATTGAAGGAAGAGCCATCTTTTTCTTGTTCTTGATATTAGAAGAGATAATATTCAGTCTTCAAGATGAAGTCTGATGTTAGCTATGGGTTTCTTCATAAATGCTCTTTAACATGTCAAGGAAATCCCTTGTATCCCTTATTTGTTGAGCTTTTATTTTCAATCATGAAAAATGTTTAAATTTCCTTGTGCCGCAGTCTGGCTGGGCATAATTCAGGAGCCACTTGTCAAAAGAAACGAAATTTATTTTTAGAACACACACCACACCACACAGCTCCTCAGGAAAAACCCTCAGGCCCAACTGCCACCTCCGGCTTCCCACAAGCCTCTCAACCTCCCCCACTCCTCCTGCTCTTGAGGCCGATTGGCTGGGTCGTGTGGGCGGAGCCAAAAAAGTCCCTCAAAGAGCAGCTCTGTGGTCTGAAAGGGCCGGGAAACAGCCCAATGAGCATCACCGCAGAGGAGCCAATCAGTTGGCAGCTAGAAGTTTGCTGAGGCCGCTGTGAGCCAATCATCAGCTGTCAGCTGGAAGTTTGCTGGCAGCTGGAAGTTTGCTGGGGCCCCTTCGGCTGTGGCTCTCAACATCCTTGAATGATTTTTCTGCATTAATTAATATAATCATATTGGTTTTTTTCTTTCTTAATTCCCCTTAGTCTAGTCATATGATATGTTACATTGATTGATATCCATATGTTGAACCATCCCAGCATTGCTAAGTTCTGATTGGTTACAATGTATTACACTTTTCTAAATGCTGCTGGATTTTGTTTGCTAGTATTCTGTTGGGGATATTTGTGCCTGTTTTCATAAAAGTCATTGGTCTGTAGTTTTCTGTTATTGTGATGATTTTGTCTGGTTTAAGTGTCAAAATACTTCTGACCACACCCAGGTGCAGTGGCACTCACCACTAATCCTAGTGACTTGGTAGGCTGAGGCAGGAGGATTCTGAGTTCAAAGCCAGCCTCAGCAAAAGCTAGGCACTAAACAACTCAGTGACAGCCTGTCTCTAAATAAAATACAAAATAGGGCTGGAATGGGGCTTAGAGACCCAGTGCCCCTGAGTTCAATCCCTCGTACTCTAATAAGAAGAAGAAGAAGAAAAGAATAAGGACCACATAAAATAAATTGAGGTGGCTTCCTATTTTATATTTTAAGAGTCTGAGGATGATTGATGTATATTCTTTCTTTAGGTGGTTGATGGAATTCCTCAAATCTGAGCTTTCCTTTCCTTTTGTGGGGAATTTTTTATTAACTCAATATTTTTTATCATTAAAAGTCTATTCAAAAATTTTCCCATCTTGATTTAATATCTATAGGCTTTTTCTTAGGAATTTGTTTAGTTCATCTACTCTACTTAATTAGTAGGTATATAATTATTTACATTATTTCATATAATAATTTTATTTCCTTAATTAGTAGTAATGTCCCTTCTTTTATTTCTGATTTTAGTAATGATAATTTTCTTCATTTTTCTTTGACCATATAGCAAATTTTTTAAAATATATTTTAAAAAATCAATTTCTGGTTTTATTGATTTTTCTCTTGCTTTTCTATTTTATTTATTTTCTAATACTTATTATTTCCTTTTCTTGTTTTAGATTCATTGTTCTTATAGTTTTTAAGGTAGATGATTATATTATCAAGGTCTTTTTAAATATAGATATTTATGGTTTTAAATTTTCTTTATGTACTGCAGCATCTGCCTCCAATAAATTTCATTTTGTGTTGTCATTTGTTATGGTTTAGACATGAGGTGTCCCCCAAAGCTCCTGGGTGAGACAATAGAAGAAAGTTTAGAGGTGAAATGATTGGGTAATGAGTCTTAACCTAATCAGTGTGTTAATCCTCTGATAGGGATTAATTGGGTGTTAACTGTAGGCAGGTAAGGTGTGGCTGGAGAAGACAGGACCCTTCAGGCATGGCGTTGGGGTTCATACACCATTCCCCTCCCCACAGCGGTCTGGGGCCATATCCTGAGCTGTTTTCCTCTGTCCTGTTCTTTCACCATGATGTTCTGCCTCAATTCGAGCCCAGAGCAATAGAGCCAACTGTCTATGAACTGAGACCTCTGAAACCGTGAGCAAACTTTTCTCCTCTAAGATTGTTCTTCTTGGGTCTTTCAGTCACACTAGTGAAAAGGCTGACTAAGACTTCATTCTTCTTCATGTCAAAGAAATGTTTTCTTCCTTGATCTGATGGTTATTTAGAAATATGCTTTTAATTTGTGAGTTTTACCAATTTTCCATCTATAAATAATTTAAAATCTTATTTTTCGGTTGTTGGAGGCACACTTGTATACATAAATCTTTGAAAGTTTCTTCAGATTTGTTTTGTCTCCTGACATATGGCCTGCAATGGAGAGTGTTCAAGGTGCCCTAGAGAACAATGCACATCCTGGATAGAATACATTCTGTTCTGTTATACAATAGAACACAGTCTAAGATTCTGTTGTTGGTTGAGGTTCTGTAGATGTCTTGTTAGGCCCAGCTGGTTGATCACATCTGCTGTTTTCTTCTTCCTTGTTTATCTTTTATCCACTTGTCTACCCATTACTCAGCGAGGACTGAAGTCTACAAGTACTATTGTGGAATGTCTATTTCTCCTAGAATTTTGACATACTCTGCTTAATCTATTCTTGGAATCTATTATTATGGATATATGTGTTTATAATTATTTTATCTTTTCAATGAACTGACCATTTTATGATATATAATGTTCTTTATCTTTGGTAAAATTTTGTGTCCTAAAATCCACTTTGAGACTAGCATAGCCTCTGTGACCTGGGATATTATTTGCCTAGTATATCTTTTCCCACGTTTTAAATTTTAATGTTATTTGTATCCTCAAATGTAAAGTGAGTATCTTGTATGAAGCATATTGTGGGCCATAGTTTGGGTTTTGATTTTGTCTTAGTATTATGCCAATCTTTGCTTTATGATTGGAGTTAAGTCCATTTTCATTTAATGCAATTACTGACAAGTTTTCAGTTGTTGGCCACTTTGCTGTTGTTATATGCCAGATCTTTTTAGTTCCTCAATTCCTCCATTATAGCCTTTTTTGTGTTAAATAGGTATTTTCCTCTGTAGTGTCATCTTGTCATTTCTTTTACTATCCACTTTTAATGATTTTATCAGTGGTTCCTTTGAGGATCGAAATTAACATGTTAATTTATAATGATTTAGTTCAGATTAATACTGACCATTTCATTAGTAGGTAAAAACCTTGCTCTTATTTGGATCCATTCCTTCTCCCTTCTTTATGCTTTGTCATATAAGTTTTGCCTTTGCTCATCATCTGTTATAGGCACAACATATAGTTACTGCTTTATATAATTTTTTAAACATTAGATATACCAGCAAATGGTTTGCAAACATGGAAATACACTGATCCTGTCTTTTATATGTACCTTGTACCTATCTATATCGGTGCTATTTATTGTCTAGTGGATTCAAGTTACTCTTCGGTGTTCTTTTATTTCAGCCTGAAGGACTTTGTTTCTTAGAACACATTTTCTAACAGCAACTTATTTCAGCATTTGTTTTTCTGAGATTGTGATAATTCAAAAAAATTAAAGACAATTTTGCTGGATCATAGAAGTTCGGATTGACATTCATTTTATTTTAGCTCTATGAATATGTCATCTTCCTCTCTTTTTGCCTTCGTAGTTTTCAAGAAGAAATTTACTAATGCCAGTGATGACGACTTATACATAATTGATGGCTTTTGTTTAAATCATTTATTTCAATTTAGTGATTTTTTTTTTATCTGTTGAGACATTGTTTTCACATTTTCCTTGAGTTCTTCAAAAGGGTTTCTTTTAGATTTTTGAGCATCATTAAAGCAGGTAATATGATGTCTTTGTCTACTAGGTCTAATATCTTATTGAGCTTCCCCAATTCTCTATTGATTGCTTTTGTCCTTTGTATGGGCCATGCTTTCTTGTTAATTTGAAGATTTCAGAATTTTTTGTTGAAAACTTAACATTTTAGGTGATATGATAACTCTGAAAACCACATCCTATTCCCCATACAGAGTTTGATGTTGATGCTTGTTGGAAAGAATTCTCTAAACTGTATTTATAGTGAGAGGCCACTGAAGTTTTTACCCAGTTATCTTAGCGATCAGCTATTGATTGAGCAGAAAATTCTTAAAATATCTAGAATTAATAAATCCCTTGACTTTGACAATGGATTCTGTCTATGTTGGTTATGCCTTCAATACTGAGACAGTTTACAATTCTGCCTCATAAGGCTATTTTGTTTTCAAAAAGTTACTATGTTAATCTGCTTGGGTTGATAATAATAAAATGCCACAAACTGTAGCTTAACAAACAGACATTCAGTTTCTCATGGTTCTGGAGACTGCAAGTCCAAGATAAGTTTACAAGGATGATTTCTGGTGATTCTTCTCCTCCTGGCTTTGAATAATTGCCTTTTTGCTGTGTTGTTATGTAACCTTCCAATTCTGTATGCACACCCTAGAAGGAAAAACTGAGTTTTTCTTTCAATCAACAGCAGTGAACTTAGGCATGTAATTTGCCTAACATGTCAGCCCCTAGAGACAATGTGGCCAACAAAACCTTGAACATGTCTAGAGAGCACAGAATAGACACAGCTACTGAACTCAACAGCTACATCATCTCCAAAGCCTATCAAGTAAGAAACAAATCTGTTAATTTTATGTGCACACAAAAAAACAAGTTAACTCATATAAATTGTGGCTATAGGACACATAAGATTCCATAAACATTGACTTCTTAATGAAAATGTCTATACAGCATTTAAAATGTACCCATTCTGACCTCTAGGGTATAGTATAAAATGAGGTGATGGATCTGTTTTGTCTGATGTTTCTTTACTTTTCTGTCAACTATTTGGTAACTCCATAGTAGGAAAAATCATTCACCAATATTATCTCCTTTAGTTCATTCAACAATACCATGAATGAACTAAAGGAGATATTTAGATGGTCCTCACCATCTAAAGTTCAGGTAATTAAGTAATCTGTTCAAGGAGAATTATTGGTAAATGTCTGGGAATCAAAGTCCTTTAGTCTTGTCCTTTATGTGAAATCATACTGCACCCATAACTCTCTTTGAGGGTTCTCATAAGGATTGCCTTTAAATCCTCACTTTCACATTCATTCTGAGGATAGGCCCATCTCCTCTTTTCCTAACAGGAAGATAAACTGATTCAAAAGAACCTGACATGCCTCCAGTCTGGGAAGTGTATGCAGGATTTCTGTGTATGGGACACACTGTGCCTTCTATTGCCTGTTCCATGGTTTCAAGGATGAGTCGAAGTGCCACTGTCCTTCTCAGTGTCTTCAAGATGGGCATAATCAAGATCGGGGATCTGCACTCCTCAGCCCAGCTTCCGATGCCTCTTCTTGGGACTCTACCCCACTTCCACCAATAGAGAGAGAGTAGGAACAGCAGTATGAGACTCAGGTCAAAGCCAGACTCTGCAGTTATTTTTATGACTCAGATAAAATTATATTGCTCAATAAAACCGATATTGCTACTTCCCTTTGACCAACTGTTTTTTTTTTTCTTTCTTTTTCTTTTTCTTTCTTTTGTTTTGTTTTGCTACCTCTAATATTTTGCATCCTGGAAAATAGAAGAGGTGATTCTTATGTTCCAAACTCTAGCAGATCACAGACTCAACCCAACACCTGAAATACTTAGTGCTTGAAAATCATATCTAACTTAAAAATTATCTAACTTAAAAATCATAGGCACAAATCTTCCAATATTTGTAAAGTATCTGTTTAGATTTCTGGAATTCCAAAATTGCCAGTAAGCCTTTAATTCTTCATTCATTATATATCAAAAGCACTAAGAACATCCTTACATTCTTGGGCACATATCAGACAAAAAAAATGCAACATGAAGAAATGAAGCAATCCAAAAAGCAGAATGCATCATGCATAAAAATGCTTACAGAGCTAAAATGACTAAAAATACATGTCTTTCTTAAAAATGAAGGTCTTGTCGTGTAACTTTATGGTCAATATCTATCTTTACAATAAAATATGCAAAGATTTGTTTATTGAAATCTAATGATATTAAAAATGGAACTTTCACAACACAATTGAACAAAATGGGAAATAAATTTACTGAATTTCATTTTAATCCCCTGCATGTTAAAATTATCTATAAAATTATTGGAAAGAATTGTGAGAAGATGGGAATGTGAGTCTGCATCACTGCATCTCGTCCTGCTCCTCCCCAAGTCTCTCTTTGGAATAGCATAGTAATCAATGGGGTTATTATTAGCAGACAGTGTCAACCTATGGTCAGATAAGAAGAGCTGCCTATAGAGGTCTGTCCTGATAAAAGGATTAATGGGCCAAACTCCAACTGAGTCATTCCCACTAAAACATGCACCATTGGTATTCCTGCATGAACACAGAGGAACACCTTATTGATCAAAAGTGGTTATATGTGACAGAACTTGATCCTACCTTTCCTTGCATTGACTGGAAAGATCTCAATTGTAGGTCCTCATTACTCCCCACCTAGTGAGAGCTGATGGAGCAGAATGGAGAAGAATTGCTTCTCCTGGATTATGTGCCTGAAACCAAAAGACAACATTCACCTTCTCCCATTGATAGAAAAGGCTTATGAAAAATTGTGCTGTAAATTGGCAATAATGAGTGTAATGCATTCCACTATTGGCACACATGTAAAAAAATTAATAATAAATAAATATACAAAAGAAAAGGCTTATCTGATTGAAAGAGTAAAGATACATCAAGAAAGAATGTGGTCATTTTCCATTCTTGTGAAAGAGTTTGCCTGAAAGCATTCAGGAGGATCTAGTCTGGACCCTCCGACTTTTGTTGTACCCTGTGAGGCAGCCTTGATTCAAGCTTCAGTGGTTCTTGATCTCTTGGTAGTAAATTTCCAATGCCTAAATGACTCTCAGTATATTTGGATAATTTGGATATTGGCATAATACCAATGATTCAACTAAAAAACCACTCTTGTCCATTGGTTGATTCAAGAACTCAGTAGGACTGTGACCCAAGAATCTTTATGAGTTCACTGGGCAGGTTTGAGGGCAGTGTTCCTCCAGTACTGAATGCATTCTTGCAGAATGTCACAGGTAAGCATGTGATTCATATGCAGCAAGTATGCACTGAAAAGGCCATGTAGTAAATCCCTGTACCTTATTTTGGCAACAGGAAAAATTTTTAAAGAACAACAAATAAGAAGAGTGGATAAACTTTAGCATATTCTATGAATTGAATAGTTTCACCTATCACACAGGGAAAAACCAACGTTGTCAGAGAACACAGCACCCTTTTCATCTAGAAAATGTGACTTGTCACCTGCAAAGCTGTGAATGATTATGTGGAACCAGCAAGCTGGCAATTTGACAAGTACATACACATATCTGTCCCATATGGCTCACAAAGGGCACAGTCATTTTGAAAAGCCTTAGGGCAATGTCTCATAAATTTTAAGATGTGCATACCTTACAATTCAGAATACCACTGTTAGGTAGCTGCCTTACAGAAATTCTCAAAAACTTGCACAAGGAGACAAATAATGCAATGTTCTTTTCAGAATTTTGTAATAGGAAATAATTATAGACAAACAAAATGTATACCAGTAAAGGAAAAAAAAATGATAATTTGTTATTCTTTTATTACACCAGTTTAAAATATATTAAATTAGCAAGCACAGATGAAGGAATCAAATCTACATGTGTCAACATTGATAAGTTACTATCAACACTGAGTCAAATTAAAAAAGGATACATTATAAATGTCAGTTATATACATTTAAAGAATACAGAAAATAGTACTGTGTATTCATTACAGAGATCAACACATTTTGTAAAGATTAAGTAGTTAAATTGACCAAATTTTGCTATGTACATATATTAATACATCTCAGTGATTTTCACTTTTATGTCTACTTATAAAGCACCAGTTTAAAAAGCAATAAATAAGTTGAAGGAAGACCAACCTAGTAAAGGAAGGGGAACAGGAGGAAGGAGGAGTAACTGAAATGGAACAAATTATATGCATGTATAATTATGTCAAAATTTACCTCAATATTATGTAGAACTATAATGCACTAATAAAACTTTAAAAAAAGATAAAGTAGTTATGAAAGGCTACATACACCCCAACTTCAGAAAAAATGTTAATTCTGGGAGGTACTTACTAGAAATAAAGTGAAAAGTAGCGTCAATTGTACCCTAAATTTTTCTATAAGCAAAAATAATCTGAAACAATCATAGCAATATTAACATTTCATAAATCATGCTGGGGAACACTTCAATATTTTTATACTGCTGTCTATCCTTTTTATATAATTAAAATGATTCATAATAAAAATGAGTTTAAATGTCATTGAAGTTAGCCCATTTTATAGTTTTCCTTAATACCTTATTGTTGGTCTCAACATTCATAATGGTTAATTTGAATTGTCAACTTGATTGGAGATGCCAACAGATTTCCCAGAGATGCCAAAGATTAAGACTTCTGAATGTGTCAGTGAGGGTGTGTCTAGGAATGATTGGCATGTGGGATAGCAAACTGAAGTGGAGACTTCTCCCCCAAGTGTGGGCAGCACTGTCCAATAGGATCATGGCTTGGATGGAATGAAAGTTTGAAGAACAAGGAAGCAGCAAGCGATGCACTTTCTTCTTGAAAGTGTTCTTGATTGCTGCTAAGATTGCCTGAGAGTATCAGACTCTTGCTTCTTCACTTTCCAAAGTGGACTCTGTCAGTGATTCTCCAAGGAGTTTCCAGAAGCCCTCAGTCTCAGACTAGGTTAACATAATTGATCCCTTTTATTCTGAGGTTTCAGACTCTTGGACTGAGCATCCACAGGTTCCTCCAGCTCTCCATCCTGCACACAGCCATTGTGAACTATCCAGCCATTGTGAACTATGTAACCAATCTAATAAATACCATTTTATAGTCATACTTCCCATTGATTCTGTTTCTCTAGAGAACCCTGACTAATACAGAAATTGGTACCAGGAATAGGGCTGTTTCTATAAGTAACCTGACCATGTGGTTCTGAAGTCTTTTGAATTTTTTGGACTTGATGGGAGGAATTTTGAGATACTTAGCAGTGCTAGCTGGAAATACTTTAGATTGTAATAAGTGGAGCTTAATGGCCAATTCTGGTGGAAGCTCAGAAGACCAGAATGCCAATAGGACCATGGGCAGTGAAGACAGGTCTCAAGAGGGCTTAGAGGAAAAGGAGGACACTATTGGTAATTGTACTAGAGGCTATTCCTGTTATGTTCTGGCTGAGAAGTTGTCTGCATTTGTCTATGTCCTGAGACTTTCTGTGAGGCTGATTTTAAAAGCAATGGACTACTTAATCTACTTAACATAACAAGAATGGCCTCTAGAAGAAATTTCTGCACAGCATAGCATTCAGGAAGTGGCATGGATATTTCTGGTGGCTTTTAGCCAAGTTTATTATGAGGTTCAGGACCAGAAAGCAAAGCAGAAAGATTTGAAGAACTTGGACTTAACTGTTGAGGTAAAACTGGGGCTTAGGAAGTTGCAGTTGTTAAAGACATACTGTCACTAAATAAATGCTAAAGACCCTGCCCAGAGACAATAAGAAACATGGCTTGAGGGCATCTCAGGAATTGGCAAGACCATACCCATTTCAGACTCAAAGAAGTAAAAGTAAAAATTCTCTTGAGAAGAGACCAGTGTGGTACCTTTTTTGCACAAGGGGGTCTAGGAAGTTTTTTCAACATGCTCAGCTACCCAAGCACTCAGATGCCACTGTACTCAGGGTCCCAGGAGATTTTACTTCTGTTCGAGATGTCAACAGTCCTCGGTGTCAACCATATTGTGCTAGCTCTGCGGGATTGCAAGATGCTGTAGTTAGGGGTTCATGGAGGTTTCCACTGAGATTTTAAAGGAAGGCCTGGGAGTCCAGGAAAAGTGCAGGAGGGTTGGAGTCCCTGTGGGCAGCCCCTGGGAGGGCAAAGCATGGAGATTTGAGAAGGAAGCCAAAGCTGCATTGGAGAACCCTGTGATTAAGAAATGCTAGTCAGGTAGGACACAGTCCTAGGAAAGCTGCAGGACTCAAGCAGAGACAATCCAACAGAAAGACCACTTGGGCTGTAACCAAGAACACAGGGCCAGAGCTACACAAGCCCTTTGAAGATAACATCATGATGCCATGCACTCCTGATGCCAGATGTGGAGCTACAGGGCATGTTTACCCAGCTGGATTTTGATCTTGCTTTGGTCCCATCCCTTCTTTCTATGCCCCTATTTTTGTGAATATTTTTGTTTACTCTGTACCTTTATATATCAGATACTTATAAATTGCTTTTAATTTTACAGGAGCTCACGATGCAAGATTTTCTTCAGTCTCAGAAGACTTTGAACTTGAACTTTGAGGAACTCAGAACTGTTGAGACTATGGGACTCTTGGGGATGTACTAAATGTATTTTGCATTGTCAGATGAGTGTGAGATTTGGGGGGCCAGGGGTGGAATGTGATGGTTTGAATGTGAAGTGTCCCCCAAAAGCTCACATATGAGACAATGCATGAAAGTTCAGAGGAGAAATGATTAGACTATGAGAGTGTTAACCCAATCAGTGAATCGATCACCTGATGGGATTAATAGAGTGGTAATTGAAGACAGGTGGGGCATTGGGGGAGTGGCTTTGGGGTATATATTTGTATCTGGCAAGTGGAGACCTCTCTGTCTGCTGTCTAATCCTCATGTAAGCTGCTTCCCTCCATTACACTCTTCCACCATGATGTCCTGACTCACCTTGAGCCCTGAGGAATGGAACCTGCTATCTGTGGATTGAGACCTCTGAAACTGAGATTCCCCAAATAAAAGTTTCCTCCTCTACAGTTGTCCTGGTTGGGTCCTTTTAACGCAGTGGCAAAAACACTGACTAAAACATCACTGAAACCACACATGAAACACTTGCTTATACAGATTTTTTTTCCCCAAATGTAGACACATTCAATCCCTCTTGTGCTCAAGAGCTTGGAAGGCAATGTTCTTTAGTTGAGGTAATAGTAATATCAATGTCAGTTGGGCTTTATGGCATCCATTAATTAGATGGTTTTAAATGTGAGCAAACAAATGTTATACAATCATTATGGTTTGGATGTGAGGTGACCCCCAAGAGCTCATGTATGAGACAATATGAGAAGGTTCAGAGGAGAAATTATTGGGCTGTGAGAGTCTTATCTTAATCGGTGAATTAATTCCTGATGGGATTAACTGGATGGTAACTGGGGGCAGGTGGGGGGTGGCTGGAGGAAGTGGTTAATTGGGGGTGTAGCTATGGGGCATTTATTTTGTATCTGTAGCATGGAGTTTTTCTCTCTCTGCTTCCAGATCACCATGATGTGAGCTGCTTCCCTCTGCCACACTCTTCCGCCATGTTCCGTCTTGCCTCTAGCCCCAAGAAATGGAGCCAGCCTTCTATGGACTTAGACCTCTGAAACCATGAGCCCTCAAATAAATATTCCTCCTCTATAATGGTGCTGCTTGGGTCCTTTAGTCACAGCAGGGAAAAAGCTAAAACTGCAACATATAAAGTTTTTCTCCTAAAGGCTATTCATTTCTTACATTTCCCAACAAGCGCTTTCTAGAAGGGCCAACAGATCTTTGAGAACAAGTTACCCATTCTTTTCATCTCCTTATGGTCCCCTATTTAGAATACTGTACTCTATTTTTCTGAGCTATGAAAGTTTAAATGCTGTGATATATTAAATAGTTTTTAAACAATTCAAGTCCATTCCATTTCTACCTTTTTACAAATGTTACCTACAGTACTCATTTCATCATTTAATCCCTCACCTCTCCCTCCATTATTGCTATGTAACTATTACATTCTCTGTCTCATTATGTGACCTGAGAAAGTAACAATATGTCTCACTAACCCTCAGTTTCTTAGTCTTTAAGTTGAAGTATTATTTTAAAAATCATCAGTTCCTAAGGGATTTGGGGCACTAATATTTTATAGTTTCAGGATCTTTTGAGTACATGACTTTGTCTTCTGAAATATTACAGAAAGAGTTCTTAAAATGTCATGCTCACATCCCATGGAGTTCTCGTTTATTGAGGCAATAAGGAGGAGGAGTGAGGGAACCAGTCAACTTCTAAGGAAACCAATCAGAACTCATTTGATGGAGAAGGGTGTTTTCAGTTTAAATGAGTCTATTCTATATGGTAATGCAGATTGATATTGGGATACCTAAAACTATGTTTATGTAAAATATACTTATTATTTGAAGAACAAATACAGTAAATATGTGCTTATATTAAACAAATGGAAAAGACAAAAGGTAAATCATTCTGGGCAAGGTCTGCTGTTAACCAGGGTCCAGAGGACCAACATATCTGTTAATTTGGGGCAATGGCCTTTGTACATTAAGTTCAATTTAAGAATGCTGTGCTTTTACGTGTGTGCTTTCTCTCTCTCTGTCTCTCTCTCTCTCTCTCTCTCTCTCTATATATATATATATATATATATATTATATATATGTATATATATATATAATATATATATATATATATATATATATATATAATGAATGTAAACAAGCTTTCTATTGCTAAGTGTAACTAAGCTAAAATACTGTTTTGTTTATTGGGTTTAGAAGCTATATTGGGTTTCGACTCAAGGAAGTTATTTTTATTACCTATTCCATCGTTTAAATTTTCTTAAAATGTCTGTGCTAGGAAACAGGGTTTTATCACATTAAAATATTTTAATCTGCCTTTGGATACTGTTAAATTGAGTTGTTAGACTTCAGATCCAGGTTTTAAATGTGAAAAACAAGTTTATTTTTCAGGATTCACACACAAGTAACTATTACAGGTATCTAAGCCAATAACAATACCATTCATTTCCCCCAAAGGTAAATTAAATAAACTCATTAATACTCTTCACATTATGTTTTGGGACAATTACGGGTAAATAGTTTGTTACAATAGTGAGCATTTTGCAAAGCTCATAATAAGATGCAATAAATACCTATTTTAGCCAAATGTCAAAAGCTCTAGTTTTCCAAATTAGCAGTATATTGAGGCAAAAAACTCATCCTTGCCATTATAAAATTAGCTTCTAAGGTCAAGAATAGCCTGGAGCTGGGTGCAGTGGAGCATGCCTATAACCCCAGTGGCTTGGGAGGCTGAGACTGGAGAATTGCAAGTTCAAAGCCAACTTCAGCAACTTTGAGGTGCTAAGCAACTCAGTGAGACTCTGTCTCTAAATCAAATACAAAATAGGGCTGAGGATGTGGCTTAGTGGCTGCATTCCCCTGAGTTCAATCTCTGGTCTCCCCTCCAATAAATGAATAAAAAGAACTGGGGATGCATCCCAGTGGCAAAGCAACCCTGGGTTTGATACCCCTTCCAAGAAAAGAATAACACTGAAGAGGTGAGGTTCTCAAACTGATGGAATAGGCTGCTATAAAATCCTGTCCTTCCACAAAAACACCAAAAAACAGATTTTATCAGAACCACATTTGTCAGAATTCTGAAAATTTAAAAGGTTGCAACAACTAAGTTAATGATGGATCAATGATAGGAAAACTTTGTGTTGTTTTTAATTGCCCTCGCATACCCTTCTCTGAGCCATTGCTGCCTTAAAGATTGCATTTCTTTTGAGGGACCCTGGTCTCTGATGGAGCTTATTGCCACGCCTTTCAAATTAATTGTGTTTGTCTGTCCTAGTCAGTTCAGGGCTACCTGAAAAACTGCACAGTGTGCTCACGTCTGCTTCACCTAAATGAGAACACAATCAGAGAGGAAAGGGAGCAGGCATTACTTAAAAATATCCCATGGTGAACAACCATCCAGAGTCCTCTGGGGCTAAGGATCAGGGCTGAGATGCACAAAAGTTCATGTAAACCCAGCAGGAAGAGCTGAGAGTTTCCTTGGCAAATTAGGTCATACAAAGGTAATGAGCACTGCTGATTTAGAAAGCCACATTCTAACGTGGGAACAGAAAAATAATAGAATCAGTGGATCAAAAGTTGGTTCTACAAAAAGATAAAATAAAATAACCAGCAGTTAAATAGAATGACTAAGAAAAATATAGATGATCACATAATCACAGATACTTAATGTCAGATGTAAAAATGAAAGTAACCTTCTAAGAAGTGGCAGGATTATGAAAGAATACCATTCTGCACTAACAGACTTGGAAATGTAGATCAACTGGATAAATTCTGAGAAACAAACAAGCTACAAAAAATGAATTTAAAAAGAACAGAGAATCTGAATAGATATAACAAGCAGAAATTGAATCAGTAATTCAAAAAAACAAAATAAAGGGTGGGGGTTAGTTTTTAAAATCTCCCAACCATGAAAAGCCCTGGATCAGAAGGTTTCGAATAATTTAAAAAAATACAGGGATATTTTTATATAATTCTGAGTCCCTCATTATTCTGATGCCAAAACCATATAAAAGTATTGAAAGAAATTTCACGAAAATATCCCTATGAACATTGACTTTTTAAAAAGAAAACTCAATAGAATACTAAACAAATTCAACAAAATCTAACAAATATTATGTACCATGACTAAATGGGATTTATTCTAGGAATGCAAGAATGGTACAATATCATTAAATCAATCAATATAATATATCACATAAATAAAATAAAAATACTTGATCATCTCAATTGATGCAGAAAAAAAGCATCTAACAACTTTCCCCACCATTCATGATAAGAACACTCAAAAAATTAGAAATTGAAGGAAACTTTATCTACCTAATAAAAAAATATCTATTTAAAAATGCAAGCTAATGTTCAATACTGAAAGACTGTAGATTCTTCTCTTAGGATCAGGAATAAGATAAGAATGCCTGCTTTTGCTACTTCTTCACAGCATAGTACTAGAACTTAAACCAGAAGAATTAAGGAAAAAAAAAACTCATCCTAGTTAGAAAGAAGCAAAATTATCTATGTATGCACAAAATCTGATCTTATGTTTCGAACCCCCTAAAAATTCCACACAATATTTGTTAGAACTACAAACAAATTCAGCTAATAAGTTGCAATAACCAAAATCAACACTCTATATATACACAGTTTCTTAGAAAAGAATAAACAGCCTAAAAAGGAAATTAAGAAAATATTTTTATCCTTAGTAATATAAAAAAAAAACTTGGGAATAAACTTCAACAAAGGGGTGAGAAAATTGCTCACAGAAAATGAAAAAAAAATTGGAAAAACTGAAGTTGAGGTAAAGAAATGGAAGACATCTTGTGTTTATAGACTGAAAGACTTCATGTTTTTAAGTTGAAAATATTGCCTAAAGCCATCTATCAATTCCATATGATCCTTATCAAAATCCCAATAATATTTTTTCACACAATGTTTTCAAAAACCCCTAAAATTCATATGGAATCACAAGGAACATGATGAGAAAAATATCTTTCAAAAGAACAAAGCTGAAGTACTTTCATTGCCTGATTTTAAAACTTAAAGTTACAATAATCAGAACAGTATGATTCCACCATGAAGACTGACAAAATAGAATACAGAGCCCAGAAAACATCCTCACATATTGTCAAGTGTGTTTGTTTGTTTGTTTGTTTTTAAAGGGTACTGTTTGGGGCTGAATCACCACCACCCCCTCTGAAATTCATACGTTTAAGGCCTAACTCCTAACCTCAGTTTGCAAAAGTATTGGGAGATCAGGTTTTTAAAGAGTGATTAAATTAACACAGGTGAATCTCAAAAACAACTTAATCGAAAGGCCAACTGAAACCCAATTGAAAGACACAAAAGGTCACATGTTGCATGATTGCATACACAAGAAATATTAAAAATAGTTAAATCTATTGAAATACAAAAAAAAAAAGGTTGATGGTCGCCAGGGGTAGGGGGAAGCAGAAAATGAGAAGAACTTGTAATGGATTCTATTTTGGAGTTACAGAAGTATTCTGGAAACATACAGAATGGTGGTTGTTTAACATTTTGTAAATATACTCAAATACGCTGAATTGCTTGCTTTAAAATGGAGAATTTTGTTTTGTAAATTTCAGCTGGATAACTTTTATTATATTTTATTTTTTGTATGAGGAATTGGACCCAGGGACACTTGAGCACTGAACCACAGTTACTTTGAAATATTTATGAGTTCTTTGTTTTTAATTTTATTATTAGTTTTTTTTATTTTTAGAAAAAAATTTATTTATTATTTTATTGTTTATTTTTTTAGAACAAAAAAAAATAGAGATCTACCTTCAACTAATCTTTATGAGTACAATACAATGCAATACTGTTAACTGTTGGCAGACCATTGTACTGTGAATCTCTAGAACTTATTCACCTTCCACAATGGAAACTTCATTTATTGAACATCAATTCCCTGTTTTCACCTCACTTTGGCCCCAGTAACCACCTTTCTGCAATCTACCTTCATGAGGTTAAATATTTTTGATGCTGTACCTCATGTAAGTGAAATTAAGCTGAGTTTTTCCTTCAGTCATTGGCTTTTCACAGCCAATAATCCTCTGTGTTCATCCATCTTTTCACATCTGACAAGATTTCCTTCTTTGTTAAGACTGAGTAATATTCCATGGTATGAATCTATCCCATTTTAATTATCCATTCATCTTAAGATGGATGTCTCCCTTGTGTTGTTATACAGTTACTGTGAAAAATCGAATTAACATGAGTATAGATGTCTTCTTGAAGTCCTGATTTTAAGTCTTTTAGGATATCTACCCAGAATTGGAGTCCTGGATGGTCTGGTAGTTCAATTTTAAATTTTCTTGGGAATCTCCATACTTTGTTCTGTGATGGCTGCACCAGTTAATATCCCACCAACAGTATACAGAGGTTCTGATTTCTCAGAATTTTCACCAACACTTTTGTTGTTTGTTTAGAATAGCCATGGTGATAGTGCGATGTGAGATGATCTCTTCTGTGGTTGTGATTTGCATTTCCCTGATGATCATTAATGTTGATCATCTTTTCATGTATATGTTGGCTCTTAGTGTGACTTTTTTGAAGACATTTAGCTCCTTTCCTTATTTCTAAATCAGGTTGTATTTTGTTTTGTAATTTCATGTTTTGTTATGGTATTGATTCTTACATATTTTGCCTATCAACCCCTTATGATATACTTAGTTTGCAAATATCTTCTCTCATTTCATAGGCTGTTTACTCACTATGCTGAGTGTTTCCTTTGCTGGAAAGAAGCTTTTTAGTTTGATGCAATTCAATTTGTGTAGTTTTGTTTTTGATGATTATGCTTTTCATGTCACATTCAAGACATTTTTACCTGACCAATGCCATGACGTTTTTATTCTGTTTTCTTTTAGCATTTTTATAATTTCAGGTCTTGTGTCCAAACCTTTGATCTGTTTTGAATTGATTTTGTGTATGGTGTAAGATAATGGCCCAAGTGTACTCTTCTGCATGTAGCTGTTCAATTTCCCCAACATCACTTGTTTAAGAGACTATCCTTTGCTTACTGTGTGTTCCTGACATTTTTGTCAAAGATCAAATTTTGTCAAAGTTGACTGTACATACATGGATTTATCTCTGGCTTCTCTATTCTATTCCAATGGCAAATATGCCTATTTTATGCCCTTATCATATTGTTTTAACTTCTATTGCTTTAAATGCCTCAACTTTGTTCTTTCTCAAGGTTGCTTTGGCTTTCGGGGAGTCTTTTCTTTTGGTTCTATATGAATTTAAGGATATTTTGTGTGTTTTTTTTCTGGAATTTTGATACAGATTGCATTCTATCTATTAGATCATGTTGGGTTGTATGGACCTTAAATCTTGCAATTCATGATCCTGTGACATCTTTCCATCTATTAAATTGAAGCACCACATTAATTGATAGCCTATGTTGAACCATCCTTACTTCCCAGTGATAAATCTAACATGATTATGGAGAGTGATTCTTTTTATATACTGTCAAATTTGTTCTGCTAGTGTTTTGTAAAGAATTTTTGCATGTGTATCCTTTAAGAGTACTGGCCTATAGTTTTCTTTTTCTGGCTATAGTTTTTGTCTGTCTTTGGAATTAGGATACTTTTGGCCTCATGAAATGAATCTGGAAGTCGTGTATTTTCTTAAATTTTTTTGAAGAGTTTCAGAAAGATCAGTGTAAGTTCTTAAACTGTACTAGAGACTTAATAGATATAAACAGAACATTCTACCCTACAGAAGCAGAATACATATTCATCTCAAGTACACCTATTTTTCAAGATAGATCACATATCAGGTTACAAAACAAGTTAATAAATTTAAGAATCTTGAAATCATGCAGGTTTATTTTCCAATCTCAGTAGAATGAATACAACAGAAGGAAAAGATAAAAAATTCACTAATATGTGGAAGTTAAACAACATAGACTTGAAGGACAAATAGGTCAAAACAGTCAAAGAGGACTTTAGAAACTATCTCAAAACAAATGAAAATAAAAGCAAGCATACCCAAACTTATGAGATGCAGTAAAAGCAGTACTAATGGTAGAGTTTATAGTGATAAACATCTGTGTTAAAATAAAAGAACTATCTCAGATAAATAATCTTATACCTCTGTTCACTAGAAGAAGAAGGATAAAGTAGGCCCAAAGTCAGCCCAAGAAAGGATATGATAAAATAGGAACATAAATAAAATAAGTAGAAAATAGGGGACAATAGAAAATTAACAGAACAAAGACTTGATCTTTAAAAGAACAGAAGGGACAAACTCTTAATCTGACAAACTAAGAAAAGAAAAACAAGAACCAAAATAAAAGATGAAATAGAGGATGCCACAACTTATGTCTCAGACATAAAAAGACTTGTGACAGTTACAAATATGTGATCAAATTTGGTAGCTTAGAAGAAATGGATAAATTTCTAAAAATTCACAACCTACCAAAATCAAATTATGGAGAAATAGAAAATAAGAATAAGGAAAAGATAAAGGAGATTGGATCAGTAATAAAAACATACCAAGAAAGAAATGTTCAAGATCAATTTTTTTTTTTTGTACCAGGGATTACTTAGGGGCACTTGACCACTGAGCCACATCCCCAGCCCTTAACTGAGTTGCTTAGCACCTCACTTTTGCAAAGGCTGGCTTTGAACTTGCAATCCTCCTGCCTCAGCCTCCCGAGATGCTGGGATTACAGGCTTGTGCCACTGTGCCTGACTCACAGTTCAAATTTTCATTGCTGGATAATATAAAGTTAGTATTCTTCATAATCCACATCAATTATTTTTGTAAGATTCCATACTCATAATAATAATAAAAATGATAATAAATAAACAGCCACACTTCAACCAAGTTGAAAATTTCCAAGTATGAGTTAGGCAGAGAAATGCTCAACTGGTAATATATACATTATAAAGAACAATGTGTAAATTCTTCTCTTGTTGTAGGTCTTAAACCTAAGCTGGGCTTTCTTCACTTAAAAATTATAGAATCACAACAATTTATGAATTAAACTATAATTACATTTATATTATATTTTAAAGATGTTGTCTTTTGTTTATTTGATTGATTTACCATGGTTTTCTAAAATGAATTTCCCCCACACACGAAGCTTGGACATATTGGAATAAAGAGTATAAAAAATTCATAGAGATTAACAAAAATTTGTGTTAGAAAAAAAATGTTTTTAAGTTGAAAAAATAAAACTTCAAATGGAGAACTTAAAAATGTACTAACTAACTGCTTTGGGAAAAAAATTGGATTATAAGTTTTAGAAGACATTTCAGCTAAGTGTCAAATTGTTAATATGACCAAAGAGATCAACAACATTTCTCAAACCTATAGTTTCTACTTTCTCTTGCTTTTAGTTTTAAAGCCTACAGTGATAACAGGGATCGTGCTCAACAAAGTGAAGAAGAATTAATGCTTTCTGTAGTTACTTCTGTTAAAATAATAAAAACGAAACTCTTTTTTTTTAAAGTATGTCAGATATCCTGGAGTGAATAAGTCAAGTTGGAAATTAATGATGAGTGCATATTTTTTAGTGTGAGTAACCATATTTTATACATAGTAGTCATGATTTCTTTCTTTCTTTATTTTTTAAAGAAAAAACAAAACAAATTCAACTCATTTAAACTCACTTCAATTTTAAGAAGTTCCCTCATCATTCTCTATCTACCTGGTTCTGACAATGCACAATAATACACCAGAGGTCTTTATCCTTGCTGTGACCGTCATCCATTAATGATGTTAAGGACAAGTAGGTTAAAGATCTAAAGCACTGTCTTTCTCTGTACAGATATGGAAACCAATCACAAAGTTCTATTGCAAGGTCTTTTGTAGTCAATGGGAAATAAGTTATTTTGGACACACCATTAAAACAATCATTTGCTCCAAACTTCCCCAAATTATGTTACAGCTATCTTCAGCATATAAAAACATATATTTTGGAGCTTTGAATATACTGAACATAAAACCTTTAGGGACAAGTACCAATATCTTTGCTTATTATGATATACTTCAACCATTTATAGCCAAAGTATATCTATGGGCAGTGAGAAGTGGCACTAAAATATCTTCTCAGATTGATGAGACCCTCAAGGACAAAGCTCTTGAAAATGATTTGAAGGAGAGTATCAAATCTCATCGACTCTGTCTGCAGAAGATATTTTGCTGACATTGTACCTAAACATTTTTGTCCAATACATGAGGAAAACCCTCTTCTGAGTAGAAATAATAGTTGCTATCACTGGAAACTTCTTGTGTGTCACACATCAGTGCCTGCCATCAGCTATCTTGATCCTCCAGATCTCTTTGTGCCACACGAATGAAATTACTAAATTCTCACAGCATCACTTTGATGGAAAGACTTATGTTACATCTTTCACGTGAAGAAATGAGATACAGGCATATTAAACAACTAGCCTCAAAACATTTGACTGGATACGATAGAGACAGGGTATGCACCAAGGTAGTAAGGTCCCAGGGTCCTCTTTAGTCACCTCTATACCCATCTGTGAGCTTAATTAACCAATGCTCAGTCTTTGGAAGAAGGGTCCAGTGGGTAGCAATCCAACCATTTGGGATCTAATTCCCCTGTGTAGCAATCTTCCACGTGCATTTACTTGGTGTTATTGGCACAAATGATGAGTGTTAGCAGCCATCAAACAACACCTGAAGAGGAAAGGAAACTTTGTATATATCTCCCTGACCTCTTTTGCATGCCTTTACTCAAAAGTTACCTGCTCAATAAAGCCAGGGCTGAGCAACCCAACCCCACCTCAGCTCTCCTATTTTCTTTAGCATTTCTTATTTTCTCCATTGTACTTATGACCTTAGAATATTATACATATTTATTTGTTCATTATATTTGTATTACTGTCTGAATCTTCTAGAACATAAGCTCTATTTTATGTCATTTTATTTATTAAATTCATTGATGATCCCAAATTTGGTCACTGCTCAGTACATAATTGATGTTCAATAAATATTAGTTAAATGAAAGCACAAATTTAGGATAGAGAAGTTTCAATCAAGCAAGAAGTTTTCACTGTTCTCTTCTATCATCATTCTAGGAGCCAAGATAGGCCCTTGAGATTCCCCAGATCAGAACTAATTTCTTCTACAAATATCCATTTTTTTTAAATTTCAGCAAAATTTGCAATTTCAATTGCTGTTAAAGGAGAGGATGATATTTAATGTAGAGTAAAAGGAAACGTGGATCTAAAGGATTGAGAAATGCTGCCGTAAGACACCTAGCACAGTTCCGGACACGTAGCGTGCGCTCAATAAATTCTGGTTGAATGAGTGCTCATTAAGTACTATGGGGTGCAAAGGAGATTAGAGGCCATGTGTTGAATAGTAATCACTGACAAAAGTTCACATTAAATGCCATGTAGGAATACTGTGTTTATTGGAGCAAGTCATAAATAAAATAAGCCAAGGCTTTGAAATGACTAACGACAACCATTTGGGATCCAGATGTGCTGAAGCAGAACTCCAACATACCAGTCGGTTTATAGAAGCCGTTAATAAAGATAATGTTATTTGAAGGTTTGCTGAGAAATATGGAATCACTAAAAGGTTAGAAAGTCACACTTTCTGGATGATCTGAAAGTCCTACTTTCTATTTAAAATTTTCTATCTCCAGCCTATTGCCCTCATCACTCTCACCTTTGAATCTTGCCAACTATTTATTCTAAATCTAAAAATGTCATATGCTCCCTCAGATCTCTGCATTAACCCTTGGAGAACATTCTACTGCTCCAAGATAGTTTCACCTGGACAACTTCCTAGACAGAGCAAGACTCTGCCCAAAATGTGCTTGTTCTATGCTTTCCATGACCCCTCACTTGATCTAGGTTAGGCGCCCTCCTCTTTGTCCCATGGTACACTGTCACAGCATTGATCATGAGACATTATAGTGGTATATTTACATGTATATCCAAGCATTACTGAACTGTGGATTTCCTAAAGGCTTGTCTTATTTCTGTACCCATAATCCAGCACATGGGACCAGGCACAGTTAGTTATCTGTAAGTGGATCTTGATTTTTTTTTTTTCTATCTGCAAATACAGCATCAGGATGGGACAGTGTCTCTGGCACCTTTGTATCTACCATAGTACTTTACACAAGGGACTGGCATATAGTAAGTGCTCAAAAAATTGTGAAGCTACCATTAGGATCTGACTGACTGATAGAAGATTCTTTATAGTTACTGTACAATAACATTTGGGAGTGAAAATCCTTTTCCATGTAGCTGTGCGGGATTAGTGGTGGAGAAATAGACACAAAAACTTAATATTTTGAGTTCTCGCCTATTTCCCAGGAATCTCCTATTAGTCGTTTAAGACTCAAGTCTAGCCTCACTTCTTCCAGGAAAGCTCCCTAGACTCACTCTCGCTTTGTTCCCCAGATTTGTTGCTCTTGCTCCTCTGTATTCCCATTTTACTGCATACTCTTCAAACTGCTCTCCTCCTGCTCATCAATAAACTATGGGCACTGATGCATCATTAATTGAATTTCTCTCCCTCTTTCGGTAGTCCAAAACAACTCCCCAATCCTTAGCGTTCTCCACCCATTGGCTTTCTTGACATCATCCTATCCGGGTTCTGGTCCTATGTCTCTCTTCCTTCTCAGATTCTTGCTTGGGTTCCCAGGTCATTTTTGTTTGTTTATTTTTCCTCTCAGCTATGACCTTCATTCTCTCCATTCCTTTCATGAACTGGAAAGATATTTATTAAGAACTGCCACACACCAGGCGTTCAGCCCTCTTGGGAAAGCATTTCTTGGTGGCCTTTTAAGAGTTCAAGGACTGTACACTTTCTTCACACAGGGACAAGGTGGGTGTCATGGTCTCTTTTCTGTGGGCTTCTCTCCTGGGAAACATGCCCCACTCACATGGTTTCATTTATTCATATGAAAACTCTTCAACTGATATTTCCAGCCCTTACCTCCGTTGTTTGGGGACCACACCTCAAACTTCTCTCCAAATATTCCTAAGGAATTTTTCCATCCTCTGTTATTCTAAACTCAAAAATATTCAATACTGACCTAATACAGGAACACAACAGTCTCAACTTTTAATAAAGTGTGGTCCTCAATATTTCTTAGTATGGAATGTCAGGAGGAAGCCTTCAAGATGAATGACTTCTCCTATATTTCTTAATCACAACTTGTCATCCATTTCCAAAGAGTTCATATACTCCTGTGATTCCTCTAACACACGCATGCACACATACCCCACAACTTGCCAACGATCATTAATTTTACGTAAGAGGAAGAAAAGCAAACGACAATTTCAGTTTAATACTGACCGTTTTATTAATGCATACTAATTGTCTTTGTTAATGGGGGTTCCATGGGATATTTCCATGTAAGTGTACTGACCCCACTGATGGTAATTCCAGAGGTGGTGTGCCCATCCTTCTTACACAGGGAACACTTTGGGTCACAGTGTTTACTTGGTTTTTTTGCAAACTTGAAAACAATTTCAGTCCTTTGTTGTCTCTCCATGCCACCTTGGGAATTCCTTCTCCACTCACTCCCTGGATGAGCACCACCTTCCTGTGGCGGTAAGAACCATAACTGTAACTCTAGCTTCAATCCCTCCAGTTTATTCACTTTGTGTCTCATCTAGCATCCAAAAATACATTGCAAATGTAAACATCTAAAAACAGAACTGCGCTCCCCACCTCCTGGCCTGTACCTGACTCTTCTCCAGTCTATCTCAATAAATAGCATCAGTATTTACCCAGTTGTGTAGCTATGCTCTCTCTCTTTCACATCAAGTTTTTCATCCATCCACTTGTTCTGTTCACCCTCCTGAAGACCTCAAATCAATCAGCCTCTCAGTACTTCCTGTTTTGCTGCTCTCCTCTGGGCCACAATCATCCTTCACCTCAACTCCTGAAGAAGCCTCTTTGTTACCCAGTGTTTGCTCCTGCCTTCTGACATCTCCTCTCCACTCCAAAACCAGCATGATACTTTAAAAATAAAAATCCATTCAAGTCCTTACTTTCTCACCTTTGTTAAAAATAAAAACACAGTTGTGCCTGGTGGTGAATATCGGCTACTTGGGAGGCTGAGACAGGAGGATGGCTTGAGCCTGTGAGTTCCAGACCACCTCGGGCAACAGAGTGTGGTTTCATCTCAAAATAATCAATGAAATAATAGTATATAGAATAAAAGCCAATCTTGCTGGGCATGGTGGCCCATGCGTGTAAACCCAGCATCTTGGGAATCTAAGGCACGTGATCATGAGTTTAAAGCCAGCCTCAGCAATGGAGAGGTGCTAAGCAACTCAGTGAGACCCTGTCTCCAAATAAAACACAAAATAGGGCTGGGTTGTAGCTCAGTGGTTGAGTGGCACTGAGTTCAGTCCCCAGTACCTAAATAAATAAATGCCAATCTCTCGAACCCTGCTCTGTCTCTAATTCAGTCAACAACACCTACTCTGACTTTCCTGTTGTTACTCAGTATGCCAAATTCATTACACCAAAGGGTTTTCACTTCTTCTTCTCTCTACCAGGAATTAATAGTCTTCCCCATAAGCATACTAATATATGCCCTTGTTCTAATGTCACCCCCTGAGTATTTATCCCTGATCACCCTATCCAAAGTACTTTTTCTATTCTCTTATTTTACTTTGTCTCCTGAGATGATCTGTATGTGATTACATGATAATATCCGCTAAAGTATGTGCTTTGTGAGGTATTTTCCCTGTACTTAGAATCTAAAACAATGCTTGGTAGAGAAGAAGAGATCCAATATTGGCCAGAAGAACGGACAAATGAACGATGGAACTGTCCATCACCTATTATGGAGAAGGCAGAGAAGTGTCTACCTGGTGGACCAAGACCATGATGTCAACAGGAGAACAGAGCTACTCCAGGTGACAGCGGGAAGGGTCAGAGATGCATGTCAGTCCACCCTACAGAGTGAAAACTAAGGAAACTTCTTGTTTTATGGGGAAACACTGGAAACCACCAGAACATGGATAAAGACAAAAACAGAGGTCCAAGAGAACTTCTGCAGAGTCTCATTACATGGTCCTCTGTAGTACTATATTGTTGAGAGTCATCTTAGATCAAGAAACAAAATTAGGTCAGACTGAAAGTCCCCTGGTAACCCAAGTCCTGCTGATCAATCAGTTCTTGCTGATCTCATGAAGAACTCCTAACACCTCCATAGATTTGTCCATTTTTTCCCTCATGCAATGTAATCATTCCAAACTTTTCTTCATTCATATGTAAGCATAAATTAATTTCTAACACAATATTATACCAGCACACATTATTGTTTATATCAGTTCACTAAACACTGTGGGCTGAGATCACAGGCTGTCCTGACCACCAGTCTTTGAGAATTAGGCACTTTAAAAGTCTGAACATCATCCATGTGTGTTTATGTTTGTGAACACATTGTTTCTTACGTAGGCACCTGTATTCGTTTCTGAGAATGGACATAGCAAATTACCACAAATTTACTGGCTTAAAAATGATATGATTTTGAGCTGGGTGTGGTGGCACATAATTCCAGCTGCTCAAGAGACTGAGGCAGGAGGATCCTGAGTTCAACGCCAGCCTCAGCAACTTAGTGAGGCCCTATGCAAATCAGTGAGACTTGTTTCTAAATTAAATATTAAAAGGGACAGGGATGTGGCTTATTGGTAAAGTGACCCTGGTTTCAATTCCTGCTACTAAAAACAAAACAAAAAGCCAAGACATTTGTTCTCTGACAGATCTAGAATCTAGAGCTTAAAATTAGAATTGTTTGGCCCTTTCCCTATGGATACACTGCCAGAATCTGTTCTATGCCTCTCTCTTGGCTTCTGGTGACTGCTGCAATCCTTTGCATTTCTTGGCTTGCAGGTACCTGACTCTGGTGTCTGCCTTCATCTTCACATGCCATTTTTCTCTGTATGTCTGTGTCTTTCCTCACTTTACTTATAATGGTTTGCCATTGCATTTAGGGCCTGGGTCAGTGATGTCATTTCAAGATCCTTAACTTACTTCTACAAAGACACTTTTTCTAGTAAGACCAGGAAAGAAGCATGAAGTGTATATTCCTAGAGCATTCAAAAGAGGACCCACCAAACACTTCAATTCAAACTCTAGCCACTAGATCCGTGAGAGAACAAACCTAAGGTTTTAAGCCATCCAAATAAGGTTGTGTAGTAATGGATATATGCTGCAACCCGTGCAGCACAAATCAGTTCTCTGAACACAGGCAGTGATTGGATTGAGAAAATGATAAAGGAGTCTTTGTCTTTATTTTCTATAATTTCTAAGTGGAAGCAGGATTTGGTGCAATCCAGCTCTGGTGGAGTCTGGGTCTAACAACCAGAGAGGTAAACATATATGTTTACCATATATGAGCATCAAAGGGTTTCAGTGTGAAAAAACTTCTTGAGGTAAACAGAATGAAGTTGAGCAAAACAGCTTGGTTGGGGCTTATATCTCCAGGCAACTGGGATTTGAATTCAAAGATTTTTGAACTAGAGAATTCCAAGGCAATCACAAAATTCTCCCCATTAACAGGAGTCATCTTGCAAATGGGGGTTCTCCTAGGCACTCCTCCACCACAGGGTTCCCAAAAGCACCATCTCACCACCCAGGGTTTACATAGATCAAAGCAATGATTTCATTTACTGCTCATAACAGATAGATAGTTGGCAGTGGATGCAAAAGGAAGGTTATTATTCAAGCCATAACAGCATCCTGATGCCTAAAGACCTAAGTCCTCACTTCTTCCCATGATTCAGTTTGCTGTCCAAGTCTGATTTCTTTGTGTTGATTATGTTCACAGTTGGAGATACTAGAGACTGTAAAAACTTAACTCCTTCCATCCAACATTACCTTCTGCACTGCTAAGAATGCCCAGGTAGCCTCCAGTTGGGGGCAAACATTTGAACCCATGGTTGCCTGTCCCTAAAAGGACATGGGTGAAATGCATTTTTGTCTCTGTGACTATAATAAGTCAAGACTTGTTCTTCCACCTACTCTCCTGCAACCATCCTATAAACAAGGGGGCTCCTTCCAAATAACCTCCTATCTCTCCATCCTGTATTAACACCATTCTTCGGCTTACTGTGCTTCATAGCATTTATTATCAACAGACTTTGGATCGAATGGTATTTTTTTAAGTGAGTTATGGATTTACAGAAAAAGGGTCTGGACTCTTCACCTTCAGTTTCACCTCTTATTCCAACTTACATTATTATGGTGCATCTGTCATGATTAATGAAATAATATCAATGCCTTATGAACCCAAGACCATACGTTGTTCAGATTTCCTTAGTTTTTATTTAATGTCCTCTTTGTCTTCCAGGACACCACCTTACATTCAGTTTTCCTGTCTCCTTAGGCTTCTTTGGGCCATGATAATGTTTACACATTACTTGTTTAGATGATTTTTAATGTTTTTCAGGAGTACTGGTCCAACCGTTTATACAATTTTCTGTGGGAATTTGCCTCCTGTTTTTCTCATGACTAGACTGGGGTGTATGTTTTGAGAAGGATCAGGGGTAAAGTGCTATTTATTTCCATCAGATCATATCAAAGACTCTTACCAGTCACATGATTTAGGACCAGTGATATTGACCTTGTCCTGGGGCCGAGACAGTGTGTCTCAGCCTTCTCCATGTCAAGCAGCTGCCCAACTCCTTTCCATCCTGTGATCCTTGAAAGAAAGTCATTATGTCCTGCCCACACTTGAGGGGTGGGAAGTTATGCTCCACCTTCTGGAGGGCAGTAGGTATAATAGGTATTATGGTTTCACTTGTTAATAGGTTTCTTTTTCCCCTCCCTCGAACTGTATCAGCTCATGGTGGGAAGCTGATTCTCATTACCTAGAATGGTTCCCAGTCTAGTACCTAATATACATAGGCTCTAAATATTAATGAATAAAATAAATTAATCTCTCACCACATATGCCTAGTAATATGTCTAGGCTTTACACAGGCACTTTTCATTGACCTAAAACCTCCTTCTTCCTTCCCCCCATATATTTTGCTATATTTCCATTCTATCTTAAAACTCGGTACTTTTAATGTACCTAAATTTAAAGACACATTCACATAGGCATTGAATTCTATTTAGGATGTTTTTTTTTGCTCATATGATCCAACATTGCAATTGATGGGCTGCCTCTGTGCCTGCTGCTGTTGCTGATGAACTTCCAGAGGCTCCTAGCACTGATCCTGGGATGTTGTAAGGTATTTCTCAATATTTGCTGGTTGAGGAAGATTGTACAGATTTACATCTGGCGCTTCACTCTCACAAAGTTGAGTTTTTCTAGCTTATTTCAGTTACCTCAGAATGGACCCCAATCCTTCTTTTGGATCCCACACTGATGGCTTTTGTCTTCTTTGAATTTCCCGCAAAGCAGACCCTGACTGCCTCATGCCAAGAGCCCTGGAAGAAGTTATATGATCAGGACAGAGTAATACAGGTACCGGAATAAATGAGAGACGTGGGTAGAAGTTCAAATCAGCAAATCAAATAATCTATCCAGTATTTTAGTCATAGTTGAGTGAGGTAAAATGAAGAACTTGCAAAAACATGGGGAACATTTTTTTAGGTGGGTTAAATAATATAATTTCTCTGAGCTGAGCCTATATGACTTCACTGTGCGTGGGTCTCTGCTCTCCTGTGACACCAGGTCCTAGGTAAGGATAAAGAGCAAAAGAATCTCCCAAAAGAGAACTATTCATCAGAAATCATGCATGACATATTTTCACTCCTACATACAGCATGGATCCTTCAGATCTGATAAAATTCCAGACATTCAGAGTCACATGAATAACACTGTTCATGGTTTTCAAAATACAATTAATTGTTGTTCCATTTTAACAATTGTCTGATTATAAAAGTAAATATACTTATTTGACAAATATGAAAACAGAAAAGTTCAGAGAAAAAAATAAAAATCTATCCATAAAGATTTGCCCACTTTGAAAAAAAATGAGCTAGCAATTTAACCTATATATTTCTGTTTAAATATTTATATCTGCATTTGAAACAGTTAAAATACCCTTACATGGGCAACTTTGTACCTTACCTTTTTTTAAGCAATATTGTAACATAACATAATTTTGCATCTGAAAAAAAACATGGATAAAATTTTAAATGACTGAGGCATCTCATCACATAGATAGCCTATGATATTCAAGTATTTTTCTATTTGGGGAGGTTTCAATATCTCATCATGACAAATTGTCTGGTAATTATACCTATTTTTCCCCAAGATTAGCTCTAACAATAGAGGTAAGCAATGGAGCCTGAAGGGACAAAAGGGGATGACTTCATTAGACACAGCACCTAGAAAGTAAACCCAAGGAGATAATAAGTTAGTTGAGTCTGAATATATATTAGTTAAGTGAAAAGGTGGGAGGAAAGATATTCTAAATAGAAGGAATAATGTCTGAGGTTAGACAGAAGTTTAATAATTACAGAGTAAGAGCTTACTACCTTACAAGGCTGCCTATCTATTTTTAAATAATGTTAATTGTTTGAATATGTTGGGCAACATTCTTTCTCTATACATCTTTTCTGAGTAGTTCTGTCTTCCATTGCAGCAAAAACCAAGTCCCTTCTTTTATTATCTTTTTAAAAATCCACAAATACCTGCCCTCTTTATCCTTAGATTCAGATCAATGTTAGAGGGTAAAGAAAGTTCTTCAAAACTCTTTTTGTAAATCAAAAAACTTGGGTCAAAACCAGAGTCACCAGCCTCCTGCAACTTGCACATTGAATGGCAGCGTTGAAAGAGTCCTCCTGTTTCTGACTCTCAGTATGTGTCTCCTTGAGACATTCTCCTCTCCAAGATGAGCCTCCCCTGTTCCTCCATGTACTGCTTGTTCAATATCATTTCCCACATCTTCTGAATCTTGGGTGCCTTCTTCTTTTTTTTTTTTATTGGTCGTTCATAACATTACATAGTTCTTAATACATCATATTACACAGTTGATTCACGTGGATTATGAACTCCCGCTTTTACCCCGTATACAAATTGCTGTATCACATCAGTTTCCCTTCCATTGATTGACATATTGCCTTTCTAGTGTCTGATGTATTCTGCTGTCTGTCCTATTCTCTACTATCCCCCTCCCCTCCCCTCCCCTCCCCTCCCCTTTTCTCTCTCTACCCCTTCTACTGTAAATCATTACTTCCATTTGTATTATCTTGTCTTGCCCCTCCTTTCCTCTTATATGACATTTTGTATAACCCTGAGGATCGCCTTCCATTTCCATGCAATTTCCCTTCTCACTCCCTTTCCCTCCCACCTCTCATCCCTGTTTAATGTAAATATTCTTCTCAAGCTCTTCGTCCCTACCCTGTCCTTGTTTACTCCCCTTATATCAAAGGAGTCATTTGGTATTTGTTTTTTAAAGATTGACTAGCTTCACTTAGCATAATCTGCTCTAATGCCATCCATTTCCCTCCAAATTCTATGATTTTGTCATTTTTTAATGCAGAGTAATACTCCATAGTATATAAATGCCACATTTTTTTATCCATTCATCTATTGAAGGGCATCTAGGCTGGTTCCACAGTCTTGCTATCGTGAATTGAGCTGCTATGAACATCGATGTAGCAGTGTCCCTGTAGCATGCTCTTGTTAGGGCTTTAGGGAATAGACCGAGAAGGGGAATAGCTGGGTCAAATGGTGGTTCCATTCCCAGCTTTCCAAGAAATCTCCATACTGCTTTCCAAATTGGCTGCACCAATTTGCAGTCCCACCAGCAATGAACAAGAGTGCCCTTTTCCCCGCATCCTCTCCAGCACTTATTGTTGTTTGACTTCCTAATGGCTGCCAGTCTTACTGGAGTGAGATGGTATCTTAGGGTAGTTTTGATTTGCATTTCTCTGACTGCTAGCGATGGTGAGCATTTTTTCATGTGCTTGTTGATTGATTGTATGTCCTCCTCTGAGAAGTGTCCGTTCAGGTCCTTGGCCCATTTATTGATTGGGTTATTTGTTACCTTATTGTCTAATTTTTTGAGTTCTTTGTATATTCTGGTTATTAGGGCTCTATCTGAAGTGTGTGGAGTAAAGATTTGTTCCCAGGATGTAGGCTCCCTGTTTATCTCTCTTATTGTTTCTTTTGCTGAGAAAAAACTTTTTAGTTTGAGTAAGTCCCATTTGTTGATTCTATTTGTTAACTCTAGCGCTATGGGTGTCCTATTGAGGAATTTGGAGCCCGATCCCACAGCGTGTAGATCATAACCAACTTTTTCTTCTATCAGATGCCATGTCTCTGATTTAATATCAAGCTCCTTGATCCATTTTGAGTTAACTTTTGTGCATGGCGAGAGATAGGGATTCAGATTCATTTTGGTGCAAATGGATTTCCAGTTTTCCCAGCACCATTTGTTGAAGATGCTATCCTTCCTCCATTGCATGCTTTTAGCCCCTTTATCAAAAATAAGATAGTTGTAGTTTTGTGGATTGGTTACTGTGTCCTCTATTCTGTACCATTGGTCCACCCACCTGTTTTGGTACCAGTACCATGCTGTTTTAGTTACTATTGTTCTGTAGTATAGTTTGAAGTCTGGTATCGCTATACCGCCTGATTCACACTTCCTGCTTAGTATTGTTTTTGCTATTCTGGGTCTTTTATTATTCCATATGAATTTCATGATTCTTTTATAGATTTCTACAAGATATGCTGTTGGGATTTTGATTGGCATTGCATTGAACTTATATAGGACTTTTGGTAATATCGCCATTTTGATGATGTTAGTTCTGCCTATCCATGAGCAGGGTATATTTTTCCATCTTCTAAGGTCTTCTTCTATGTCTTTCTTTAGGGTTCTGTAATTTTCATTGTATAAATCTTTCACCTCTTTTGTTAGGTTGATTCCCAAGTATTTTATTTTTTGGGGGGATATTGTGAATGGAGTAGTTGTCCTCATTTCCGTTTCAGAGGATTTGTCGCTGATATACAGGAATGCCTTTGATTTATGCGTGTTGATCTTATATCCTGCCACTTTGCTGAATTCATTTATTAGCTCTAATAGCTTCTTTGTAGACCCTTTTGGGTCTGCTAGGTATAGAATCATATCATCTGCAAATAGTGATAATTTAAGTTCTTCTTTTCCTATTTTTATGCCTTTAATTTCTTTTGTCTGCCTAATTGCTCTGGCCAGTGTTTCGAGGACTATGTTGAACAGAAGTGGTGAGAGAGGGCATCCCTGTCTTGTACCAGATCTTAGAGGGAATGCCTTCAATTTTTCTCCATTCAGAATGATGCTGGCCTGTGGCTTATCATAGATTGCTTTTACAATGTTGAGGTATGATCCAGTTATCCCTAATTTTTCTAGCGTTTTGAACATAAAGGGATGCTGTACTTTGTCGAAAGCTTTTTCTGCATCTATCGAGATGATCATATGGTTCTTATTTTTAAGTCTATTGATGTGGTGGATAACATTTATTGATTTCCGTATATTGAACCAACCTTGCATACCAGGGATGAATCCTACTTGATCATGGTGTATAATTTTTTTGATATGTATTTGAATCCGATTCGCCAGAATTTTATTGAGGATTTTTGCATCAAGGTTCATTAGAGATATTGGTCTGTAGTTTTCTTTCTTTGAAATGTCTTTGTCTGGTTTCGGAATCAGGGTGATGTTGGCCTCGTAGAACGAATTTGGAAGTTCTCCCTCTTTTTCTATTTCCTGAAATAGCTTGAAAAGTATTGGTGTTAGTTCCTCTTTAAAGGTTTTGTAAAACTCTGCTGTATACCCATCCGGTCCTGGGCTTTTCTTAGTTGGTAGTCTTTTGATGGTTTCTTCTATTTCCTCTATTGTTATTGGTATGTTTAGGTTGTCTATATCCTCTTGGCTCAATCTGGGCAGATCATAAGACTCAAGGAATTTATCTATGCCTTCACTATCTTCTATTTTATTGGAGTATAAGGATTCAAAGTAATTTCTGATTATCTTCTGTATTTCTGAAGTGTCTGTTGTGATATTGCCTTTTTCATCCCGTATGCTAGTAATTTGGGTTCTCTCTCTTCTTCTCTTCGTTAGCATGGCTAAGGGTCTGTCAATTTTATTTATTTTTTCAAAGAACCAGCTTTTAGTTTTGTCAATTTTTTCAATTGTTTCTTTTGTTTCAATTTCATTAATTTCAGCTCTGATTTTAATTATTTCTTGCCTTCTACTTCTTTTGCTGGTGTTTTGCTCTTCTTTTTCTAGGATTTTGAGATGAAGTATGAGATCATTTATTTCTTGGTTTTTTCTTTTTTTGAGGAATGAACTCCAAGCAACGAATTTTCCTCTTAGAACTGCTTTCAATGTGTCCCATAGATTCCGATATGTTGTGTCTGTGTTTTCATTTAACTCTAGGAATTTTTTAATTTCCTCCTTGATGTCTTCTAAAACCCATTGATCACTCAGCAACCTATTGTTCATTCTCCAGGTGATGTTTGATTTTTCCTTTCTTCTTTTATCATTGATTTTCAGTTTCATTCCATTATGATCAGACAAGATGCATGGTATTATCTCTACCTCTTTGTATTGTCTAAGAGTTGCCCTGTGACATAGTATATGGTCTATTTTTGAGAAGGTTCCATGTGCTGCTGAGAAAAAAGTCTATCTACTTGATGTTGGGTGGTATAGTCTATATATGTCAATTAAGTCTAGGTTGTTAATTGTGTTATTGAGTTCTATAGTTTCCTTATTGAACTTTTGTTTGGAAGATCTGTCCAGTGGTGAGAGAGGTGTGTTGAAGTCTTCCATGATTATTGTATGGTGGTCTATTAGACTCTTGAACTTGAGAAGAGTTTGCTTGATGAACACAGCTGCACCATTATTTGGGGCATATATATTTATGATTGTTATGTCTTGTTGGTGTATGGTTCCCTTGAGCAGTATGAAGTGTCCTTCTTTGTCCCTTTTGATTAGCTTTGGCTTGAAATCTATTTTATTGGATATGAGTATGGAGACTCCTGCTTGTTTCCGCGGTCCATATGAGTGATATGATTTTTCCCAACCTTTCACCTTCAGTCTATGCATATCTTTTCCTATCAAATGCGTCTCCTGTAGACAGCATATTGTTGGGTCTTGTTTTTTGATCCATTCTACTAGCCTGTGTCTCTTAATTGGTGAGTTTAAGCCATTAACATTTAGGGTTATTATTGAGATATGGTTTGTTCTTCTATCCATGTTTGTTTATTGATGTTACTAAACCTGATTTGTTATCCTCTTTGACTACTTTCCTCCCTTTAATGTCCTACCTCCCACTGTTGGATTTCATTGTTGTTTTCCATTTCCTCTTCCTGTAGTGTTTTGCCAAGGATTTTTTGAAGAGATGGTTTTCTAGCTGCGAATTCTTTTAACTTTTGTTTGTCGTGGAATGTTTTAATTTCATCTTCCATCCTGAAGCTTAATTTCGCGGGATACCCGATTCTTGGTTGGAACCCATTTTCTTTTAGCGTTTGAAATATGTTATTCCAGGATCTTCTAGCTTTTAGAGTCTGTGTTGAGAGATCAGCTGTTATCCTGTTTGGTTTACCCCTAAATCTAATCTGCTTCCTTTCCCTTGTAGCTTTTAAAATTCTCTCCTTATTCTGTATGTTGGACATCTTCATTATAATGTGTCTAGGTGTGGATCTCTTATGATTTTGCACATTCGGCGTCCTGTAGGCTTCTAGGATTTGGGATTCTGTCTCATTCTTCAAGTCTGGGAAGTTTTCTTGTATTATTTCACTGAATAGATTGCTTAATCCTTTGGTTTGGAGCTCTGTGCCTTCCTGTATCCCAATGTCTCTTAAGTTTGGTCTTTTGATATTATCCCATAGCTCTTGAATGTTCTGCTCATGGTTTCTTAGTAGACTTGCTGAGCTATCTATGTTCTTTTCAAGTTGAAATACTCTGTCTTCATTGTCTGATGTTCTATCTTCTAAGTGATCCACTCTGCTGGTAGTATTCTCAATTGAGTTTTTAAGTTGGTTTATTGTTTCCTGCATTTCTAGGATTTCTATTTGTTTGTTTTTTATTACCTCTATCTCCCTGTGAAATTGATCTTTTACTTCCTGGATTTGTTTGTCAATGTGATCTTTCATTGTCTGATTTTGCTGTCTCATGTCTTCCTTGAGACTCCAGATCATCTGAAGCATGTATTCCTGAGCTCTCTATCTGACATTCCATCTGTTGCAGCTATTACCTCTTCTAAAGTTGAGTTGACCTGCATTGCCTGTGGTCCTTTCTTTCCTTGTCGTTTCATACTGCTGGCGTTTCTTTCTGCTTGGTGAAATTGTTGTGTCTTTGATATTTTCCCCCTCTATTTATTTATATTGCTCTTGTACAGTTGAAAAATCACCCTTGCAGGGCAGGTAGTGGCTGTGATCCTCCTCCAATTAGTGTGATCCGTCTACCATGCTGGCAGGCCCTAGGTCTGCTTTGCTGGTCGGTCAAAGGTCCACCTACCCAGCAGGCGCCAGGGGCACCTGTGTCACTCCATAGGTTGCTGGGCCTAACCTCCCGATGGGTTGCAGGTTGGCCTAGCTTGCAGGCACTGGGGGAGGGGCCGGTTCCACCCCTCAGCAGGCTTTGGGCCCGCTCTGCTGGTGTTCACAGTCCCCCACCTACCTGCATACACTGGGGGAGGGGACGGGCCTAGCCCTCAGCCGTCCGCCGGACCTGTCCTAGTGGGTCCGGTCTGCGTTCCCCGCCGGCGCGTGTAGCTGCTGTCACTTGGCTGGTTGCTGGGCCTGACCCGCCCGCCCGTGGCTTGCAGATTCCCCTCGCTTGCAGGCACTGGGGGAGGGGCCGGTTCCGCCCCTCAGCAGGCTTTGGGCCCGCTCTGCTGGTGTACACAGTCCCCCGCCTACCTGCAGACACTGGGGGAGGGGACGGGCCTAGCCCTCAGCCGTCCGCCGGACCTGTCCTAGTGGGTCTGGTCCGCGTTCCCCGCCGGCGCGTGTGGCTGGTGTCACTTGGCTGGTTGCTGGTCCTGACCCGCCCGCCCGTGGCTTGCAGGTTCGCCTGGCTTGCAGGCACTCGGGTGCCTTCTTCTGAACTAGCTCTGCTGGTGTTTCAGTTTAGCTGGATTTATTTATTTATTTTTTTTGGGGGGGGGAGTTGTCTTTTTTTTCTTTTTAATTTATATTTCTTTTATTGATTTTATTTTTTAAATACCCTACAGCGGAATGCATTACAATTCTTATTACACATATAGAGCACGATTTTTCATATCTTTGTATATAAAGTATGTTCACGCCAATTCATGTCTTTATACATGGACTTTATTTATTTTTTTGCATTACAATTCTTATTACACATATATACCACAATTTTTTCATCTCTGTTTGTATATAAAGTAGGTTGACACCCAATTCGTGTCTTCATACATACTTTGGATAATGATGTCCATCACATCTCACCATCCTTGTTAATTCCCTGCCTCCTCCCTTTTCCTCCCTTCCCTCTTCCCTATCTAGAGTTCATCTATTCCTCCCAAGTTCCACCTCCCTATCCCACTATGAGTCAGCCTCCTTATCAGAGAAAAGATTCTTGGTTTTTTGGGATTGACTAACTTCACTTAGCATTATCTTCTCCAACACCATCCATTTATCTACAAATGCCATGATTTTATTCTCTTTTATTGCTGAGTAAAATTCCATTGTGTATATATGCCACATTTTTAGTTCAGCTGAATTTATTTTCCCCCAAAATGAATCACCAGTACTTTTTCCTAAGTGCTTGGCATGGCATACCAGTGAGTTTTCAGAATTTCCTGGTTCATCTCTCTTCAAAGATAAGAAAACTGAGGCTCTCAAAGGTGTACAAGCTTGCTCAACTCTACCAAGATGGTAAGTGCTGAAAGTGGAATTCAAGTTCAAACATGTCTTCATTTCCTATAACTCAACTGCATTTGCCCTATAGTTATTTCATTTTAATATCTTCTAATTATTGCACAGCTGATTTATGGTAGGGTAGTAATCAGAATTCCCATATTCTGATGTCAATAACAAGTTCCTCTTCATTAACCACAATATGACATCACATATAAGCAATGAATCCAATATGAGATTTAGGTAATCATTCCTGGTCAGGTTATAGAAATCATTTTAATTCTATCATCCTTTCACATGGCCATCATGCTCTAGATACTTGCATGTTAATACTGAAATGTCTGTTGTAGTTGTCTTCAACTGCCAAGTTTCCAAATATTCTCAACAGGGAGACTACAAAGGGTTAAATAGCAAATTTCTTTAATAATTAGTCAAATGCTAGGTTTGTTTAACTTTTAAGTCAGAAAATGCTGTCAGCCTTAAAAACAAGAGCCTTGTAAGTTGCTTGGTGAAATTGTATTACTGATTATTTTAATTCAGAAGGAAGCCACAACTTATAATTAAATATTCTCAGCCTGATTTTGGCTTGCTCCTTAAAAATAAATAAGAAAAAAAAATCTAGGTAAAAGGTTGGAAATCCTTCCAAAGATTCTAAGGTCAGGACTCAGGGAACCATTTCCAACATGGCCAGTTTGGGAATCACCAGAATATGTATGCCCTTCTTCTTCCACCTCATGCAGACATTGAATGATTAGATTCACATTTGAAAAAAGTTTCTAAAGTCACTGAATGAAAGGCATAGATATTTTACATAAATAATGCAGGAGAACTATATATTAGGTATGTAACTGTTCAGCAAAAAGTCAAAATATTACTGTAATTCATTTCTATTCAAAATAAAATTTAAAAAGGGCATTTAATTAACATTGAATCTCAGGGACTGGGGCTTTCCTGCTTAAAGAAGCCATTTGGTGTGGTGAGGAAATGAACCAGGATGAAGATACTGGGGTTGTGATAAAGAAGTGAATGCTGATTCCTGTATTCGGCAAGATCAGGGGACAGGTCACATACCAGCTCTGCCCCAGTTCCTTTTAGGCTTCGAAAAGGTGAGCACATCTACTCCTTCACTGAAGAATGTTTATTTAATCTCTAGTCCACTTCAGCCCCCCTGCTAGCCCTCAAGGTAGTGAGCTAGATAGTAACATCCCTGCTCTCAAGGGTTGAACATTCTAGAAGATGAAAGAGAGAGAAGACATGAGAAGAATCTGCTTTCCAATAGTGCTGATTGCCCTGAACACTTTACGACAGGGTGATGTGATGGAAAGAGATCTATGAGACACCTTTCATAGATAACAATGATTCAAGGCAGGAAAGGAACGGCACTAGTTATTTTTAGATGTAGAGATCTGAAGAGATTTCATGGAAACAAGTAGAGTTCTAGCTGTCCTTTGACTAATGGAATGTTGACATAGAAATGGAACAGTATCATCTTAGGTGGAGGAAAGAGCAAAACAGTTCTGGATATAGCAAAGGAGTTGTTCCATTTGGGAGATCATAGACATTCCTATCTCTTACTGTAAATGTTGTGGCTTCCTCTACCACAGAGACATCACAAGACTGAAATGACATTTCTTCCCATCTTCCTAAGACTCTGAAGTGTCCATCTCTTTTCTCTGATCGCGTAATTATAAGAATATGAAATATCTGGAATCCCTATTTTCAGCTGCTGGGAAGATCTTTCTAAAATGCTTTGTCTCAAATTATATTGACTGTAAACATTAAAAAGAAAAATCCACTTTGTACCCAGCACACACATTTTACAAGGAATAAAATATTAGATATTCTACTTACAATGCTTTTCATATTTTATTTTCCATTATATTTGATTCTAGTTCATTAGGGGAAAGTACTTGTCTGGACATCTAATTTAATTTCAGGACCCTAACGGATTTGACACCACTCTATGTAACTCCCATGCAAAAACATCTGTGAAATTTTCCTGCTTATCTTTGGGTGACTCCCTATTGTCTTCAGAATAAAGTCCAATTCCTCTGCAGAAGTTTGCAAGGCCCTAGTGATCTAGCCCTTGCCTTCTTCTTTTCTTCTTCCAGGTTCACCTCTCATTACTTTGCCTTGTGATTTCTTTTCCTGCCATATTGGATTGCTTAGTTTTCCAGTCCAGCCACCTGGTGACTCTTCATGGGCTATTTATTCTCTTCGTCATGCAATTCCAATCTACCAGCCCTACTATCCCCATGATGCCTGTGGATAGGCTTCCTGGCTTATTTATATTCATATTTCAAACTTGAGGTTGCATGGGATTCCCATAAAGAAAAAGAAAACCTTCTACCTTATCTGCAAGTCTGAGCTTGTTTTCCAGCCTATATCTTTGCATATTTCTACCTATATCATTTATATTCTCCGAGCTATTTCTAGGGACACCTATGTTTCATTGTATTAGAAATTCATTTATTTCTCTGTAAGTCAAGTCAAGGCCTGCCTGAGTTTGTAATCTCTGTATCCTTAATTTCTGTTATCCAATAGACACTCAATAAATGTTTAATTGTTGAATAAGTAAATGCTTCAGTTACTGAGCAAACATAATAAATTCTTCCCAGGGTACCTATTAGCTCTATATATCCAGATAATTCTTCCTAGTTAATCATGAATCAGTTTGTTTCCTTTACTGTTTTTTGTGCTTCATGAAAGCTGATGTTGTCAGTCATGTGTGTGAAAGATCTGTCAATCACTGTGTCTTAGCTGAGCACATTCTTTGATTCCATGATTGGGTAATAAGGTTCTGGAAGCCCTTATCTCCTAATAGTCTCAGAGAATCCATGTTGCCTGTTATGGTGCTAAGTAATGGAATAAGGTTAATTTGACTGTCCTTGCTTTAAAATATTTTGGAGAATTTATGTTAACAATATTTGTCAGTACACCATGGTTTTGAAATTTTTATGAGTTAAGCTTATTTTTGCACAATAATAAATAATAGGAGACATACAACAGGACTGGTCAATGGGTAGTTTTGAGAAAAGGAAAGTTGTATAACAACAGAGCAGGCAGGTTTATCAGATTTTCAGTGTTATGGAAATTTCATGCTGAACTTTCCTGAACATGCATAAAAGCCACAGAAAGTTCACATAAAAAGGCAAGTCACTGCTTTCTCAGTAAATAAGACTATACAAAATAGCACCTTTATTTTTCAAATGTGTACAATCAGACTAGCATGCTACTTCACAGATAAAATTGTTGTTGTTTTCTTTTAGTATAAACTAAGTGGAATCCTGTTAGTGACTTTCCTAATAATGAGATGGATACAATGGTGGTGAGATGCATTCTAAATTCTCTGCTTACCAACCGTGGAAAGCAGAGGAATTTCGCTCTTTGTGCTTTGTGATTGGCTTACCTGGGAGCCTTCAATATAACACGTAACACAAAAGATATCACTCTTATTCTTTCAGGAGGAAGAAAAGGAAAGAAAAACCTGGGAATAAGAATGCTTCTAAGCTGGGCTCCATTTTTTTGCTCATCAAAGATGACCAGCGCAACAATACTATCTTGCAATGGCTCATCTGTCCACAGAAGCTCAGCTGCAGTGAGCTCCGCCCTTTGACGCTCAAACACTTGTCCTCCTGACAGCCACCGACAGAGCAGACCCTCAGCAACCATAAAGAGGAAGACAGAAGTGAGCATGAATGAGGAAGAAAAATTCAGGAAAAGTGAAATATTTCCTTATGCTATTTCTGCTCTAATTCTTTAAATACAAACCCCCCAACATGTGATTTCGCAAGTCTAAAATATTCTCCTCTTCCCCCAAAAAAGTAGGATAAGTATCATTTGAAAATCTTTTTAGATATTCAAAACATTATAAGCACCAAAAAAATCTCATTAGCTTAAATTTATAGATCTATACCAAATATATTTCTGCACACAAATATAACAGACATGTCAGGGGATTTGCCTTCTTTTTCATGAAACAGAGCTACTTCTCCAACAACAGTGAGATCACATTACAGGTCTACTTATGGTTTCCTTGTAGAGCCCAGAACAATGCAGGTAATCAGAGGAACAGTGTTTGGAGCACTGTGTATTGTGGGAGATACCGGTTCTGCTGTGACCTGGAGGAACCTTAAGATGCTTGCAACCGGTGATTGATTGATGCAGGAGAATAAAATCCCAACTGAGATCCACTTGAATTCCTATGCAATCAGTTAGAGGTTCTTCTTGGGCTTGTGTCAAAACCTCTTCTCTGCCCATTCCTCCTCCTTGTCCCTTCTTTTCACAAGGCTTGATCCCAAAGGCCTTTCAGAGAAACTAACTTGTAATATGGAATCATGAAAATATTTGTTGGGTGGGAAAAATAAGAGTAAATGATGACTGTGCAGATTTTCTCAGTTGAATATATAAGTATACTTTCTAGGAGATGAGACAATGTTAAGACTTTTCACCAATTGTCTCAGTCCATTTCAGCTGCTCAAACAAAACTCTATAGACTTATGGCTTAGGAACAATAGATACTTATTCCTCATAGGACTGAAGACTGGGAGCTCAAGAAAGAACACTGAGATGAGGACCTGCTTTTTGGTTCATAGATGGTGCCTTCTTGCTGTGTCTTCGCATGAGGAAAGGGTGAGCAATATTTTTCAGAACTCTTTCGAAGGGGCACTAATCCTGTTCATGAGGGCTCACGGGCTCTGCCTTGTGATCTAATTACCTCTCAAATGCTCCACCTCCAAACAACATCACCTTGGGGTTGGGATTTCAACCTACAATGTGAGAGTGATGCAAACATTCAGACCACAGAGAACCATCTCAGCCTTTGCAAGCAGTGAATTTTGATTATATGTCTATGCCATGTTTGTTTGATGCAACAAAATAAACGGAAGCCAATCTACTGAGACTCAGAATAATGTGGTAAAACACAGACAGCCTGGATAGTTCTCATAACTTACAATCTATAGGATATTCTGTGAGTTAATAACTTTCCTTTAAACTAAGTATGCTCACTAATAAAATGATATCTATTAATAATGCTAAAGTAGGATTCTGATGAGGACCAATGAGAAAACAAATGAACACAATACACTTACCTTGGTGCATGGCACAAAGGGAGCATTTGTGAGAGTTCTCTTTTGAATTCGCCTTGCTATGCATGAAACCCCAAGTCTCAAAGTTTGAGAGTTTTAAATGACTTGGCCTCTGTTTTAGTGAGCTTTGTGTAGCTGTGACCAATATACATCCAACAAGAACAACTTAGAGGAGGAAATATTTATTTTGGCTCACAGTTTCAGAGTTTCAGTCTATGATCAACCAACTCCTTTGCGCTGAGATAAAGGTGTGGCAGAACATCGTGTTACAAGGGCATGATAGCTAGTAAGCAGAGAAAGAGGATGCAGAAATAATATAATCCCCAGGGCCATGCTTTCAGCTGACAGATTTCCTCCAGCCACTCACTGCCTACTTGCAGTTAACAGTTATTAATGCATAAAATTGATTAATGCACTGATTTGGTTAAACCTCTCCTAATCTAATAGTTTCACCTATGAACATATCTGCATTGTGTTTCACATGAGCTTTCAGTTGACATCTCATTTTCAAACCATAACAACCCCCACTCGTCCTCCAGCTTTCTCTCTCCCACACCCTCCCCTCACTTGTTGTTTCTATTGTCCTGCACTCCGTGCTTTCCAACACACTAGCATGGCTGGTCCTCCTTCATGACTTTGTGATATTTTCCTTCATCTGGAATGGCTGTCCCTCTCACCTTTCTCAGGTCTTTTCTCACACCTGCTCAATGATATTCACTTCTGCCATCCCATTTAAAATTGTAGCCTGGTCCTCAGTCCCACCCTCCCAAAATCCTGATTCCCTTAAACAAGATCTTTGCTTTTTTTCTTCATTGCATACATCACCTTCTAAAAAATACATGCACACATAAATGTGTGTATATACATGTATATATGTGCATATGAATATGTCATACAAGTTTATATGTGCACGCATATACTTCCATATGGATACACATACATATATGCATATATGAGTTATTATTTGCATCGGTTTTGCTCATTTTGAGGAGGGCAGAGATCCTTGCCTGTTTTGCACCCCATCTTATTCCAACTATCTAAAAGAAAGCCAGGTATATACATGGTCAATAGCTTGTGTGTTACATAAACGCTTAGTGATTATGACCATAAAACAAATATTGTCACTGTATGTTGTACCTACTATGAACAAAGCAGGGATGTTTCATTCAGGTGAGTTCACCAAAATCTGTGTTACAGTCTTGCTCTGCACTTGGCACTGTGATCAGAGATTCAGAGAAGGCAGGATCATGTGAGGAGCTCACTGCTGAGGATGTCATGATTTACCACCCAGGAAACATTCCCAGATGACCTCAATTGTCACCATTGCCTAAGAATTGCATGTGTTGAAGAGACTTGTCTCAAGTCACCAAACATTTAGCAGATTGAAATAAAACAAATTTATTATCTCATGGGTTTTAAGACTCAGGAGTCCAGCATGTTTGAGTACAGTCCTCCATTTACAGTCTTCTAAGGCTGACATCAAGGTGAGGGCCTGTCGCATCCATCTCTGGACACTTCACCAGGAGAAAGATGTGATTCCACACTCTGCAAATTGGCATCAGGATTCTTCCTTGTGGATGACAGATTGAGGCTCTTGCTGCTTTGCCTGTAGTCAGGCAGAGGCTGTTCTCAACTCCTAGGGGCCACTCTGATGTCCTTGTCCCTTAGCAACTTTCATAGAGCTCTCAGAGGTTCCATGAAAGCCAGTGTATTAGTAACCATCATGGAGGCACTGACCCACTGTCTTCCCAGAGCTTACCTACTCACAAGGGGAGACTACATCAGGTGGTGGGAATCTTGTAGCTATTAGAGAATTTTTCCCACCACACATGTTCTAGTGGAAAAGAGAGAGTGAGATGCCAGCAAAAAAATAAATAAAAATAAAAATAACATGACCTATCCTGTATTTGAAGAAAATGTACAATATAGAGATAACAAAAAAGGTTAACTCAAAGTCAAAAAGACTCCCCTATGAGGAAATAGGACATGTAAGAAAGTTAAGGCAGCAGAGGATGTTCTGTGTAAAGGAAATGGCATGAACCACAACCCAGAGACAGACCATAGCATGATGCATCCAAAGAACAAGAAAGAATTTAGAATTTATCAAATATCTTCTGTATCCACAGCCTAGAGTTACGTGATCTGCTAAGAAACGCAAGAGGTTTCACATCACTGAAAAACAAAACAATCAAACCTATAATCAACAAACAGAATCCAATCAGTGTAAATTTATAGAAAGGAATTCATTACTTGGGAATCCCAGAGGTCAGAGAAAATTTGATGTCTTGAACCTCAGAAATGGGGAAAGCTTGAATAACAGGGAGTAGAGAAGGGAGAGCTACATTTTTGGTTGGAGAAAGAATATGAGCATATTTAGGAGACAGAAAGATGAGAGGCAATAGTTAGGAAGGGAATGAGTAAAAATATAGGATGGCAGCCTAATTTTAGCTGAGGATCCGCACTTGGAGAAGGACAACATAATCAAACTAAGGTTGGACCATATCCTGGAAGACTTTAAATGTCAGGCAGAGGAGCTAATAGTGGGAAGAGTGTACAGGGAGCTACTGCAAATTCTTGAAAAGGGACATTTTGGAAACAAGTTACATTTGTGCAATTAGTCTGGTGGTAAGCAGGAAGGTCATCCAGCAACTCCTGTGGGTTTTGTGGTCATCAAATGTCACACGTTTCTAAAATTTCTGAAGTTTTTGTACTAGTTTGATATGCAGGAAGCTACATTTTCTGGCTGTATATCACTGCCACATTGATTTATTGCTATTATTACATTCCTTCTGTCATCTTGATGGGATTTTTGGATGAAGAAGAAGTAAACACATATGTTTAGTCAGATCCCCTGAACCATAAACTCTGTATTTTTTACATAGTTAAGGTTATTCTTCTCTGCATGCATTATTTTAGCTTTTTACATTTTAACATAGCATTTCCTGTTATTTTTTAAAGTCTCCATAAATATGGTTTTGATGATTGTATGCTGTTCCACATTACAGTTGTACTACAATTTACAATTATAGATTTACAATTTATAGATCACCAACTCTATTCCCTATATAAAATAAATTTTGGAAAAAAATTGGTGAAATTTAATTGGGAAAAGATATGCAATAATATTTTCAAAACTTTGAAATTTTATGAACAAAGTAGAAGGATAAGGTGAGAATGTGACTTAGTGAAGATCTCACTAAGTAAAGATCTTCACTTCTGGAAGGTGTTATGGAAAGAAGGTCTCCATCAAACAAAGCCTAAGAAATCTGATTAATATCTTCAGTTGGAGAGAGCTAAACCAAAGGCACAAGAAAAGAACTCAGAGAAAACTTGAATTTTTTCTTCTTAATACAATAAGACCAATCCTTCCATTTGGTTCATCAAAATGGGAAATACAGCAATCAGGGTTTCTGTTGTTGTTTTCTTTTGTTCTATTTTAGTTTTCCAGCACCACATGCTGGATTGAGGGAACTAAGCAAAGCCTATGTCATATGTTACTATTCTCTCTCTCTCTCTCTCTCTCTCTCTCTCTCTCTCTCTCTCTCTCACACACACACACACACACACACACACACACACACATCTGGGTATAATAAACTATGATGCAGGACATTTACAGGACATTTAGCAAAACTTGTATAATAAACTATGATGCAGGACATTTAGCAAAACTTGTAAGAATAGAGCCCAAATTATTCGCTATGATTTCACTGCAGTTTGTCCACTACAAAATTCATGTTAAAATTTGGTACCCAACATAATGGTGTTGAGAGATTGCTGGTATCTTAAGAGAAATTAATGGAGTTCTAATGGAAGGGGACATGGATGATCCCTGGATGAGCTTGTCTATTATTATCACAGTCTAATTGCACAAATGTAGTCTGTATCTAGCACTTGCCCTTCTGCTTTCCACCATGAGTTGAACAGCACAAGGCCCTCACAAGAATCCCAGCAGATGCCAGCAACATACTCTTGGATTTCTCAGCCTCCAGAACAGTGAACCCAAATGTACCTCTATTCTTTATAAGACAGACAGCCTCAATTATTCTATTGCCGCAAAAAAAAAATAGATTAAGACATTCTATAATAAACACTGAATACAACTGCAGTTATGTTCTCCCTATCTACCTACACTCCAACCAATATGTTTATAACAAAAAATGCACAAAATGAACTATGATTTCTATTTAAATGAAAGATAAGTGGATTGAATTATCAGAGCTTTTAGAAGGTGAAACTGCTCATATTAAGGATTAATGAAATAAAAAAAAATAACTATACCAACAGTAGAAGAAAAAAAGGAATTTTAAAAAGAGAAGAAATGGAGAATCAGGTACAAAAACAAATGACAATGAGAAAAGCTAATGCAATGAAGTAAGGAAAATTCCTTAGGGCTTTAAGCTATAAATGAGTTTTATGGAAATAATTAAATAAGATGAAAACTATTATTTAATGAATAATAATGCTACTATGACAATGTATAGTAATTTGCAATTTCCCCATTATCCACAGTAAACTGTTTACTTTACTAACAAGAAAAGAACTGTGTATAAATACATTATATAACATGTTCAAAAGAAAAGAGAAAATGCAAAGAAACAAATTTCTAGACAGACATACTACTGGTTATAATGTATCCCAAGTATTACCCAATAGAACATGTTCTTGGCTTAGAACATCTGAATTCTGATTAATAGTGGCTTTTGAGCATTCTTGAGCTGAAATAGCATTTTCTTTTTCTTTTTAAAGTGTTCTTTCCATGACTTCCCTACAGGGAGTCGGAGCAAAAACAGGAAATTTGAAGCCTGCGCTTCCATGAAAATGGAACTTTTATAGTTACAAATGGTAATTCCCTTCCCCCCCCCCCAACTGGGTTCATTAAAGAATCATGATTCATGGGGCCAATTTTGTCAGGGGCTCCCCTTTACATCTCTATTATATGACTTAAGATTAACATTATGAAATAGAGAATAATACCCCATCATGTTTTTGATAAAACTGTTTTGGTTTAGATGTTAGATATTCCCCAAAAGCTCATGTGTGAGACAATGCAAGAAAGCTTAGAGGTGAAAGGTTTGGGTTGTGAGAGCCTTAACCTATGAGTGAACTAATCCCCTGATAGAGATTAACTGAATGGTGACAGTAGGCAGGCAGGGTGTGGCTGGAGGAGGTGGGTCATTGCAGGTGTGCCTTTGGAGTTTATATTTTGTGTGCTGAGCTCAGTCTCTCTCTCTTCTCTCTTCTCTCTCTCTCCTTCCTGGTGTCCTGTTCCCAGCTCTGCTTTCCTCCACCACACTCTTCTGCCATGATGTTCTGCCCCACCTGGAGCCCGGAGGAATGGAGTTGGTCATCTATAGACTGAGACCTCTGAAACCATGAGCCCACAAATAAACTTTTCCTCCTCTAATTGTTCTTTTCAGGTCTTTTGGTCACAGCAGCAAAAAATGTTGACCAAAACACAGAGGAACATACAAGTTAAGTAACTTCCTCAAGATTAAATACCAAAGAACAAACGTAGGCCTGAAAGCATGTCTATCTGATTCTCACGTTCATGTTGCTTCCCACCAGTGGATTCAACTTCTGTTACCTTCCTCTTCTAGCCTCCTGATGACACACAGATGGGTTTTGGGGTGGCATTCCCGACAGTGGCGATTGCTCAGGGGCAGCTCACAGCAGTCCTCCTGGAGGTTTGTATAACTGCAAGTCCAACAAACTGGGGAATTGAGCGTGTGCCCAAATCACATCAAGCAAGACTACAGAAACATCAAACCGGTCCCATACATATTCCTGGAATTTCCCCTTCTCATTCTGGGTTTGCCATCCCTCATTCTTTTTTTCAAGAGAGGTCTAGATGAATAAATTCCTCCTTCTTTTATTTGCCAACATGTACTCTGTTCTAGTTTCTCATTTATTGGCACAGATTCGGGAGCCAGATTGTCTTGCTTCAGTCCATTAGACAAAGCCTTATAGGAACTCTTGGATTAGACAGCAGCAGTGTAGGGTTTTTAACTACTAGCTTTGAAACTAACCTCCCTGATTTTCTTTAATTGTATATGTATCTTTGTGGCTTAATATCTAAAACTTTTTTTGATAGCCTTAAAATCTAAAGTCTGAATTCATTGAGTTCATGAGTTCAAAATACCCCACAATGAACTATGTATATAATAACAATAATAATTCTAGATTTGCATCATGGGTATCCCATCATGTGCCATGAACTTGAGTTTCCGCATGTAAAAAACAGGAATCATATTATATCACAGGTTTGTCTCAATAACTAAATTATTAATATGTTACACAGTTTACCTGTTTTCTTTTTTTTTGCTCACTACATGGCAAAATTCCCACAAGGACTTGAAGGCTTTTTGTAAATGGACCAACAAAAAGAACTTGGTGCTTTTCATTATTCATCCTATATTTCAAAATTATTGACAGATATTTTTCCAACTTTTAATCCATGAATTAAGCAAGTCAGTAGCATCTTTCTCTTTGCCTGCTACATGGGGTATTCACTTTGGGTAAAGTTACAAAAGCAAGATCATCTTAACACATTGAATTCCAGGGAATGGTCTCAGCTGTAAACTTGTGGCCAATTCTGAAGTATGCCTAACAAAATGGTAGTGTTGCAAGCCATTTGTAGCAGAAAAAGACTTTTCCAGGAAAATAATTCACCCAGTGAAAAGCAAGTTTGGATAAAGAGCCTTGATTATGAATCTGAGTGATGAAAAATGGAACATACAAGATGTTGTCCATCAACAGATTGTTCTCAGTTCCAGCTTTTGCAGGACTGACAGAGGACAGTGAGGAGTATGTGACAAACCTATATGGACTCAGCACTCTTCTGTCATCAAATTATGTACAGTTCTGAAAAACAGAAATGCATTGCCTATCAAACAGGAGTACATCAAGAGGAGATGGACACTTTTCCCCAGGAATGGGGGATTGTGCAGTGTATGGATCTAAAGAACAGAATCATAAGCCCAAGTCAGGAAATCATGGCAGAGGACATCAATCATTCAAGCATCAATTCAAGAGGTGAGAGAAGCATGCAGTGGAAGAGTGGCAGTCAGAACAAGAGAAGGAAAGTTTGACAGATGAAATACTTAGGAACACGTGTGATATCCCACGGGGACCTAGGAGCATGAGATGCTACAACATGAATGAAGGTAGAGACCAGGCCTCTTGTTAATCATTCCTTACATGCTGCTTATCCCCAGGTGGAGAGAGCCTGTGAAATATGCATTTGAATAAATTCACTGATTTTCATTTTGCTTGTGGCTTTCCCTTTGAAACTAAGTAGACTCCTTAATAAAAATGATTATGGTACACTATGTCTTCTTTTTGTGGCTGAGCTTATGTGGTTTGGAGCATGAGAGGTATGTGGTCTTCTGAGGAGGCCATCTATTTAATCTTTCTTTATGAAAGATACTCCCCCCCCAAAAAAGCTTTTTATCTGCTTAAACATCAGGAGACACACAATGTCCCCTAAATACAAACATTGCACTAGATTCCTGAGACTTGAAAATAGCTGGCTAGCTGGCTTCTACGAGGGCCCATGCCTTCTCAACCCAACCACAACTCTTGGAAATTCCACTGAGTCAACATTCCTTTCCTTGAAATAGAAAGTTGGAAGCAACTGTCTGCTCTCATTTATGAACTCAAGAGAGACATAAGGAAAATGAGCCAAGATTATGGCAAAACAGATAAATATTTGTCCATCCATCATTTTTCTCTCTCTGTCCTTCTCTAGACCAACCCAACTTAAATTGGCCTAGATCTCAGCCCTTTGTTGGATCCGTCACCCTGATCACAGCCTATCATCTATTACTTTGTGTCCAAATTGTTCTCTTCTGACTGTAAGCTCTGTACTTTAGCTATTCCCCTTCCCCCAATCCCTTATTCATGAATAGATGGTGTTCATCATTAATCAAATTAATGCATGGGCCTCAGCTTTAACATATATGTAGAAATGAGCAAACTCCTAATTACAGACTAGAAATAGATCTTAGAAGACTCAAATCCAAGCCAGTTCCTCCTCTTACAGTTCTAAGCAGTGATTTATTGAGAGAAACTGATTAATGTAGCCTCTTCAATTCTAACACATAGGAGACTTAAGTTCAGACCTTTTTAATTATTGCTCAGAATCCTTTCGTCTTCCAATTAGCATTCAACAGTAGGATTTGGAATACGGGATGTCCCTGTGCCAGCATCTCTCACATTTTCTTCCACTTTCAGGGTGTACTACTGCAGCAAACCCAGATCTATTCCTATTAACATGTCAACCACATCAAATAAATAGCTTCCTAAGTAGCCACTTCAGAGAGATTTCCATTGAAGGGAAAATTGCCATATTGCTAGTAAATGGGTAAGCTTCCACTATCTCAGAGAGGGAATTATGGGTGAGTAGAGATGCCAAGTTAAACACAAACTCCACTAAGGGACATTGGAATTAAAGACTATTTCCTAAAAGGACGTTCTCAAAAATAAACTTCTAGGGGATGGAGCCAAGGACCCCTACAAATGAGGATGACGATGGAGAAGAAGCCAACTCACTTTGAAGGTGAGGGGTGCTGAGCTCTGAGTTCCCTTGATTTTCCTTAGATCTTTTTCCCACACTCTGCCTATTTTAATTCATACAGTCAGTTCAATACTGAACCACCTTATATGAGAATATATATATATATATATAGTTTAACTTTGTTAAATTTACGTAAAATAAGCTTAAAACTCCAAAACATCCACATTAAAGTGTTGTGGGTGAGAAAGGTGATTGGGGAACTGAGAGAGAGTAGTGTTTGTTGATCAACTACTACATGATCAGTATTGATCTAAGCGCCTTAAATGCAATCACATTTAATCCCAACAAGAAATAGATCTCCCTGCTCCAGAGGAAGTAATGCTGTTGATTTCAGACCTTGTATTTTTCTGTCATTTGCTTCCAAGTGCAGTCAGCTCTTTAGACCTACAGGTTCCATATCCTTGGATTCAGCCAACCATAGATTAAAAATATTATTTAAAAAATTGCATTTGTGCTAAACATATGCAGACTTGTTTTTCTTCTCATTATTCCCTAAATAACTCAGCTGAAGAGCTATTCACATAACTATTTACATGGTATTGTCTTGGGTATTACAAGTCATCTAGAAATGAACCACAAGATGGGGGCAGACATGAGAGACTTATAAGCAAATGCTTCTCCATTTTATATAGTGACTTGAACATCCTCAGGTTTCAGTATCTGCAATACTCTGAGGATACGCAGGGATGACTGTACATCCTTCAGTGGTCTTTTCTATAAGATGGTCATTTCTTCTGCATGACTTCCCCAACCCTTCACCTATTATTCAGTTCCCACTAGTATCCTCTGTATGTCCACCCTGCCCCCAACTTTGGACAGTGTTTTGCTTCTTTTTTGTTCTATGTCTTTGACCTCTAAGTCAGAGTATCTTCCATATTTTCCCCAAGCTTTCTTTTCTCGTTTCAGCTTCTTCCTTTCTGCTTATGTATAATGATCCATCCTCTTGCTTCACTCTTGGCTTAATACTTAGTCATCACTGATGTTTAATAGATCTGGTTATATTCCAGGTCCTGCATACAATATTGACCTAGACTATGTTACTTTTTCTTTACTTCTAACTAGTTGATACAGGTATCAAGATGAGGAAAGGGGGGCACCAAGGGGTAGTTTAAGATCCCATGTAAGAGAGAACCAAGATTTAACTCTAAAATCCCCCAAGAGTATTATTTTTCTAGAATACCTTGTATCTAAAAATCTGCCAATCACAATGCAAAACACATTAATGTAATATAATACAAATATAATTAATATAATAATAATATAATACTAATGCTACATCATTAGTTGTTAGGCTGTATTGTACGGGTAATAATTACAGGGAAAAAAATCTGAACATGATCAGTACAAATGCAACCATTATAGGCCCAAATACATAGTACACTTAACTTTTTCTTCCTTTTTTTTTTCCTATTGTCAATTCACAGTTGGTTGAATCCATGGATGTAGTATCTATGGATGGAGGGCCAATTGTACAATAATTTTTTAAAAAATTTAAGTACATAAAGAAACCAACCAGCATTCATCGTGTGTGATTCTGGGTTCCTGGGTTCTGTGAATGGAAATAAGCATCCAGTCTGGGACAATCCTATAATTGAGTATATATTATTTAGAGGCACATTTAAGAAAGGTACAGTTTGTCACAGAGAATTTAGTTTTTTTTAAAGCCAATATGGTCCCCTGGATTGTTAATTGGAGATAGTGTGCATTAAAGTTAGTTCTGTCACCTCTTCTAGACTTTCCCTCATAAGAGTTACCATTTAACAACATCTTGTATAAGGTATATGGTGCATATTATAAAAGAAGATAAATTAATGTTAAGGGCATCTCCTTGCTCTCTGTGAGAGGCATTACATTGAGGTATACACTTATCATTTATCTCCAACAAATCACAAGTTTAAAGACATAATAGCTAAGAAAATCTAACTCCTAAGAAAGTTTGCCAGACTTGGCAAATCAATTGACAGATGCTCAATTAAATTTTAATTTCAGATAGACAATTTTGTATGAGTATGTCCCATGATCTATGAGGAATATATAATTCAAAAATAATATGTTGTTTATTTGAGATTTAACTTTAACTAGGGCTCTTGTGTCTTAGGTAGCAATTTTATTTAAGGAGAAAAGTGTGATCTTTCCCCTTTCGCAACATGGCCAAGTCTCTGATAATAAGAATATAGAAAGAAGCATGCCATGGATGAACACCAAGTTTATATGGGCATAATTTTACCTATTAACTGCAGATTTCTCTGCTGACTAGTAGCCAGAGGGGGGTTTAGGGGAGCAGATATGGCACCCATTTTTGTCTTCCTACCTGCTGTGCTGTAAGTTATCCTAGTTCAGATAATCACTCTATAGGTCTCCAAGCCATCCCACTCCACACAACAATTCTGCTGAGTGGCATGACACCTGTTATTTTTATGAACATACAGGGCAAACCTCACCTGAGCATTCTGGGAGGCATCAAATTTAGCTTAAACGTACACAACTGGGTTGGACTCTCCAGGTTTGAATACAGTATGAAGGGCCACACCTTCTCCAATCCAATCCCACTCTTGAGGAAAATGTCCTTCTTGCATATCTCTTTCCCTTGGAGACACATGAATGTCCAGGTTGGGGAGACTCTGTGGTGTTCATTCCCTCTTTCCTGGATGCCAGGGGTGAGTCTGCTCCTGCCTTTCAGTGAGACACATAAAGGAGCACTGTCCTCCTGAGTCAATGGCCTGAGAAGAGAAAATACCACTTTGGGTCTTGGTATTGCTTTAGTGTTCTTATCAGGGGCATAACATCACCACCCTCCGCGTTCTTCACAATAGCCATCAACTAGATTTCTAATCAACAACAATATATTGAACAACTGCTAGGTCTTATTGAATTATGTGCTGAGGATATTAGAAATAATTAGATTTAGTCCTTGCCACCTAGGAGGCAACAGAGACATGTAATCAAGTAAAAGAGGACACAGAAATGTAAGTGCAATGAAAGCAGCAAGAGCAGATGTAGGAATTGTGGCACCAGAAGCTTAAAAATTCAGAATGTTCTCTTACAAAAAAAAGAATACAAAACTCCAAAATGCAAAATTAGCTGGAATATTAGTGATAAAAGTCCAAACAAAACACCAAAGTTAAATCTCAATACAAATTAAAAAGTTAATTAAAGTTAAATTTAAAAAGTTAATTAAAGTTAAATCTCAATACAAATTATTAAATCTCAATACAAATCATTAAAAATAAACAAATGTGAATAAACTCCATATTATTTTGCTCAATTAACTGACATATCTAATACCTTTATTCTACTAACTCTTTGCCCATTTGCGTGACATAAATTTTGTAGCATCTCTATTGTGTAAAGAGAATATGAACATAGTTGAACATTGTTTCTAGTAAATTGATTCAGTTTTTATTTACTTACTTATGGATCTTATTTAAAAAATTTCATTTAGCTATACAAGTTTGTGTTAGTCAGCTCTGCATTGCTGTGACCACAACACTTGACAAGAACAACTTAAGGAGGAAACTTTTATTTGGGTTCATTGTTTCAGAGGTTTCAGGCCAATGCCATTGCTCTGAGCTTGAGACAAAGCAGAACATTAAGGTTGAGAAAACTGCTCAGCTCATGGCAACTAGGAAAGAGACAGGGACAGACAGGAGGAGACGGAAGAGGGAGAGAGAAAGGGGCTAGAACAAACAAGTCCTTCCAGGGCAAATGCCTAGTGACCTACTTCCTCCAGCTAGGTCCAAGCTCCCAGCAGTCCATTCATTTATCATTTAACTTTAATCTAGATTAATCCACTAATGATTTCAGAGCCCTCGTAAGTTTTAAAGTCCTACCTCTTAAAGTTGCTGCATTCCGGACCATGTTTTCAATTTAGGAGCCTTTTCAGGGGACACTCCAGATCCAAACCACAACAAGGTTATTATTCATATGAGCATGTAAATTTTTAAGATTACACTTTCAAGTTTGGGAGAAATATATCAAGTTTATTTCCTATATGGACTATGATATTTGGAAGAATTTCCCTAGATTATCTTTCAACTCTGCACATATCTAGCCTGTCTCCTCTTAGCTACATACATACCCACTTCTTTTCTGACCCTCAATGACAGTTTAATTTTTTTACCACTTGGACCCTGGACCTTTTTGTCATGATGTTGGCTTATTTGGCATTCCTACACTGCATAGGAAGGTGCTAGCTAAATAATAAATACACTAGATAATAGATTTACCAAAGTAAGTGCACACACATCTGACTCAACCTCTCCGTAGTTGGATCCTAAAAATATCTGTGCTCTTTTAGCATCGCTGAGTAAATGAGAGACAGTGGCAAAAGTTGGAATGAAAAAAAGTATAAGACTAAAGTTGTAACACCCAGTTTATATTTACTTTAAAAAATTTTCTTAACAGTAGCATTTTACTATGTGAATGTATACCAAAGTTTTTTGCTTCATACAATCATCCCTCGGTATCTGCAGGGAATGGGCTTTAGGACTTCAGTGCAGATACCAAAATCTATGAATGTTCAAGTATCTTATAAAAATGCTGTACTATTTGAATATAACCTATGTATACCCTCTCATTTACTTCCAATAATGTTTGGGTTACTTCTAATGCTTAATATAATGCAAATGCTACATTATTAGTTGTTAGGCTGTATTGTATGGGTAATAATCACAGGGAAAAAAAATCTGTACATGGTCAGTACAAATGCAACCATTATAGGCCCCAAAACATAGTACACTTAATTCTCTCTCTCTCTCTCTCTCTCTCTCTCTCTCTCTCTCTCTCTCTCTCTTTTTTTTTTTTTGCTATTGTCAATTCACAGTTGGTTGAATCCATGGATGTAGTACCCATGGATGGAGGGCCAATTGTACAATAATTAAAAAAAAAAATTAAAGTACATAAATAAACCAACAAGTATTCATAGTGTGCGATTCTGGGCTCCTGGGTTCACAGGGTTCCTAATTCTCTACTCACAGCCCCACTGTCTGAGTGCAGCAGGTGCAGTATGCTTGGGATGGGAATGGCGCTATCCACAGGCTTGTGAAGCAACTCTTTGATAGCCCTGTGCTAGAGGAGGATGCTGTCAGATGTGGTGGCTTAAAGACACCCGACACAAGCCCTAAGATCCTCTGCTGTGCATTTCAACCCAGAGTCTCCTTTTCCTCAAGAATTGTTCTGCAGGCTGTAATTTCTTGTGTGATCTCTTGGGGAGCTTTCAAAGCACACAGTTCTGGCTTGTAAGTCCAACATAAAGAAAAACACACGTTCCCTTGCCCCCCTTCTGCTGTCATGATGTTTTGGGTTTTTTTTTTCCCATTGTTGTAGCATTTTCTTATATTGCTCTTTGTTTTGTGGTTCTCGTCTGGCTTTCCTTTGAGGATTAGAGTTGCTTTTGCCAGTTGTCTCCCTTTGAGTTTTAATTCTTACTGTTCAGGGAGGAATTTCTCTAAGGACAGTCCTGGAGCCAGTTTGGAGATTTGACCCTTTTTTTGTTTTGCTTTGTTTTTAGTTGTTGTTCTTTCTTGATGGAAAAGGAAGTCCAGAAATTTCTGTGTTTCTGTCTCCCCAGCCAGGCAACCTTGCTGATTGTATTCTAGGACCCCCTTAGGTACCTGTCTCCACTGGGTACAAATCTGTATTTCCAATAGAAAATATAAACTCAAATTCAGTATATAATAATGCAAAGAAGACTACGGGAAAATGAAATGAAACAGAATATGATAATTATTATGAAATCAATAAAAGCAATAAAAGTAAAAACTCAAATATTCAGCCTATGGGTCACTTCTTTGTTGCTTTCCTGATCCTTCAGGGGACTTTTCCTCCCCATGGCAGGACTATCTCCTGAATTGCTTTTCCAATTAAACAGATGATGCTATAAGATGCTATGTTAGAAAGCTGCCAATTATTCAGCAAATGCAGGTAATGAAACAAGGGTAAAAATCCTCACTTTTAGTTCCATCTTATGTGGAAAAAGGAAGTTACTTAATCTGTTTGGACCTGGAGGAAAAGACAAAGATCAACCATCAGACCAATGAAAAATGCTTTGGGCTCTGTCTTCCAGTGACATGCTCCCAGACACCAGAAGTGATCAAATAGTGCCTGGATGACACATTTCAAGTATACTGTGGAGATTCTGGGTGGAAGTTTGCATTAAAGGATAGGTAAAGTCTGTTTTAATGCAGAAGGATTATTATTTTCAGGTGATATAAAACCAAACGGAAATATTGACTAAATTTTTTAATGTTCTAATTTGCTGAACCCAACTCTAAGACTTATTCAATTATGAAAAAATCAGATGTTAAACATACATACATAAACAGACTAGAAAGTCAGTTGGGATTGAAATCAAAACTTCCTCTTTCCTTAAATGATCAAATTAAATTTAAAAGTCTTAGGGGATCCAACATGGGGACTGGTGGGGAGGCAGCACTTTCAATACCTCCACAATAACAGGGTCAGAGAGACGCATTAATATGATTAAATTCTATCTGCTGAGAAACTTCTGGCAAAATTCCACTGAAGAGAGACCGGCTGGGAATTAGTAAGATTTTTGGAGGTGACAGTTTGCCCCAGAAGAGTGAATCTCCACCACACAGCACAGAGGTCCAGATCCGCAGGCCGCCGCCCTCGCAACCCTGCGACCATCTGCCGCCTGCCCTCGCGGAGGCCCCGGCCCGCACTACCCATCGACCATTGAGGCGCAAGGACCCTAGGAAGGGGTCTCTAGCCAAGCCTTCATGAAATAGTGAACCGGGAACTGAAACCAACCAGGGACAGACCAGTCCCACCCCTCCCTTCAGACACTCCAGCAGGGAGCCTGGGGCCCGCCATAGCAGAGAGGTGACGTCACTGGAGTACGGCCGATGGAATTCCTTCCCAGCGGAATCCACTTTAGCAGGTGTGTGACTCCCACCCCCTCCAGATACAAGCAGCCAGGAAACCTCGGGGATCTCTCCTGGGGCATGTCTGAAGGGAAGCAGAGGGGATTCCCGATCCCCAACTCCCCTTACCACCAGCGGCGACACCCAAGGTTTTAACCGCCAGTTTCCGAGGGCATGCCCACCAAAGGGGTCCGGAAAAATTAAACTGTTGGTTCCCAGAACACCGCACCACAGTACTGGGGCTTAGATGAATGACAGAGAGAGTGCTCAGTCGTTCAGGAAATAGGACACGCGGTGGGGCTACAAGTGTAACCAGATCCTTGGGGAACCACCTCTCATGAACAGGACCTGGCTGGCTGGCAGGAGAAAGGGGGGGAGGGGCCTGAGGAGTGATACGGCTCTGGACTAACAGGAATGAGAGACTCCCAGGAGCTGTCTTACAGGGATTGCTGTCGGCACATAGAGGGCAGAAGCTCGGCTCGGAGGGCACAGCTCCACCTACTGGAAGAGAAGAAAATGAATCTCTAAGACTTCAATTTTTTTTCTTTTCTTTCTTTGATCTTTTCTCCCCTTTTCCTTCTTTCTTTCTTTCTCCTTTCAAGTTTTATTGTTCTTTCCATTCTCCTCTAAACTATCTATCTCTCTCTCCTTCTTTCTTTTTAAGAGCACCCTCCTTCCCCTACTCCCCAACTTTCATCCCAAGCATTACGTCTTCCATGACATGTAATTGTCTAAATGTAAATAGGTGAAGGTTTAGAGGCTGTATATAGGGCTCCTAAATACCTAGCTACTACCAAACACCCTGATCCAATCGCCTGATAGTATCCCCCCTCAGTAGAGCAATCTTCTAAAGTAGCCAAGACATACTAACCCTCATACCATCATAGCACCTAACCTAAACATAAAGTCCTAAGAACAAACAACATATCACTATATGCATACAGAATCCGGAATCCTTTTATGAATTGAATGAATCAGCTTTAAAATACAATAAAGCCCAACATTTCTAGGCATAGTCTCCCGCCACAAAGGAGAGACAACAGAGATATACAAAACCCAAACAAATTTATAGGAGAAAGCAGAAACACAGCAGTCAAACAGAGCTGGAAAGTAACATGAACAACATGAAAAAACAAGGGAAAAAGGGATTACAAACAATGCAGGACAACTTAAATCTACAGGAAGACCTAGAAGCATCAGAAACATGGACAGGGAAAGAACTCAAGGCATACCTAACTCAGATGGAACAGAATATTAGAGAAGACATGAGACAGCAAGTCCAAGCAATGAAAGTGTATTTTGAAAACAAATTAAACAAACAAATTCAAATGGCAAAGAACGAGCTCTACCAGGAGATATAGGTTAAAAAAAAATCAAACAGTAATCCTAGAAATGCAAAAAACCATAAACCAAATTAAAAACTCAAACGAGAATACTACAAATAGACTAGATCAAGTAGAAGTCAGAACATCAGATAATGAAGACAAAGTTTATCAACTTGAAAAGAATATAGTCAACATAGAAAGGATGCTTAAAACTCACAAGCAATCTATCCAAGAGATATGGGATGTCATAAAAAAAACAAACTTGAGAGTCATTGGGAAAGAAGAAGGTATAGAGGTTCAAACCAAAGGAAAGGACAACCTATTAAATGAAATAATCCTAGAAAACTTCCCAGATATGAAAGATGGAATGGATTGCCAAATCCTGGAAGCCTACAGGAATCCAAACATTCAAAACTGCAATAGACCAACTACAAGACACATAATTATGAAGATATCCAACGTACAGAACAAGGAGAGAATATTAAAAGCTACGAGAGAAAGGAGGCAGATTACATTCAGGGGTAAATCAATTAGGTTAACAGCTGATTTTTCATCACAGACATTGAAAGCCAGAAGATCCTGGAACAACGTATTTCAAAGGCTGAAAAATAATGGATTCCAACCAGGAATAGCGTATCCAGCAAAATTAAGCTTCAGATTTGACAATGAAATTAAAATATTTCACGATAAACAAAAGTTAAAAGAATTCGCAGCCAGAAAACCAGCACTGCAAGGCATTTTGAGCAAAATACTACAAGAAGAGGAATTGAAAAATAGCACCCAAAACTAACAGTGGGAAGTATCTCAATAAAGGGGGAGAAAAATAGCCAAAGAGGAAAAACTAGCCAAACTAAAATAAATAAATAAATAAACATGACTGGAAGTACAAACCATATTTCAATAGTAACCTTAAATGTTAATGGCTTAAATTCACCAATCAAGAGGCTAGTAACCTGGATTAAAAAAACAGATCCAACAATATGGTGCCTTCAGGAGATTCATATGATAGGAAAAGACATACAGAGGCTGAAGGTGAAAGGTTAGGAAAAATCATACCACTCACATGCCCTCGGAAGCAAGCAGGAGTGGCCATACTCATATCAAATAAAATCAACTTCAAACCTAAGTTAATCAAAAGGGATAAAGAATGACACTAAATACTATTAAAAGGAACCATCCACCAACAAGATATAACAATTATCAATTTGTATGCACCAAACAATTGTGCTGCAATGTTCATAAAACAAACTCTCCTCAAGTTCAAGAGTCAAATAGACCACAACACAATAATTATGGGTGACTTCAACACACTGCTGTCTCCATTAGACAGATCCTCCAGACAAAAGCTGAATAAAAAAACTATAGAACTCAATAACACAATCAATAACCTAGACTTAACCCACATATATAGAATATATCAACCATCAAGTTGATACACGTTCTTCTCAGCAGCACATGGATCTTACTCAAAGATAGACCATATATTATGCCATAGGGCAACTCTTAGTAAATATAAAGGTGTGGAGATAATACCATGCACCTTATCTGATCATAATGAAATGAAACTGGAAATAAGTGATAGAAGAAGGAAGGAAAAATCCTGCAACACCTGGAAAATGAACAATATGTTACTGAATGATCAATGGGTTACATAAGACATAAAGGAAGATATCAAAAAATTCTTAGAGATAAATGACAATACAGACACAACATACCGGAATCTATGGGACACAAGAAAAGCAGTTTTAAGAGGGAAATTCATTTCCTGGGGTTCATTCCTCAAAAAAAGGAAAAACCAACAAATAAATGAATTCACACTTCATCTCAAAACCCTAGAAAAGGAAGAGCAAAACAACAGCAAATGTAGTAGAAGACAAGAAATAATTAAAATTAGAGCGGAAATCAATGAAATTGAAACAAAAACAACCATTAAACAAATTGATAAAACAAAAAGTTGGTTCTTCGAAAAAATAAATAAGATCGATAGACCTTTAGCAATGCTAATGAAGAGAAGAAGAGAGAGAACTCAAATTACTAATATACTGGATGAAAAAGGCAACATCACAATGGACACTACAGAAATACAGAAGATAATTAGAAAGTATTTTGAAACCCTATATTCCAATAAAATAGAAGATAGTGAAGATATAGATAAATTTCTTAAGTCATATGATCTGCCCAGATTGAGTCAGGAAGACATACACAATTTAAACAGACCAATCAACAAATGGGCCAAGGACTTGAACAGACACTTCTCAGAGGAGGACATACAATCAATCAACAAGTACATGAAAAAATGCTCACCATCTCTAGCAGTCAGAGAAATGCAAATCAAAACCACCCTAAGATACCATCTCACTCCAGTAAGATTGGCAGCCATTATGAAGTCAAACAACAATAAGTGCTGGCGAGGATGTGGGGAAAAGGGTACACTTGTACATTGCTGGTGGGACTGCAAATTGGTGCGGCTAATTTGGAAAGCAGTATAGAGATTCCTGGGAAAGCTGGGAATGGAACCACCATTTGACCCAGCAATCGCCCTTCTCGGACTATTCCCTGAGGACCTTAAAATAGTGTACTATAGGGATACTGCCACATCGATGTTCATAGCAGCACAATTCACAATAGCTAGACTGTGGAACCAACCTAGATGCCCTTCAATAGATGAATGGATAAAAATGTGGCATTTATACACAATGGAATATTATGCTGTACTAAAAAATGACAAAATCATGGAATTTGCAGAGAAATGGATGGCATTAGAGCAGATTATGCTAAGTGAAGCTTAAAACACAAATGCCAAATGTCTTTTTTGATATAAGGAGAGCAACTAAGAACAGAGCAGGGAGGAAGAGCATGAGGAAAAGATTAACATTAAACAGAGACAAGTGTGGGAGGGAAAGGGAGAGAGAAGGGAAATTATATGGAAATGGAAGGAGACCCTCATTGTTAGGCAAAATTACATATAACAGGTTGTGAGGGGAAAAGGGTGGGGGAAATAAGGGAGAGAATTGAACAACAGTAGATGGGATAGAGTGGGAAGATGGGAGGGGAGGGGAGGGGGGATAGTAGGGGTTAGGAAAGGTAGCAGAATACAACTGTCACTAATATGAAATTATGTAAAAATGTGGATGTATAACTGATGTGATTCTGCACTTTGTATTTGGGGTAAAAATTGGAGTTCATAACCCACTTGAATCAAATGTATGAAAGATGATATATCAAGAGCTTTGTAATGTTTTGAAAAACCAATAAAAAAAATTTAAAAGTCTTAGTATTCACTAAAGTTAGTTTTAATTAAACCAATATCCTCCTTATTTTGATTTTATTTTATTTGCTGACAAAAAATATATTAAGATCTAGGAGACATGGTGTTCATGCTTATTTTGTGTGGTAAAATATGTGAAGCTTCTGATAAAAAGCAAGGCCGAAAAAAGTGCAGAATTAAAATTAATTTCTACCTATTTCCTCTTTCTTGAATAATTTCTTGGGATATGAGGTCTTTGGGTATGAGCTCAACCAGTGGAGAAGATATTTCTGTAGCCTAGTTTGTCCAGCTGTTCTATTCTGGAATGGTATTTTTCCTAATCTCAGAGACTTAAACTCTTTAGATATAAAATGTGTTCTGAAAATGCTTGCTATTATTTAAAAGAAACACTATTACACCCATTCTACACATATTCGGAACATGGGAGCACATCTGGCTGGTTTTTCTGTGCCTCACATATGGAAAAATCTCCTGAGACATGTCATGAATTTGGGGGCAGAAACAGTGGGTTGTAAAACTAAATGGTTGGCAAAGGAGGAAAATGAATCTTTGCAAGACAGCTCTAAAATAACTACAAAGTGTAAGACTAGGCAATATTTTTCCAAGTCCTATCCACCCTTGAAGTCACCCCAGTTCCTGTCTTCAGACTACGGCTCTGCCCTGTTATGGCTGCAAGGGCAAAGTTGAGGGCAAAGTTGTTGCCTCTGTATTCTTTTTGCATGGACTTGCCTGAGTTCTTGGGTAACTGCTGTCCCAGAGAACAGAAGATGTTCTACTCCTCACCTCCTTCATGTGGTATAGTTGCAAAGGCTATTGCAGCTGTGTAGTCTGGTAACAATAGTTAATATATGCCAGGGACATCCCTCAGTACCTTCCATAGATTGCATCTTTCAGTCATACTTGACCCCATTGTAATCTTATTTATAAAGGGATACTCTGAGTTTCAGACACCTCAAAGGATTTGCCTGAACATAGTCCTAAATGGTAGCACCACGTATCAAATTCAGGTCACCGTAGCTCAAAGTTCCTGCTCTATTCTCTTAGAATTCCCCATTGGAAAATAAAACAGTACAGTCATCAATCCCAGCACTGAGTGTCCATTACTGGATTTCTACCGTGTTTTACTTTCAGATAACTTTTCCCCACACTGGAGCTTATATTATCTGTGTATGTCACAAACCACCCTAAAATTGCATGTAGAAAGGCAATTATTACTGATTATTTCTCCCTTAGAAAAAAAAAGGTATCCTCTAGGTCTCTCTTTTCTACAGAACAATAAGACTTAGTCAAGATGCTCAGAAACAGATAACTACTAGGAACCTTTTCTCTTTCTCCTTCTTGTCTCAAACATTCTGTGTAATATTTTTGTATAAGTAAGTGACTGAAGTGGCAGCAGAGATCATAAGACATTTCTTATAATTAAGTTTTGATAAATAATAATATTAAGAAATATCTAAAATAACATTTAATGAATGCTTATTACATGGAAATCAAGCCTGGGTTAAACATCACTATACACAATTCTTATGGCTTTGTTTTAGTCAATGGAACTACCATCAAATTCAGGGTCTCCATGAACTCATTTCCAGCTTCCTTCGCCTATTCCCGTCTTGCCAACCATATACTTCTCCCACCACAAATGTCAGCAAGTATATAAGTCATATAATACAAGGGTGGGGGAGGGGTAGCAAACTGCTACATCTTGACTCTACTATTCACACAGACTTTTGACCTATTTAAATCACCTAACTTCTCTGTGCCACAGTTACTTTTACAAAATGAAGATACAGTTTTGCTTTAACTCAACCAGGATCAGGTGGAATAAAAGTGATTTTATAATTTAAAGGAATTATTCCAACATGAGGTGTTATTCTTAAGCAAAATAAATGAGCAAAGACAAATGCCCATGACCATATATTTCTAACCTCTGCTCTTCAACTCTGTGTATCGGTTATTAATAATTCAGCCAGCTCTGAATCGCTGTATTGTTTGCTTCAATTATAATAGAGTGCAGAATAAGAATAAGGTCATCGTTCTTGTAAATAAATGAAGTCCATAGTTCTGGTTGATTATTTCAGATGAGTGCTCCATTAAATGTCTATGGCCACAGATCCATTCAGACATTCAAGCAATATGGCAGATTTATGGTTTTAAAAACAATCTCATTTTCGTAACTAGAAACTTTATGGAAGCTTAAGAAAAAAACAGAAGGGAGAGCTTGGACATTTCTTTTCTTCTAGTGAAACTAGCAGTTACTTGGAGCATTTAGTCATCAGATGTTAGTGGGGATTTACTAGCATTGAGCCAGGGAGCACAAGCTAAGGAAGACAATGATGAATAAAGATTGCCCTGATCTTCAGGGACCTCTGGTCTAGCAGACAACACAGGCATTAACCAAGTGCTCCTACAAATTAAGGAAACTTTACTACAGAGAGACATGCATAGTATTGTGAGAAAGACCCTTTAATTGGAAAACTGGCTTAGCTGGAAAGGTTCAGGAGTCCGTCTCTGAAGAAGTAACAACTGATTCAAGCTCTGAAGAAAAGATTAGGATTAACTAGAAGAGGGAAGGATATTTAAATCAAAAAAGGCAAAACTTAGGTAGCCAGTGAGGGGGCTGAGGTCAGAAAATGTTCAGGAATTGAAATCAGTATGACTAGATTAAGGAGATTGAGAGAGACTAGATTGAGAGACTAGATTGAGAGAGACTAATGAAAAAAAAATTAGTCTGGAAGTGAAGCAGGGCATCAGATAATGCAGCGCCTTGGGGATTATACTTACAATTTAGACTTAATCCTAGAAATAATGGGAAGTTATTGAGGTCAGTAAGAAGCTATAAACTGAGGGCTGGCATGGTCAGATTTGCATATTTAAAACAATATAGCTGGCAGTATGATTACTTCTTTGGTAGAGATCAAGTAAGTGCATGGAAGAGCGATTCAGAGATCTTTGCAACTGTCTAAACCAGAGATGGTGAAAGGGGAGTGATACTTCTGGTTACTGGTAACAATTCTGCTCCCTCATGTGTTGAAGTATAACATTAGAGAAGCATGACGAGGTAAGCATATAAAGCAGGATTTATTTAAAAAGGGGTGATATACAGACTTCTCCCAAGAGGGAGGAGGGGGCCATAGCTGGTATCCTGGTATCCCAAGAAGGACAATGTTCTGCCTTTTAAAAAGGTCCTAGGCTTCTTTCATTCTCTTGCTCTCTTCCCCTCATCTCTCTCCATCCTGCCTATGTGACCAAGCACAGGTGGGATGGCCAAAAGATGAGAATCAGATGGGTAGATGGACCAGGAAGCCAGGCTTTTTAAACTCTCTGTAGGGAGGGACAATCCCTAGGACAGGTGGGACAGGTTACCTTAGCAATAGGTTGGAGCAGGGGCAGATTATCTTGATAAGGGTGGAGGAAGGGCTCTGAAGGTATCAACATTTTAATGCCTCAGGGGATTCTCCAACTTCCCAAACCCAAACTGGCCTCCATTCTCTCCTTGTCTATCTGTATTGGCTGCCTTGTCTTTAATTCTGGCTTCAGTAGAGTGGGTAGGGTGTTGTACGAGTTATGATAGGTTTATTCAGAAGTAACAAACAGCCCCCAGATTTCAATGACATCAAAAAACAAAGGTATATCTGTCATTAATTCAGTGTCTATTGGAGCCTGGTGACTACCCAGGGTGACTATCCTTTAGGCACAGTATTTCAGGCTTCCACAACCTCATGGCAACTCTATGTCTACAAATGTTTACAAATCCTAGGCAGAAGAGAGAGAGAGTGCAGAATTGCACCCTGACTTGAAGTATTTCTCAAACAAATGACCTCATAACCTTTGCACACATTTCACTGGAGAAAAGAAAAGTCTCTGCGCCATGCCTTACTTCAAGGAGGCAAGGAATGCAGCTCGGCTTTGAGGAACAACCTGGTAGCTAAAGCCTTTGCTGTATCCCAGTGGTGCTCAGCTGGGTGCGATTTTGTTCAAGGGACATTTTTCAGTGTCTGGAAAAAGTTCTGGTTGTTACAACAAAGTGATTTCTACTGGTGTCTAGAGAGAGCAAGGGCTGAAGATGCTATTCAGTCATCCTGTGATGCACAGGACAGTCCCCCACAATGAAGAATCCTATAGCCTGACTGACCATAGATGTGCCACAATGAAGCTCTCCATTCTGTATAAATGATATGCACCAGTTAAAAAAGAAAAAAAAAACAAAATAGTATTGATGTTGAGAAACTGTGCTCTAAGCCACAGAAAACTAAAATTTTGATGCATGATTGAATGTTCCTTGAAATTCTGACTCAAGGAATATGTAGCTTTACATAGTACCCTGATGAACCTGCCAAGTACTAAGCCAAGCAGCTCTACTATGGTGTTTGAGTAATCTATACTTTTTGAGATGCAGTTGTACTCGCTCACAACCACTAGTCACTATCCCTGACAGAACTATAGCAGTGCTCTCGTATCTGAGGTTTTGACTGTCACAATTTCAGTTACCTGTAGTCAATCAGGTGTGGTCCAAATGTACCAAATAGAAAATTCCAAAAATAAAAAATCTATAGGTTTTTGAGTCACATCCTTCTCTAAGTAGGGTAATGAAATCTCATGTCATCCTACTCTGTCCCACCTGGGACATGACCCATCCTTCTGTGCAGAGTATCCACACGGTGCACACTACCCGCAGTGAGTCATATAGAAACTGACTTGGGTATCAGATTGACTGTTACAGTGTCACAGTGCTTGAGTTCAAGTAGCCTAACACTATGTCACAATGCCTGTATCATTCACTTCACTTTATCTCATCCCATGCCATTGTGACACCTTACATCATCACAAGTAATCTGGATAAAGTACAATAATATATTTACAGAGAGGAAGACCATGTTCCCATAACTTTTATTACTGTATATAATTATAGTTTTTTCTATCTTATAATTAGTTATTATTAATCTTTTACTGTGCCTAATTTATACATTTATAACATAATTAACTTATAATTTTAAAAATTTTATTTCATTGTTTTATTTGTTCTTATTAGTTATACATGACAGTAGAATGTATTTTGACATATTGTACATGTATGCATTATAACTTCTCATTCTTCTGGTTGTACCTTATGTACAATTACATTGTTCATATAATCATATATGCACATAGGAAAGTACTATTCAATTCATTCTACTCTTTCCCAGTCCCATTCCATCTCCCTTCCCTTCATTCCCCTTTGTCTCATACAAAGTACTTGTATTCCTCCCTACCCCCACCCCTTTATTGTGAGTTAGCATCCACAAATCAGAGAGAATATTTGGCCTTTGTTGTTGTTTTTGTTTTATTTTGTTTGAGATTGGCTTATTTCACTTAGCAAGATATTCTCAAGTTCCATCCTTTACTGACATGCCATAATTTCATTTCTTTTTATGGCTGAGTAATATTCTATTATAAATATATACCATATTTTCTTTATCCATTCATCTGTTGAAGGGCACCTAGGCTGTTTCCATAGTTTAGCTATTGTGAATTGAGCTACTATAAACATTGTTGTGGCTGTGTCACCACAGTATGCTGATTTTAAAATTTTAAGCACTTTGGGTATAAACTGAGGAGTGGGATAACTGGGTCAAGTGGTGGTTCCATTCCAAGTTTTCTGAGGCATCTCCATACCACTTTCCAGAGTGGTTGCAACAATTTTCAGTTCCACCAGCATTGCATGAGTGTGCCTTTTCCCCCACATTTTTGCCAACATTCACTATTTGTATTCTTGATAATTGCCATTCTGATTGCAGTGAGATGAGATCTCAATGTAGTTTTAATTTGCATTTCTCTAACTGCTAGACATGTTGAACATTTTTTTTCATGTATTTATTGACCAATTGTATTTCTTCTTCTGTGAAGTTGTCTGTTCATTTCCTATGCCCATGTATTAACTGGGTTGTTGTTGTTGTTGTTGTTGTTGTTACTATTTTACCTGACCTTAAATTATACTACAGAGCTATAGTAACCAAAACAGCATGGTATTGGACCAAAGCAGACATCTAGACCAATGGAACAGAATAGAGGACACAGAGACAAACCCACAGAAATACAGTTATCTCATACTAGACAAAGGTGCCAAAAAATATGCATTGGAGAAAAGAGCCTCTTCAGCTCTTTTCAGGGAAAACTGGAAATCCATATGTAGCAAAATCAAATTAAACCCCTCTGTCTCACCCTGAATAAAAACTCAACTCTACATGGATCAAGGACTTAAGCATTAGACCAGAGACTGATTCCAATAGAAGAAAAAGTAGGTCTACATAATATTGGCTTAGGAACGAACTCCATTAACAAGACTCCTAAAGCACAAAAGTAAAATCAAGAATCAATAAATGGGATGGAATCAAACTAAAAAGCTTTTTCACAGCAAAGCAAACAATCAAGAGCCTAAAGAGAGAGCCTATAGAATGGGGGGAAATCTTTGTCACATAGAGCATTAATCTCCAGAATATATAAAGAATTCAAAAATCTTAACGCCAAAAAAAAAACAAATAACCCAATTAATAAATAGGCAAAGGAACTGAACAGGCACTTCACAGGGAAGAAAATAACCCAACTAACTTAATTATTTTATAATTTTATCATAGGTATGCATGTATTAAAACAAAGAATACAGGGCTGGGGTTGTGGTTCAATAGCAGAGAGCTTGCCTGGCACATGTGAGGCACTGGGTTTAATCCTCAGCACCACATAAAAATAAATACATAAAAAATAAAATAAGGTATAGTGCCCATATACAACTTAATATATATATATATATATATATATATATATATATATATATATATATATAAAGAACATAGTATGTACCACGCTCAGTACCACCCATGGTTTCAAGCATTTATGGAGGGTCTTGGAATGTGTCTCCATGGATAAGGGGTACCGCAACATGTGCTCTGCAATGAATAAAATGTGAAAGATGTCACAGTTGATGGTTTCTCTGAAGACATCCATATACTCCCAGAATCATTTGTCACAAAACACTCATGCTAACTGTAAAGCAATGTTGGGAAATTAGAAACTGTGCCCCAAGGTTATAATTCCTAATTCTTTGTTTTGACTATCTTATAGTCTTTTTTTTTATGTTTTTTAGTTGTTGATATTTATTTATTTATTTGTCTATTTATTCACTCATTCATTTATTTATTTATTTTATATGCAGTGCTAAGAATAAAACCCAGTGCTTCACACATGCTAGGCAAGTGCTCTAACACTGACCTATAACCCTTAAAGTCTTTCTTGATACTACATAAGTTGTGTGTAGGATGAAGCCTACTGAATCTCATGAATGTGGTTATCAAGACAACTGCTCCTGGTTGCAAGAGAAGTCCAGCTCCTAGCAAAGAGCAATGATGAGCCTCAAGTGTTTGAAATTGAGATGAGAGAATGAGTAGTTTTGAGATATATTGGGGAAGTGATGCAAATACTGTTGTTATTTCCCAACATCTATTTTCCATCAACATCTTTACCGAAAAAAGACTTGAGTTTGTTCAGATACCTACAGTTCTCAATGCTTCAGGGTAAGCTGGTTCCAGTTCCCTTGCCAGTAATTGATTTGGGCATGGGCATGTAATACAATTCAGGCAAATGACATGTAAGCAGAGGCAACCAGGATTCTGTGTGAAAATGTTCTGCATTCTCAAAAGAGATGCCTGAAAAGAAATGGGCTTTTTCCCCCACTGGGCATTGTTGAATTTGTGTGTGGAACTGAGATGTGCTACAGCAATCTTACAACTATGATAGAAATAGTCTGAGGCTAAGGCAGATGTGTTAATGATTGCAGAGAGAAAAATAGAGAAAAATATTGATTCTGACTTAACCAACCCTGGAAATGTTACATACCAGGGTTGCTTATTATTTGACATGAGAGATTAATTTTAAATAACTTTACATTGACATTATGTTTCTGTTACATGTAATTAAAGGTTTTTATATGATAAAGAAATTATAATTTACTAGATTGTGGTGGAGTAGGTATGAGGAATGAAGAACAGGATACTTTGATTTCTAATAGGAGGAACTTAGCAGTCTTAATGAACATGTGAATAACTTGAATAATACAAGAAGGGAGTTCAAGTAGGTAGCTGAATGTATATGTCTACAGTTTAGAGATGGCTGGAGTGGAGATACCCATTCATGGCAAAGATGATGGGTTGTGCATATGGATGGGCTGCCCTTATAGAAAATGCACTGGGATTATAGCAAGGTCGAGCCTTCAAAGCTTCAACATTTAATATTAGTGTCCGCATGGAGAAGGATGCGCCTTTGAATGTGGTCAAGAGCAGTAATTAATCAAAGACGCACAATAAAATGGATAGCATATTGTATCAAAGTCTAGAAATAAGAGTTTCAACAATGAGGTAGGGGCTGGCAATGTCTAATATTATGAGAAACTGAAAAAGATCAAAAAACAAACATTTGTGTTTCATTTTAAAACATTGCAAATGATAATTGAGTTTATAAAAGTCATCATACTGATATAGCATGAACATCTTATTATACAAATTGTCTCTTTTGAATCGCCACAGCACTGTCAGAAATGGATGTAGTAGTCGTGGTAAATCACAGGGACAGTGTGGCTTAGATATGCCAAGTGAATTACTCAGGTAGTGAAGGAGTGGCCAATTTGGAGTTCAAACTCATTACTGACTAACTCCTGATCCAGGCAGGACCTTTGCCATACTTCCACAAAACACTTCAGCTTACTTTTACCAGCAACAGTGATTTTTTTACGAATCTTCTGGTAGGTTAAATGATGCATATTAAAAAAAAAAACATAAGAAGGTTGGATAGACAGAGAGGCCAGATAGACATATTGAGTGCATGATGGTCCAGGCTCTCTGGGGCTTGCATTCCATTAAGCACAGTTCACCATACATCAGCCACACATTCAGCCAGGTTGAGACAAAGGGAGTCTCCTGACAAGCTGAGACTTCCAGTGATTGAGAGTTGAGGACAGAGCAGATGGAATGTAAGGCGTCAGTCACCATTTAGTAGTGGGAGGAGGACATTAATTATTAACTAAATTTTATCACTCCCTTTGGAAACAAGGACTATAAATACAGTTGGGTAAAACAGGTATTGATAAATGTGTACGTTTTCTAGAACTGCCATAATGAAGAACCACAAACTGGGTGGCTTAAACACAGAAGTGTTTTCTCAGAGTTCTGGAGGCTTACGTTGCCTCCTGAGGGCAGATGCATTCCGTGTGCTTCTTCCAGAGATGGTTCAGGGAGTTGCTGGCAATCTTTGACATCCCTTGTCTTGTGGAATAATCACTCTGATCTCCCTCTTCATCTTCACTTGGTGTTCTCTCTCTGTGTTTTTGTGTCCATATATCCTCTCTTTTTTTTTAATAAGAACACCAGTCATATTGGACTAGAACCCATCATAATGGCCCCATCTTAACGAATTATATCTGCTATAACTATTTCCAAATAGGGTCACATGCTGAGGTACTGGCTTTAGGACTTCAGAATATGAACTTGGGAGGAGGCACAATTCAACTCTGCTATGGTTTGGATCTGCAATGTCCTCCAAAGTCGCATGTGCTGTATACTTGGTCCCCACAGTAGGAGGTGGGGCTTTTGGTAAGTGGTTGGATCATGAAAGCTCTTATCACATCAATGGTAACCCACTAATGGGTTCATAATTTGCTAGTATTATTGGTAGGTGATGGATCCATTAGGAGTTGGGGCTGAATGGGAGGAAATAGATCACTAGGATTATGTACAATAAGAGGATATCTTGTAGCCAGTACCTTTCTCTCTCCCTTGCTCTCTGCTTTCCAGCTGCCACGAGATGAACAGCTGCACTCCACCACACCCTCTCCACTTTGATGCTCTGCCTCAGCACAGGCCCATAGCCAAGGGGCCAGCTGATCAAAAACTGAAATCTCAGAAATCACAAGCCAGAGTAAATGTTTCCTCCTTTAAGTTGTTTTTCTGAGGTGTTTTGTCAAGTGACCAAGCTCTGACTAACATGAACTCCCAATGATAAGCTTCTCTTAACAGTGAATAAATTGAATATACAGTTGGCCAATGATAGACAGGTGGACACCTACATGCATAGCCTGACCCCTGTGTGCACATGTGCACATTTGTGTATGTGCATGAGACCTCAAGATTCTTGGGTCAGAGAAACCAGAAACAAATGGTTTATTATTCACAGGAAAACAGCAGCCAGGACAGTATCTTATCCAGGTTTTCTGTGCTGTCATGTCCACAGGGATACAATGAGAGCAGGATGTTAGTGCACACATAATGCGATACTTACAGCTCAGAAGGGGAACCTCAAAATGAGGATGCTGAGCTGTGATTCTGCTTACACATCTGCCCATCCCACCCTATGTAGAGAGATGTCCAACTACCCGACCCTGAAATGTCAGTAATTCTCCTCCAGGAGAAGGAATGAAAAGGCATGTCTCATACTGAAATGCAAGCGAAATATCTCTGGTGAGGGGAGGAAGGCTTTCCTTCAGGAAAGTATACTTCTACATCATTCTAGAAGGATACATTATCTCTAGCTTCCAAGGCTATCTACTAATCCACCATGCTTCTTCTCTGGGAAGACTGGGCCATGCAGGAACATGTGAAATCCAGTGAGAACTGAATTCCAAACAGTTATTATAAAGGACTCAATTGTGAAGTTGAGAAAATTGATAACTAGGATAGTGCTCCAATGGAATTTTACATATATCTTTTTAAGGATTTAGCATATTGCATTTATATAGCTTTTTTTTCTTTAATTCATCTCCTCACTAGATGAGAGAATTCATTCATGTGATCCTTAGACCAGGTATTTCATTTAAATATTGTCAGTATCGTGCTCACACCAGCCTGCATAGGACCCAGGCTCACAGTAGGTCTGGGTCCATCCCCTCCACCTGCAGGCACCCACCAGAGTCCAGCCTCTGGCACAGGACCATCCCTTCCAACCAGCAGACTACAACAGAGCCCAGGCCCCACCCAGATCTGCCCACACCGACTTGTGCAAGACCCAGGTCCAGGGTAGGTTCAGGTTGCAACCCCCACACTTAGTGGCCTAAGCCTAACCCACTTCCATCTTGGGACACTGAAGTCATCATTGAACCCTTCCCCATGCAGTAGCCCCTAACTTTTTGATGACAGGGCCTAGAAGCAGCTGCATCTCAGAGCAGGCATCCCAAAGAGAGTGTGAGGCCCACCCTTTCAGCCCCATCTCTTTAACACATTGCTTCCACCTTGGGGCACCTCAACTATTATCTCCAGTTACCTTGGCTATTGCCACCACCACCTTTAGTTGTAGTAGCATACATTGAGGGACACCAGCAGGGTCTGGAAGCCCAACATCAAGGTGAGGTACAGAGAATCTACACAGGTTCTATAAGAATATAGGGAAGAAACTGTGATATCTCAGATCCACACTGCAAGATAGGAAGACACATAGACAACATGAAAAAACAAGGGAGAAAAATGCCCACAAACAAACCAGGACACTACAATAACAGAACCTATGGACAGTGAAGTTGATGAAATATCAGAGAAGGAGTTCAGAAGGTTCATGATTAAAATGATCTGTGAATTAAAGAATGACCTAAATGAGCAAATACAGACAAAAATTGACAACTCCAACCAAGATAAGAAAGCAAATAGAGGTAGCAAAATATTACTTCAATAAAGAGATAGAGACTCTGAAGAAAAATCAGTCAGAAATCCTTGAAATGAAAGAAATAATAAACCAAGTCAAAAAACTCAATAGAAGGCATAACCAACAGACTAAACCACTTGGAAGAAAGAACGTCAGATAAAATGAAGACAAAGTACACAATCTGGAAAATAAAGTTGACCACACAATGAAGATAGTAAGAAATCATGAACAGAACATCCAAGAATTATGGGACAGCATCAAAAGACCAAATCTAGGAGATATTGGGATAGAGGAAGGATCAGAGTTTCAAACCAAAAGAATGCACAATCTCTTCAATGAGATAATATCAGGAATTTTCCAAGCATGAAGAATGAATTGGAAAACCAAATACAAGAGGCTTATAGGACACCAAATGTACAAAATTACAACAGATCCACACCAAGGCAAATTATAATGAAAATACCTAGCAAACAGAATAAGGATAGAATCTTAAAAGCCACAAGAGATCACATATAGGGGGAGACCATTTCATATCTCAGCAAATTTTTCAACCCAGACCCTCAAAGCCAGGAGATCATAGAACAATACATACCAAACTCTGAAAGAAAATGGATGTCAACCAAGAATCTTATATCCAGCAAAACTAAGCTTTAAATTTGATGGTGAAATAAAAACCTTCCATGATAAACAAAAGTTAAAAGAATTTACAGTGAGAAAGTCTGCACTACAGAACATCCTCAGCAAATATTCTAAGAAGAGAAAATAAAAAACAATGATGAAAATCAGCAGAGGGAAGGATTACACTAAAAGAAAACATAATCATAGCAGAAATCAAGTCACATTAAATACCAAAAATAAACAAAAATGGCTGGGAATACAAATCATGTCTCAATAATAACCCTGATTGTTAATGGCCTCAACTCACCAATCAAAAGACGTAGACTAGTAGATTAAATAACAATAATAATAATAAAAAGACCCAACAATATACTGCCTCTAAGAGACTCATTCAATAGGAAAAGACATACAGATTGAAGGTGAAGGGTTGGGAAAAATCATACCATTCACATGGACTGCGGAAGCAAGCAGGGGTTTTCATTCTTATATCAAATAAAGTAGACTTCAAGCTAACATCAATCAAAAAGGATAAAAAAGGACACTACATATTGGTCAAGAGAACCATACACCAACAAGACTTAATAATCATAAATATATATGCCCAAACAATGGAGCATCTACATTCATCAAACACACACTTCTCAAGTTCAAGAGTCAAATAGACCACAACAGAATAATTTTGGATGATTTTAACACACCTTTTTCATCACTAGATAGATCTTCCAAACAAAAGCTGAACAAAGAAACTATAGAACTCAATAATACAATCAATAACTTAGACTTAACTGACATATAGAGAATATTTCATCCTTCTAAGGATGAAATTTCTTCTTAGCAGCACATGGATCCTTCTCTAAAATAGACCATATACTATGCCACAAAGCAACTCTTAGCAAATATAAAAAAAAGTAGAGATATTACCCCACATTCTATCAGATCTTAATGGAATGAAATTAGAAATCAATGATAAAATAAGAAATAAAAGCTACTCCAACACCTGGAGACTAAATAAAATTTTATTGGATGAACAATGGGTTGCAAAAGACACCAAGGAGGAGATTTAAAAAATTTTAGAGGTGATTGAGAACACAGATTCAACATATTGAAATCTCTGGGACATTATGAAAGCAGTTCTAAGAGGAAAGTTCATTGTATGGTGTTAATGCCTTAAAAGAAGAAAAAGTCAACAAATAAATGACTTAACATTACATCTCAAAGCCCTAGAAAAAGGAGAACGAATCTATAACAAAAGCAGTAGAGGACAGGAAATAACTAAAATCAGAGCTGAAATCAATGAAATTGAAACAGAAGAAACAATTAAAAAATTGACAGAACAAAAAGTTCATTTTAGAAAAAATCAATAAAATTGACAGACCCTTACCATGCTAATGAACAGGAAAGAAAAAACTCAAATTACTAACACACATGGTGAAAAAAGAAATATCACAACAGATACCACAGAAATACAGAAGAAAATTAGAAATTATTTTGAAAACTTGTACTCCAATAAAATAGAACATATCAAAGGCATCAACAAATTTATAGAGTCATATAATTTGCCCAAATTGAATCAGGATTATATACACAATTTAAACAGATCAATTTCAAGTAATGAAATAGAAGATGCCATCAGAAACTTACCTACCAAGAAAAGCCCGGGACCAGATGGATATACAACTGAATTCTACAAGACCTAAAGAACTAATATCAATACTCTTCAATTTATTTCAGGAAATAGAAAAAGAGGCAGCACTTCCAAACTCATTCTATGAGGCCATTATCAGAACTAGTCAAAGACAGATCAAAAAAAGAAAACTTCAGACCAATATCTCTAATGAACATAGAGGCAAAAATTCTCAATAAAATTCTGGCAAATCAAATACAAAAACATATCACAAAGATCATGCACTACGATCAAGTGGGATTCATCCCAGGGATGCAAGGTTGGTTCAACATATGGAAATCAATAAATGTAATTCATCACTATAATAGATTCAAAGATAAGAATCAGATGCTCATCTCAATAGATGCAGAAAAAGCATTTGACAAAACACAGCACCCCTTCATGTTCAAAACACTAGAAAAACTAGGGATAACAGAAACGTATCTCAACATCATAAAGGCTATCTATGCTAAGCCCCAGGCCAACATCATTCTAAATAGAGAAAAACTGAAAGCATTCCCTCTAAAAACTGAAACAAGACAAGGATATCCTCTTTCACCACTTCTATTTAACATAGTTCTTGAAACACTGGTCAGAGCAATTAGATGAAAGAAATTAAAGGGATACACACAGGAAAAGAAGAACTCAAATAGGCACTATTTGCTGATGATATATATGATTCTATATGTACACCCTAAAAGTTCCACCATAAGACTTTTAAAACTAGTAAATGAATTCAGCAAAGTAGCAGGATATAATATTAACATCCATAAATCAAAGGCATTTCTGTATATCAGTGACAAATCCTCAGAAAGGGAAATAAGGAAAACTACCCCATTTACAATAGCTTCAAAAAAATAAAATATTTGGGAATAAACTTAACAAAAGAGATGAAAGATCTATATAATGAAAATTACAGAACCTTAAAGAAAGAAATCAAAGAAGACCTCAGAAGATGGAAAGATCTATCTTGCTCTTAGATAGGCAGAATTAATATTATCAAAATGACCATAAAGCAGCCATGAAATTCATTTGGCAAAATAAGAGACCCAGAATAGCCAAAGCAATCCTTATCAGGAAGAGTGAAGCAGGAGGCATCACTATACTAGACCTTAAACTCTAATACAGAGCAACAGTAACAAAAACAACATGGTATTGGCACCAAAACAGACTGGTAAACCAATGGTACAGAATAGAAGACACAGAGACTAACCAACAAAATTACAATTATCTTATATTAGACAAAGGTGCCAAAAACATGCATTGGAGAAAAGATACCCTCTTCAACAAATGGAACTGGGAAAACTAGAAATCCATATGCAACAAAATGAAATTAAACCTCTATCTCTTACCATGCACAAAACTTAACTCAAAATGGACCAAAGACTTAGAAATAAAACCAGAGACCCTGTGTCTAACAGAAGAAAAAGTAGGCCCTAATCTCTATCATGTGGGATTAGGCCCCAACTTCCTTAATAAGACTCCTTTGGCACAAGTATTAAAATTAAGAATCAATAAATGAGACGGATTCAAACTAAAATTTTTTTCTCAGCAAAAGAAACAATCTGTGAGGTGAATAGAGAGCCTACATCTTGGGAGCAAATCTTTACCTCTCACACATCAGATAGAGCACTAATTTCTAGAGTATATAAAGAACTCAAAAAGCTAAGCACCAAAATAACAAATAATCCAATCAATAAATGGGTCAAGGACCCAAACAGACACTTCTCAGAAGATGATATACAATCAATCAACAAATGTATGAAAAAATGTTCATCATCTCTAGCAATTAGAGAAATGCAAATCAAAACTACTCTTAAGATTTCATCTCACTCCAGTCAGAATGGCAGCTGTTATGAATACAAGCAACAATAAGTGTTGGCGAGGATGTAAGGAAAAAGGTACACTCATACATTGCTGGTGGGACTGCAAATTGTTGCAGCCAATCTGGAAAGCAGTATGGAGATTCCTTGGAAAATTGCGAATGGAACAATCATTTGACCTAGCTATCCCTCTCTTCGGTTTATACCCAAGGACTTAAAAAGAGCATACTACAGGGACACAGCCACATCAATATTTATAGCAGCACAATTCACAATAGCTAAACTGTGGAACCAATTAGATGCCCTTCAATAGATGAATGGATAAAAAAATGTGGCATATATACACAATGGAATATTACTCAGCAATAAAAGAGAACAAATTCATGGCATTTGCAGGTAAATGGATGGCGTTACAGAAGATAATGCTAAATGAAGTTAGCCAATCCCAAAAAACAAATGCCGAATGTTTTCTTTGATATAAGGAGGTTGATTCATAGTGGGATAGAGAGGGGTAGCATGGGAGGATTAGACGAACTCTAGATAGGACAGAGGGGTAGGAGGGTAAGGGAGGGGGTAAGGGGTTAGAAATGATGGTGAAATGTGATGCACATTATTATCCAAAGTGCATGTATGAAGACATGAATCAGTGAATATACTATGTGACAACCAGAGATATGAAAATTGTGCTCTATATGTGTAATAAGAATTGTAATGCATTCTGCTGTCATTATATAAATTTTAAAAATTAATAAAAAAATAAATACTGTTAGTATCTAGCAGAGCACTTGGAAACATGAACATCCAGTAGATTCTAGTTTAATTAACATATACAACAAAACTCTTTGCATATTTTTCTATGTGTATTTATTGTTACCCTTTGACTTTTCTAGCTTAGAACTTGAAAATGTAATGATTTAATCATCATTTCTCTTCCTTCAAAGTCTGTTTTTGCACTGATTCAAATATCCCTAAGGCTTTTTAATCTTCAAGTTTCTTTCTCTGCTTACTTTTCTTCCTATGTTGGCTCCATCTCTTTGTCTTTTTATTTCTCTTTAATCTCCTAGACCAAACACTCATGTTATTACTACAAGTGTTCCAAGTGCTTAAAATTAGGTAAACTATTTTTGATTGGAGAAAAATAGTATTTCTCAAAATCCAATTAACCTCCTCATTTAAATTGCTCCTGCATATGAAGAGATATGTTTCATTTTCAAATTAAAAAAGAATCAGACCTTTATTTTAATTCTGTAACCCTTCAAATAACACCTGAGCCAATCTCATTTTATCCATATTTTGACCATTTCTAAAGTGTTCATGAGTTCTAATCGTGATTAATATTTCATATACATAGAGAGCTATACGTAGGGAACTGTCACCATCTCACAGAACATACAGCTGTCAGACACAGCTGCCTGGGCTGTATGACCAACCCATTTGCCAGGTGCCAGCCTGACTCTGTGGACTTTCTTTGCACTACTATGATATGTGTGTGGAGATACAGAGAATGGGGAGGTCACCCTTTACTCCTCCTAGATGGCCTGCAAAGTATCAAGATACTTATTTCTTTAAATAATATCTTCTCTATATATTTTAGGATTTGGACTCGGGACTTTTAAAAATACTTAAATATTATGTTGCCATTTTTTTGCAACAAACATCATAACAAAACTAGACATACTGAGAACTAGGTAGCATGCCTTCCTAGTTATCAAAGAAAACCAAAAAAAAAAAAAAATTAAAAGAGAGAAGGTTTAGAAGAGATAATATGGTTGTGGACACTTTTCCAATTGCCTCAAACTCAAGAACCATGGCTGATAAAAGAAATAATAACATTATATACACAGTATAATGCATATTATATAATAATCAAATTAGATAGCATATAAAATGATATATAAATAATATATAATTTATCATTACACATATATAATAATATTTTATTTATAGATGAATTTTACATAATGTTTATATCACATATAAATTATATAATATATTAACACATATAATATAGTTTATATATAAAATTATATGTATGATTTATTATATATTTATTATATATAGTTAAATATACTTTTAATATTTCCTCATATATACATATCTGTATATATATGTGGAGTTCCTTTCAATAAGCTTTTCACTTATAGTTGTTCACTTAGTTTGACTACAAACAATATATTAGTTCATGCATAAGACAAATTTTTATTCCGTGCCCATGGTTGAAGGACAAAGTAAACCTTGTCCTGTATGGAGTTAGTTCTGATTCTGAGGAGGAAATTCAGAGTAGATCTTGGGCCATATCGCAAGTTTTACTTGGGAAAGGATGATGAAACATTGCACTTAACATTTTCAGAAGCAGACATGTTACAACCAGATTTTATATATATATATACATGTGTGTGTGTGTGTGTGTGTGTGTTTATACAGTACTAAAATGATACATACTTACATGCACTGAAGTCTAGTAACTTCTATTTTATTCCATTCTAGTTCATTAAAATGTTTTTGTTCTTTAAAAATTCCAGATTTTGAACATACATAATTTTAGGACAGATTTAATTTTTTAAAAATAAATTTCCCATTCTGTTGATTGTTTATGACAGAAGCAAATCAGATGGGCATAATGATTTCTGCCTTTCAAATTGATCACGAATGTCAGGGTAACGTGCCTGGCATCGTACCTAGTCAACTGTAGTTGCATATATTTGACAGTTACTTCTGGTTGACAAGAAAGGTCATTGTACAGAGCCTTTCATCAGTCCTTTGTGCCTTTGTTTACCAAATGAAATGAGTGTGGTGAAGACTTGTCTTTCTTATTTTCAGACAGACTGGGTGGCAGCCCAAGTGATTGTGTTTCACAGGCTGTAGTCAAGACCTGGTCTGTCCCAAATCCCCTCTCCTGCTTAATGAAGTCCTAGTTAAAGAACAAAAGTAAGACTTTCATTCTATACAGATGCAGGCTAGCATATTGTCCTCCATGGAAGAACAGAAGGACATAGAGACAGAGGAAGGTGAGATTGAAAATGCAGGAAAAAAATAGTTACCAGGCAGGGAGGACCTTAAACTACTGCACATTGTTCATGCCACCAGTTTGCTGGTGCTGATAGTTTGTAGTTCATCTTTCCACACCTGGAGATTATATGATTTGCTTCTGTGATCAACAACCAACAGCAGGGGACGTTTATTTTTTTACAAATTAAGCCTCTCCTAAAATTTTGTATGTTCTAAATCAGAAATTTTTAAGAAAAAGACATTTTTAACAAACTAGAATAGAGTAAAATAGAAGTTACTAGACTTCAGTACATGTAAATGTGTATCATTTTAGTACTGTATAAACATACCCCCACACTCTGACATACACATGTTCATGCATACAGCTAAATCATAACCTAAAATATATTATTTGTCTGAGTATGTTTACCAAAAATTTTGAAAGCCACTCTCCTAAAGAGCTTACATTAATTCAGAGCAGAAGTTTTGAATAATTTGAAGTTTATTTATTTATTTTTGCTGCTGTTGTTTATTTTGTTTTAAAAGACTTAGAGCTTCAGTAATGGGAGTTACTCTGAAATATAATCCCAAAATGCTGGATGACTGTGTGAATGGATTATTATCTCCTCCAAAAAAAATTCAGATATCTCCATTGGGTACATTGGCCCCTTCAGCAAAGATTATTGGGTGCTTCTGGAGGCAGGACTACCCTTCAGTTTTTTAATGCACATACCATGTAGCCTGGATTCTTCCATGGGAAAATCATCGCAATTGGCCATGCAGCAGCAGATGGCTTTACTGAGATAATGCAGGTGGAACTGCTTACAACAGTAATGGTTGACCCAAAGGGATCCTGGGTTACACTTGGAAATATTTTTTTATCTGCTCTCGACACTTCTTCAGAGGCAGATTTTCTATACAACTCACAAGCTTAATCTTCAATGTACCACACTTGGTGGGTTCCTTTCAAGACCCTGAACATAATTTTCAGTTTAGGATTTTCGCATCATTTTTGCCAAAACAAGTTTTCAAATTGGAATGTTTTCAGGTGGCACAAAATCCAGATCCACCTTTATCTTAACCATAGACTAATCACTTATGTGAAAGCCCAACAATTTATAATATTGTTAGTTTTATGGGTGTGCTGAGTACACTTCTCAAAACAGGTGGATCTTTCTGATCTTGAGTAAGTTGATTTCTCTTGACGGTCTATTTTCTCAACAACGAATTTGAATTAATTACTCATGGATCAACATTAAGGATTAAATATATCCTCCCACAGATATGATAGTAGTAAGTACTAAACTTTCCCTCTCAATTTCAGGCTGAGAACAAGTCTATTGTAGAATCGAGTTAACTTACTCTTCCAGAGGTCTTGGCTCTATTAAAAAGGAGGCATGAGGGTGTGTGTGAAGTTGGGGGTGGGGATGGCAAATAGATGGGCAAAATAGCATACTGTCCCTGATTAATTCCTGCCCCTGAGGTTCCTAATATCAGCTTTTGATTTCTATTCTAATATAAAAAAATCAGTAAATTGTGATGATTCTCTGATTCACAAGTATGTGGCTAAAATTGAGTCTTGCCAAACATTTGTTTTGCCTTCAGGTTATCAACCATGAAGTCTTTCCTTTATAATACAAAAAAAAAAAAAGTGGGGGGGTGGCAGGAAGATGTCTTCAAAAACCTTGGCCTAGGGCTGGGGATGTGGCTCAAGCGGTAGCACGCTCACCTGGCATGCGTGCGGCCTGGGTTCGATCCTTAGCACCACATACAAATAAAGATGTTGTGTCCGCCGAAAACTAAAAAAAAAATAAATATAAAAATTCTCTCTCTCTCTTAAAAAAACAACAACAACAAAAAAAAAAAAAAAAACCTTGGCCTATCACTTCATTCACTTCATGCAAAGTTGGTTTCAGAGCATTAAGACAATGGAAAATGAAAAGAAAATGAATTTGATTAGGGTAGATTCTGTAAGGAAGGATTTGTTCTCTCCCAGAACTCCAAATTCATTTCAAAACACATGAAATGCTATCAGTTAAGAAAGGCAAATTACAACTAAAAAGCAAAATAAAAACAAACAAACAGAAAGAAAGAAAGGCAAATTAAAGATGGCCACATCATAACTGAAGGGTTGTTAAATGTTTAGATAGTGATCGTCAATTTGCCATCATTGGCAGACATCTTCCCAGAGAGTCATTTCATAAATTCTCCAGTGTGCTGCAGACTGGAGAAGCTGTTCCTGGACAGCATTGCACACTGCCAGCTGTGAAGAGCCTGTCCCACCCCTTGCCACAGCTCAGGGAGTTTGCGTGACAAAAGAATAATTGAATTGGTAATGCAACAGTACATGACATAGATCACCATTTTGCAGCAGGAACCTTTAAGTCATGAATAATGAAGTGATTTCCTCCAGGAGTAATTTATGGCACTGGTACATTAGCAAAGCAAGCTCCTCTAGGTGAGCAAACGCAACACACCTCTGACCCAGGAGAGCTTGGTAAGGTCTCTCAGCTCATTTAAATCTATTTCTTTGTGACTTGCAATTAGGGTGGGTAGCAGGGTGGCAGGTGTGAGAAAGTGGGGGGTGTTTTTGTTGCATTATGTATTTGGGAGAGGTTTACTAAAGCAGCTTGATATTGAACATCGAGCGGCTGCCAAGGAGCTCTAACTTCTGATCATTTCTGACCTCTATTGAATTTGAGTCATTATTTCTGGTCACATTGCAGAATGCAAACCATCCCACAGTCAGTACTGCCAAGAAGTTAGTCCTCAGGAAGTAGATATGTAGAAAAATAGACGCCACCACTCCATCTTTGGATATTAAAAGATTATCTTTTCTCATTTACAAAACTACCTCTCTCAACAATTTATAACAACAATTTCATTTGAAGACTAAGAAGAGGTCTTACATGTTATGAAAAAGGTCTCAAGGAAGATTATTCACTCTTACATCAATAGAAAAACTTCTGTGGAAGAGTGTAATAACAATACAGAAGGGGAAAAATGAGGGTAATAACATTGTTTTAGAAATGGTGAAAATAACTACATTTAAACAAAAGGGTCTAAGAGAAAGTCCACTGAATTATTCTGCTAACTAAGCTGCATTTATATCTATGATTAGGGAAAATAAAAGCACATTACATAAAAGAGCTATGACCCTTACAATAGTAATAATAGCTATTGTTTATTCAGCTGCTACTACACTATGTATCAGGTACCTGCAAAATACTTTGTGTATACTTTGTCACTTAATCTTATTTAATCTTACCGATACCTCTGCCAAAAAGTGCTCTCTCACTTGTCTTGCCACAGACCAGAAGTAAAGACACTGAGAGACCAAAACTATCTGAAACTATCCAAAGTGTGAAACAAAAAGAACCTGTTCTTTTCTTAATCTGATTATCTTTTTTTTTTTAAACAGTAACAGAAAGCTGAGTTGCCTGGTAAACAAAGCAAGAAATTATTTGACCAGAAAAAAATAGAGAGTAATTAAATTGGTTGGCGTAATTAGCAATAAATATTGCAAGAACACTAAAAAAAAAAAAAGAAAATCAGTGATGGAACTCAACTGAGGTTTTATCATAACCTGATACTGTGGGGTATTTGCCAGAGAGTAACCCAGCGATGTAGATTGTATCCACTGTGCAGTTTTTGTCTCAAAGTAGCCTGGTTGAAAGGGAAGGATCATTGAGGCACATTGATTCTTGTCTTTCTTGGTTCAGAAACGACACATCAAGACTTCTCATAATCCATCATCCAGAACCAGTCATGTGGTCTCAGAATAACTAGAGAGAAGGATGGGGAATAGAGATTGACGTGAGATGCTGGGTGGACACTATTCTCTCTGGCTTATAGACTCATGGTAAGGCCAGAGCAGCAAGCATGGGACAAGAACGAAAGCAGGACATTCTGGGGAAGGCCAGTGTTCTCCTCAGGAAGCAGAGTCGGGTGAATGAGAACCACCAGTTTTTCTTCTTTACATCTTTCCTCTCAAGAGATTCTTAACTGTTGCCTACAGGAAGATAGAGCACTTTGATATACAGCCCAGCAAGACTGACTGCTTATGAAGAGAAAGAGTTGATCTTGAAAAGGAAACAGAATTATGAAGTGAATGAGAATTATTAGATAAACAAAAGAGGGAGAAATAACTGAGGCAAATACATATGGGAAAAAAGTGACATGTCTGGGATTGGAAGTTTCTGGCAGCTTTTCACAAGACCAGAATTTTAAGCCCAGAGTCATAAGGGATGAGTCTGGAGAGGCCAGGTAATAGCAGCTCATAGAAAGTATTGATTGGTCACCTAATGCTATGATCTGGTAAGAAAAGGTGCAAACTGAGAAGTAGGATCCAGGTCAATGGAGTGTTCTCTGTACCCCTAGACCTGTTTCACTGTTTCCAAATCTGAGCACTAAGGAAAAAGCACAGGAGAGACAATTCTGCCCTCTTTGCCAACACACACATTCCCCATTCCCTCACCCCCCTCTCTCTCTCACACACACACACACATACACACACACACAAGCACCCACATACATGCACATGCTGACCCTCACCTGTTCTCACCCACACGGTTTACACACATCCACGTGTGCCTTCATACACAAATGCTGGCTCAAAAAAGATGGAAGCAAAATAAATATAAGGATCTCCAGGGTTGTCACAATATTCAAAATTTGAAATAGTTAATTGTGGATAGTTCTTAGAAAGATTTAAATGGAGATGAAGATGATCAAATAAATTCAAAATGAAATGACTCAGGAAAGTCCTGCGACAGACATTCAATACTTGTGTCATCTTTTTTTATCAATACCTCCAGGTGTGACCTCATATGACCTATAGATATTATTTTAGACAGTTTCCTCATTTTTATCACTATGGGGAAAACATTTTTTTTTCTGATTATGGGTCCCAAATGTAAAAGTGATTTTAAAATAAACTGCATCCAATAGAATAGGTCACATTTCAAATGGAAGCCCTCATGCATTTGTGCTGAAACCAAAAATTAATTTGAGCATGGCTCCTAATAGACTTGGCTCAGAGAGACAGGATGTGAAGAGAGGACAAGTGGCGCTCTGGAGTTGGAGAGGCAGAGTTCCTGCCTGTGCCTCCAGACTGCATTAGGTTACACCTAGCACAGGTCACAGAAGGTACCAGCAATTGATGTCGTACTCAGGTTGACTGGTAATAATTCATTGGAACTAGGGCAAATCAATTTGTAAGCATGTAGTTTTTTTTTTTTAAATGAACTTTCAAAGTGAAGCAATGGCCTTTGCTAATGGCAAAAGCACAGTTCATTCAAATGAGTTTCAACCAGGCATCATAGACAGGAAAGATAAAAATAAATTGGCCTGTTTAGTCCAAGGAAAACAACACAAGGTATCAATTAAGTAATTTCCATAAGGTATAGGACCTATATCTATGCTGAGGGAAAAACAAGAAAAAATAAAATCATGTTTGCTTTTATTTAAAAAAATTAAGTTAGACATGAGAAGAAATTAAATTAATTGCTAATTACAAGAAAGCACTAAGGATAAAGAAGGATTAAAATGAAAACTACCATAAAATAGGGGAAAGAAGGTTATTTTCTCAGTGGTAGAAATTATTTGGATAAGACACTTGATTATCTCAATACTCCAATCAAATGTAAGATATATATGTATATATAGGAGATTATGTGTGTGTGTGTGTGTGTGTGTGTGTGTGTGTGTGTGTGTACACACACACACATGTATATATATAAAATCTCCTTTCCAATTTTTTTTTTAAATCCTATGAGGATTGAACCCAGGAATGTTCTACCATTGAGCTGCATACCCAGCCCTTTTAAAATTTTATTTTGAGACAGGGTCTCACTAAGTTGCCACAGCTGACTTTTAACTTGCCAGCCTGCTGCCTCAGTCTTCTGAGTACAGGGCATTACAGTCATGTGCCACCATGCCTGGCTCAAAACCTATTCTTAATCTTGCATTTCTAGTTTCCCTTAATTGTACGTAATTGCCCTGGGAAGCCAGAATCAGACCTGGGACCATCTCCACTTCCCATCTCATCCTCACTCTGGCCACCTGTGGAGGATCGGTCTCTACTGCTCTTCTTCATTCCTTCATTCTCTCCTCCACTTTGCATTTTTACAAGCTCTTGTCTGGGCTGTGTTTCCTGTATTCTGATTGGTCTCCCAACCTGGTGTGGTTCCTCAGTTCAGTCGTCTCTTGCTGGTAGTTGAATCTTCTAGTTCAGAACTATGGCTGTGCTCATGAACGGGACAGGACATTTCCCTTCCTCTAAAGCCAAATAAAACACTTTCCTTTTTGTGTGTGTGTGTTAACTTTAGGTCCCTTTGAAAGCTTGTCCAAAAATATCTTTCTAAAATTATGTATCAATTCAACTGCTTTGTGTCATATTTTTTAGAATCCCACACCAAATTGAGCTATTGATTCTAACTACTCTTTTTAGATATCCTCTTCTGAAAAAAATGGAGCAACAAGGATTAGATTTATTATCCCACCAGAAAAAAACTAAGATACTACATATAATAGGTGAAACATGGTTTCAGAGACAATGAGTTTCAGGAAACAAAGGGCAGTCACTGGGGGGAAACAAATGAGGTGGGCCACACTTGGATCAGTTTTCTACCTGGAGAGGGTTTTGAGCTCACAATGCAGTAATAAGCTGTAGCCTGGAGTGTCCCTCAGTGGAGAATATAATAGAGAATTAGAAGCTCCTTTGGCTAACAGCACAGACTCTTCCTTGGGGTCTTCAGGAGCCCCATGAGTAACTAAAAGCAGAACAAAGGTTGGCATCTCTGCCTTCATTTGGTATCTGCCTTCATATTCCTGCTCAGCTCTGTTCATAGGAATGTTAATAATATAAGGAGCATTCACCTAAAAACTGGTGTGAGGTTTATCAGTCCTAAATTTACCTAATCCATCACATCTCCTTTCAAGACTGAGCACGTCAAGATTAGAATAACTAAGGTATTTTCAAAATTTGTAAGGAGATTTCACTGCCCACTCTACAACACCCTGCTGAAAACCTAGGGAGTGGCACCTGCAAGTCTCATTCATTGCCTATAATCTCCAGGAATAGCAAGAGGCAAGGAGATCAACCCACGATGAGACTGACCCTGCTAAGCAGGAGCAGTTGCATCACATGAGAACCAAAATTGTCCGAACATCCTGAGTAGCAAATAGAAATTGCAGACTCAAGTAATAAGGATTACCCTGGAACCACCAGTCAGAACCAGAACTGAGATAGTAATCAGGCCACAATTTGACCAAGGCTGCTTCGTTGCACAGACAATTATACAGTTCTTCCTCTATTCAGACCTGAAGCTCATATCAGTATCCTGAAGACAGGGCTGAGATGCTGAGATCCTTGATCTCACCTTGCCTCTCCAATATGGCCATACTGATTAAAGTTCCTTTCCTGCTGTTAAGCATTATGTTTGCCATTTATTTTTTGGTGGGAGTGGCCATATCTGATTTGTCAGGACTCCTGGCATTGAGCCTCTGGTTTAGGACTCTGGTAATAAGGAGATGGAGCTGGAGGCTACAGGGGCCAACACTGCTCAAGTACATGAGAAAGAAGGGAGTTCCAGAAATGTGCAGAGGGTCCCACTCAAATATTAGCCCATTAATGATCACTGGAGAAACCACTGAGACCAAGGAAATAATCACTTCCCAAATTAGAGGGAAAGATATAGAAGCTCACACAGGTCCAGAAATAAGTCCTGCTTCAAGGAGGCAGAATTGAAAACCTCATCCTTTGAAAGGCATCAGAAAAAGTTTGCCTCATTTCATTCTGGGAGAAACATTCTGTTCTGGTCCCACCCAACAAAGTTTGAAAGTGATATATGAAAGGCTAAAAACTATTTCTAGGTTAACAAAACTGCGTCCCAAATTAGAATGAAACAATATTTGTAGAAATGCAAAAATATTCAGCACTAAACAAAATAAACTTCAGATATTCTAAGAAAAGAAAAATCACCAGGTATATCCGGAATCAGAAAACTATGTGTGACCCATGATTTTGACAAAAATCCATCAAAACTAATCGATAGGGGGCTGGGGTTGTGGCTTAGTGGTAGAGCGCTTGCTTAGCACATGTGAGGCCCTGGGTTTGTTCCCCAGTACCACATAAAAATAAATAAAATAAAGGTATTGTGTCCAACTACAACTAAAAAATAAACATTAAAAAAACTAACCCATAATATAAAAGATAGAATAAGTAGACAGACTATAAAAATTACTATAACTTTATTAATTATACTCAAAAGACTACAGAGAATATCGTGTTGAAAAGGACAAGAAAGATTTTTAAAAATCAAAATTGAACTTTTAGACGTACAAATTATAATGTCTTGAGATTAAAAATACACTTGGTAGGATCAACAGCAGATTAGACACTGCAAAAAGAAAAAAAAAGATTAGTCAACTTGAAGATATGGCAACAGAAACTATTCAAAATGAAATACAGAAATAAAAAGAAAAAAGAAAAAAAAGATGGTTAAAACCAAAAGGAATAGAGCATCGTGATGTTGTAAATATACCACAGTTATTTATTTCCATTTCCTGTCATACACCTCCCCAAACCCTTACAATCTCCAAAGCAGTAAGAGTTTTGGTGTGCTTTGGGATGAATGGTAGCTGATCATCCCTAGGTGAATTCAGGGTAGGGACTGACCCCAGGAAACACCAAACAGAATTACAGAATTAGGACCTTCAACCCCAACTCAGGCCCAACTTCTAGGGAGGGGAGAGAATCTGAAGATTAAGTTGGTCACTAATGACCAATGATTTTATCAATCATACCTATGTCATTAAGCCTTTATAAAATATCAAGGAGACAAAGTTCAGAGAAGGGAATGTGTGGTGGTTCCTGGAGGGTGGTACACCTGGAGGGGGCATGGAAGCTGCCAACCTTTTCCTAAAAACCTGGCCTTGTGCATCTTTCTTCATTTTGTGCCACCTGAAATATCTTTTATGGTACACTGGGAATGTGTTTCCATGAGAGCTGAGCTGCTCCATTGAATTAACTGGACTCAAGGAGAGGAGTGTGGGAACCCCAATGGCTGGTGGTTCTGAAATACAAGTAAAATGACTTCAGGCTTTTGGGACTGGCATCTGAAATGGGTGTGTGGGCAGGGGACTCAGTCCTCAGCCTCTGGGATATGATACTCTCTTTTACGTAGATGGTTTCAGAATTCAGAGTTGAATTAGAGGATATTCAGCAAGGGTCCACTCCTGCAGCATTGTTTGTTTGATGGGTCAAGGTTGGGGGAACCACATCTCATATCAGAAATGTGTTGAGTAGGGAGCTGGGGATACAGATCCATTGGTAGAGTGCTTGCCTAGCATGCATAAGGCCCTGGGTTCAATCCCCAGCACCACCAAAAAGAAGGAAAGAAAGAAATGTGTTGAGTGGGAATATAAAAGAAACAGAGTTCAAATTTGCCCATTCCTATGCCTATTCCTATGCCTACAGAAACATCCATGAACTGTGGGACAATTTTAAGCAACCTAATATAATTAGAATCTCAAAGAGAGAATAGAGAAAGGGGGATGAGGATAAAAAAGCATTCCGAGCAGCTATGGTTGAAATTTTCCCAAATTTAACGAAAACCATAAGCCCATAGATTTCAGAATCTTGGTGAACAAGAAACAAAAGAAAACCACACTCAAACACATCATTAGTGATTTGCTAAAATTCAGTGATAAAGAGAAAAATCTTAAAAGCAGCCAGAAAAAAATTATACATTATGTATAAGGAACAAATATAAGAATGATAGCAAATGGCCCCTTTCTGTTCTACCTCAGGCGCTTCTTTAAGGGACTTCAATGAGGTCTACATTGGTATTCAAAGTATAGCTGATGGTATTCAAAAACACACAAAAATATGAAGATAATTCCAAGAGTAGGGGCCTAATTTTACAATATTTTTTTCTCTAAATCCTGGCATTTCCTTGTACTTGTGGTCTGTTTCTAATGGCAATATTTTAATCAGTAGCTGTTTTATGAGCACACACTCTACAGGACTCCCTCATTGAGGGGCCTACTATAATTTGCAGCTTGATTTGAAGCAAGATGGAAAGGCCAGGGCTCCAGGGGCCCAGGGGCCCATTCAGTTCTGCTGATCACATGCAACTCCCTTCCTGCTGGTATGTTTCATGAGGAAAGTGGAACTGAGTAGCCAGGAGATCTTCCTGGTTGTAAATAGTTTAAATGTCCTGACATTTGTGTTGCTTTTCTTTCTGTTCATCAGAAGTTTGCTAGTATAAACTAAATGTATATGAAAGAATAGTACCAGTAACCTTTAAAAAACTTTGACCCAAAATTACTTTATATATTAAATAGGATTCTGATCTCTAGTATTAAGCCATTCTTCTAAAAAGAGCTCAGATTTTGAACAAAGAGTTTGTCAATGTAACACAAAGAAATAAGCACTACTTCCCAAAGCTTGGGAAATTTTAGAAATACTGACATCAAAGGTATTTTTGAAATCGTATCTAAGGAAATATGTGCTTTGTATTTGCAAAGCACAACTTTGTATTTAGCAAGAATACCCTGGCTGTGATGACCTTGAGACAAAATTAAAAATTATCCAAACATGAGTCGGCTACTTAGTGTCATAGATTCAAGAGACAGTAAAAAAGCAAAAGTCTAACAGCGGACGTTTGCCAATCTAGACAATGTAATCATCTAGAAATGTGTTAAATTTTGAAATTTTATAAACATTTCACATTCTTCATAAAGCGCTTAAAATTTCAAATTTTAGCTGAAGTTCAACCCCAAAGGAAACCCAATGTGCCCAAGATAGCAATGGACATGCCCTGAAATGCCAATATTCCCTGCAGCCCAGAAGTTAAGAAATGGGGTACTGTGATTCACATGCTTGTGCTAGTTCTTCATGCTGTGGTGTACTTGACAATGAACTTCTCTGTCCAGTACAGCAGGTCACAGGTGTCATTAATTTAGCATGCATTAGGCTCAAGTTACTGGGGACAGATGATGAAAATCAGTCTCTACCTTGAAGAAGCCAGTCTATCAAGGATGACATTAGGCATGGCAATTCACTAAGACGAAGGCCTTGGGAAATTGGTGTGGACAGTCTCCTATCAGAACCCTTAGGCCAGCTTAGTCTTGGAATTTAGAACTTTTCAATGTTAAGAAGAGAGAATGCAGTGCTTCTATGATATATATGGTATCATGACCTTTTTGTAAGGCAGCACCCGATAAACAAATACATTGATGTTTTTGAGGTAGTCTATGAATATTCACACTGAATATGCAAGAGTCAATAAATAGCCTCACATCTGTTCTGATCATATTTGCTCCCAAATGAGTTCAGGTTAGCTCAGGTCTCATCACCAAATCAGTTAAGAGCTTTGGGACATTTTAGAATAGAGGGTAAAGACTTGAATTAGCAAGTACAGTGGGAGGGACTGATTAACTCTGCTGAGAATATTAAAGATTTTCCCCTTTTGGAAACTCCCCTTCTTATTCATACTTTCATCTGCTCATCTGCATTGCAAATTAAAGACTCCATATTTCTTGACTTTTATATTCTTGAACCTTGCTCACCATATAGAATGGTTTGGGATCACAGCGAGTGCTAAACACTTAATTAAAAAAAAAATCTGAACACACACTTTAGCAGTTCCAGAAATTAATGCATGTGAGAAACCTTTATATTAAATGAAAAACCTGAAAATAATTCCACATTTTTAGTACATTTAAGAAATCTGTAAAATGCAGGGAAATATTCTGGAAACAGTTAACAAAAATGCAATTGCAACTGTGTGTGAAACTATGAAAATCTGTCCTACTCTCTATTTTTTTGTATCTTTCCCCCCCAATTTTTTAAAATGAGCATGCATTTTTAATTAAGCTTGAAAAAATTCTGAAGTATACTGAACTTTGAAATGGCTTTACTTTTATATATTGCCACCTTTATTTTCTTAAGATTTACTTGATACTGGTAATTTGTTTTCAGGGATTTCATATTTTCAATAAAGTGAGCAATAGTTTCTAAAGCCCTATGCAAAATTTCAAGTTTCAACACTAACAAGTGATACTTCTGGCAAAAGGAAGCACATTCCCATGTGTGTTATAAGAGACACTGATGAATGCCTGCCTCTGCAAGACTGAAATGTGTGTTAATGTCCAAATCTTCTCATCCCACAGATTTCTAAAAGGAAAAAGGAAAAGAGATATTGGTTGCTTCCTTATTATGGATGCTACTTGCCTTGAATTTGCTATAAAGTAAATATACATCCTAACTGGGTGGAAGGACTTATCCTGGCCATATGTCTTAAGCTCTTAGCATGCAAAAGGTTTATGTGAACTTTTGTCAGAGTTTTGCTTGTGGTAAAATACAAATAACATAAACTTTATCATCCTAATCATTGTGAAGTGTGCAGTTCAGTGGTATTCAGAATATTCCCATTGTTGTGTAACCAGTACTATCATTTATCTCCAGAAATATTATCATACTGAGACAGTGTAACATAAGACCCATTAAGCAATAATCTCTCGTATTTGTATTATTAAGTGGTTTTTACTGTGGTAAAGTATACACGACATTAAATTGACCATCCTAGTCATTTCTAAGTGTACAGCTCAGTGGTTTTGTGATTGGTGAAATGTGTGTATGTGTGTGTGTGTGTGTGTGTGTGTGTACACCACATTTTAATTATCCACTTATCTATGAGTGGGCAATTAGGTTGCTTCTAGCTTTAAGTTACTGTCTAGTGTCCTTTCTTTGAACCTGCAGGACTCTCTTTAGCATTGTTTTTGCAGGGGAAAACAGCGGTAAACAAATTTCTTCTGATATTATTTACCTGAGACTGTCTTATTATCTCCCTCACTTTTGAAGGACTGTTTTGCCAGATATCAAATCCTTGGATGATTTTCTTTAGTGATTTGAATGTATCACTGACTTCTAACCTCCAAAGTTTCTAACGGCAAACCTGCCTATGATGTGATTGTGGACCCCTTGTATGTGACAAACCACTTTACTGCTTTCAAGATGCCTTCTTTGTCTTTTTGACATTTTACTACAGTATGTCTCATGTGAATGTCTTGAAGTTCATTGAGCTTCTTGAACCTGTGTATTCCTGTCATCAATTCATTTGGGCAGTTTTTTATCATTTCTATCATTATTTTCTATCATTATTTATCATTCTTAAAGCAATTTCTTGACCTCTCTCTCTCTCTCTCTCTCTCTCTCTCTCTCTCTCTTCTAATTCTGGGTCTCCCACAGTGCATATGTGGATCTACTTGAAGCTGCCCCATCATAAAATGAAAGTAAAGGAATAAGGAGTTTTGAATCTACAATGCAGTTGAGCAGATGCCTATACCATTCCCTTTTCTTCATTTTTTCCTCAGGCTCAATAATTTCAATGGGCCCATCTTAAAGTTTTCTCATTCTTTTTCTGCTTGCTCAAATTACTTTTTAAATTCCTTTATGTTTTCCTCAATTAAAAAAAAGTTGTGACTGATATTTTTAGCTCCAGAATTTCTTTTTGGTTTTAAGTTTTTAATCTCGTTATTGTTATTTTCCATTTTGTGCATGCTTGCTTTAGTTTTTAAGCTTTCTCTTTTTAAAATTTGTTTAAAATTTTTAAACTACATGACAGCAGTGGAAAGCATTACAATTCTTATTACTCATATAGGGCACAATTTTTCATCTCTCTGTATATAAAGTATGTTCACGCCAATTTATGCCTTTATACATGTACTTTGTTGTTTTCTTAAAACTTTTATAACTTTTTATCTTTCTTCTAACTTTTATAACATAACTTATCTTATAACTTTGAGTATTTTTAAAGATGGTTGTTTTAAATCCATGTCTGTAAGCCCTCCTTTTGGTATTTCTCAGAGGTGATTTCTGTTGATTTAATTTTTATCCTTTAAAGAATCTGCATGTTCTTCATGCTTTATATGCCTTGTGATTTTCTTTCTCTCTCTCTCTCTCTCTCTCTCTCTCTCTCTCTCTCTCTCTCTCTCTCTCTCTCTTCATTTAAACTGGACATTTGAACTTGATGTGGTCACTGGAAACAAAATAAATTCCCTTCTCCAAGGTTTGCTATTGTTTTCATGTTGAATTGTTGTAGGCTAACTTTGTGATCAGGATCACCTTGAAGTGTCAATTCAAGGTCTTCTAAACCTTTTTGAGGCTACATCTTTCACTGGGCATATAAATTAACTTTCTAAATGTCCTTGTATTTGATGTCATTTTTAAATGTCCTATTCTTTAAATGTCTGTCTCCTAAAAGGGGCAAGAAAAAAAATAAAGGAAGAAAAACATACTGGCCATTTAAATCTTCAGCATGGGGTGGTGGGGCCACAGGCCTGCAATAATGGAGAGGGGCTGCAACAGTGGCTTCCTACCTCTGTGCCTGTGGTTTCACAATCAAAAGCAGCAATAAGCAATCAAGTTTGTTTAGAGGCAAGATCCTTACTGCTCACCCCAAGTTCTACGAGCTTAATGAAAACTCCTGGAACAAGTGCACAGCTGCCTGTCATGGGGTCGAGCTTAATGAAAACTCCTGGAACAAGTGCACAGCTGCCTGTCATGGGGTCAGGGGGCAGGAGATGGGTAGCCACTGTTGAGCCAAGAACTGATGTTGACAGGAATTAAGCATGATGTACAGTTCAAGAATTTCCCTGGATATTGCAAGCATTTAATATGCTGCAGAGTTCCAAAATAGAGAGATTCTGCTGCTGCAGTTATTGTCTAGGTGTGGAGATGGAGTCTTCCTGTTTCTTATTTTGCATTTTCCCAGGAGACTCTTAATATTTTTATTTTGGGGAGTCATTACATGTTTATACAAACATGTAAAGTTATTGCAAGAAAATAACTTCCAATAACTTTACATATTTGTATAAACATGTAATGACTCCCCAAATCTTCAGAGAAGTAAGATACATAGTTTTCAAACTGCTTTCATGTGAAGAATATTGTGCTGTCGGTGGTGGACATTTTTAAAATAGAAGTCAAAATGTTTTCCTCAAGAGTTTAAATTTTTCTTCTTACAAGATTACTTCCTGCTCACAAACAAGGAAAGACTATCTTCAGAGAACAAAGCATTAAGAGGGCTAAAATAATATTATAAAAATTAAAAACACATATTAAATGAACAGAAATGGATAAGCAGGCTGTCATTTGTGATACTAGAACATTGTGATACTAAGCTGTCAGTTGAATTCTGAAGAGGGCAGTACAAAGATTGAGGGGAGTGTCCCACAAAGTCCCCCTGGCAGAGGAACGGAGTATGAAAGAGGCAGCTAATAGAGATGAGCTAATAATACAATGAGTTTAATAAACTTATTTTCCATGGATGCTTCCAGTCTTACTGCCCCATGTCTGCTTTCTTTGCATTGCCTTAAGCCTAAAGATTGCATTTTTTTTTTTTAGTTAGTTTGCTTCAGTAAAGCAACCAATTAACCCTTTTTTGGGTTCTTTGTTGTTTTTATTGTTTGAAATTTTTTCCATAGCATTAATAGTGAGTCTTGGTTATGAAGATAGACAATTAAATTTTTAAATAGTCTATTTCTATGATTTTCCATTTCTCCCATCCTAATAACCTTAGGGACCACTCTAAATTTCTTCTACTTTATTTTCTTTCAAAGACTCTTTTGAAAATGACCTCTTCCTTTCAGGTCCCTTAAGAAAATTATTTCATGTTCTAAAATCTTAGCATTTATTACCTGATGCTTTCTGAAAAAAATTTTATAGAAATGCTTTTCCAAACTTAATGTTTCCAAGGATGATTTGGGAGTCTTGTTACAATACAGATTCTAATTCCCTACGTTTACCCCGGGGCCTAAGATTTCATATCTATAACAAGCTCCCAGGTGATCCTAAGGCTGGTAATCCATGGAATGTCCTTGGAGAGCCAAAAATCTGTGTGTTTATAATACCATGTCATTAACACGGCATATCTAAATAAATAAGTAAATAGATAATGTTTTTAGTTATGAAGCATGTGCAATAAATGTTATTAGGTTGTTTTTTTTTTAATAAAACACCTTCGAGTCTATATCGTATTCCAAAGTTGCCCAATAAAAAACATCCTTGTGAGTCTGTTGGGGGAAGAAAACCATAGCAAGCAGCAATAAAAATAAATGAATAAATAATCAATCAATCAATCAATACACTCATGCTGTACTTCAAAAATTTTAATTTCCCCAAATGGTAAAACTTATAATCAAAAAAGAGAAATTCAAAATCATTCACTCCACAGTGACAGTGGACCATAAACCACAGAACTCCAGGAACAAATAGAAGAGATGTAAAAGTCCTAGTGTAGACGGGAAGGGAGAACACTTTGCAATACACAGGAAAGAAAATGCTTTCTTTTCCATTGAATGAAATTACAAAACAACACAGTTTAAAAAATGGAGCCAAATTGTATGAGAAGCATTTCAAAAATTAAAAATATATAAAATACATATAAAGTTTATAGTCAAGCTTGTCGTGTTCCATGACTAAACACTCAGGGTCACTCCAGGTGAACTGGGCTGGCACAAAATAATCACACAGAGACAGAGAAATACCTTTTTCTTTGAGTTCTGTGACAGCTCTTCTGACCTTAGGGGTCGGGTCCGTGGAAAGAGATAGGAGCAAGTGCCGAGCCCTTTTGTTGGGAAGAAGCCATTCAAATGAGGCAAGGGGTAGGTTTACAAGGGAATAGGTGAGCGTAGCTCAGTCCCCACAGTGATACCTACACTTGAAACCACACCTTACTATCCAAGCTGGGACAACGCCCAAGTCACCCCCAAATGTAGTGATTGGTCAGAGCCTCTTGCTCCAGGACTGGAAGGCATGGTCATGCAGAACAGATCCCCACAAGTGCTAACAATTTTAAATGGTAATTATGAAAGTCTCCAAATCATTCATCACTTACAGATGGGTAAAGAAAAAACTGTATGATAGGATACACTGTTTCACGATCTTGGAAAATTAAGACTCTACTTCTGCTGATAGTATAACTGCTAAAACATTTTGGGAAATATCTAGCAAAATGCAAAATGTTCATAATGTTTGACTTCAAAATTATACCCACAACTTTTCTTCAAATTCTTGCAAACACTTTATATCATCATCCCCCACTCCCCCCTCCACCCTGCTTTTTTAAAGCAGTTCAGCCAGATATGTGGAGACATCTCCTTGTGGTTTTAATTTGCATTTTTCAACGGTTAATGATGTTGAACATCTTTTCATGTGCTTATCTGCCACTTGTACAGCCCTTTTGGTATAATGTCAGTTCATGTCTTTTAGATATTTTCAAACTAGGTTGTTTGTGTTTTACTCTTGGGACTTATAAATTCTTTATATGTTATCAGTATAATTCTTGCTAGAATAAGTGATTTGCAAGTATTCTCTCTCATTATGGAGTTTGACTTTTTATCCTCTTAACTGAATTACAGAGCAAATTTTTAATTTAAAGTCCATTTTCTCGGGCTGGGGTTCTGGCTCAGTGGTATACCACTTGCCTAACATGTGTGAGGCACTGGGTTTGATTCTCAGCACTGCATATAAATAAATGAATAAAATAAAGGTCCATCAACATATAAAAAAATGAAGTCCATTTTCTCAAATTTTCCTTGTAGGGATTATTCTTTTGGTATGAAGTAATAATGACTCTCAGCATAACCACAGACCCCAATGATTACTTGTAGTATAGTTTTATGTTTTACCTTTCTATCCAATAATTTTTGTGAAGCACATGAGAATTAGGGGAAGTCTTGCTTACTTTTTGGCTATGGATGTCCAATTGTTTCAACACCAATCGTGGTATGGTTTCCTCTACTGAATGGCTTTTGTAACTTTGTTAACCATAGTTGGGTACATTTGACTTGGTTTCTCCATGTGTTTTCTGTTCTCTTCTCTGGCCCTTAGACCTTCCAGTGCTGTGTTGCATTAGGTTGCTGACAATGGATATACATGCCTTGTTTCTGATCTTCAGGGGAAACAATTCAGTATTTTCTTAAGTATAAAGTAAGTTCTAGGATTTTTTTTTGGATAATGTAAATAACTTATCAAGTTGAGAACATTTCCCTCATTTCTATTTTCTGAGTGTTTTTATCATCAGTGGGTGCTAACTTTTGTCAAATGTTTCTGTCTTTATCAATTAATATAATCATGACTTTTCTTTAACCTGTTAGTATGGTAGATTACATGGATTGATTTTCAAATACTATACAATACTTGCATACTAAAAGAGATCTCATTTGGTTATGGTATAAAATTCTTCCTATATATTGTGAAATCTCATATGCTAATATATTTAAAGATTTTTTTGCATCTGAATTAATGAGGAATATTGGTTTGTAGTTTTTATAATGTAGAGGCTAAACCTCTATGGATTGATCATATGATTTCTCTCCTTGATTGATTAATATGCTACCATTTTAGTAAAATATAAGGTAAAAGTATACATGAGATACATATTTATATCTAGGGAAGAAAGATACTTTGAAAATGTGAAAATGATTCTGTTGGTAACCTGAGGAAAGTGAAACAAGGAAAATAACACAATTAGAAAGTTTTCACTGTATACTCTGTAAATTTTAAGCATGTGGCTATACTACCTATGTGATAAACATATATAAAGCAAAATTTAGGGCTGGAGTTGAGGCTCGGCGGTAGAGCACTTGCCTGGCATGTATAAGGCATTGGGTTCGATCCTCAACACCACATAAAAATAAATAAAGGTATTTTTAAAAAAACAAAATTTAGTTGGTTCCAAGTAAATGTAGTGATAAACACTTCACAGAATGTTTGACTTTGTTTTCAAAGTCATCAAAAGAATTTTTTTAAATAGAGGATTTTGAATAAGGAATGTGTATTAAAAGATATTATGAAAATATTATTAATTTTCTTATGTGTGGTAGTGGTATCATAAATTTTTTTTCTGACACGTGAATTATTTAGAGGTGAAGCTTGCTTGACAAAGTGCAACTTACTTTTAATGTTTTCACTAAAATCTAAATTAGATAATTTTAAATTTCCAAATATTTTTAATATTTTGTTTATTAATTTAAAGTTTTATTTCATTATAACGAAAGTTTCTGTTTTTACTATATAACTTTAACCTTAGTATGATTTGTGTGATTCAACTTAACTATTTGAAAATATATATTTTTTAATAATAGGTTTTGTGATCTCTATAAAATATGCCACAGTAGATCATCTGTAACCTTATTTTTTGTCCACTTTTTCTGTCATGAGTTGAGAAAGATACATGAAAAAGTGCTACAAAAATACAATGTTTTTCTCTTGATTTTTCTTGGCATCACCTACAGCTTTCTTTATACATTTATTTAGTATTGGGGATTGAATCCAGAGCACTTTACCCCTAAGCCACATCCCCAGATGCTTTTTATTTTTATTGTGAGGCAAGATCTTGCTAACTTGCTGAGGCTGTCCTTGAATTTTAGATCCTACTTCCTCAGTCTCCTGAATAACTGGATTGCAGGAGTGCCCCCATCCTCTCCTTCCCTGCTTACTTATAGCTTTTGCTATAAAATTGATTAAATTATGCAACTGGTTCAAGCTATTGCAGTACCAGTGATGTTATAATTTATGAATAAAATGTAAGATAATTCAGTATAACTAATTAATATATCCATTACCTTAAATATTTCTGATTATGATTTCTTGTGCTAGCAACATTTAAAATTCACTTTCTTGGGGATTTTCAAGTGTATAATACCTCATTACTAGAGTTTGAATTTCTCTTTTTCTTTCATACACTTTTGGATGTATTACTAATTATTATTTTTAAAAGATTCAATTGTTTTTATACAGGAGTTAACAACTGAAGAATTGGGAAATTTATTTTTTTTATTTCAACTCTAAAATTAATTTTTTAACATAAGAAAAAGGCACACTCTCTACAGTATCCTCACTTGTCTTTTTCTTTGTATTTTGATGGTTCCTTATAGTTAGTAAATTAATCTAATTCTCTATACCTACTTTACACTTACTGCAGACTTTTGTATTTCTCCCACATTATAACTTTTGGGTTTCCTGCTAGAGTTTAAGATTTCCTCTGCCCCTAAACAAGTCCTAGTGGTCTAGCTGGCATAACTCTACTTTTTCGAGTGGTGATCCAAAAGACCTTCCATTTTTATTACTTATGATCCACAATCCCTCCTGATTTTCCTCTTTATCATGACAGACCATTCAAAGCCATGCTTTTCTCCCTCACATCCCAACACAGAGTCTGGACACTGATGGGAAGGATATCTGCTGGATGAGTATCAAAGTGCCAGCATCTTTACAACTAAAAGATGTGGCTCCTGTAAATTGCAAGAAAGAGCAATTTTCAAGTCACTAGTTAGGGTCTCTTTTGTGGTCCCATTGGACAGTGAGTATTTGCATAATTTTTGTGTGTGAAATCGACAAAAGTAAGAAGTATATACACATAAGAATACTGTAGACAGAAGATTAGTTTAGACTACATAAGCATAGGTAGCATTTAGTCAAAGGATGTGTTAATTCCTATTTTATAAGTAGTTTTGGAGTTAATCTGAATTTGATCTTTCTATTTGGTTTCTATGCATAACTTTATGTAAGAGGTCATTTGGCCTCCACAGTGAGCCAAGTTCCTCTCACAATGACCCAATGTTTATTAATCACCCACAAAATGAAGCACAAGTTAGTTTTTTGTTTCCCTCACAATAAGGTCATAATATTTGAAACAAGATCATTATGGTTTGCTTTTAACTAAACATTATTTTTTCAGTTTTCCAGAACAACCCAGTCCCAGGGTATGAGAACTGGCCCCATGGTACTAAGACTGAAGAAAGAGGCAGGAGAATCCAGGAGCACACGGGATAGACATATTGGCAGAAGCATGTTCCTGGGTGGCAGCAAGATCAGTGGATCCCTGCAATTCCAGTCAAAAAGATGGGACCCAAAGATGGGTCAGGATGAAAGTGACTTCATCTAAATCACAATGGACCTCCTCTATCTCAAACTAATTAAAGAGGAAAACCCTTGGTACCATCAGCTGGGTATAAAACTCCACACACCAGTCTAATGTTTTTTGTTTTGTAGGAAGCTGGGAAACCATGCAGGGAAGACAGACTATGGTTACTCAGGAACAATCATGGTGGTTAGGAATCAAGACGGATGCAGTTATGTCAAGAGGAATCCATACCCTGATCTGGTCTTTTTCAATGGACAAGGCTCTCTCTGTCCAGGCACTGTTCTAAGCATTGGTACAGTCCAGGATGAAGACACAGGATAGCTGCCCTCACTATACTCACACTCTCCAAGCCAGCAACCACTGAATATGTTTTCTATCCTTCAGTAACAAATGTTATACATTATGCAGTAAAATGTGACCTTAGATCCCAGTTTCTAAATTAATCTGAACTACTGCATTTCCCTACTCATTCCATCCTTCTTCCCTCTTTCTCTCACTTCCAGTTTTGTCTGGACACCTGGTTCCTCATTCTTCTCCATTAGCTTATCTCTGTTTTGGCTTTGTGTTCCTGACTTCCTCAAAGGGAGTGCCTTAAGCTTCCCCCTCTGACTCACTCATCCCAGGCTTCTCTCACCCGCTGTAGTTGTTTAGACTGCAGGCTCCACACAGGAAGGGACAAGAGTTTGTGATATAAGTGAGGGAACTTTAGAATGGACATGTGAAATAGCAGGAACTGAAAAGAGGACAATATCACAGTGAATTGGAGCTGAAGTCATGTGGAAAATTCCTAAGACAGAGATGGGAGTGGATTTGAGACGTGATTAAGACATGAGTAAGCAAGAACAGAGATCTCCCTGCTTAAAATTCTCATAAGCAGATTAGTGAACATGCTTGAAAGAGTAAGGTTTTTTTTTTCTTTTTTAAAATAATTTTTATTTATAAAAACAAAAAATGAACATATTAATGGGGTACCGTATGATATTTTGGTATGCATTGTGTAATGCTTAAAGCAGGTTAAACATACCTAGCTCCTTATATACCTATTTCAACCAGAGATTGAATCCAGGGGTGTTTAACCACCAAGCTACATTCCCAGTCTTTTCAGCCTTTCATGTTTTGAGACAGGGTCTCACTAAGTTGCTTAGGGCTCCACTAATTTGCTGAGGCTGACTTTGAATTTGTGATTCTCCTGCCTCAGCCTCCCAAGCTACTAGGAGGGCAAGTGTGTACTATAACACCCAACTACATTTTTTTTATGGTGAAAACATTTATAACACTTTCTTCTAGCTTTTTGAAATACGCATACTTTATAGACTTGTTCTCTACAGTCACCCTACTGTGCAGCAGCACAGAATTTTTTCTACCTCCTGAACTGCAACTTAGTACTCATTGATCATCATTTCTTCACCCCCTGCTTTCCCATCCCCTCTCTCCAGTCTGTGGTAACTCCCATTGTATGCTCAACTTCTTTGAGATCAACATTTTTAGGTTCCACTTATAAGATAATGCAGTTTGTGTTTTTCCATGCTTGACTTGTTTCACTTCACTACTGATCTCCAGTTACATCCTTGCTGTTGCAAATGACAAATTCTGTTCTTTTTTATGGCAGAATAAAAAATTGTGATTTGTGATTCTCCATGGTGTATGGGAGGCACATTTTCTTTATCCATCCATATGTTGATAGATACTGGTTGTTTCCATTTCTTGCCTGTTGTGAAGAGTGTTGCAATGAACATGGAAGTGCAGATGTTTCTTTGATATACTGATTTCATCTTTTTTTTTATATATGCCTAGTACGAGGATTACTGGACCAGTGGCAGTCCTTTTAGTTTTTAAGGAATATCCATACTGTTTTCCAAAATGAGTGTACTGATTTATATTCTCACCAACTGCATGAAAGGGTTCCTTTTTCTCCACGTCCTCAGCAGCTCCCTTGTTATCCTTGCCATTTTTACTGGAGTGAGGTGATAGTTCACGGTGGTTGGATTAGCATAACCCTGATTATTAGTTCTGTTAAATATTTTTTCATATACTTATTAGACAGTTGTGTGTTTCTTTTCAGAAACGCATACTTAGTTCTATTGCATATATGTTGTGTTTTATTGAGTTCTTCCTGTATTCTGGATGTTAACCATTTGTGAAACGAATGGCTTACAAATTCTCAATCCTGCTCACTCTGATGATTATTTCCTTACTGTGCAGAATCTTTTTAGTTTGATAAAATCCCATTTGGCTGCTTTTGCTTTTGATTCCTGTACTTAAGAAAAATCCTTGCACATTCCAATGAAGCATTTCCCCAATGTTTTCTTCTAGCATCTTCATAGTTTAAAGTCTTATATTTAAGTTTTTAATTCATTTTGAGTTCATTTTTGTAACTGGTGAGAGATAAGAGTCGAGTTTCATTTCACTGCAAGCAATTTGATTGAATAAGCCCTCAAGTGCAAGATTAGAGACAGTTAAACTGCAAATGAGATATAGAAAAGAATAAAGTCATTTATATAGCCCATTTTCACATTGCCTGATACAATACCTAAGTGTGTGCCCATATAGGTACATGGAAATGGAGAAGAAAATGACTCAGAAAAACTTTGACAAAATTGCTGATGCCAAAATATCTTGCAGATTTTTATACTATTCAACAAACTGATGCTATTTACATTGTCTACCTAATGTAAAACTTGAAAATCAAACATATGTTGATTTTCTGAAACAAAATGTAATTGAACTACATCCCATTCATTTTAATAGTTTACTAAAAGAAGTGACTTTAAATATAAGCAACAAGGAGAATAAATTTTTAAAAGTGAATCAACAATAAGAATAGGGAATAGCAACACATTTTGGGCTGGTTTAACATTCTCTAATGTTACACTACAAGCATATTAACTTTTTTTTTCTACCTGCAAATTTCAGTTCCCCCTTATGATCAAAATTCTTTGATTATCTCTGCCCTTGTCAGAAATTCTTCAAGATTCATGAAAGGACCATTCTAATTTTATTTATTTTTATACTGTCCAATAAAGAAACAAGAATAATTGTTTTCATTAGATGGCTTTACATCCTATGGAAAAATGTTCTTACCAACAAGTAATAGGTCTTCTTCTACTGTGGGATTTAGAAGAAATTTTATCCCATAATAATAGGTCTGCTTTTTTTTTTCACCCAAAATTCTACATCATTTTTAATTTTCTGCTCTGAGTAGTTGAGTCTCTGAAAGGATTCCCTTCCATCGAGGGATAATGAATCAAACTCTTATAATCCATCATGTCAATGAGAGGTTGTTCTGACTGAGAAACGGTTGGGAGATATTGAATAGGAAAAATAAGCTTTTAAAACAACTCATGGACACCAACTGGAGGCCTCTCCAGCACACAAGATCCCAAACGCCCAGGGGCCCATGAGTTCCGTTGGGACAGGTATGGTTCTCAAGAGCATTTGGCCTTGGATATGTAATATCTGTTGATCTCTCATGACAGTGATTGATTTGTGAGTTGGCATGTAACCTAAAGTACTGAAATTGAAAAGGAGAGCCGATTTCTTTAAGAACTTGCAGACCACAAATATTTCTAGATGATGACTCTGGATTATGTGATGTGAAGCTCAAAGAAATTTTCCTACCATAATAGAAATTAATCTGAGCAGTGAAGATCAGAAGTGAACCCTGTTCATACTTCAGCTGAAGACTGTTCTATCCTGGTCACATGTACCATGCCATTCTTTTTTATCTTCAAAATAAAATTGGGTTTTCCTAAACTTGTAAGCCAAACTGCTCAAACTGATAATAGTGAGTTGAAATATAAAATAGAAGAGTGTAAAGAGCAAGTTAGTAAGCTGATGGGATGAAGGAGGTCTTCTAAAAAGCAGCACCAAGAGATAAAGAATGGAAAACACAAAAGATAAGATTAGGAAAAGGTAAAAGTGCCACATTGTCTCGAGAGAGAAAAGTTAAAAAAGAAATAATGATGCATTTTTAAAAGATGTTAGATTTCAGGGAAAAGACTTTACGGCGTGCCAAGGTGTCAAGATGGACCCACCACAAAGTCATACATGTTCTCAGAAAGCATGTGATAGAAAGACTCTCTGATAACATGTGGGTAAAAGTCACAATAATGTATTAAACTATTCCATGAGAAAACAAAAATAGAATCAAAAGCAAGCAAAAAATAATGTATTTGATTGAACTAGAAATAACATTTAGTATACACCACTGTTTCATGTGCCACCAAGAAAGAAAAAGATTAAACCTTGAATACAAGCTTCCCTACCATACTGACATTTAGATGAATACTAATTTAATAAATAAAAATGTTGTTTTAAAAAAGGGGCCTTAGAACCAATGAAGTACAATTGTAAAATATAAAATATATTTTTGTTTGTGAGAAAAAAAAAGAAACTTACCAGGAATTTCTGTAACAATCAATATGAGATTCAAACTTGAGGTTGAGTTGGCCTGGTGGCTTGGGGAAGTAAAGGATGGGTGACATGTGTGATTAAATTATTACTTTGTCTCCTAGGAAATTATTTAGGTACTGATAATCCTTAATAATCAGGAAAATGTATGTGCATAAAGGCCTTGATTATTAATGGCCTAGTTATTAAAACTAAGTATTACTATCAAAAAATGAAATGTTTAACTGTCAAGGGCAGAGAAAGGCAAATTAAAAAAAAAACTAACAACGATAGACCTAAGAGTATGTATTTAAAATGAAGAAAAGTGTTACAACAAGATTGAAAACAGAGAAATGGGGAAAATAGAACCATCAAATTTTAAAATGATGAAGCTGGTCATTATTATGACAAAATAGGATTCCAATAAAAATGAAAATGTGACAAAAAGAAAAGTGATTACTGATTAAATGAAAGATCTATAGCAAGTAGATAATACACATATATTAGTTATGATTACATAGCCTTGAACTACATAATATATCTAAGGACAAAGGACTATAGGAAGTATACAATCTACAAATGTAGTTTCAATTTTCACTCATGCACACACACACAAACAGTCTCAAAAGATCATACTCAAAATTAGTTAGATTTGTGCAACAAGTTCAACGAATGCAGTCTAATATATATGTTTACAATTTTGCATGATTGAAATGATTTTATATTTTCTTAAAAGCATATTAATTTTAAATAAGCCACAGGAAATCTTGGTTCATTTTAACATAAAAAGTATTTTCTCTGACTACAATCCAATAAATGTCAAAATCAGTATCAGATACCTAAAAATATTCTCAAGTTTAGAAAATTTAGAAGCATATTCCCATTCAACCAATGAGTTAAAGTAGAAATCATGAGGAAACTTTGAAGCACTTAGTGATAAACAAGAGTTGAATTCCAAAATATCAAAATGTTTATATTTATTTTTCTAGGGCAAAGAAGTATTTCTGAGTATTTGTCAATGAAAATCAAATATCAAAAATAAATGAGTTTGATACAATGCCTCCGTGGTAAGGGGATCAGAGAGACTCATTAATACACCCACATGCATCCTGCTGAGAGACTTCAAGCAAAATTCCACTGAAAGGAGACCTTCCGGGAACTAGTATGTTTAATTGGAGGAGTCAGCTTGTCACAGAATACTGAATCTCGGCAACCCAGAGCAGGGGCACAGTCCCGCCGGGGCCGCCAAATGGCGGCTGCCTACACGTTGCAGTGAATATAGGAGCGGACACTGACCTCCTGGACCCCCGCGGGTGGGCTCCGTGAACCGCAGCTGGCCACAGGCCACACGCTGCCTGCCTGGGCCCCCGCAGCCCGGTTCTGTGAACCTCCGCTGGCTACCGCCCACACATTGCAGCGAACTTGGGAGTGGTTGCTGCCTGACTGGGCCCCCCCCAGGCTGGCTCTGTGAACCGCAGCCGGCCTCCGCTCACACGGTGCAGTGAACTTGGGAGCGGTTGCTGCCTGACTGGGCCCCCACGAGCTGGCTCTGTGAACCGCAGCCGGCCGCCGCTCACACGTTGCAGCGAGTTTAGGAGTGGGCGCTGCCTGCCTGGGCCCACACTGCCTGGCTCCGTGATCCGCCACCGGCCACTGCCCACACTTTGCAGCGAGCTAAGGAGCGGGCGCTGCCTGCCTGGGCCCCCCCGCCCCCCCGCCCCCTCCCCCCCCCCCGGCTGGCTCTGTGAACCACAGCCGGCCTCCGCTCACACGGTGCAGTGAACTTGGGAGCGGTTGCTGCCTGCCTGGGCCCACACAGGCCGGCTCTGAGAACCGCCACTGGCCGCCGCCAAGCGGCCGCTGCCTACACCCTTGCAGTGAGTGGGGGAGCAGGCGCTGCCTGCCCAGCCCCCGCCGGCCCGACTCTGTGAACCTCATCTGGTGGTTTGGAGCTGCAGATGACCACCCTCCACCTGCCAGCCGGGTGCTGCAAACGACCCCTGACCAGCTCTGTAAAAGGCCCCGCGCACACGCCGAACAGCAGGAGTGGAGACCCGCCCAATCCGGGAGGAAGAACTGCTACACAGTGATTGACTCCCGTCTACTGAGAGGAGAAACTTGGCCCGGTGGACATAGCTCCATCTACTGGAAGAGCAGTTAATAGAACTCTAGGACTGCATTTATAAATTTTTTTTTTTTTGCTGTCTTCTTAAATGTCTTTTTAATCGATCTTATTTTATTTTATTCTAATTTTTAATTTCATTTTCCATTTCTACTATTATTATTTTTCTTTAAATTCCTTTTAATCTTCTATTTTTTTCTATCCTTCTTTTCTCCTGTCTTTACATTTCTTTTCAATTTTCTTATTCCCCCTTCCTTGAATTCTACCTGCTTACTCTCATTCTCTTTAGTGACCTCTTCCCATCCCTTCTAATACCTTTCCTCCCAAGCATCAAATATATTTATAGGAGTAAACAGTAACGCAGCAGTCAAACAGAACAAGAAACAATATGAACAGCATGAAAAAGCAAGGAAGAAAAGGAGTGCAAACAATGGAGGGCAGCCTAAATATTCAGGAGGATATAGAGTCACCAGAAAAATGGTCATATAAAGAACTCATGGAGCAGCAACCAGCCAAGTGACAGAGCAGCAACACGCGCCTGCGGGGAACGCAGACCGGACCCACTAGGACAGGTCCGGCGGCTGGCTGAGGGCCAGGCCCGTCCCCTCCCTCAGTGTCTGCAAGGTAGGCGGGACTGTGAACACCAGCAGAGCGAGCCCAAAGCCTGCTGAGGGGCTGAACCGGCACCTCCCCCAGTGCCTGCAAGCTAGGCGAACCTGCAACCCATCGGGAGGTTAGGCCCAGCAACCTACGGAGTGACACAGGTGCCCCTGGCGCCTGCTGGGTAGGCGGACCTTTGACCGACCACCAGAGCAGACCTAGGGCCTGCCAGCATGGTAGATGGATCACACTAATTGGAGGAGGATCACAGCCACTACCTGCCCTGCAAGGGTGAATTTTCAACTATACAAGAGCAATATAAATAAATAGAGGGAAAATATCAAAGACACAACAATTTCACCAAGCAGAAAGAAACGCCAGCAGTATGAAACGACAAGGAAAGAAAGGACCACAGGCAATGCAGGTCAACTCAACTTTAGAAGAGGTAATAGCTGCAACAGATGGAATGTCAGATAGAGAGCTCAAGACATACATGCTTCAGATGATCTGGAGTCTCAAGGAAGACATGAGACAGCAAAATCAGACAATGAAAGATCACATTGACAAACAAATCCAGGAAGTAAAAGATCAATTTCACAGGGAGATAGAGGTAATAAAAAACAAACAAATAGAAATACTAGAAATGCAGGAAACAATAAACCAACTTAAAAACTCAATTGAGAATACTACCAGCAGAGTGGATCACTCAGAAGATAGAACATCAGACAATGAAGACAGAGTATTTCAACTTGAAAAGAACATAGATAGCTCAGCAAGTATACTAAGAAACCATGAGCAGAACATTCAAGAACTATGGGATAATATCAAAAGACCAAACTTAGGAGTCATTGGGATACAGGAAGGCACAGAGCTCCAAACCAAAGGATTAAGCAATCTATTCAGTGAAATAATACAAGAAAACTTCCCAGACTTGAAGAATGAGACAGAATCCCAAATCCTAGAAGCCTACAGGACGCCGAATGTGCAAAATCATAAGAGATCCAAACCTAGACACATTATAATGAAGATGTCCAACATACAGAATAAGGAGAGGATTTTAAAAGCTACAAGGGAAAGGAAGCAGATTACATTTAGGGGTAAACCAATCAGGATAACAGCTGATCTCTCAACACAGACTCTAAAAGCTAGAAGATCCTGGAATAACATATTTCAAACGCTAAAAGAAAATGGGTTCCAACCAAGAATCGGGTATCCCTCGAAATTAAGCTTCAGGATAGAAGATGAAATTAAAACATTCCACGACAAACAAAAGTTAAAAGAATTTGCAGCTAGAAAACCATCTCTTCAAAAAATCCTTGGCAAAACACTACAGGAAGAGGAAATGGAAAACAACAATGAAAACCAACAGTGGGAGGTAGGACAGTAAAGGGGGGAAAATAATCAAAGAGGAAAACAAATCAGGTTTAATAGCATTAATAAACAAACTATGGCTGGAAGAACAAAACATATCTCAATAATAACCCTAAATGTTAATGGCTTAAACTCACCAATTAAGAGACACAGGCTAGTTGAATGGATCACAAAACAAGACCCAACAATATGCTGCCTGCAGGAGACACATTTGATAGGAAAAGATATACATAGACTGAAGGTGCAAGGTTGGGAAAAATCATATCACTCATATGGACCGCGGAAACAAGCAGGAGTGTCCATACTCATATCAAATAAAATAGATTTCAAGCCAAAGTTAATCAAAAGGGATAAAGAGGGACACTACATACTGCTCAAGGGAACCATACACCAAAAAGACATAACAATCATAAATATATATGCCCCAAACAACAGTGCTGCTATGTTCATCAAGCAAACTCTTCTCAAGTTCAAGAGTCTAATAGACCACCATAAATAATCATGGGAGACTTCAACACACCTCTCTCACTACTGGACAGATCTTCCAAACAAAAGTTGAATAAGAAAACAATAGAACTCAATAACACAATTAACAACCTAGACTTAATTGACATATATAGAATATACCACCCAACGGCAAGCAGTTACACTTTTTTCTCAGCAGCACATGGATCCTTCTCAAAAATAGATCATATATTATGTCACAGGGCAACTCTTAGACAATATAAAGGAGTAGAGATAATACCATGCATCTTATCTGATCATAATGGAATGAAACTCTAAATCCACGATAAAAGAAGGAAGGAAAAATCATGCATCACTTGGAGAATGAACAATAGGTTACTGAATGATCAATGGGTTTTAGAAGACATCAAGGAGGAAATTAAAAAATTCCTAGAGTTAAATGAAAACACAGACACAACATATCAGACTCTATGGGACACATTGAAAGCAGTTCTAAGAGGAAAATTCATTGCTTGGAGTGCATTCCTTAAAAAAAGAAAAAACCAACAAATAAATGATCTCATACTTCATCTCAAAATCCTAGAAAAAGAAGAGCAAAATAACAGCAAAAGAAGTAGAAGGCAAGAAATAATTAAAATCAGAGCTGAAATTAATGAAATCGAAACAAAAGAAACAATTGAAAAAATTGACAAAACTAAAAGTTGGTTCTTTGAAAAAATAAATAAAATTGACAGACCCTTAGCCATGCTAACGAAGAGAAGAAGAGAGAGAACTCAAATTACCAGCATACGGGATGAAAGAGGCAATATCACAACAGACACTTCAGAAATTCAGAAGATAATCAGAAATTATTTTGAATCCTTATACTCCAATAAAATAGAAGACAGTGAAGGCATCGATAAATTTCTTAAGTCATATAATCTGCCCAGATTGCCTCAGGAGGATATAGACAACCGAAACAGACCAATATCAATTGAGGAAATAGAAGAAACCATCAAAAGATTACCATCTAAGAAAAGCCCAGGACTGGACGGGTATACAGCAGAGTTTTACAAAACCTTTAAAGAGGAACTAATACCAATACTTTTCAAGCTATTTCAGGAAATAGAAAAAGAGGGAGAACTTCCAAATTCATTCTACGAGGCTAACATCACCCTGATTCCTAAACCAGACAAAGACACTTCAAAGAAAGAAAACTAAAGACCAATATCTCTAATGAACCTAGATGCAAAAATCCTCAATAAAATTCTGGCGAATCGGATACAAAGGCACATCAAAAAAATTGTGCACCATGATCAAGTAGGATTCATCCCTGGTATGCAAGGTTGGTTCAATATACGGAAATCAATAAATGTTATTCACAACATCAATAGACTTAAAAATAAGAACCATATGATCATCTCGATAGATGCGGAAAAAGCATTTGACAAAGTACAGCATCCCTTTATGTTCAAAACTCTCGAAAAACTAGGGATAACAGGAACATACCTCAACATTGTAAAAGCACTTTATGCTAAGCCTCAGGCTAGCATCATTCTGAATGGAGAAAAATTGAAGGCATTCCCTCTAAGATCTGGAACAAGACAGGGATGCCCTCTTTCACCACTTCTGTTCAACATAGTTCTCGAAACACTGGCCAGAGCAATTAGACAGACGAAAGAAATTAAAGGCATAAAAATAGGAAAAGAAGAACTTAAATTATCACTATTTGCAGATGACATGATTCTATACCTAGCAGACCCAAAAGGGTCTACAAAGAAACTATTAGAGATAATAAATGAATTCAGCAAAGTGGCAGGATATAAAATCAACAAGCATAAATAAAAGGCATTCATGTATATCAGCAACAAATCCTCTGAAATGGAAACGAGGACAACCACGCCGTTCACAATATCCTCAAAAAGAATAAAATACTTGGGAATCAACCTAACAAAGAGGTGAAAGACTTATACAATGAAAACTACAGAACCCTAAAAAGAGAAATTGAAGAAGACCTTAGAAGATGGAAAAACATACCCTGTTCATGGATAGGCAGAACTAACATCATCAAAATGACGATATTACCAAAAGTTCTCTATAGGTTTAATGCAATGCCAATCAAAATCCCAACGGCATTTCTTGTAGAAATGGAGAAAGCAATCATGAAATTCATATGGAAGAATAAAAGACCCAGAATAGCAAAAACAATACTAAGCAGGAAGTGTGAATCAGGTGGTATAGCGATTCCAGATCTCAAACTATACTACAGAGCAATAGTAACAAAAACAGCATGGTACTGGTACCAAAACAGGCGCGTGGACCAATGGTACAGAATAGAGGACACAGAAACCAACCCACAAAACTACAACTTTCTTATATTTGATAAAGGGGCTAAAAGCATGCAATGGAGGAAGGATAGCATCTTCAACAAATGGTGCTGGGAAAACTGGAAATCCATATGCAACAAAATGAATCTGAATCCCTTTCTCTCGCCAAGCACAAAAGTTAACTCAAAATGAATCAAGGAGCTTGATATCAAATCAGAGACACAGCATCTGATAGAAGAAAAAGTTGGCTACGACCTACATGCTGTGGGGTCGGGCTCCAAATTCCTCAATAGGACACCCATAGCACAAGAGTTAACATCTAGAATCAACAAATGGGACTTACTTAAACTAAAAAGTTTTTTCTCAGCAAAAGAAACAATAAGAGAGGTAAATAGGGAGGCTACATAATGGGAACTAATCTTTACTCCTCACACTTCAGATAGAGCCCTAATATCCAGAATATATAAAGAACTCAGAAAATTAGACAATAAGATAACAAATAACCCAATCAACAAATGGGCAAAGGACTTGAATTACAGTAGTGGGGGTAGAGAGAGAAGAGGTGAGGGGAGGGGAGGGGGGATAGTAGAGGATAGGAAAGGCAGCAGAATACAACAGACATGAGTTTATCAATATGTAAAGCAATGAAGTGTAACTGATGTGATTCTGCAAGCTGTATACGGGGTAAAATGGGAGTTCATAACCCGCTTGAATCAAAATGTGAAATATGATATATCAAGAACTATGTAATGTTTTGAACAACCAACATTAAAAAAATAAATTAAAAAAAAAAAGATCTCATGGAACACCTGAGACAGATGGAACGGAACCTTAAAGAGGATACAAGACAACAAATTCAAGCAGCGAAAGAACACATTGAGAATGAATTACATAAACAGATAAAAGAAGAAGTTAAGCACCTTTATCATGAGATAGAGATTATAAAAAAGAATCAAACCATAATCTTAGAAATGAAGGAAAGTATAAACCAAATTAAAAACTCAAATGAGAGTATCATTAACAGAGTGGAGCAAGTAGAAGCCAGAACGTCAGATAATGAAGACAAAATATATCATCTGGAAATGAGTCTAGCCAACTCAGATAGGCTGGTTAAAAATCATGAGAGAAACATACAAGAGGTATGTGATAATATAAAAAAAAACAAATTTAAGAGTCATTGGGATAGAGGAAGGGATAGAGATTCAAACAAGGGGAATGAGTAATCTACTAGATGAAATAATTACAGAAAACTTTCCAGAAATAAAAAAGGAAACAGATATACAAATTGTGGATGCATACAGGACACCGAACATACAAAATCACAGTAGACCAATGCCAAGACACATTGTTATGAAGATATCCAATATACAGAACAAAGAGAAAATATTAAAAGCTACAAGAGAAAAGAGAAGATTACATTCAGGGGTACACCAATAAGGTTAACAACGGACTTCTCAACTCAGACGCTGAAAGCGAGAAGATCCTGGAACAACGTATTTCAAACACTGAAAGACAATGGATGCCAACCAAAAATTCTGTACCCAGCAAAATTAAGCTTCAGATACGACAACGAAATAAAAATCTTTCACGATAAACAAAAACTAAAAGAATTTGCAGCCAGAAAACCAGCGTTGCAAAGCATCTTGAGCAAAACACTTCACGAGGAAGAAATGGAAAACAATAACCAAAGCCAACAGTGGGAAGTACCTCAGTAAAGACAGACGGAGGGGGGAAAGCTAATCATAGTGAAACAAACGCAATTTAAAAAAAAATGAGATAAATAATCAAACATGGCTGGAAGTACAAACCATATATCAATAGTAACTCTAAACATTAATGGTTTAAACACACCAATAAAGCGACATAGGCTGGTAACATGGATCAAAAAAACAAATCCAAAAATATGCTGCCTCCAGGAGACTCACTTGACTGGAAAAGACATACACAGGCTGAAGGTGAAAGGTTGGGAAAAAATATACCACGCACACGGTCCTCGCAAGCAAGCAGGTGTGGCCATCCTCATATCGAATAAAATCGACTTCAAGACTAAGTTAATCAAAAGGGATAAGGAAGGACATTATATACCGTTAAAAGGAACCATTAAACAACAAGACATAACAATTATCAATATTTATGAACCAAATAATGGTGCTTCGAAGTTTATAAAACAAATTCTCCTCAAGTTCAAGAATCAAATAGACCACAACACAATGATTATGGGTGACTTCAACACACCTCTCTCACCATTTGACAGATCCTCCAAGCAAAAGTTGAATAAAGAAACTATAGACCTCAATACCACAATCAATAACATAGACTTAACTGACATATATAGAATATACCACCCAACATCAAGCAGCTACACTTTTTTCTCAGCAGCACATGGATCCTTCTCAAAAATAGACCATATATTATGCCATAGGTCAACCCTCAATAAATATAAAGGGGTGGAGATTATACCATGCATTTTATCTGATCATAATGGATTGAAACTGGAAATTAATGATAAAAGAAGGAAGGGAAAATCCAATATCACATGGAAAATGAACAATATGTTACTGAATGATCAAAGGGTTACAGAAGACATAAAGGAGGAAATCAAAAAATTCTTAGAGATAAATGAAAATTCGGACACAACCTATCGGAATCTATGGGACACAATGAAAGCAGTTTTAAGAGGGACATTCATCGCCTAGAGGTCATTCCTCAAAAAAAGGAAAAACCAACAAATAAATGAGCTCACACTTCATCTCAAAGCCCTAGAAAAGGAAGAGCAAAACAATAGCAAATGCAGCAGAAGGCAAGAAATAATTAAAATCAGAGCAGAAATCAATGAAATTGAAACAAAAGAAACTATTGAAAAAATTAACAAAACTAAAAGTTGGTTCTTTGAAAAAATAAACAAGATTGACAAACCTTTAGCCATGCTAACGAAGAGAAGAAGAGAGAGAACTCAAATTACTAACATAAAGGATGAAAAAGGCAATATCACAACAGACGCCACAGAAATACAGAAGACAATTAGAAATTATTTTAAAAACCTATATTCCAATAAAATAGAAGATAGTGAAGACATCGATAAATTTCTTAAGACATATGATTTGCCCAGACTGAGTCAGGAGGACACACACGATTTGAACAGACCAATATCAATGGATGAAATTGAAGAGGTAATCAAAAGACTACCAACCAAGAAAAGCCCAGGACCGGATGGGTATACAGCGGAGTTTTACAAGACCTTTAAAGAAGAATTAATACCAATACTTTTCAAGTTATTCCAGGAAATAGAAAAAGAGGGAGTTCTTCCAAATTCATTCTATGAGGCCAACATCACATTGATTCCGAAACCAGACAAAGACACATCAAAGAAAGAAAACTACAGACCAATATCTCTGATGAACCTAGATGCAAAAATCCTCAATAAAATTCTGGCGAATCAGATACAAAGGCACATCAAAAAAATTGTGCACCATGATCAAGTAGGATTCATCCCTGGGATGCAGGGATGGTTCAATATACGGAAATCAATAAATGTTATTCACCACATCAATAGACTTAAAGATAAGAACCATATGATCATCTCTATAGACACAGAAATAGCATTCGACAAAGTACAGCATCCCTTTATGTTCAAAACATTAGAAAAACTAGGGATAACAGGAACTTACCTTGATATTGTAAAAGCTATCTACGCTAAGCCCCAGGCTAGCATTATTCTGAACGGAGAAAAATTGAAGGCATTTCCCCTAAAATCAGGAACAAGACAGGGATGCCCTCTATCACCACTTCTATTCAATATAGTTCTCGAAACACTGGCCAGAGCAATTAGACAAACGAAAGAAATTAAAGGCATAAAAATTGGAAAGGAAGAACTTAAATTATCACTATTTGCAGATGACATGATTCTATACCTAGCAGACCCAAAAGGGTCTACAAAAAAACTACTAGAACTAATAAATGAACTCAGCAAAGTGGCAGGATATAAAATCAAGACGCACAAATCAAAGGCATTTCTGTATATCAGCAACAAAACCTCTGAAATGGAAATAAGGAAAACCACTCCATTCACAATATCCTCAAAAACAAAAAATACTTGGGAATCAACCTAACAAAAGAGGTGAAAGATTTATACAATGAAAACTACAGAACCCTAAAAAGAGAAGTAGAAGAAATCTTAGAAAATGGAAAGATATACCCTGTTCATGGATAGGCAGAACTAACATCATCAAAATGGCGATATTACCAAAAGTCTTCTATAGGTTTAATGCAATGCCAATCAAAATTCCAATGGCATTGCTTGTAGAAATAGATAAAGCAATCATGAAATTCATATGGAAAAATAAAAGACCCAGAATAGCAAAAGCAATTCTAAGCAGGAAGTGTGAATCAGGTGGTATAGCAATACCAGATTTCAAACTATACTACAAAGCAATAGTAACAAAAACAGCATGGTACTGGTACCAAAACAGGCGGGTGGACCAATGGTACAGAATAGAGGATACAGAGACTAATCCACAAAGTTACAACTATCTTATATTCGATAAAGGGGCTAAAAGCATGCAATGGAGGAAGGATAGCATCTTCAACAAATGGTGTTGGGAAAACTGGAAATCCATATGCAACAAAATGAAACTGAATCCCCTCCTCTCACCATGCACAAAAATTAGCTCAAAATGGATCAAGGACCTTGATATCAAATCAGAGACTCTGCGTATGATAGAAGAAAAAGTTGGCTATGATCTACATATCGTGGGATCAGTCTCCAAATTCCTTAACAGGACACCCATAGCACAAGAGTTAATAGCAAGAATCAACAAATGGGACTTACTTAAACTAAAAAGTTTTTTCACAGCAAGAGAAACAATAAGAGAAGTAAATCGGGAGCCTACATCATGGGAACAAATTTTTACCCCTCACACTTCAGATAGAGCCTTAATATCCAGGGTTTGCAAAGAACTCAAAAAATTAGACAATAAGACAACAAATAACCCAATCAACAAATGGGCCAAGGACCTGAACAGACACTTCTCAGAGGAGGACATACAATCAATCAACAAATACATGAAAAAATGCTCACCATCTCTAGCAGTCAGAGAAATGCAAATCAAAACTACCCTAAGATACCATCTCACTCCAGTAAGATTGGCAGCCATTAGGAAGTCAAACAATAACAAGTGCTGGAGAGGATGTGGGGAAAAGGGTACTCTTGTACATTCCTGGTGGGACTGCAAATTGGTTCGGCCAATTTGGAAAGCAGTATGGAGATTTCTTGGAAAGCTGGGAATGGAACCACCATTTGACCCAGTTATTGCCCTTCTTGGTCTATTCCCTGAAGACCTTAAAAGAGCGTACTACAGGGATACTGCCACATCGATGTTCATAGCAGCACAATTCACAATAGCTAGACTGTGGAACCAACCTAGATGCCCTTCAATGGATGAATGGATTAAAAAATGTGGCATTTATACACTATGGAGTATTACACAGCACTAAAAAATGACAAAATCATGGAATTTGCAGGGAAATGGATGGCACTAGAGCAGATTATGCTTAGTGAAGCTAGCCAATCCCTAAAAAACAAATACCAAATGTCTTCTTTGATATAATGAGAGCAACTAAGAATAGAGCAGGGAGGAAGAGCAGGAAGAAAAGATTGACATTAAACAGAGGCACGAGATGGGAGGGAAAGAGAGAGAAAAGGGGAATTGAATGGAAATTGAAAGAGACCCTCATTGTTATAAAAAACTACATAAAAGAGGTTGTGAGGGGAATTGGAAGAAAAATAAGGAGAGAAATGAATTGCAGTAGATGGGATAGAAAGAGAAGATGGGGGGGAGGGGGATAGTAGAGGATAGGAAAGGTAGCAGAATACAACAGTCACTAGTATGGCATTATGTAAAAATGTGAATGTGTAACCAATGTGATTCTGCAATTTGTATTTGGAGTAACAATGGGAGTTCATAACTCACTTGAAACTAATGTTTGAAATATGGTATGTCAAGAGCTTTGTAAGGTTTTGAACAACCAATAATAAAAAAAAGAACCAAATAGGAAAAAAAAATAAAATAAAATAAAATAAATGAGTTTAAGAAGTGTTTGCCTCAAGAAACTCAATGAACCACTAACACCAATATAAAGAATCTAGAGAAGAAATTGAAAAATCTCAAATCCACAAATTAGGGAACAATGAAACAATAAGGATAATTAGAACAACTAATAAGAGAAATTTCTGAAAACAGGGATCAATAAAGCACAAGTAAACAGTAGAAAGAGAGAGAGAGAGAGAGAGAGAGAGAGAGAGAGAGAGAGAGAGAGAGAGAGAGAGATGAATTACCCAAACTCAGACAGAAAGAGAATCACAAATGTGAAATAAAAAGAGAACATCTACTATTTATTATTTAAGTGATTTAAAAATAAAAGAACATTTTGGTTAAGAATAAGCTGCAAACCAAAAATTTAATCAACACGGATCAATATATACAATCAAAAGAGCACTAATTGCTAGAATGGGCACAAAAAAGTGATAGAAATTGAATAACAAAATTAACAAATTAACAAAACTGTTAAAACTCAGAAATCATCATCAAGCATTTTCTGCTCCCCCAGACCAAATCCCCAAGTCTAAATGGCTTACTGGAGGTTTCCCCCGTACTCTGAAAGGAAAAGTCACTGTCATAAAGGAATTATTCAGAAAATTAAGAAACAGAAAAATTACCAGTTTTGAAATAAAATTAATACAACACTGATATTAAATCAGCTAGTAATATTCAAAGAGGTGGAAAAATGACAACTCATTTTCCTTTAATCATAGATGCAAAACTCTTAAATAACATATTTGTCGATGAAATCCAAGGGTGTATTTTAAAAAATCATGATTTCATATCCATGTAGGTTTATCTCAGGGATGTAAAATTAAATGAAGAATTACAAGACTATCATTTTATCTCATAATTAAGAGATTAAAGTAAAAAATCACAACAGATGACCAAAAGTAATGAGTAATTCAATACACATTCACAAATTTAAAATACCTATAGATGAGTAGAAATTAAAAAAAATCTCTTTAATTAGATAAGTATTATTTATAAGAAAACATTATGGAAAATGTCATACTTCACACAGGAAGTGAAAAAAACCCACATATTTTATTTAATGTAAGTAATAAGACAAGGATAACTGCAACAAGAGAGAAGAAAAGAAATAAAATCAGTGTATATGCAAGTGATATGAAAACTGACAGGAAAATAAAACTGACAAAATATTAGAATAAAAAAGTCCAAGATCATTATAATGTTTTGAGCAACTAATAAAAAAATTTTTAAAAAGTCCAGCAAGATTGCTAAACAACAAAACCACATAAAAATTCTCATAGTTTTCAATATCCATAATAAAAAAGAAAAACCTATAGAATAGGAAACAATACATAACATCAACAACAAAATAGACATTATACTACTTGGGAATTAAATAAGAAAAAAGAGGACAAGACCTTTATGAAAAAAAATTTTATTCTATTAACATAAATGAAAATGTGATAAGGAGATTATAACTTGTTTGTATATGAAAAGGTTTAATAGTATAAAGATGTCAGTTCTTAATCTATAAATTTAATATTCTTCTAAAAAATTTTCATTAAGTGTGTTAGATTTGCAAAACATTTGTAAAATACATATGAAATAATTGAGTACACAAAATGAAGATGATCTCTTTAGACTGACTTAATGAGCTACAACCCAGACCTTATTTTTATTGATTGATTGATTGACTGATTGATTTTCTTCCCATGTTGCTGCTGAGGCTTGCCTGGAACTTGTGATCCTCCTGCCTCAGCACCTGGACGAGTTGAGACTATAGGTATGCACCACCATGCACTGCTAAAAGCACATTTTGACACAAAAATGAAAAAAAAAGAAAGAAAGAAAAGACAAAATTAACCCACATAAAATAGACATATGTATGTATGTTTATGATTATAAATATCACATCAAAAATTAGTGCTCCCGTGTACCAGGCTGTAGGTGGCAGAAGGTTATTTTGTTTTTGCTTCAACCAAAACAAAACTAAAATATAAAATGGCAGCTATAAATGCATCTATATCAATCATTTAAAATAATCTAGTCAGAAGGTTAATATTGGCAGGCTATATTTAAAACAAATAAACATACTGTTCACAGGATATACTTTTCCCTTTAGATTCAATGACGCAAGCAGATTGAAAATGATTCTAATGTATATGTGTGTGTGTGTGTATACACATATATATACATACGTATATGTATATATAATATATACAAAAATATGTATATATATCAAATAAAAGAAAAAAAGGGTGGCTTTATTAATTCCAGAAGGAATAGACTTTACCATTTAAAAAAACATCAATCACCAGAGAAATAGAGACACTTAATAGTGATAAAAAGGCTCATCAATCAGGAAGTCACAATAGTTATAAACACAGACACCAAACAACAGAACCTCAAAATCATGAAGCAAAAGACAAAGTGAGAAATAGACAATGATAGTTACAGACTTCAATATCATACTTTTATTAGCACAACTAGGCAGACTATCAAAGGTAAAGTAGAAGAATTGGAAAATACTATAAAATAGACATCAAGATAAATTTCTCAGCTAACTACAACACAATATATTTTCTGCTCAAGTGCACATGGAGCATTCTCAAGGAAGGTCCATATGCTAGCCTATAAAACAGACACCAATAAATTTAAAAGGATAAAATTATGCAAAATATACTTTTTATTACAGTGGAATAAAATAAATCAACAGCCCAGGAAAATTTAAGAAACTAAAATGTATTTGGAAGTTAATACACTTCACAATAGCTTATGAATTTAAAAAAAAGATAAAAGGAAAATTAAATGAAAATCAGAAAATACTAATGAGATTAATGATCATAGAAATGCAGCATACCAAAAGATAGGAGAAGAAAAAGCAGTGTTTAGTGGGTCATTTACAGCTCAAAAATGTCCATATTTAAAAAACTAGATCTCAAATTAAAAATCTAATCTTTTAATATGAAAAAAGGAAAATTAAACCTAAAGCAGAAAAAGAATGAAAATTAGAGCAGAAATTAATAAAGAATAGAAAATAAGGAAGCCAAAAGCTGGTTCTTGAAAAAGACCAAAGATATTGATGAACTTTTAGGTAGACTGACCAAAGGGAAAATAAATGCAAAGATTCAAATTATTAGAATCAAATATCAAAGAGAGGACATTGCCTAACAGCATTGCAAAATAGAAAGGCATTATAAAGGAGTACTATGAACAATTTTACTACTTTCAATTGGATAAATTAGATGTAATAGACAAATTTCTAGAAAAAAAAAGGACTACTAATCAAAAGCCAATCTGAACAGAGCGATACCAAGTAACAAATTTAAATTAGTATTCCAAAGGACGCCCACAAGGAAAACCTGTATACAGATAGTTTCACTAGTATTTCTTTCCCTCCTTTCCTCCTTCCTTCCCTCCCTCCTTTCTTGTTGTACTGAGGATTGAACCCAGGGGTGTTTAATATGGAGCTATATCCCCAGCCCTTCTTATGTTTTATTTTGAGTCAACATCTTGCTAAGTTGCTGAGGGCCTCACTAAATCGCTAAAGCTGGCTTTGAATTTGCAATCCTCCAGCCTCAGTCCCCCCGGGCCGCTGGGATTACAGGCATGCGCCACCATGCCTGGCTGCATGAAGCAGTATTGCTCTGACACTAAAACCACACAAACATCATGAGGAAAGACAACTAAAAATCAATTCCGACATAGATCACAGAAATTTTCCACAAAACACTAACCTGCTAATGAATACATTAACAGAATTATGTATATATCTTATCAAGGCCCAAAACAACTCAGTGAGACCCTGTCTCCAAATAAAATATAAAAAAGGGCTGGGGATGTGGCTCAGTGGCAAAGTGCCTTGGGATTCATTCCCCAGTACAAAAAAAAAAAAAAAAAAATGGACTATATATTTTAACCCTTTAACCAAGTAGGATTTATTTCAAGAATGCAAGGGTGGTTCAAATATCTAAATATCTCATTAAAATTAAAAAATTAAAAGACATATGATCATCTCAATAGATGCAGAAAACACACAGATGAAGAATAACACAATCTTATGTTGAAAGCACAAAATAGACTAGAAACAGAAGGAAACTTTCTCTAACTTAACCAAGTCATGTGTGAGAACACCACAGAGGACATCATCCTATCAGGTGAATTCTGAATGCTTTTCTCATAAGACCAGGAACAAGACCCTGTCCTGAGACTTCACTTCAACATTGTATTAAAGGCTTCAGACAGGACTATTAGGAACAAAAGAGTATTAAAAGGCATCTGGATTGTTAAAAAACAAACAAACAAAAACTTCTCTTTCTTTTTCTCTCTCATTTATATATATATATATATATATATATATATATATATATATATATATATAATTATAGAAATTATATAAATGCATGTTTCTATATATCTCTACATATAAAACTACATGAATACATATATATAACTATCTCTGTAGATCATATAACATACATATAAAATCCTAAGAACTCATTAAGACTAATAAATGACTTCATCAAGTTTGCCAAATAGTAATATACCCAAATCACAGAATAGCTCATATACTTGCAATGAACAATACAAAAATGATATTAAGAAAATAATTTCATTTCCAATGAATCAAAAATAATAAAATTTTAGAAATAAATTTAAGAAAAATGTGCAAGACCTACACACTGAAAGCCACATCTACTGTTGACAGAAAATTTTAATTCAGAGATCTAAATAAATGACTATTATTTTATGCCTATTAATTGGAAGGCTTAATATTGTTAATATGAAAATACTGCCCAAATTTATTTACATATTCCATATAATTTCCAACAGAATTCTACTAGTTTTCTTTGTAGGAATTGGAAAATCTGATCTCAAAGTTCATATGGAACTGCATTGGATCCTTAATAACCAAAACAACCTTACAAAAGAAGATAAAGTTGGAGAACTCACACTTCCCAATTTAAAAAGTAATGTAAAACAACATGAATCAAGACAGCACAGTCCTGGCCAAAGGGTGAACATATTGATCAATGAGTATAATTGAGAGTGAAGAGAAAATAAGGCATCAGTTGATTATTGACAAGAGTGCCAGGAACATTTGATGGAGGGAAATAATGTCATCAAGAAACGGGGCTGGGGATGTGACTCTAGAGGTCATGGCATGCGCGGAGCGCTGGGTTCAATCCTCAGCACCACATAAAAAAAATTAAAAAACAAAGATATTGTGTCCACCAAAAACTAAAAAAATAAATATTAAAAAATTCTCTCTCTCTCTCTCTCTCTCTCTCTCTCTCTCTCTCTCTCTCTCTCTCTCTCTCTTAAAAAGAAAGAAAGGAAGGAAGGAAGGAAGGAAGGAAGAGAGTGCTGGGACAATTTGACAGACATGTGCAAAAGAGTGAAGTTTAACACCTGCCTTCTATTACAGGCAAAAAAAGTTAATTCAAAAAAGCACCAAATTCTGAAGAGTGAACATAAGAGTAAACCTGTATAACCTCAAATTTCGGCATTGAGTTCTTTGGTATAACACTAAAAGAACAAACACCAAACAAAAGAAATAAATTGAAAGTGTAGCTTATTGAATATCAATTACACTTCAGTACTGTTGTTAAAATTGCATGGAGCATGCTTAAACAGAAATATAAATACAATTAAAGGACAGATAACAAACACTTTATTTTTGTGACTTTTCTTTCCTTCTGACAAACTTCAGAGAATATGCATCAGGTGGGAGTATGTGTATGTGATTATCTTATAAAGTATCAGGGGAAGAAAAAGAAGGCAACTAAATTTTCCTCCAAAGAAAACCAAAAAACATATAGTTCTGACTTTGAGCAAAGGAAATAAGCAGCAATTTAATAACGGTTAAACCCGAGTGACTATTAAGAATATGGATAAATGTTCCAGCTCACAAATTAAGAGAAATTAATTGAATAACAATGAGGAATATCAGTATAAAAGAAATAGAATTGCCAAAAAAATGTACAAGTCAGGATTTTCACTTATTGCTAATGAGATTGAAAGCTGAAATAGCCATTTTTCAGATTATTTGGAATTATTTGTTTAAATTAAGATATATATTATCTTATAGCAATTCTACTCCTGGGTATGTACCATCAGAAAAACCCTCATTTAGTAGATAAAAAGACATTGATGTGTCTATTCATCATGGCTTGATTTGTAAAAATGAGTAGAAAATAATTTACATGGGAATAATACTTTTAAACTCCCACATGCAAATGGTAGTACAAAACACATTCTCTAAGGAAAGAACTAGGTTTACACGTGTTAATAGGAGTGGATGTCAAAAACAATGTAAGTAAAAAAAATCACAACTGAATGCTCCTTAATTAAATCAGTAAAATAAGCCCCTGAACCTACAAAACACTCAGTTTTCTACAGTTCATAGATGCATAAGTGTAAATGATTGTAAGAAAAATGGAAGGGAAGAGGAACATAATATCAAATAAGAGCAGTAACCAGTAAAGAGGAATCAAAATTAGAGCACAGTAGAATTAGCAAGGGGGATCACAGGGAAACAAAGTTTAAAAAATAAAATGAAAGGTAACTAAATAGAAAAAAAAAAGTATGGGCTTAGATCAATGATGGTGACAAATCATTGTCTGAGACAACAGCTATTTACTGTGAACCTGCAATCCTGAATTAATAAGTTAATTTACTGAAAACATTACGACATATTGTATGCTTTCTGGATTTTTTATAACCCAGAGTGCCATGCTCTGCTGCCATGTTGTGGTGTCAAGGTGACAGTGTGCATGAAGCTGGTGGATAATCAATGAGACATAGCAAATCCATCACAAGATGCCAACTTACTTAAAAGAGAGCACATTGGTACATAGTTCTCAAACTTACTTTTTTAACTTTTTGCCAAGCTAAAAATTGAGCCCAGGGTCTTGCACATGGTAGGCAAATGCTCTGCTACTGAGCTTCTCCTCAGACCCCTTCAAACTCATTTTGGTGACAGAACACCAGGAATTCACACCACTTTATAGTATAATATATACTATATATACTATTATAATAGTATATAATATAATACAGTAATATTTAATCATATTATGATAAATTAAATTATATATTAAATTCCATGAAATTTAGAAAGTGTTTCTAGAAGGAAGTATGGAAGCAACTAATCCAGAAATAGACACATGAATATTTGACTAGCATTTTCTATTTCTTTTTATTACCATCTGGTACTAGAGGATTATTTGTTTGAAAACTGGAGTTTAAACTAATGCATTATAAGAAACTTAAAATTTAGAAAACATCCTTTTGTTCAATTGATTCTCTAAATGTGGAGAAAGATTTCTTTATTCCAAGTGTGCAGAGTCATTCCTTTATCCAGTTTCTAGACCACTCATGCTTTATGAATGCATAGTTGAGAATAATTTCTTTGGGTAATTGTAGTTTCCAGTCCAAGTCCAAATTTTTGCAGCATGGTATATTATTCAAAAGAAAAAAAACATTCTGTTTTCTGTATTTGAATCAGATTATCAAAGCTTAAGGGGTGAAAACCCAGTCCTTATTTCAATTTACATAAATTTTCTATAGATATAAGTCCTATAAAAAAGGTAAAATTTATCTTGGAAAGGGAAAAAAATAAGTATGTCTATACTTAAGAACAAAGAGAAGGAAGAAGTGGTGTTTGATTTGTTAAAGCATTGAAGAAAATGTTGTATTATCCAGCCCTCTAATTATCCCCTCTATCATTCCTCTGTGATAACACTCCTGAGTTTTTAAAACTTTTTTTTCTCCTACTTCTAATTATTTATCCTACACCCCTTACTCAGATAATGAGGTAGTATTATTACCAACAGGTAGCACATTGACAAGTACAAAGCAAAACCGTGGAATCAGTGACTGGCCATAAGTACCCAAAGCCTAATTGACAACATTTTTTCATTATAAAATACCAATTTGGTCCTGTTTCCTTCATCCTCAAATGGAAATGACATGGTCTCATGTTTTAGGCTCTTCATGTTTACAAGTTGTCTCCACCTTTGGTTTTTGAAGGGATAGGAGGGCTTAAGGAGCTACTGAGACAGTCAGGAAGGGTCAAGGAGATGGTCAGTGGAGGTTTGGTGCCTGAGGCATACACTTCAGCCATCATGGCCCAAATCAAATGTGCTTTTAACATGGCAAGGAAGGAGGGTGGAGTCAGAATAGAAGGAGTTTTTAGGATATGGTATTTAGTAGACAGTAGGAAGAGAGGGCAAAGAGGAGAAGGAATGAAATAGGAGGAGCCAGGTTGAGTCGGTCCAAGAGAAGACAATACCAATATGGAGGAAATGGTCCAGGCCAACAGATAATGAGGTCCTGGAGATCAATGAAGACTGAAAATTGTTCACAAGGCCAGGGACAGGGAAGTCCACGTTGACCTAGTACTCTGAAGTCCACAAGAGAGATGGGAATAAAGAGAGTCAAGAGCGCAAAAAAATAGAGATAACAAATAGAGAAGATTGGCGTTACAAGGAAAGAAAATGTTTATTAGCTATGTTTAGAGAGAGAAGAGAGCTTGAGAAGGAAGATTATTTTAGATTTTAAAGAAATTTGTTTGATTTCTTAAAAAAATTTAAGTCAATGTAATAAGACAATCTCAGACAATTTTTATTATATAGGAAAAGTGTGAACTATTAAATAATTTATAATTCCTGGGGTAAAAAGAGATGAGATAGAATTCAAAATTTAAAAAAATAGAGATTAATCAGGTAGGAGGAAGACAGGCTGTTTTTTGACCAGTAGTGACACAATAATTTCTAACAAGTGAATACACCAAAGGTCCACCAAGATCCCCATTTTACAGAGGATCAAACAACATTGGGACAACCTAACCCACAGAAAAAGTGAAAGAATCAAAATGTGTATCTGGTTGAAAGCTCAACATCCTTTTCTAAACCAGGAATTGGAATTTTTTTTCTGTAAAGGTTCAGACAGTAAATATTTTAGGCTTTGTGGGTCATATGGTCCTGTTATAACCACTCACTTCTGCTACTATTCATGTAGATAACACATATATAAATAAACTGGCTGGATTATAAACTTTAATGAATGCTGAAATCCTAAATCTACATAATTTTATGTGTCACAAAATCTTATTCATTCTTCTGATTTTTATTTTAACCAACCCAGAATTTTAAAAGCATTTCTAGTTCCTGGATCCTGCAAACATTGGCAGTGATCCTGAGTGACCCATGAGCCGCAGTTTGTTGACTATCATCTGCCATTCATTATAGTTAAGTATCCTAGCAACTTTCAAATTGTTTGCTTTCTACCTTAGCAAAGTCCCCGTGGTCTTTCTAGAGTCTAATCCCTATTTATTTTCTAGTCATCACTGAATTCTCCCTACACATGTGGTCCTAATATTTTTGTCACTCTAAATCAAGCACCCTCACTCTCTCCCTTTCCCTCGGCACCTGTGCCTCACTTCTCAGGTCTTGTGTACTCATGGCTGAGCACATCCACAATCCAAAGCAGTTACCTTTTTGCATTGTATCACCACGGCTTCCAGTTGGGAAAAGGTGCTTGCTGCTCAGGTACCATTGGCTTTTCTTGGTCCTAGAGGCAAAGCTACTTTTTTTCACTTATTAAGATAACTTTTCTTTGTGCATTCCTACTTTCAAAGTTCAAAGAAGGAGAAAATATATAATTATACCATGCCTGTTCCATCTCCGCCAGTCTTCTGATCTCAGGAGTCTATTTGTCATGTTGGCTGACAGAGGGGAAGGTGTGTCCACCTGTGCCAGCGCTTTGATAGATCTCAGCAGACAGGGCTATTCCTGAGGGCTATGTTTCATCTCAAATGTGCAACTGAATTAATCTCTGGGTTATACCACAATTTTCCTTAGATACTTGGGTATAAATGTTATAAGACATACATTAAAAATAACTTTTCCTTTAAACATGGATATTTCTGACAACTGATTCTGGATTTGCTTTCATCCAGAAGGAACCGGATTTGAGGGAAGCCTTTTGTTTGTGAATTAAAGCCTGAGACCCCATCTTTTGGTCTCCTGCCCTGAATTAGGTCTTTCTCTGAATAAACTCTTAATTATCTTTCTACTGAGCTATAGGCTCATTAATAATCCACTAGTTTATGCAGCCCCTTAATTCCCTAAGGCTTTGATTCCCTGAAAGTGCAAACTGAATATTTTAGTGTAATGCCTGTAAAAGTAGATCATGTCGGGATATGAAAAAGAGCCACATAATCAACTTTATTCCATCTGCATAAAAAACTGATAAACGTACCACATTTCAGATGAACAAGTCATTCTAAGTGCTCAGATCTTTTCTAAAAATAATTTCATTTCTGTATCACATACAAGCTTTGAGGAACTGCTGATAAGACTGACAGAAAAATACAAAAAGAGAAAGATGAGTGGCTAAGTGGAGAATAGGGAACTGAACGGTGAGAGCTGGTTGGTTCACATGCCCTATGGAAAAACTGTGAAACCCATAGAGACATTATAAACTTAACATCTGAGAATTTGAGCATAATTGTAGCAAGTACAAAAGATATATTTTTCAGTGTATTACATATTTTATAATGTTTATATATTTTTAAATTAAAATCTTCAGAGTTAGTTCATTAAATTTCAGACAATTCCAGTCTTCACTGGCAAATCTGTCAGTCAAAGAAACTGATTTTGTTTTTAAAATTAAATAAACTTGTTAATTAATACACACCCCCTTCAGGAGCTCCTCACTGCTGAGTTTGAAATCTGAGAATTTACCTTGGGAAACTTTGCCTGGGTGTACTTCCTAGTAAAATAAAGCCCTGCTTCCCAGGACAGAGTCATTCCCAAGTTGTCCTGATTAGAAGCCTAGGAGGTTTGCGCACACTGAATTACAGCTCTTCAGAGAATTCCAGATGGGGAGACGGGGAGATGTTTCTCTTTCACAAGAGATCTCTGTAAAGTAGAAAAAGATCAACAAGATAGGGAAATGGAGAAAGAAGAATCAGCCAATGAAGTCTTGAGCAGAAGGATCTTAAAGGAAGAGGACAGAGAGAATTTAGACATTGATTTTCTTATACTATCCATGTTCCTGGCAAATATTCCTGTGACATAAGGATGTACATACCTGGTTTAAAGACATACGATGAGAAATCTCTAAGGAAGACAGGAAGAAATAACAAAAGGCAAGATAAGAAACAAGATGCCAAGTACCAGAGAAAACCATCGAGTCCCTTAGTCCTCCAAGAGCCCCACAAGAGAACTCGGTGATCTATTTCCTCCCTCTGTGCCTCACCTACCCACAGTTCCCATCTCTTCCAACAGTCCATTCAAATGATTGACCTACCAAATGGATGAATCCACTGAGACTGTTACAGCCTTCACGATGTAATCACCTCCCCAAGTTCACCTCTGGACATTGCTGCATTGGGGACCACCCATGAGCTTTTGGGGGACATTCTAGATCCAAACCATAACAACTATGTAGGATGCATAGTAGATGGGAGATATTTCATAACCAACTGTAAATTCTAAGAAGGGAAGAAAAATGTCTGGCAAAGCAACCAGAGGAAGTGGACCAGAGCCAGCAGAGAAGAACCCTGATCTACTCATAGACACAGTACCTTCAGGGCCCCCTAGAAATGCTGGAAGTCTAAACCTACAAGAAAGATCATCTCAGCTTTGTTGATATAACCTATTTTGTCAAGTCAATCTCTTTATGTGATCTAAGTAGTGTTTGAAATGTTTTATAGTATCTTGTACAACTTGCTGTTATAGGATTACTGATCTTTCAGAGGTGCTTGGGAGTCCTGAGCAAGTTCAATAGGCCACCTGACCATGTTTCATAAAGCTACTTAAGGGAAATATTGAACAGTCAGTCCAATGGCAGTTTGTAAACCATAAACCACTGACACCTTGAAGCAGATGCTGAAGTTCATGTTGCTTTATGATCAGTGTGACACAATTATATTAACTGCCCACCATGTGCAAGGTACACCTAATAATGAAGAAGACAGGTAGTGAATTCATAGAATGCAGTATGGGAAGTCTACTTTACAAGATAGATGTTATGCCACAGAGAGTTCACAAGTGTGACCCTGCCATCATACCCATCAAATATTCCATTACCAGTTGGCATTTTCTAATGTCTGTGCTTCCCTCACACCATTTCTCTACCTGCATATTTTCCCTAGACCTTGGCTTTCTCTCCCTGGGGCAGTGAACTCATGCACATGTTGCCCAATACAACAAACGCATGTGGCCATAATACCTCTATGTGTGTATTGTGCTTTCACTCACCATGTGACATCATGTTTGTCTGCCAGTGTCTCCCACCAGTCCATGAAGAATAGCATGTCCCACTCTTCTTTATAGAGCCAATGTTTGACTCTGTCTAACACAGAGTAGGCATCACAGGGGGAAACTCCACTTTCAAAGCCAATTTCAGGACCGTGAACTCCATGAAATATCTCTAGCTGCCCTTTGGATTTGAGGTCTCCTTTTCTCCATGAGCTCCTACACCACTTTTTGTGTATCTAAGAGTTGTTCTCAAATATTGCACATATCACAGTTACTTATAAGAATCTAACTAGACTCTGAGTTCTTTGGGGAAAGAGAGAAAGCAAAATATATGTCCTATCTTCCACTGCATTCACCAAAAGTGGGGAAAAGACCCATTGCTTACGTGGTCCAAGCGAACTAAGCATAGGAGCCCAGCCCAAATGCTCCAACTTTTGTCCACACCACTCTTGTGGTCACTAACTTGTGTCACTTGGACATTTGTTCTGACTCTTGACCTCTGTCCAGCTCATTCCTGTCTGGGGGCCTTTGCAATTGCTCTTCTTTCTGTGGAATGTCAGCTCTTTGCTCTTCAAAGTCCAACTCTTTTGTCTCAGAGCTAAGCTCAAAGACCACTAAATCAAAAGATCGTTCCCAACCACACTAGTTTATGTAGCCTCAATTTCTCTACCAAGCCATCACTCCATTTATCTCACCCAGTTAGTCTTTCTTAATTACTGTCCACACACTACCCCTAAACACCTGTGCACCCCTATATGCACACACATCATTCACCCCCCAACATACAAATATGTAGTAAGCCAACAGAGTCCTGGTCCATCTGCTGCCCCTGTCCTATAGCTAGGGGTCCTTCACTAAGTAGGTACATAATAAATATTATGGAATAAATAAAAGAATTATAAAAAATTAAGAATTATAAAAAATTTTAGAATAAAAATATGAACAAACAAAATGATAAGTTTCATTTGTTTTAAAAATACAGAAAAGCATTTTCCAAAGAAGAAACTTTTTCCCTGATCCCTACATTGATATCTTGGAAAAAACCTCAATTCAGGTGTTAGGACCTTTGAAGAAATGGAAGTTTCTGAGAAAATGAGTTCTGAACAAAATTCAATTTGAAATTACGTCAAAAGCAAAAGTCCCATGACATTACTGTGGAAACCAGTGTAATGTATTGTTCAGTAAAACCACAGAACCTACTAAATAAGATTGGAAATAAGGTTGGACCCTACATTTTTAAGAAGCAAATTTATGGTTTACCAACTGGGCAAGGACTTGGGGTTTTGTTTGTTTGTTTGTTTTTATTATTTTTTTCCCCAGAAGATCATGTATGAACCACTGTCAAATCTGAGAACAGATCATTGTGAAGCCTTGATCACGAGCCAGGCCTGGGCTACGCTCAAGTGGTTCATAGACCAAGAAAAGATGGTGGACCGTCAAGAACAGAATTCTGAAGAATGGGGAAGGGCATTGCTGAGAGGTGTCATGGAGAAGATATTTATATATGCATGATGGCCTACTTTGAAAAAGTTAGGTAAGAAAACAAAATGAGATCTGGTACTATAGAGAAGTAATGACTATAAAGAAGGACTTAATGAAGTCATGTCAAACTATATTTTAGGAGCAACCAAAGAGAACTGAAAAAAATGCTAAAATATTTGGGATGCTCAACCATTACTTATGAAATAGTATAATTATCAGGTAAAAATGAAATCCCCAAAGTTTTAGGATTTTTAAGAACAAATATTGAGGAAAAACAAGGTTTAAGTTTAGCCTTATTGATTGGAGAATTAGACTAAACTTCAGTTCTCAAAATAGAATTATTTAATAAACTTTTAATTCTGAAATAAGTTTAGGTTTGCAGAAAATGTACATAGTTCAAAAAGTCCCCATCTGTCCTTTATGCAGTTCCCACTCTTGTTAACATCTTATATCTCCATGGTATTATTGGGGCTCAGATCATGACACCCCAAAGTATGGTGCCTTAGCATGTCCTTTAAGCCAAAGGACACTGGAAGGACCTCAGATCCAAAGGTCTTTTCTGACCATCTATGCCAGCCTGTCTCCCACCCCTCTCCCATGAAAAGATTCATAGAAATTAAAACTTTCTTCCAAAACAGATCATAGAAACTTGAACTCTCCTTACCCAATGCTAGCCATGAAATGTAGGAATTTCTCACTCTGATCTTTTTCCTTCTGCCCTGATAGGTGCCCAAAGGAAAGGAATGTGATATATCTGAGCAGACGACTTGCTGGGTTTCTCTTTTTTGTGTTATCATTGAATCATACCCTCTTGTCCAATTTATATTTCTCTCCATTCTTCATCAAACCTATCCATAAAAATAGACAGTTCTCTCTGGGTCTTTGGATCTTCATTTCTGAAGGCTCTTGAGTCACATAAAACTTTGCTTAAATAAATTTTCAGTTCTTTGGCTAACCTCTCTTCTGTTGGGGGAATGCTGGCCATGATGCTTATTATGTTTGAAAATAACATGATCACACCTTCCTCCCTCTGCAGTATATTGGTCACCACTAGGAAACCAACAAAAGTACACCACTATGAACAAAACTACAGATTGTATTCTTATGTCAGTTTTCTTTTCCCACTAAGGCCTTTTATGTGCTCCAAGATCAAATCTAGGACATTGCCTAGCATTTAACCAAGAGTATTTTAAATCATAGCCTTATTTTTAATGAAAATAAGATGAATTATAGTTATAAACATCGGTTCTGAATATGAACGTCATAACATCATTACTGATTTTTGTGTTTAGTAAAGGAATGCTGTAGTATATGAAATTTATTTCCTAGTAAAACATTACTAGAAAATGACACTTTGATTATTAAATTAAATTTTCTATTTATTTTCATTATAATTCCCAGCATTTACCTTTAATTTCCTTCTTTTCACACTCTTGAGCAGGTAACGATGTGTAAACGTACCCTGACTTACGTTAGAATGTTGTGACTTCCATTTTTTGGTAAAATGTTCTTAATCTATCACCTTCAGAAATTTGTTTATGAAGCATTCTAACAATGTGTTCATAGAGGGAGTGTGTCAATCTTATGGTCACACCGAGCCATGCATGCGTAATAGAATCATCTCGCCTCAGTAAGGTAAGTTCGTTTTCTGTGACTTGAGCAAGTTACTCAGCTTCCCTCAAGTTCATCTATGAGAAGGGAAGGAATTCCAGAGAAATGACACCCCACTAAGCAAGGATGGACAGCAGGGGAAAGACAATTCAGAAGAAATGAAACAAATGTGGTACACAAATATAATGTTCTACTTAGGTACATTTCCTCAAGGAGAGTAGCTTCCTTTCATTCCATTACTCTCCTTCCTTCTTTTCATTACCTTTTTAAAAATAGAAGTAGGACATAGCAAATTAAATTTAAGTGATCTTCATTATTCTGCTGTCTCCTTGCTCTCTCAATGACTGTCCTGTAGAAACAATTTTTTTTAATTTTTTGTATTGTAATCCCTATTTTGATAATTTTATAAACCAGATAATTAAAGACTCTCTCTGTAGGGGTTTTGTGCTTGGGATGGGGGTCCCTGATGACTTCATGGCTGTGGCATGCTTGGTGCCTGGGAAAGTTTCTGTGCAAAGGCATAGGATGCTTGGTTGCTATGGTAATACCCTCCATGCTAGAGTCTTATCAGCTTCGACTTTAATTGTAGGCACATTACTCCTGGGAATAAAGGAACTTGCTTGCTTGATAACTACAATGTCTCACCAAGCTCTGCTCCTAGAGCTGCCCAACTAACAGTAACTTCCGACAATGGACCTTCTTGAGAACAAAGCTCCTAATATTGCAGATTTTAACTATGAAATGTAACTGCAGAATAAGCAATCTTACTGATACTCTAAACAATAATGACCTAATGCAACCTATTGTTATAAACAAACATGGTGGCTTGAACAAAGAGCCACTATGCCACCTTCCCTTCCTCTGTACCTTGTCTCTGTGTCCTTCTTCTTATTATTATTATTATCATTCTCTCTCTCTATCTCTCTCTCTCTCTCTCTCTCTCTCTCTCTCTCTCACACACACACACACACACACACACACACACGCACACACTCACAACCTGTGAGTTGACTCAAATAACAGAGTTAATCCAGATGAAACCACACATGTCTGTAGGATGCACAACAACCTTGTTTGAAACTCCACTCACTCATACCATCTCTCCTCCCCAACTTCTGTTCCCTGGAGGTAACAAGGATAATAATGCATACCTAGTGAAGAGCTGGCTCTAAGTAATGATGGCTTCAGTTGTCTGATTTTCCTCCTCAAATTATGTGGAAGGACATAGCCATCTTCCCAGTCATGATCATTACCTTCTTTGGTTTGCTTTCTAGAAAAAAAAAAAAAATCTTGGTTTGTTCCGAATCCTGGTTCTAAATCTCTACCTTGAGTAACTAGTAGAGGCTGAGGCTGAAGAGTGGATTTTCTAAATACATAAAGGAGAATAAATAAACCTGCCAGGAGAGAAAAAGTACAATCTATTAGAGGTTCTGATCATCCTATTTGTCACAGATAAATAGCAGATGCATTAGTGCACATAGCACTTATAATTCAGAGATCATCGTTACACCAAATGACAAATGATGTTACTATAATTTGCAATTTGTCTTTTTTTTCACATAGTTAAAAAAACATAATTACAAAAAATTATGACAACTTGCCAATTAAACAGACTCATTCACCCACAGATGAAGCATACATCTTTGCATTTTTCAAATTAAGTTTGGGTGGGATGGGGAGGCTGAAAATCAAATATGTGTACAGTGATTTATTAGGAAGCCTGAATAGGTATGCATTAAAACTGAAACAATTCCACCTCCTTTCTAGGCCTCTGAGCCACCTGGAAAATATTTTCAGTCATAAAAAATAAGAATCTTTCTGATTTCTTATTCACTACAATCTCCTTTATGAGCCTAATCCAATTTCATCTTCCTTTCACCTGTATTGTGCTAGTGGGCAAGTGATCTAATATAAGTAAAAGGAATGGATTAATCTTATAGGACACAGAGAGAAAATTGAATTGTAAATGTGTATAAAACCACTAGGCATATCGTTTTGTAAATAGAGAATGAGATACAGCATGTCTTCATGGAAAAAAAAAAATTGTACAGAAAGAGAAGAAAGATATGGCAACAGATGGCCAATTGGGGGGTATGAGAGGACCTGGGAGAAGAGTTGGTCAGGGCCTGCAGACATCCAGTCCTGATAAGAAGAACAAAGTGTCAGCAATCTCAATAAAGATCCAGGTCCAGACAAATTTGGGCCCCAGGAGGATGAAGGGAAGTCCCTCAGCAGGTGGAGTGCAACTTTGTCCTTTTGTTCATGAGAATTTGTGTATCAGTCTTTGGCGGTAAAAGTTTACATTCGCTTGTCAGCAGATCACCCCTTTATTTGGAAGAAATCACCTTTTTTTGATCACACAAGATGTAAAATGATGAGCTATTCTTTTTCCCAGCTATTAAGGGAAATTAAAAAAAAACAGTGAATCAATCCTAGTGGAGACATTTTAGGTTTGTTTAGTAAGAGAAACCATGGTGTACATTAAGGCATCAACTCCAGACCTTAGTAGCAAGTGTGGTAGATGCACAGGTTGTGGGGACGGCAGGGAGATGTCTCACCCAGTTCCCCCACATCATCCCTACCATCATAGGGAAGTTCACTTAAATTCTCCCTCCTTCCACTTTCTCATCTTAAAGTGAGGCCAATCATAGTAACTAAGTCATGGGACTATTATAAGGAGTCATGAATTGAAGCCTGCACCCATGGTACATGCTCAATCAGTGTCAGGTGTTGTCTGCTTGGTGAGTGGGAATATTCTTTTCTATCTATATTTAGATGGAAGAATCCAAAACTGGAGTCTGGTCTCTTGGAGATGGATCTGATTTGCAGAAAGCATCTCAGTGTAAGAGCAGAATGTGTCCTTGCCGTCTGTTGGAATGTGACATATGCCAGCTATGATTATTGGAAAAGGCTAATTAATTTAAGACTGGATAAAACCCAAAAAAGCAGAATCTTCGTTTGCAAACAGAATTGTGTTACAGCCAAAGCTTTGTCAAAGAAAAATCGAACTACTTCCAAATCCATTTTTGTGTTTTGTGAGGATAAGATCATCGTGGACAACAAAAAATATACATCATCTATTTCTCCAGCACTGATAAAACTGGGAATGATAATTTAAACAGGGAGCAGGAGCATATGAGATTGTGGAATTCCCATTTGTGCCAACTATATGTCTCTTTATAGAACTGTTTGAATGTTCCCTGGGAAGAGATATAATGCAGACTCAATCTCAAACTTGGGCAAGTTGGCCAAAACATGCACATTTCTTTCCTTTTAATTTGTTCGAACGCACATCATCAACACAATCAAAATCCCTGTGCAGTTGGTACTGGACTAGTTAATTAGCAAGCATAAATAAATATGTGAGAGAAAATAAATTTGCTATTTAGAAAGTATTTTGCTACTTTGGGGCAAATATTCAGAGATAGCCTTTCCATTTCTAAAGAAGAAGAAAATGCCATCTCTGACTTGGATGGGCGATCCTAATCTACTCAATTTCACCAGTTGTTACTTAGTGCAATAATGGGAAATACTATTTCAACACTTCATAGTGGCCAACAAGGAGGAGCTTAGCAGGATATTAACAGAGTTTGGGGGTCCGGGTCTAAATAGTTTATGGCATATCTTTCGAGCCTGGGAATCAATTGTCATTCTAATATAGGACTGGCAGCACAAAGGGTGAGGTCTTGAAATGAGTCTGAGGAATAGACTAGACTACACAGGTGAGCCAAGGAGCAGACTATTGGCCTGCACAAATTGGTTTGCAGAAATTTCCTGAGGCATCAGGGAAGTTGTTTTTTGGGTTTGCACCCTTCTGTTTCTGAGCAAGAATTTTCTGGACCAAATAGGAAATAGAGGCAACTTAGTACTCCACCCTGACAGTGAAGTTCTGTAGTCACAGGTTGTCTCCCTCTCACATGATGCCGAATCAAGTACTCTTTCCCTTGTGCCTTATTCTGACTTCTCTCTCCCAAGGGCTAAAACTCTTTTACCCTTAGAACACCTGTCTCTTTTACTCTTTTGCCTGTCTCTTCCCATTCCCTCTTTTTTTTTTCTTTTATTTTTTGGTGGTGCTGGGGATTGAACCCAGGGCCTTGTGCATGTGAGGCAAACAAACACTCTACCGTTTGAGCTATATCCCCAGCACCTCCCTCTCTATCTTACAGGTGCACAGAAGTAAAGGCCAATAGTTTAAAGCACCAAGTCTAGAAGACGGGCTTATGACCTGTTTGTGGTCTTCTTACACCATAATTCCCTGATGAGTTTTGTTTCCTCTTGCAAACCTCCATGTTTAACATATCTTCCCAAGGGGACAGATACATCCAAGTTTCTGAATCCCTAAACCATGGAGCAGAATAAGTAATAATCTAAAATGTTTCTCAAGCTGATTCAAGTCACAGAAGACCTGAACACCTTTCTGTTCTTTCCATGACACCGTGAGTCAGGTCAGATACCTATACTTGTCATTGAAATAATTACAGGTGAAAGTTCGGACCATAGTTTACTAGAAATAAGCAGTAACAAGTATGAAATATAAATGCAATTCATGGAGGAATTTTTTATAATTAAAAATATTTCTCCCATCAAATTCTTCACATTGAACACCAAGGGTGGGGAAAAAAAAGTTAGGTCACCTTGTATCTGACTGAAGCAGTAGACCATAGCAGAGAAGGAGAACTACTGGGCTAGAAAGAAACACAGCTGGCAAACTCAGTCTGTGAGGCTGCCTAATTAGCAGCTGTAGGGGATCCCATTTGCATTCTAACAGGAAGTATTCTGCCATAATTTGAAGGAGATACAGGAAGGAAGTAGGAGTTACAGTCTCTCTGACTATAGGGAAAATGAAGCTTTCTTTTTTTAATTGGAGAGATTCTCATCATTGCATGGGGGTAGTCACCACTTCTACCATTAGACTGGTCCCTAGTCCCTGTTACAAGTGTTTTGTTGTTGTTGTTGTTATTTTGTTTTACAATTCCAGTTCAGACAGAATCTGTTAGGTTATGCTTTAACAAAAGACAACCCCCAAATCTGTGCTAGCTAACATATCAAACATGCCCTTTACCCTTACACTGATGCCAGTGTGGATTAGCTAGTGGCTCTGTCATCAGAGTGTGCAGACTAATGGGTTTCCATTGTTGCACACGCTTATATGATCATGGTAAAAGAAAGGGTCATAAAGAATCATACACTGGCTCTTGAGTTTCTTTCTAGAAGCAACACAGTTCACTTCCATTCGAATTTTATTTGCCAGAGTTAGTTTCATGGCCAGGCATACTTTCAAAGGGGAAAGAAAGTTCAACTCCTCCATGTGTCCAGAAAGAAAAGCACAGAAGGTAGCATTTGTCAACAATCCTAATTGTTGACACAATCTCCAGTAGTAACCCAGGGTAGAGAAATGGACATGCTTACAGTTGCAACTACAACCACAAATAGCAGACAATCTGAAAAGTATAAGACAGAAAATGATCCCCCAGAGAAGCTCTTTGCATTGTCTCTCTGAGGGTTGGCACTGGTGAGCTGTTAAGTTAAATGTGACAAATCAGAAAAGAAATTACTTATTCCACTGTATCCCATCATTTAATCAATGCCCAATTCCTTCCTCCTCTCTAAAATGCCCTGTGACTACTTCAGGCTCTCTTTTTCTCTCCTCTTTCTTCATTTATTGTCCTGTTCACTGACATATCATCAATGCTTAGCACATCCAAGAGTCAGTATTCTTAGATAACTATGGTTAAATGAAAGAATGCTTGTTAAGTCAGTATACCAGGGCAAACAGTTCTCCTCTATGGTGCTCCACAAAGTGCCTGGGCCAAGGATAGGCACACAGAACAACAGCCATAAGTCTTTGACACGTGATTAACTGAATTATAAATAAGCCAACAAAGAAATAAGCACCAAAGTGATGGATGGGAGCTGAGATCTTCTTGCATGGGGGAATTGATGCTATTTCCATGAGAAGCACATTGCTTACTTCTCCCACTCAGCTTTGCCACACAGAGTGAGTTGGAAGACTGTTGAATATAAATGACATTTGGCTGGGCCCATTTGAGGACAGTCATTAATATTGTTAACAGGCCCATGTGTTAAACTTGGCCCAGCAAGACCACCAGATGCATCCTCCCAGGCAACCTGGAGGCCCTTCTGATGACTCCGCCAGGCCAAGCACACTGCATCTGCTTCCATTCAGGCAGCCTGGTTGCTTGGCTAGAGACAGAGCATCCATGGCAAGAACTCTCTCCTAGTGAAGCTCCACTTCATGAAAAATGAATGTAGCTGGGGGGGGTTGAGTCCTGCCACCAGCTCTGGCCTACAGATGGTACACTTCTTCTGATGACAGGGGACAACCAATTAAAAGATAATCTAGAGCTGCTTCTGTGGTCCCAGATGAGTTAACTGAATTCAAAAAGAAGTTACACATAGTCATATGCCTACCTTGGTTCTACCCTGTGATCAGGAAAATGGGAGATCAGATATCCAGAATGTAGATGAAGCAAGGTGTCCTTTGGCAAAGATGTGATAACAGAGTTAGATGTGGTTAATTAAAGGAGGAAATAAATTCTCCTCTGTGGTCAAGGGTAAAGCCTCTTCTAAACTTTTTGCCAAGGAATTCACAGACATTGTTTCTTTTAATACATGCAACCATCCTATTTGACAGATGAGAAAACCAAAGTTGTGAGGTTATATGGATTCCCTATAGCCCAACAATTGATTGATAGAGCAAAGATTTAAACTTTGATTCTGAAGACCATGTTTTCAGATTCTCCATCAGACATTGAGGGCTTGCTAAGTCCAGAAAAGACAGACTTAGAATGTGGCTAATGGTTAATTAACATTTCTATAGTGTGAACTAGGTATCTGACAACTGTCTGAATGCTTTCCAAATAATAGTACGTTTATCCTTCATAGCAGTCTTCTAAATTAGGTACTAATATAACCTTACTTAAAAATAAGGAAACATACACAGAGAATCTAAGTAATTAGCCCAAAGTCACACAATTAAGTGAAGAATTGGGAATCTTCATGCAGATAGGAATAATCTTTCTGCTGAAACTGTGTTAAATAGTACTTACTAGAAATGGTCATTCCCCTTTTCCCCAGTGTGTGACCAGGGCTTTGTCTAAGAGGGTTATTAATTGCTTTTATTTATCCTGACTCAGTGATGAACTTTTCAAACTCTCAGAAGATAGCCATCCCTGATCTTTGTTCTCAAAACCTAGAGAGGGAAGACTTCAAAGCTTAGGTGTGGCCAAGGTTTAGATAGATGGATAGATAGAACATAGATATTGATATTTTTTTAGATTTCTATCCAAACGAGGAAGCCAGTAGGATAGATAAGAGACCTCACAGGTGAAGGTAGCAATCACTCTGCTCCCAATTCAGCACCCTGGAGACCTGGTAGGATTTCCCATAGCAAGCTGCATGGTAAGATGCCTGTGCTCAAAGAGGTAAGGCTCCTAGCCTCATTCTAATGATCGAGCCATACAAGCTTGACATGGAAATAATATTGCTATGGATTTCAGAAAACCATGATGACTTGGATGACTATATATATCCCTGCTGATCAGGGGACATGAACTGAACATTCTGAGTGTGGTAGACTCTAGGGAATCTGAAATGATGATCCAGAGGGTGAAGTTTCTCCAAAACAAAGGAATTAAACTTCTCATCTACCTTGGCAAATAGGGGCTTAGAGTCAGATGTAATTGATTGGGAACAAATTAAGGTGAAAAACATTCTTAGATGCAAGTTAAAACCCTTTTGGTGTGTATGTATAATCTTGAAATTCTACAGTTTAAATATTTGCTACAGTATTAGCTTGAATATCTGAGAAAGACTTCCTTCTCTTTTCCCTAAGTCAAGTACATTCATAAACATGCGCGCGCACACACACACACACACACACACACACAATGTAAGAAAGGAATGGAAAGCAGGAAAATTAACAAAGCTCGAATGATTTTCAGTGGCAGATGCAAAAATGAATACCAACTGTTTTTCCAAGTAATAAAATCAAATGTTTAGTTTAGCGGAGTCTCTTGTGTATCTAATTTTTCCATTAAGATTTTCACAGACAGAGACCTGATAATCACTTTTGCAGTGAATACTGAAAAGGTGCACTTGCTTGGCTGAAGGGGAGGAAAATGAATATGTGCATTTAAAATTTTTATGATTACATTTTTAGTGAAGAGAGGAGGATGACTATAGTTTCATGACTGCTTTAATGCAATTGGTTCCACTTAGAGGAGATGACATGTTGAAATGTGAAGAGTAAAAATGTGTAGAATGCTTCCCCAGTAATTGGAATTCAAGCAACAATAATGCTGGGCATTGCTGAGTCCTTTATAGCTTTTTTTTAAAGTTTTCCTTCCATCTTTCTGGAAAAAAATGCACATATTATAGAACATCATGACCTTACCCAACAGTAAAAAAGGAAATTAAAAATTATCTCACCTGAGTGCATCTGCATTTGAATCAAGCATGTGCTGAAGTTTATACAACTTCTAACTGCACAATTTCTTCTCTCTGCTTCTTCTTGTTATAAAATCACAGGATTTTAGAGTTGAATGCTAAATCTTAGGAGTAATTTTGCATCCAATTCTCATTTTGGAGATGAGGAAATAAAGTCATGGAGAAATAAAGAAACTTACCTATAAGAGGTACAATCAACCAATAACCAAAACAGCACCAATCTCAGAGCTTTTGATTCTGCTATTTTGTACAGGAAGAGGAGGGGATCTGAATATTAGGGGAGGATTACACAGATCAGGTGAAGGGAGAACTTCGGGAGCCAAGAACAAATTATGCTGGGGCAATGCCAATAAGATCTGAGCAAGAACAGCAGCTGATTAAAGTTCATTGGCTGGAATAAGCAGATCTACTGCTGGTCTTTTTAGTCAGGACTCTTGATCATGTGGGGTAGAAAAAAACATCTAAAACTATCTTGAACTAAAGGGAAATTGTACATCCTCATGTAACCCAGAAGGCTGAATTTAGAGGTGATTTCTATTACACCTGGACTCAGTAGTGCTTTCTTTTCTGCTTTATTTCTTAGATGTCTGTGTTGATCTCACTCTTTCCTGTAGGTAGCATTTTCCAAGCACTGAGCTGAAGGGTCACCTGTAATCCCATATTCAATTCTCCCAGTTTCAGCAACCCCCGCTGGAAAAGAATGACTGTCATCCAATGTCCACACAATAACCACAGGGCAGAACTTTAATTACCCTGTTTGGTTTATATACCAACCCCGACCCAAGAAACTGATTAACATTACTCGACACATTTGTGTTATGTTTCAGTCCTATAAATAATGCAGTCCAGAGGAATTTTATGATTCATGAACCAATTTAGAACATAGAATAAGAGTAACTTAAAGGGAAGGGACTATATATTGAAGAAACATACTTAAAATTGAAACAATAGCTCAAATCTTCCCTTTAGTGACCCAAAAGCACTCAGACCCTTCTTCTCAAACATTCAGTTCCACCTAACAAATCACAAGTATCTGTGTACAATGAATATTATGCTCAACATTTCCCAAGGGATTATAGTTCAAAGTTAATACCGGATGCCACACACTGATGGCATGGCATGTACACGTTGAGCTTCAGAGGAAATGAATATTCTTTCTGACTCTACCTATTGAAATCCTCTTTCAATGCTCTAGGAATAGAATAAATGATCAATTTCACCAGCTAAAGCATATGAATCTAAAAATGGAATGAAAATAACAATCCGAGGACTCCCATTTATAAAACAGAGAAAAGGAGATAATTTAGGGAGGTCCTCCATCTATAGCACGTATCACATAATTCTGGACAGGACAAGTAAAATCCCTTTGCTCTAATGGAGCTCACAATATCCTCAATTGGTGGGTCTGGCTGCCTTACTGTTTTCTGGCACCTTTACTCCCACCATCATGTTAAACAGAGGCATGGAAACAAGTTAAATTCCTAAAGTTGTATCCTTTGGGAATCTCACTTCCTTTAGGTACAGTTCTATGGATCTTTGTGGTATCTTACTAATTGAGACACAACTGTATCTGGAAATATTATATTTCTCTGACAACATCACAACTTTAAAACTCCAGTCAACTTCAAGGTTGTTATATTCTTGTGAATTCCCTGTGACCAACACTGGGACATTTTTAAAGATATGACCCGTGTGTGGCTCTCAGCCTGGTGGGTTGTTTTCTATAGCCATAGATTCTGATATCAGGTTGTAATGAATGCCATAGGGCACCTCCCTAAAAGGTGTGCAGGACATAAACCCTCAGACCTCTATTGTGGGTAGATTTAGCAGCCAACAGCTTTCAGATTTCCTCCCTGGAACTTTCCCTTGGCTGAAAAGAGCTTCCTTTCACAATTTTTATCCTTCCCTGGATTTAAGTTCACATCCAGTGATCAATGCAAAAGTGGAAGTACCCAACCTCCTTGTCCAATGTCACACGAGCCTGAAGGGGAAACAGTTATAGTCAGCTTTTTCACTGCTGTGACTAATAGGACCCAACCAGCACAACTGTAGAGAAGGAAAAGTTTATTTGCTGGCTCACAGTTTCAGAGGTCTCAGTTCATAGACAGCAGACTCCATTCCTCAGGATTCGAGGTAGGCTGAACATCATGGCAGAAGAGAGTGGCAGAGAAGAGCAAATGATCAGGAAGCAGAGAGACTCTGTGCTCCAGATACAAAATATATAACCCATAGCCACACCCCCAATGAAACATGGCATCTAGCCACACCTCACTGCCTCCAGTTACCACCCAGTTAATCCCATTAGGGATTAATTCACTGATTGAGTTAAGGATATAACCCAATCACTTCTCCTCCAAACCTTCTTGAGCTTTTGGGGGACACCACACCTAAACCATATAGGAAATCCATTTTCCTAACTTCATAGAGGACTGACTGATGCCTATACTATTGTGGCAATCATTCTGCCTAATTCTGTTGCCTATTTTCCTCCACAGACGTGCATTCTAAAAGCATTCCCATAGTAAACTTTCCACCTGGAAAATATGAATTACATTGTCTATTTCTCGGGGAACCCAACCTATGACAGGTGGCATCAGAAGTAGTTCAACACTCTACAGTGAAACAAGAAGCTGAGCTAGATAACCCACAGGTTGGCAGGTAACAAGGACCCCACAAATGGTGATTAGTGCAGCATGGCTATTCCTTGGCATGTAGTGCTAGACTAATTGTTAGAACACTCCTCAGTGACTAACTCGGGTAGCATAATAGGGGGGAAAAAACCACCTGACACATGGCACTGTGTCTATTTGAGAATGCGTAATTATGAGGACCACGGAACTAAATGGATGTTGCTGTGGGCAATGAACAATTTGAAAATAGATGGAGAAAAGCTGAAGGTGATTAATCCTAAATACTAAGGACAGAGGATCCTTAAGAGTATTTAAAGAGACTTTCATCTGATACAATGGGTAACGAGAAAAGCTGAGACTAGGTCCAAGGTTTAATTATAAGTAACAGAATTCAAGAAGAGATTGAGTCTTCTACCTTAACAGGTTTGTAGTGACAAGGTCACAGCTCTCATTAGAAAGGGATGGGCTCTGAGAAAACCAAAAGATTCCAAACTGTAATAGGGCCTGTTTGTCAATCAGGTTATCTCCAGATCAGGTTATCTCCAGAATATCACACCAGTAGGATATACATTCATTCATTGTGTGTGTGTGTGTGTGTGTGTGTGTGTGTGTCCATTTAGGAATACAACCATATGTACACATACAAATATATGTATATATGTGTTAACATACATATGATTTATTTCAAGGTATTAGTTTGCAGGACTGTGGGAGTTAGCTAAGCAAGTCTGAAATCTGTAGGGCAGGTCACCAAGAAGTCTGGCAATTCTTTAGAAAGAACTAAAGCTCCTGTACACTGGGTAGAATTTCTTCTTCAAGGAAATCTCAGCTCTGCTCTTAAATCCTTTCTACTGATTGTAATCAGGCCTACCCAGATTTTTTTAGTATGATTTCTATAAATTCAACCAATTATGGATGTTAATTACATGCTCAACATATCTGCACAGCAATCCCTAGGTCAGTTTCTGGCTGCATAACTGGGGACTAGAGCCAGGTACAGTCGATGCATAAAACTGACCCTCACTGGCCTAGGTAGGAAAGCTCTCTGTCTCAGCTCCAGGCGGAGGGTCGTCACAGTTATCATCTCACAGCTTCAATGAGGAATCAGGGCACAGCTCCAACGGACCTTTGCTTAGAGCCTCACAAGGCGAAGATCAAGGAGAAAAGATGTCATATGGAGTTTGTGAGGAGACACAAAAGGAAAAGTCACAGCATGCCTACACAGAGTGGGAGGAAGAGGGGCCACAAGCCATCCCTGGGGGCTTCCCCCTTGGTGAAACTGTGCCTCCTGTTTCCGCATCTCCAGTTCCTACACGGGGGACAATCCTACCACAAAACCCAGCTAGAGTCCTACTCCCCCCAAGTGACAGCTGCTGCTTGGTCACTTCTGATTCTTCTTGCCAAAGACCAGCAACGAAAGGAGTCAACATCCTATTAGGATAAATGGCTGTGGTTACCAGAATGCTTTTAATATATGAAAAAGACAGGAAAGAGAGTGTGTGTGTGTGTGTGTGTGTGTGTGTGTGTGTGTGTATTCCCCAGGGGATCCAAACAGTATCTCCTTGTAGCCATTACCCAATTTTGACATTAGATAGAAAAGCACAACAGAGATCCAAGAGGTGTGGTGGCCCGGGGATCAGGAATACAGGTCTGGTCACTTCACTAGTAAATCACTTAGACCAGAATAATGCTAACTGATGTGACAGGAAACTTGAATGAGTGGTTCAGGGGAGAGTTAAACACTGCTCACATCCCATCCCACTCTGGGAGGAACTCTTGCAATGTATCTGGATGATACAACAGACCTAAACTACAGTTTACCCTTGCACCATTTGAATCTGCATACTTCACATGATACATTTTAGTGGTAGCACCTTCAGGATTCATGGGAACTCTTTTTTCTAAGGGAAACTAACAAACTGCCTGTATGTATGTATGTATGTATGTATTGATGGATGGATGGATGGATAGATTGGTTCTGGGATTGAATCCAGGGGCACTTAACCACTGAGTGACATCTCCAGCTATTTTTGTTCTATTATTTTATTTTTATTTAGAAACAGGGTTTTGCTATGTTGCTCAGAGCCTCACTAGGTTGCTGAGACTATCCATCTTTGAACTGGAGATTCTTCTGCCTCAGCCTCTCAAGTCACAGGGATTGCAGGCATGCTCCACTCTCCCTGGCAAACCTGTTTTAAAAAGATTTGAGGAAAACATGGTGGTGCAAGGAGGCTGTGCAATAGTTGGTTACAAAGACCACCCTATTGAGCCTTATGTAATCTCACAACTGAAGTCCACACACTCATCACAGTTGCTGATGTTTTCTTCTAATTCTGGTAATACAATACTCCAATGGAGATCTCTTGAACTTAATTTGGTATTCTCTGGCCATCAATCATTGTTCCTTGAACACAGCTCTGCCACCAATGCCTCATTCTAGTTATAGGGATGCAGCCACTCAGGTCTGATCTATCATAATGTCACTTTCTTTGTACCATGTGGTCCACCTGGGTGGTATATGGTCCAAGTAGAGCCAGTCAATAGCTACCCCAGGGATTGATACGTGGTAGGTAGCTTTTTGTTATTATAAAAAATACATGGAACAATCAACTTATACAGAAATATAACAGGTTTTTTTTTTTTTTTTTTTTTTTTTTTTTTTTTTTTTTTTTTTTTTTTTTTTTTGCTGGTGGATCTAGAAGATCTAGATCTAGACTACAATCAAGTGGGTCCCATGCTTGCTTTTAGGCCTTTGGTGAGAATGCAGGTGGCAATGGAAGGGATTATATATCAGAACAAAACTGCTCCCTTGTGCCCCAGAAGCAAAGAGACATCAAGTGGGGACTTGGGTCCCACAATCCTCGTTGAGAGGACAACCCCCAGACCTAAAGAATTCCCACTGGGTCCCACCTCTCACAGCTTCACTATCTCCCAATGGTGCAGCCCTGAAGCCCACGCCTAGAGCAAAAGTTCCCTGTAACTTTAGGGAACACCTAAGTTCCCAACTGTAACAAGATGTAAACACTGAAGACCTCTTTTGTTTTCCTGCCATTGCTCAACTTGTAACTTCTAGTATATGCCCGTGGCCATGACTTTATATAACTCATTCTCTCCGTAGATAGGTAGGTCATCTATCTTCCTATTTCTGTTTCTGTATTACTTTTCATGAAACTTTCCAACCTTTAATATCACTTCTTGAATTCCCATTTATACAGAAGAATATATTTTCTCTTTTTCTGAAGTTAGCCTAGATGATGGCTTGAAACTGATTAGAAAGAGAGGGAATCCATTAACAGGTTTCAGATAAAATTGTTACATGGAGGACCCTGAGAAATGACCAGGTCATACCAAGACCTTCCCATACCTATTCCCCTTTACTCTTTCCTTAATGTGTAGTAATCCCCAACATTAAAAAGTCATGAGAAACAGTCAGGGAATACAAGGCGAATTATTTTGGCCTCACCTGTTCAAAATACCTTTTGTCAGAAACCATGAAGAAAAAATCCTTAAATAGAATGCTAGGGCTCTAGATCTATGTCACAGGTTGAGTTTCCCAGGAAGCAGCCTCTAGGGGAGAGATTGTTGTATGATGAATGTATTGAGGACAGCTTTCAGGTTCAAAACCTGTTGGGAAAGTAATGGAAACAGAACTGAGCAGAGGAAAAAATTGAAATGCAATGTTGTTATAACAAAGATTTCATCTGAACCCCTTGGGCACTCTTGAGCCAGATATCTTTCAAAATTGTCCCACATAAGACCAGGAATCCAAGTATTTATATCCAGCATCCACTAATCATTCATTAGAGGTGACCTTCTTCTGAGAAGTGGGCATGACTTTGCTAACATGGTTTCTGCAAGAAAGAATGAATAGGAACCTGTGAGTCATTTACATTGCTAGAAGCTCGAGGGATGAGTGTGGTAGCTAAAGTTTAAGAAACTATTTAAAGTTTTTAAATTTTCTGCCATGATTTTTATTATGTCACTTAATCTGTTAGTTTATTCTTCATCACAAACCCTCTCTCTTTTCATTTATAACATTATTTTTACTTAATTGGAATTGTGAGGGGTGCATTTTGTTAGTACTTTCAAAGAAACTTTTAGCGTTTGTTAATTTATTTTTTTGTTTCATTTTTTCTTCAATAAATATAGACTCTCATCTTTATAAATCTTCCCCTTTACACTCCATCACATTTATTTACTTTTTATCTTTCTAAATACTTGAAGGGGACAAATTACTCATTAACTAATATTTTCTTATGTATTTTATTTATATAATATAATCTTTTTTAAAACAAGAATTTATTTTTTGGAACCACTTTTACAACATATTTATATACATGAGATTCTCAGGATGACTAAAAACTTCACAAGTTAGTTCCAGCTGAGACTTTCCTTGACTAATGTGGCAATAAATCATGACTCCAAATTCTTCCACAGGCCTTCTTTTGACCAGTGGGGCCTGTGTTCCCAGGTTTGAAGCTTATGACTGCTTCATGAAATAGAGTAAGGGAGAAGTGTTTGTATGTGTCTTCTGTGTATGGGTCAGGAAAGGTTACAGCTTCCTACCGACTCTGTGGATCAGTCACGCTGAAGGAAACCAGCCTTGTTACAAAGGCCAACTACTTTGAGATGACTTTGCTAAAGAGAGGTCACATTTGACAGTACAGTGGACATAAATAGCTGAGCTCCTTGATGATTGCCAGAAAAACTGCCAACGATATGAACACCACATCCTGAACATAAAGCCCAACTGGGCCTTATGATAACTATCTTCCTGGGGGCCAGGCTGCCATCTGACTGCAGCCTCCTAGAAAAACTAAGTAAGACCTGCTCTGCTAGGAGGACCTTTTCAAATACTTGCTGTACAATCTCATAGGAAAAATAACAGAATCTACTGTACACAACAAAGTTTTTTGGTAATATGTTATCCAGGGTCAGGAATAGAATAGAATTTGGTACCAGAAGTGGGGTGCTACTGTAACTAGAATCTCAAATGTGTAGTACTTATCGAATTGGGAGGCACTAGGAAAAAGTTGGAAGGTGTCTAGTAGACTTTTGAGGAAACCTGATGGGACTCAAGGAGACCATTATGAAAGACTTAAAGGAACATGGCATTAAAAGCTGAGAGGTATCCTGATCCTGACACTACCAGGAGAATAAGGCCCTGGGCAGGTGCTTGTGTGAGCATTCTCTGCTGAGATCTCAAACAACAGTCAGTATCATCTCTGTGTGTGACCTTCATGAATGCTCAAGAATGCCTTATACAGTTTCTATATAGGAAAGCCTTTGAATTTGAACTTTTCTTTTGGTCAACATTCATCTTTCTATTTAGAGTTGTTATTATCTTGGGTTTTTATACTAAAAAACTGACAGTTGAAAGTTTTTTTTTTCTATATTTGTGCATTTTATTTTTCTTGCATTGACTAGAACAGCTAAGGGAACTTTAAGTAAAAGTGGGTATGCAAGATATTCTTAACTTGTCCTACACTTATGGTAACTTAAGGAAGCTTTTTAAACAATTATAACAGTTATCATTTATTAATATTATGTGATATATGCAGAATAATGGTATACCATAGTGCTTAAGAGCAGAGATTCAGAAGCCAGAGTATCAGTGTTTTAATTAGGTCCGAGCTGTTCCTGACGTGGGAGGGCAAGTCATTTTAAAAGTCTGTTTTTCACTTTCTTCCTCTATATAATGGAAATGGCAGTGGTCTACTGATCTTAATGGATTTTTTGAGGATTCAATGAATAAATTCAGAATTACTTTGTGCAATATTTGATCCTTAGTAAGTATAAGTAAGTGCTTCTTTTTCTAATCATTAACAAGTCTACTTCATTCAATTCAACTTCATTCAATCTCTATGCTAAAAGCTTCAATACATTGCTACATATAATGTTTACAACTTCTCTATGAGATATGCACTATTTTCACAGTATTTCAGCTGAATCTGCAGGTCCAAAGGACAATATAACTTATCCAGTTGCTTAAGTACAAATGGCACAGCAAGGTTTTGAACTCAGGCTATCTGATTTTTAAGCGCATGTTTTCTCCCAAATATATGGTATGCTTCCAGTTCCATACTTTGCAAAAGCAAAGAAAAATATTATATATACCTCCTGCCCTCATGGGTCAGGGCTGCCAGCAAAAAACTCAGTTTGCTGGATCACTGGAGAGAAGGAGATAAGAGCAGCTGTAAGGAACTTGGCTCCATTCAAAGTGCTAAATTTTGAAGTTAAGGAAAGTAGCCACCCTGGATTTCCCTGAAGAGCAATGAGCTGTCAGGTGCTGAGATTTCATTAGACAAAGGGCCTGGGTTATCTTCCTGTGGGAATCTGATATTTGACCTCAGTTTGCTTTGATTCTGAAGCTGTAATGAAAAGCTGGGATAAGGATTGCCAAAGAAATGTCTGGCATGGAAGTTTGGTTCCCTGAATAAATTGAAGTGATTAGGGAATGAACATGTTTGGAGACCTGTGAAGTAAGTTTTCCATTTTAATGTTGCCTTATTGCAAACAGACTGTCTCTTCCAACTTGATCTTCCTTATGACATGCAGTTCCATGTTTCCAATTGTTTTCTGGATGAATGATCTCATAGGTAAGAACAATAATACCTTTGGAAACTAAAATAATCCAAGTAAAAAACTGGAATTATCTTCCAAATTTACCTTGCCACCTAGAACTCATTGTCACTGATGTTACATTATTGAGCATGATTAGCACTCTGAAAGCATTCAGCTCTCCCCTAAAGGGTAATTTGTAGGTGCTCTTGAAGTTTCCTCATCACTCTCATGGTCTCTCTCTCCCCCTCTACCTCACTCTCTCCTTCCTACAGCTAGCTCTCTAGTTCTCTAGAAAGCTGGAGGAACCAGGATTTTCTTGCTCCACCCAAGAAGCTGGAGTTTTAGAAGAGGGACCAATGGCTACAGCCCCAGTCTAGGACTAGAGTCTTAGGAACTCTAGAGAATTACTGGTTGGAGTCTTTGGAACAATGAAGTATCTGGAATTCTACACCCTCAGATGACTGCAGCAGCAAAGCAAGTAGCCAAGGAGAGAGAAAGACAGTCTCCTTCCTTTGGCTTCCTCCTTCCACCCTCCTTCCATCTAGGCCCCCGGCCCACTGAAATGCAATCACCCACATTTAGAGTCAGTCTACCCCACTCAGCTGTCCCACATGCCAGTAATCTCTGGCAACAACCTCATCATCATAACCCAAAGTCACCTAATCCAATTAAGCTGGCAATTCATTTTAACCATCACAGGAGATATTCTGCAGGATACTTGTTCATAATTCTCTAAGGCTGTGAAGACTGTGAAAAACGAAACTGAGAAATTCACAGGCCAGAAGACTCTGGGATGGTGTGACAACTAAATGCAATGTGGTATCCTGGGTTTGATCCTGGAGTAGAGAGAGAAAATGAATGGAAAAAAAAAACATGGAGATCCAAATAAGGACTGCGGTTTAGTTAGTAGTCATGTATCAGCGTTGATTTATTAGTTTGGACAAATATACCAGCTTATACAAAAGGATAGAGAAGGACTGGATGAAGGGTTCATAGAAACACTCTGTGTGCTTCATAACTTCATACAAATCTAAAGTTACTCCAAAATTAAAAGTTTATTTAGAAATGCTTTGGAGGCAAAAATCTTTCAATAGGGCCCCATTGTTTCCAGGGCCACAGGTGTAAGTCTGCTTGCATGGCTCACTATTTCCTCCAGTTGTCTCTGGTGGGCAGAAAAGCATCCCCCAACTCAAAATATGTCTATGCCCTAATCTCTGTGCTCTGTGAAGATGGACAGCTTACATAAGATGGTTATAGTTAGGCACTGTGAGTCAGGGAGATTATCCTGAATTATGTGGGTAGGTCTGAGCAAATCCTACCAATCACCTTAAAAGTGGCTTAAATCAGAAAAGATTTGGCAGAAGGATCAGTCCAAGAGATTCCAAGCAGCAGAAGGACGTGAGGCTCTGTTGCTGATCCTGTCATACAGGGCCCTCAAGCAAGGATGAGAGAGAGAGAGAGAGAGAGAGAGAGAGAGACAGACAGACAGACAGACAGACTAGAAGATAAGGGCTGTCCCTGCTGACATCCAGCAAAGAAAAAAGGAACTCAATCCTACAGCTGCAAGGAACTAGATTCTGCTGATAGACTTACTCTCATAGCAGAGGAATCAGTCTGGACAACCTAGATTTCTGACCTGTAGAACATAATAAAAATGGGTGTTTTTATAAGTTGCCAAATTGGTGGTATTTGTCACAGCAGCAATAGATAGTTAATCCATCCTCTTACTCTTGTACACAAACTTTCTGCTTATTTCAAATATGCCAACACATACATATTTCAAATATGCCAACTATACATGAATTCCACAAAAATACATGCTGTCTCTATCTTTTCTAAATCCATTACCTCTGACTGGCTTTCCTTCTTATAAGCTCAAAATGATGCCGTACATTCTTATTGGTCCAATGTAGTGTTTTCCATACTGTTTTTAATATCTCTGCCATTCTCTTGGCACATGGGTTAGATTGCCTTTTATGGTTTTTCTCAAAAAAAAAAAGCAACATTTCCCCCACTAGGTTGTAATTCCTTGAAGGGCTACTGCCTTGCCTTATCCATGACCATATAAACATATATTTTTGTGTGTGCACATGCATGTGCGTGTGTGTGTGTGTGTGTGTGTGTGTGTGTATGTGTTTCCAGAAGCTTAATGTGACTTTAAAAACCCTTCCTGATCTTTTCTGCTTCCATTTAACTTTCAGGTTTCTTCCCCCTCACTTTCTGACACATGCCTTAGGTTTCAGTCTATACTTGGTAAAGATCTCTTGTATGTAAGTTGGGAGTCCAGTGTCCTAAGCATGATTATTAAATAGCATGATGGTGTGCTAGCAAAAGAGGAGGAGAAAGAAGAGTTTGGTGTAGATTCTGAGATAAGAGAGTAAATGAAAATAATTTGGGGCATGGTAGATATCCTCAAAAATAATTGTTTTCAAGATGGTCAGTTTGTCCCCAGGGAATATTTGATAAAATCCAGATTTTTAAGAAATTATTATTGTCATGAGAGGGCAAGGAGAATTTCCACTGACATTTGGTGAGCACAGACCAGAGATGTTGCTGGACAGCCTACAATGCACAGGACTACACCCACATCCAACCCCAAGTGTCAAAGGTATCATTGCTAAAAACCCTATTCTAAAATAAAACTGCCCCGTTTTGCCTAATTTTCCTGTTATATTTGGAATGTAAGCAAGAATTTACACAATGAAGCAATCCATGGACTTATTCCTTCGGAATGCTGCAAATCTCATGGGAACAGAAACATTTGTTTTATACTTCTGTGGATATCTCTACCGGGTCTAGATATGTTTGTTAGCATCTGAAATTAAAATATTTTCTTGAACTATGAATTAGAATAAGCATCTTTTCTTAAACTACTGACCCTAAAGATAAGATTACGTCACAGAAGGTAAAGGAAAAGCCAGTGCTCAGCACATCATCTAATTAGCAGCCCACACTGCCGTCCACTTAACGCGTCCCCATTCGCCTTCTCCATCCTTAGAAGGCCAGTCCTCATTTGCAAAAATGTTAACTTTCCATCCTGATGATATTTGTCTTGTCAAGTTATGAAAAATTGCTGAAGAGTTGTTTTTGCATATCTTTGGGCATTTGAGCCCAAGAGCGACGTTCAAGCCCAGTAGACAGTCTATTTGCCAGACTCCGCTTCACTGGAGGGAAAGTAAATTTTGCCCAATACTGTTTTTCTTCACAAATTTTTCTAAATAAATAATTTCTCCTAAATCTTCCCAGACCCCAGTGTACCACTTTTTAAGCTGCTCGAGAGACAAGACATCTATACAAGAGAAATTTAGTTAAGGGGAAAAATGGGGCTTTCAAGATCAGGAACTGGTAAACTACTTTCACATCAGAAGTTCAATTTAATCTGAAAGAAAAACAAATCCATCAATGTCCATTCAGCTTTCTGGAAAACCTGAGGGACATTAAGTTTCCTCCTAGCGGGATCTGCGTGTTCCATGCTATTTGGGTCTTTGTTTCTGAAATGCTTCTTTCTCAAGGTGCATCACAGTAATTGAAATTTGTATTCTTTTTCTCAGTTTGTTTGTGTCTCACTACATTTTTCAAATGCCCCTTAGATTTTAAACTACAGATAAAATTTCCTTAAAATAAAAGGCAATTTTTTCCCCCCTCACACAATGATGTTCAGTAATTTCAGAGAATCAGGCCGGTATTCTGGAGTGAACTGTAATGAGTTTATCTGATACTGATTCAGTGGCCCTTGCCTTCCATTATGACGGAAAATTCTGCCACAGTGGAGACCCTCATCAGAGCCCAGCCGTGTTTAGGGGATAATAGTCCGATGGAAACACATTTTAGGGAGAAGTAATTTTATTGACATTTCCCAGAAAGACCAACTTTAATAGCCCAGCTTGAATCTAACAATTTCTATTAAAGATGGAAGGCTCTGTAAGATTGTCACACTTTGCACACTTTCTTTTGATGCAGAAATCTAGACAAAGACCTTTGACTGTCCCTTTCTGCAGTAGAAGGAAGCAACTTCCTCTTGTCAAATACTCACACTTCCTGAATACCAGGCATGGATAACCTCTTTGAGCTGCATTTTACAAATAAAGAAACTGAGGTTCGGAGAGTTTTAGTAACTTTACTAAAGTCACACAGTAAAAGGGGAGTCAGTATTTGAACTTGGGCTTGCTCCGCTTCAAGACCTTCATTCATTTCCCTTACTACACTGTGAACCACTTGACCTCCAACTCCAACATTACACCAGCCACTCTTGACCACCAAACAACAAGATAGTTTTGAAAAAGAAAACTATTTTGGCTTTTCTTTCTTGTCCCAATTGCAATTATTGAGAATATTTCTTAGTGTTTTTAAAAATACATATGAGACATGGAGTAGACTTTTAAGAAGGTTTAGACTTTCTTAAAGTGGAGCCCCTCTGCTGAAATTCCATATGTGAAATGAATCATATTGCTCGTGATGGGAGCACAAGCAATAAGCCCAGGCAGTTGAAGAGTTCGAGGTGCTTTCTTTTTGTTTGTCCAACTTTTTATTGCTTTTGCGTTCATTTCCTCAGTGGGGAAGAGTCTTGCCATGAGTTAGCTCCTCTTCAGTCTATCAGACCTGCCTCGGGCTCTGTCTCTTTCCCCATCTGTGGCCAGAGTAGCTTTGAGCAGGCAGTTTAGACTCACCAAAAACTTATTTCCTTTGCAGCCCAGATAATGATAACTCTGGCCATGCACAGTATTTCAAACTGTTTAAATAAATGTACCAAATGTTCCATGGATATTTCCAGAAACAGGGAAAGTGTCCTTACCCAGATCCTTCCCTCTGTGTACAATAAGGTAAGATGGAAAACTTAGCCAGATCCATCCAAGGCCAGAAACCTAGAAGAACCAGCCACCATGGCTGACAAAACCTTAAGCCCAGCAAACCCACGCAATTCCCAGTAGAGAATGACCTTTTAACAGTTCTGCATCTTTATCCTTTGAGGAGCTAAAATAAGTTGAAAAGCACAATGCAAAACTGAGACAAAAAAACTGCATGTGACTTAGAACATGCAGAATGTCAGTGAGGGAGCCAGTGTGGGCCTCCCTTCTTGAACCATCTCCGTCTCCCCTTCTTGAGACATCTGTGGGTCACCTTTGTCCCCATGAAAAGGTGGACCCGGTGGATTTTCTGCAGGAGTCATGGACCCTTAGGGAGTCCCTAATAAGCTATGACTTTCAAAACACTGCAGCAGGCTCGGTGCCTGGACAAACTGTGCTCATCTCCTGTCCTTGTTTCAGATGGCAGACAAGTGAGCCAAGTGCACAGAGGGCTTGGCCAAGAATACCCAGGACTCCACCTCCCCCACGCTCCTCCCCAGGAGTTTTCTCAGAGATCCAGAAAATTTGCCAGAGCATTTCCTTGTTGTCTGGGCAGCAGACTGTACCAAGTCCTCTGAATTAAGTGACAGTCCACTCACAGCCTGTGGCAGGCGGCGTCATGATGTTCTCAATAACCCTCACCTCCTGGACTCACATGGTCATAAATTCCCTTCTTTGATTGTGAGCTAGACTTACCAATTACATAATTACTTGCATAATAACTTACATAATTAATAAAGCATGGCAAAATTTACAGGATGATTTTGCAGAGATTAGGTTGCAAAAAAAAGATGTTGGCTTTGTCTAGTATAAACATGTCTCTTTGTCTTTCGAGCTCTGATTAAAGCCAACAACAATGTATGAGCTGCCCTTGGAAAGACCCATATGGCAATGAACTAAGAGAGGTCTTTGGCCAACAGTCTTAATTAAGGCCCAGTCCAGCAGCACACAAGAATTGAATTCTCCCTATGACCATTTGAATGAGCTTAGAAGTGAGTCCTCTCCAATCCAGTTATCATGGAGGACCACAGTGCCCAATGACACCTAGATCACCACCTTGCAAGAGACCCCTAGTCAGAGGCACCTACATAGCCATGCACAGATTTGCATCCCTTAGAAACCTTGAAATTATAAATGTTTGTTATTTTTAAGTCCCTAACTTTTGGGACAATTTGTTACATAGCCAGAGAGAACTAGTTTATCACCCTTTACAGGTATTCCCAAGAATCTCATTAGACAAAACAAAAGAACTTCTTTCCAAGAAGTGCTCTCCCACTACAAGAAAACAACTCTGAATATGGATTAGCAGATCTCCAGGATCATCAATTCTGTGTGCCTGTTTTCTGAGATTGGTTTAATATGATAGCAAAAAGCCCAGACTTCCTGAGTTTAAATACTGAGTTCACTCCTCACTAACTCCATGGTTTTGAGGAAGTTACACAGCTCTTCTCTGCCTCAGTTTCTTTGAATGTATAATAAGAATCAAACTCCATAGACTTATGCATGCATTATGCTAGTTTATGTTAGTATTCTTAGAATGTAACATGGTTCCTATTATGTATTAAAACCAAGTCACAATCTCTCATCAATGAATATGTAAGACTTGATCCTCTTATCCACATAACTACACTGCAATCAATTGCAGGCCATGGGCCACCTCTCATGCTATTATTTCTGTCACATCACACCACGTTATACACAAAGAGGTAACTAAAGAAATATTTTTGCCTACCTGACATTCATTGAGACATGTTGCTACATTGAAGATCCATCGGTTGCATATTTTTCCTTGAATTCCTGTTTGCTATAGACATAAGTTATTCATCTCTAATTCTACTAACCACTTGAATTATTGTTAATCTGTGGATTTTTCAAATATCTGATTTTCTGTTTCGATTGCCTTTTACCACAGTGAGCACAATGTGTCTCATTTTCCTTTCTATGAAATAATCAAAATCCAGATGTACTAAGTTTATGACCAAGACTTTGAGTATTGCAAGTGAACATGAAAACAATTTGAAGGAGCCCAGTTTTGATACTTCTCTGCAAGATGAATCTTTAAGGTAGCCTATAATTCATCAGCAGAGAATCTCCAGGGATGTAGGGCAAAGACATCTTTGTGGACTGTGATTTTCACTTCCAAATCCCAAATGGAACTGTCCCAAACCAGAGTATTCAATCTGGCATTTCTAGTATCCAATACTCAAACTAAAGTTAACCTTCAGTAAGTGTTTATGAAAAGTTACTGAACAAAGGTTTGGGTTTTGAGCCTTGTATATGTATGACTCTGTGGTTGTTCTGGGCCACTTGTACAGAGGGGAGTATGAACTGACTGGATCCATATGACCAAAAGAGAAGTTTCCAGAAAAGGCCTGTGACTGACAAACTCAAGCTCCTCAACCCTCAAAATTCACAAGACATCCTGTTGACCTTTCTAACTGTGCCATGCAAGTCCAGGACTCTTGTCCTGTGGTCCTCCAGTCTGCACCCATTCTTTATTGTTGAAATGACCATATCTCAACTGCATATTGGCCATAGTTACTCATTTCTGCACCCTCAATATATAACATACTTTTTAGAAGAGTTAACACTTGTTAATGTCATTCTTAAATTTATGTGGAATTAAGCCAGTGTTTATTAGCAAAGCTATTCCTGTTGGTTTGTCCCAAGACATCCCAAAGATGTCTTAGTCATTTTAGGTTTTTTGGTATTCCCAAACAGATCAGAGCAGAGTTCAGGAGCCAGGGTTCTCCAGCAAGATTATTTCTGTTTTTTTTTCTCTTCTTGCTTTCTTCATTCCATTGCTTTTAAGGTCTTGTTCAAACTTGTCATCAAAATTTAGACTGTCAACTTATATGAAAGTTGGTAAGGTTTAGCTTTTCTTGATAAGTTGACCTTTAAAAGTCAAACTTTTAAGGTCAAAATACCTTCAACAGAGAAATGAGTAAAGTCACTTTTTTCTTTTTCTCTTTTTTCAATTAATGAACATTTATTGAATATCTAACGTCAGATGTTTGATGACTGAATAAAATACACAAAGACCTTAGGAGTTTAAATTCAGCAGGGGGGAAGGGAGGAGTCTTGCGAGAGGGACAAATAATGAAAAATAAACACATAATAAAATAGTAATTAGAAGGTGGTTAATGCTATGTAAAAAAAAAAAAACAAAGCAGAGCAAATAGGATAGCAATGCTGAAATGATGGGTAGCAGATGGATTTACAGGTCAGGGCTGAGGATTGTGCCTAGAGGGTTCTCAAATCCTATTATTTTACTTTTTCTGAGTCCACTTTCTTTATTATCCCATCAAGTCCCCAGGCTTCAAATATAATCTATATGCAAATGACCCTAAAATTTTTACTTCCAGTCTAGATTTACTCCATGTACCCCAGGTGTATATACACAACTGCCTTCTCAGCCTCTCCATTTGGATATCCAATAGGTATTTTCAGTCCTGTTCATCCAACCCTACTTTTGTCCCATTTCCCCCCCACCACCTCATTTCAAACCATGGTGTCCCACCCTCTTTCCCATCTCTATTAATGACGACTTCTGCTAATTGTCTAAGGCAAAGTCCTTGGAGTCATTCTTAACTACTACGTCTTCATCAAATACTTCCTTATCTTACGTGTTAACAAATCCTGTCATCCATATATCCACAAAGTCATTTAGCATCCAATCCTTATGAAGTTCCCTGTGATGTGATGTCCCATCCATTTTAGCATTATCTCAGAAAATACTCGGCTCATCACAATTCTCCCCTGAGGGTATTTTACCTGTATTCTCAACATAGTCTGCCTATAACACAGGAACCCAAGTGATTCATTTCTTCCAAGTCTGGTTATACCAGGTCAGGTCACTCGCGAGCTGGCTCCCAACTTCACTGGTAAAGGCCAAGAGCTTCACTCTGGCCTGTGAAGCCCTCCGGGATCTCTCTGATTAATCTCTTTCCATTTTCCATTCCATCCATCTTTCTTCAAACTCTAGGTCCTCCTCCACAGTACTGAGGCTCCAGGCACAATCCCACTCACTTGCTGATGACTCTGCTGAGTATCATTCCTCCCGGATATTCAAACATCTTATTCCTCACCTACTCCAAATCTTAGTTTTAATGTTGCCTTCCCGTGAAACCTCCCCTGCTCACCCTGTAAAAATTATAACAACACGCTCTACCTTTTCTTTCTCCAGAGCACGTATTGTCACCTGACATACCATACGTTTAACCTGTTAATTTGTTGCTTATCACCCCATTTCCAGAATCTAAGCTACACAAGGGAAGAGCTTTGTCTAAATTCTTCACGGCCATACCAGACTAGTATGTGGAACATAAGAAGCATTGCCTTCACACGTGTTGCTCTAATCATTTGTCTTGGAACCGATTCTGCAATAGGAAACTGACATACTTCCTATCACGCCATCCTCTTAAGTACCCTGTGAACCACTTCTATTTTACTTATGGGAAAACTGAGACTCAGAGAAATAAAGTATTAGTTTTTTCATCACTGTGACCAAAATGCCCAGCAAGAACAGTTTAGAGGAGGAGAACTTTATTTTGGCTCATGGTTTCAGAGGTTCAGTCCATAGTCAGCCAGCTCCATTGCTCTGGGCCCAATGTGGGAGGGTTGGTGGAGGAGCACTAAACCACTTCTGGCTGCCAGAAAACAGAGAGAGAGGCTAAGGGACTTCAAGGATGGTGGAGCTTTCCAGGTCATGCCCCTAGTGACAGACTTCTTTTAGCTACACTCCAGTGATCTATCTAATTATTTTACCTCTGAATAGTTCCTTCATGAACACAGGAGTTGTGTTCATAATCCAAGCCATCACAGGGTGACTTGCCAAAGATCAGATATTTTCTACCAGTTAGAACTAGAATTTGGATTTGTAGGACAAGTCGTGTCTTGTTTTTATTGTAGGATGTGGCCTTGGGGTAAACATATTTTATAGTTTGTGTATTTGATGTTAAGACATTCTGAATGGACGCTGGAGAGACTGCCCCTTCCAAGGGTAGCCAATTCTCAGGTTTAATAATCATCTCACCTGAGAGTCTGCCTTTCATATACAAACCACCTCCTATGTTGGTTTCTCACTCTCTGACCCACCCCAGCCCAGTCCAGCCCAGCTCTAATCACCCAGGCACAGCTACCAGACAACAAGAGGCAGTCGCTATACCTTGGAGTCTGCTAAAATGATTCAAACTAGCCAACTCAGGACAGTTTGCCCTGCTTCACTCTTTCCTTCTGACAGAAGTTACACTAAAAACTCCTTTTTAAATTAATTCCTTATTTTAATTAGGTATATATGACAGCAGAATGCATTGTGATTCATTGTACACAATTTTAGCACAACTTTTCATTTCTGTGGTTGTACATGATGCAGCGTTGCACCATATGTGGAGTCATGCATGGACCTAGGGTAATGGTGTCTATCTTGTTCCACCATCGTTCCTGCCCCCATACCCCTCCCCACCTCTCCCTTCCCTTTCTCCCACCAAAGTTCCTCAATTTTTTTTTCCATGCCGACCCCCCTTATGGATCAGCATCCACTTATCAGAGAGAACATTTGGCCTTTGCTTTTTGGGGATTGGCTCATTTCACTTAGCATGATATTCTCCAATTTCATCCATTTACCTGCAAATGCCATGATTTTATTCTCTTCTGATGCTGATTAATATTCCATTGTGTATATATGCCACAGTTTCTTTATCCATTCATCTATTGAAGGGCACCTAGTTTGGCTCCTCATCTAGCTCTTGTATTAACATTGATGTGGCTGCATTACTATAGTATGCTGACTTTAAGTACTTTGGGTATAGGCCAAGGAGTGGGATAGCTGGGTCAAATGGTGGTTTTATTTCAATATTTCTAAGGAATATCTATACTGCTTTCCATATTGGTCGCACCAATTTGCAGTCCCACCAGCAATGTGTAAGTGTACCTTTTGCCCCACATCCTTGCCAACGTTTATTGTTGTCTGTATTCTTGATGACTTCTATTCTGACTGGTGTGAGATGAAATCTTAGAGTAGTTTTGATTTACATTTCTTTAATTATTAGAGATGTTGAACATTTTTTTCATATATTTGTTGATCAAATGTATATCTTCTTCTGAGAAATGTCTGTTCAGCTCCTCAGCCCATTTGTTGATTGGGTTGTTTGTTTTTTTGGTGTTAAGTTTTTTGAGTCCATTATATATCTTAGAGATTAGTGCTGTATCTGATATGTGTGGCAAAAATTTGCTCCCAAAATGTAGGCTTTGTCTTCACCTCATTGTTTCTTTTGCTGAGAAGAAACTTGTTAGTTTTCCCACTTATTAATTCTTTTTTTTTGCACACAATACCTTTATTTTATTTATTTATTTTTATGTGGTTCTGAGGATTGAACCCAAGGCCTTGTACATGCCAGGCAAGCTCTCTACCACTGAGCCACATCCCTAGCCCCCCACTTATTAATTCTTGATTTTATTTCTTGAGCTTTAGAAGTCTTGTTAAGGAAGTCAGGGCCTAATCCAAAGTGAAGAAGACTTGGGCCTACTTTTTTCTCTATTATGAGCAGGCTCTCTGGTCTAATTGCTAGATTCTTGATCCACTTTGAGTTGAGTTTTGTGCATGGTGAGGGATAGGGGTTTAGTTTAATTTTGCTACATATGGATTTCTAGTTCACCAAGCACCATTTGTTGAAGAGGGTATCTTTTCTTCAATGTGTGTTTTTGGCACCTTTGTCTAATATGAAATAACTGTATTTGTGTGGGTTTATCTGCATCTTCTACTCTGTTCCATTGGTCTACATGTCTATTTTGGTGCCAATACCATGCCATTTTGTTACTATATCTTTGTAGTATAGTTTAAGGCCGGTATTATGATGTCTCCTGCTTCCCTTTTCTTGCTAAGGATTGCTTTGGCTATTCTGGGTCTTTTATTTTTCCAAATGAATTTCACGATTGCTTTTTTTTTCTATAAGTAATGACAATGGGATTTTAATTGGAATTGCATTGAATATGTATAGCACTTTGGATAGTATGGCCGTTTTGACAATAATAATTTTGCCAATCCAAGAGCATGGGAGATGGTTCCATCTTCTAAGGTCTTCTTCAATTTCTTTCTTTAGTGTTTTGTAGTTTTAACTGTAGAGGTTTTTCACCTCTTTTGTTGATTCCTGAGTTGTTGTTTTTGTTGTTGTTTTGTTTTGTTTTTTGAGGATATTGTGAATGGGGTAGTTTTCCTAATTTCTCTTTCAGAGGATTCATCATTAATGTTTAGAAATGCATTTGATTCATGGGTATTGATTTTATATCCTGCTACTTTGCTGAATTCATTTATTCATTCTAGAAGTTTTCTGGTGAAGTTCTTTGGATCCTCTAAGTATAGAATCATGTCATCAGCAAATAATGATAGTTTGAATTCTTCTTTTCCTATTTGAATCCCTTTAACTTCTTTTGTCTGTCTAATTTCTCTGGCTAGTGTTTTAAGGACTATGAGAACAGAAGTGTTGAAAGAGGGCATCCCTGTCTTGTTACAATTTTTAGAGGGAATGCTTCCAATTTTTCTCCATGTAGAATGATGCTGGCCTTGGGTTTAGCATAGATAGCTTTTACAATGTATAGGTATGTTCCTACCATCCCTAGTTTTTCTAGTGTTTTGAACATGAAGAGGTGCTGTGTTTTGTCAAATGTTTTCTCTGCATCAATTGACATGATCATATAATTCTTATCTTTAAGTCTATTGATGTGATGAATTATATTTATTGATTTCTGTATGTTGAACCAACCTTGCATCCCTGGAATGAACCCCATTTGATTATGGAGCACTATTTTTCTTAATATGTTTTTGTATGCAATTTGCTAGAATTTTATTGAGAATTTTTGCATCAATGTGTCTCAGGGATATTGGTTTGAAATTTTCTTTCCTTGATGTGTCTCCACCTGATTTGTTATCAGGATGATATTAGCTTTGTAAAATGAGTTTGGAAGGGTTCCTTCCTTTTCTATTTCATAGAATAGTTTGAGGAGTATTGGTATTAATTCTTTTTGGAAGGTCTTGTAGAACTCAGCTATGAATCTGTCTGTTCCTGGGCTTTTCTTGGTTGTTACACATTTGATGGTATTTTCTATTTCCTTGCTTGAAATTGATCTGCTTAAATTGTGTATTTCCTCTTGATTCAGTTTGAGTTGATCATATGCCTCTAGAAATTTGTTGGTGTACTTGAGGTTTTCTATTTTACTAGAGTATAAATTTTCAAAATAGTTTCTAATTGTCTTCTTATTTCAATAGTGTCTATCATAATATTTCCTTTTTCATCACAAACTTTAGTTATTTGAGTGTTCTCCCTCTTTCTTTTCAATAGGGTGGTTAAGGGTTTGTCAATTGTATTTACTTTTTTCAAAGAACCAACTTTTGGTTTTGTGAGTTTTTTATTTGTTTCTTCAGTTTCTATTTTATTTCTTTCTGCCTAATTTTAATTATTTCCTGTCTTCTACTACTTTTGGTGTTGATTTATTCTTTTTCTCAGGCTTTGAGATGTAATTTTTGTTCCTTTATTTGTTGACTTTTATTTTTTTTAATAAACAAACCTAATGCAATCAACTTTCCTCTTAGCAGTGCCTTCATATTGTCCAAGAGATTTTGATAATTTGTATCAAAGTTCTAATTTACCTCTAAGAACTTTTTTTTTATCTCCTCCTTGATGTCTTTTATTAACCATGCATCATTAAATAGCGTATTGTTTAGTGTCCAGGTTTTGGAGTAGCTTCTCCTTTTACTTTTATCATTGATTTCTAATTTCATTTCATTATGGTCTAATAGAATGCAGGGCGGTATCACTCTCTCTTTCTTTTTTTTCTTTCTTTATTTTTTGTATTTGTTAAGACTTGCTTTGTGCATGTCATATAATCTATCTTGGAAAAAATCCAGGTGCTGCTGAAAAAAAAAGTTTATTTGCTCATTGATGGATGGAATATTCTATATATGTCTGTTAAGTCAAATTGTTGATTGTATCATTGAGTTCTATAGTTTCTTTGTTTAGTTTTTATTTTGAAGATCTATCCAGTGGTGAGAGAGGTGTGTTAAAGTCACCCAGTTTTATGGTGTGGTGGTCTACTTGTTTTTTGTAGTCAAATTGGTTCTTGAGAAGGGTTTGTTTGACATACATAGATACACCATTATTTGGGCATAGATATTTATGATTGTTATGTCTTGTTGACGTACGAATCCCTTATGCAGTATGAAATGTTTTTCTTTATCCCTTTTCACTAGCTTTGGTTGAAGTCCACTTTATTGGATATGAAGATGGAAACCCTGCTTGTTTACATGGTCCATGTGAGTGGTACTTTTTTTCCCACCCTTTCACCTTCAGCCTGTGGATGTCTTTTCCTGTGATGAGTCTCTTGAAGACAGCATATTGTTGGGTCTTTTTTTTTTTAAATTCAATCTGTCAGTCTATGTCTTTTAATTGACAAGTTTAGGCCATTCACATTCAGTTTTTTATTGAAGTATGATTTGTATTCCTAGACATTTTTGATTATTTTTGATTTTTACTTGACTTGTTTCTTTGATTGGTCTTTCCTTTAGTATAGCTCTCTCATTGCTGATTTTCAATGTTGTTTTTCATTTCCCCCTCTGGTTATTTTGCTGAGGATGCTCTGTAAGTTCAAGCTTTCTCTCAGTAAATTCTTTTAACTTTTGTTTATCATAAAAGGTTTTTATTTTGTCATCAAATCTGAAGCTTAATTTTGCTGGATATAAGGTTCTTGGTTGGCATCCATTTTCTTTCAGAGCTTGGTAGATGATGTTCCACAATCTCCTGGCTTTGAGGATCTGGGTTGAAAAATCTCCTGCGATATGAATTAGTCTCCCTTTTATATGTGACCTGATTCATTTCTCTTGTGGTTTTTAAGATTCTATCCTCATTCCATATGCTAGGCATTTTCATTATAGTGTGCCTTCATATAGATCTCTTGTAATTTTGTACATTTGCTGTCCTGGAAGCCTCTTGTATTTGATTTTCCAATTCATTCTTCATGTTTGGGAAATTTTCTGATATTATCTCATTGAAGAGATTGTGCATTTCTTTGGTTTAAATCTCTGTGCCTTTCTCTTTCCTAATAACTCTTAGATTTGGTATTTTGATGCTGTCCCATAATTCTTAGATGTTCTTCTCATGTTTTCTTACCATCTTCACTGTGTGGTCAAATTTATTTTCCAGATTGTATACTTTGTCCAAATGATCTAGTCTGTTGTTGATGCTTTCTATTGAGTTTTTTTTTAAATTTGGTTTATTGTTTCCTTTATTTCAAAAATTTCTGATTTTTTTTTAAGAATTTCTGTCTCTTTCTCCAAATAATCTTTTTCTACCTGTACTTACTCCCTTATTTATTTGTTTGAGTGATCAGTGTTTGCCTGTATTTGCTCATTTAGGTCTTTCTTTAATTCACAGATCATTTTAATTATGTATATTCTGAATTCCCTATGTGACTTTTCATCAACTGTGCCATCCATGGATTCTATTACTGTAGTATCCTCATTTGTTTGGGGCACTTTCTTCCCTTGTTTTTTATTTTTTTTTATTATTTTTTAAAATTAATTCATTAATTAATTTGTGTGTGTGTGTGTGTGTTGTCTATGTGTTTTCCTTTCTTGCAGTGAGGGTCTGAGGTATTACAGTTTCTACCCTATAATCTTAGTGTCCCTGCAGCTTACCTGTACCTTACCTTGGTGCTGGCCTTCCAGACCCTCCCTGTGTCCTATAATAGATGCTACCGCAACTATAGGTGATGGCATCAATAGCAAAGGTAAATCAAGAGAGCAGTGGGGGTGTCCCAAGATAGTTGCAACCTCTTTCAGAGATGGGGCTGAAAGGGTGGGCCTTATAATGGCTTTGGGTTGCCTGTTCCAAGATGCAGCTGCTTCTAGGCCCTGTCTGTTGTCACAGGTGGAGGCTACTGTGTGGGAAGGGAAATGGGTGCAGCGTCCCAAGATGGAGGTGGGCTATAGGCTATGGCTCCCAGGTGTGCCCAGGGGTACTGCTAGGCCAGGTCTGCCAGTCAGTAGGGTGGACCTGGGAGTCACCTGGGCCTGTACCCCTGCGCCTATCAGCAGAGGTGTTCCTAACTAGACTAAAGACTCTTGTGGTCAGTTTCCCTTCACTCCCTCCACTTCCTGACTGACCTGTGTGTTTCCATGTGGCTCCCAGTAACCTGGTTTGCCTCCTCTACTTGAGAACTGTGAGTAGTAAACCAATGGTGATCATCTCTTGGTTGGCCCCACTACTGTATCTGAATAACACCTGCATTATAAACTGTTACGGTTTAGATGTGTTCCCAAAAGCTCATATGTGAGACAATGCAAGAAGGTTTGGAGGAGAAGTGATTGGATCATATCCTTAACCTAATCAGTGAATGGATCCCTGATGTGATTAACTGAGTGGTAACTGGAAGCAGGTCGGTTGTGGCTGGAGGAAGTGGTTCATGGGGGGTGTGGCTATGGAGTATATATTTTGTATCTGGAGAGTGAAGTCTCTCGGTCGGTCTCCTAAGCACCCTGTGAGCTGCCTCTGCCACACTCTTCTGCCATATGTCCTGCTTCACCTGGAGCTTTAGGAATGGAACCTGCTGTCTGTGGATGGAGACCTCTGAAATTGTGAGCCCTCAAATAAACTTTTTCTGCTCTACTATTTGTCTGGTCAGATCTTTTAGTCCCAGCAGGGAAAAAAAAAAAATCTGACTAAAAGAGAAATCATGCCTGGATGGTAAAGGCTCTAGGATTCGAATACTACCAGGAAGTTTAAAGTAAGAAGAAAGAGACTTTATCTCCCCGCTAATCCCTTCCCCAAAGTAGAGTGTATATGAGAAGGTCTTGGAAACCCATACATCAGAACATTAGAGAGCCAGAAGATGCAAAGGGGGGTGGAAAATGGGACCTACCCATGGACAACAATCGGCTGCTTCACAAGGTCACAGGTTCATAAGGGAAGGGGAAAGGACATTGCACTCACCAAAGTCCCAAAGCCCGCTGCTGTAAATCATTCTCAAAGTTTTCCATTATCTTAGGAAATCCCCATACAAACCCTGACAAGCAGGTATCATTACTGCCATTTTACAGAAACTAGGAATCCAAGAACTGAGGCGACGTGCTCAAGTTCATAAAGATAGGCAGAGGCCAACAGGGGTACACCTGGTTCAGTGTCCACGTTGTCCCTTTCACCCCACTGAGGTCCAGGAGCCACAGCTGTGCCAGAAGTTGACAGAATTAATTTAGGTTTTGTTTCTTCTGGTTTTATTTATTTTTCAAGAGTGAACTTCTGTCCAATTTTTTTTTTTTTACCTCTGAGTTGAGTGGGGTAACCTTATCCCCAGGAAATCTGAAACTCATCTGTTCCTCTCAGTTGTTTCTGCACCCTGTAGTTTTCTTTCTCTTTGTGAACAGACCTCACGCATCACACTGCTGAACTGACAGACATAGTTAGGCTAGGAAGTGTCTTAAAAGGAAGTTTCTTTTGACAGATTACACAGGAGTGATTGATTGGCTCCTCTGGGGAAGATGTGGACACCTCCCTCCTTCTAAACTCAAGATAAAAACAAAGTCGTTTAATGTAAAACTCCTGCCTGTGTTCCGCCTCCTTATCATCAGTCTACAAAACTTTACTTTTAAGACATTTCCCTGCTCTGTTTAAAAAAGTAAATTTATTTAGCAGGGGAATTGGCTTTATAAGATCCAGGAAATTGATAGGGACAAACACAATGAGGCTTGAAGAAAAAAAAAAAAAAACCAGGAGGGATTTGGACATTCAGGGCATATGAACAACCTTACAGTCTCCATACACTGGCCATTTGTTCAATCTGGTTTCACCGTCTAGGAATTCCTGTATCTTAGTGGGTGTGACCCCAGGCAAATCTACCACTGTTTAGTCTCACTTTCCTCATCTCTTTAGTGGGTATAATGAAAATTCCCTCATATGGTTCTTATAAGGAACAAATAGAACACCATTAAATACCTAGTACTGTGCCTTCTTGGGCACTACTCCCTGTTAACAGGATGGACCAGGACATCCCTCTGCCCATCTTCATAACTCCTCTGCTCATTGACTGTGACGGGCAAATTTTTTAAACTCTTGATGCTTCTCATGCATGAGTTTCCCCAGAAGAGAAATGGGGAGAAATACAATAATAACCTCACAGGATCTTTATGATTTAAGGAGCTAATGCACATAGAGCTCTTGGACCTTCACTAGACACCTAAATGATTCACTATATAATTTTTTTTTTGCATTTTTAACTAAGATATAATTCAGATAACATTAAATTTCCTTAAATTTTAAAACATATTTTCAGTATTTTTAAACAATAATCACATGTAAATATTATGCAATTACCACTACTATCTAAATCCAGAATATTTCAATTGCTCTAAGAAAGAAAACCTGTACTTGTTACCAATTATTTCCAATTCTCTTCTCTGTTCAACTTCTGGCTTACAAATACTATTTCTGCTCTATGGATTTTCTTATTCTGAATATTTCATATAGAAAGAATAGTACAACATGTACCTTTTGAGTCTAGCTTCTTTCACTTGGCATGAAGGTTTTAAGGTTTATTCCATGACCGTATGAATCAGTACTTCATTCATTTTCATGGCTGAATAAGATTCCTTTGCATATATATACACTGTTCATCTATTTATCAGGTAATATTAATTTAGGCTATTTCTACCCTTCAGCCATTCTTTCTAAACTGTGGCTTAAAATCAATTGATTATAGATAAAAGGGATCTCATTTATATTACATGGATCTATGCATCTATTTAACACTAGCACACTCTCCTAATTCCTGGAATTTATAGTAGTTTCGAAATCGGAAAGTGTAAGTCCTCCAGATTTCTTCTTTAAAAAAATTGTTTTGGGTATTCAGAGTCCCTTGCACTTCCATTACAATTTTAGAACCAACTTGTTTATTTCCACAGACAAGACAGTTGGAATTTTGATAGGGGGAAATATATTGAATCTACAGATGAGTTTGGGAATTATTGTCCTCTGAACAACATTTAGTTTTCCAATCAATGTCTTTCATTAAGGTCTTTAATTTCATTCTCAGTTTTCTGAATTTGTCAATTATAATTCTTACACTTGTTGGTTAAGATTTTTTCCTAAGAATTGTATGCCTTTTGATGCTATTACAAATAGAATTGAACCATCAAAATAGAAGAAATATCAGTGGAATAGATGAAGGTGGCTGAGGGGGAGAGGGTGGATGAGATAAGGGAAGAACAGTGGAATGAATCTGACCTCACTTTTCTATGTACATATATGAATACACCACTCTGAATCTCACCATTATGTACATCCACAAGACACTAATAACAAGAACAACAAAAATCCTGAAAGAAAATAGCAGAAGAGATCAGTAGAATAAAAAGAAGGGAATAGTAGAAGAGGAAAAGGGGAATATATATATATATTCTGTATAATATTATAGATACCTACATTGACATATATATTTATAGGAGGAGGAAGGAGGGGAGGGAAATGGGGGACACTAGCCACTGAAATGGAATAAAATAAACTCCATATGGTTATGTCAAAACGAACCCAACAATTACTTACAACTATAACATACCAAAAAATGCAAAAAATAAAAAAAATTAGCCTGTATGATAGTGCATGCCTGTAATCCCAAAAACTCAGGATTCTGAGACAGAGGCAGAATCATGAGTTCAAAGCCAGCCTAAGCAACTTAATGAGGCCCTAAGAAACTTAGTGAGACTCTGTTCCTAAATAAAAATATTTTTAAAAAGGCTGAGGATATGACACAGTCGTTAAGTGCCTCGGGGTTCAATCCTTGGTACAAAAAATATAATAAACAAACAAAAAAATTAATTAATGAATAGAATTATTTTCTTATTTTTAATCTGTAGGTTTTTCATTGTTAATGGAGAGAATCACAGCTGACATTTATATATCTCTCGTTTATTCAGCCACTTCACTAACCTTCTTTATTAGCTCTAGTAGTTGTATATGTGTGTGTGTGTGTGTGTGTGTGTGTGTGTGTTATGGTGTGTGTGTGTGTGTGTTCTTTAGGAATTTCTATATATAAGGCATGTCATCTGCAGTAGTTCTATTTAATCCTTTCCAAGTGGATGCCTCTTGTTGGGGCTGTTGTTGCTGTTGTCCTGGGCTAGCTCCATGGCTAGGGCATCCAGCACACTGTTGAACAGAAGTGGTCATAGTGGACGTCCCAGTCTCTTTCCTGGTTTTATGGAGAAAGTGTTCTGTGTTTCATCGTTACATGTGATGTTTGCTGTGGGCCTTTGAGAGGTGTCCGTTGTCAGGTTGAGGAAGTTCTTTTCTATTCCTTCTTCTCTGAGAGTTAGAATCATTTGTTTTGGATTTATCAATTGTTTTCTCCTTTGAGAGGTGATCATGTAGTTTTTCTCTTTTATTAGTGTGGCATATTTTATTAATTGATTTTATGTGTGTGTATGTGTGTGTGTGTGTGTGTGTGTGTTCAACAAACTCTGTATTCTTAGGAAAAATCCAACTCGGACATGACAGGTAGTTCTCATACATTATTAGATCTAGTTTGTTAGTTCTTCTGTGAGGACATTGCAAATATATTTTTAAAGGATATTAACCCTGATGCTTTTGTCTGACTTTGGCCTCATAGAATGCATTGGTTGGTGTTTCCTGCTAGTCTATATTTTAAAATAGTTTGAAATTGTTGGTGTTAATTCTTCTTTGCAGAATTCACCAGGGAAGCCATTGCATACTAGCTTTCTTGGTTGGAAGTGTTTTGATTAGTAATTCAATCTTTAATTTTATAACTCCATTAGACTCTCATTATTTTTTATTGAATCAGTTTTGGTAGTTTAATGTGTCCAGGAATTTGTCTATTACATCTGCATTATCAATATGTTGCCATAAAATTGTGTAGAATTTCCTTGCAATGCTGAGAACAGATTTCATTACATTACATAAATTTGGTGTGTTTATTTTTCTTCCATCCATCAAAAATTATTTCTCTTCCACTTTCACTGACTTCATTGCACTATATGTGTTTTATATAATTATTTTAACATATTTATTATTTCCTTTTTCCCCTATGGTACATATAAATCTCAGGTGAGAAGATTTGAGTGAGGTACATTATTTAGTTCATACTTATTCTATTATTCAAAACACAGGACTATGATCTTGATGTCATTTCCATATTAGTCCATACCATCCCGTCATTTCTTTGGTCCTGTGACGTGAAATTTATGTCATCTCATGCTCTGGGAGGCAGTTAGGAAATAATCTTAATCCTTTTAGGAACAATATAATTTGCATTAAGTCTCAGTGTTTATGGAAGTTAGTCAATTTTTGTTGTTGACTTTTATTTTTGGAGGTTTTTGTTTTACATTCACATGCTTTTTTGTTATGTTGTTATATCGATTTGGGTTGTACCTCTTGCAAGTTCTCCACCTAAAGCCTATAGTATTACCTGGAGTTCACAGATCCAGAACTCCAGCTTGGGTCCTCTCTGACCTCTCATTTGCTTGCTGAAGTCTCTGTTACACATTCTCACTTAATTAGCCACTGAGGGTTGGGTGACAGCATCCATGCAAGGGGAACAGTCTGAGGAAAAGTAGGGGACAGCAGAAGAGAGTGTTGTGCATGGTGAAAAGACCAGGGAAGGAAAGAAATGTAGGCAGATTGGATTTCCAAAGGATCTTAAGTGTCACAATAAGAGTTTGGGTTTTATCCCATTAGATAAAAACAGATTATTTGTGGAGTGGATCCCTATGAGCACACTTTGTACTTCTACTTAAAGGCTAGTCCCCTCCTCCTCCCCTTCCATGCAAAGAACTCAGTGGGTTCAGTGGAAAGAGGTAACCTTTTTAGGAAAAACTCCTCTGAGACTTGATCAAAATGGTAGGCAGGTCCCCATGTCAGAAGAAGACTCTCTCCACTTGGAATTCCAGATTCTGTGCCTGACTCCTGAGGCAAGAAGACACAAAGAGGAATCACTGGTTGTTTTATTCAGTATTGTGATATGGAGTCCACAAACCCTTTCCTAATCACATTTTTTGCCTGTCATAGATGGATTTTCAAACCTATCTACTTGTAAAAGGCTGTTATTATTATTCAGTAACATGGAAATTTAAAAAAGCTCTACACCATGTTCTGGAATGCAAGATGAGTTTTTGTTTAATCTTCCTGACTTAATTACTTTGAACTCATTGTTACTTCAAGGTTGGAGTTCCCTTTTATCCTGCAGACATTTATAAGTTCATTTGTTATATTGATTTGATTAAAATCCCCCCCCCAAATAATTGTGGCCTATTGGCAATTATGTCAAATTAGAAGAATATAAATTAATTTAATTGTCTCTGAGAACATGTATTTGGGTAGAAGAGATGTTTTAAAATTCTTCAAATACACATGTGAACCAAGATGCTTCATGGACAACAAATTAATCCATTCCCCATCAAATATAAACATGTGTTCTGTTTATATTCCCCTCCTGAATGTTGTTTTTTTTTTTTTAAAGATTCCTTCCTCAGTGACACAGAAGAATTGGTACTCAGAAGTAACATGATATTTCCCCTGGAGGAAAGTTAGTAAATTGTGCCCTTTTATTCTTCCAGTGACAAAACTTCTGAACTCAGTAAAATTTCTCTACCTGGAGACCTCTGCAAGATTAAAAATTTCTATAAATGCTAATCATTCTGTATTTACCATCCTGACCATATCAGTCAGAAAATACCATATCAGTCAGAATGATTAACTTAGGAGACATGAGTACAGAGATGGATAGCTCTGTTGTAATGGAAGGCGGTGAAATGGGAAAATCTTTTGTGAGCATTTTGACACAGGTCTGCCCAAGACAGGAGGTTATGGACTAGAGTTACATGGGATGAATCAAACATTCGGAGGAGGAACAGACAGGACTGGGTCAATTTTTTTTTCTTTCAAAAGTAGATGGGAGGTGAGCTTCATAGGCCTCAGTATCAGGCAGGCATAGCCTGCTCATCCCAGCATCCTCAGCGACTGGTGCTGCCTACCACAAAGTGGATGCTCCGTGAATGTTAGATGAATTCACAAGCCATTTAAAAAGATAAATGAATGGGGGCTGGGGATGTGGCTCAAGCGGTAGCGCGCTCGCCTGGCATGCGTGCGGCCCGGGTTCGATCCTCAGCACCACATACAAACAAAAGATGTTGTGTCCGCCAATAACTAAAAAATAAATATTAAAATTCTCTCTCTCTCTCTCTGTCTCACTCTCTCTTTAAAAAAAAAAGATAAATGAATGATCATATCCTCACAAATTTTTAATTATCTATCTCTAGCTTTAAGTTTAAATGAAAATATTTACACAATATCTTAACACTTTTTTGCTAGAAAACTATCCAAAAAAAATTTTTTTACAATTTCCTTTGGAAATTAATGTAGATAATCTTGAATGAAAGATTCTCCACTGGTCATTTTGAAAACATCTCAAGACTCCTCCAATTCGCCCCCCCCACACACACACACACAAAAAGCTCAATTCAAAGAATCCTCTGTCCCTTCTTTTGATAATGCCAAATCCCATCTTTGCTAAACCCTTGTTCCATGCCAAGGATGAATTAAGAGTGCAACATTCATAGAGTCTACAAATTATCTTGGCAACTTGATCAATATAATGATTTCTAAGTCACCAGTCAGTACTTTCTAACAAATATTTACTTTTCATAACATTAATTGATGCAATGAGTGAAAAAAATGTGTTCTGGAAAGAGATAATTTTGAAAACGTTGAGTTAAACATAAGTTCTCCTTTCTCCCTGCCCAGCTCCAAGGAACATTTAATATTCAAATGTGCAGCAAAACCTGTATCATTGTCCTGTTCACACATGTTCTTTAGTAAGAACATTCTACTTCACTATGCACCCTAGAACACCCATGGGGGAACTCTAAAGATTTCAAGCACAATTATCTCTCAGAGCTTACTCAATGTTTGCTGAATAAACATTTTATACTATTCAATAACTTAGAGTTATGCAAAAATGTGCTTGCATCATTCACTTATTCATAGAAGCTAATAAGTGCCTAAAGGGCTGATTTACTATCTGACTGACCTTGCTGATGAAAGTCCATGCAACTGTACTTTGGGGAGACCAGCAGTGAGTTGTATAAGGAAGTGAAATTTCCAAAGTACCCACAACAATTTCCTTTGCCCCAGTGAAACAATCCTTTCTGTACATGTGCCTTGCTTCCTCCTGTAAGCATTGAACTAAAGTGTCAAAATCACTTCTTTATTGCATGCATTAGTCCCTGAGATAGGTGGAAAAGTCCACTTAAAGAAAAATTGCAAAAGGAATATTTGTCTTCTACTTTCTTCAGCTTGCTGTCTGATAGCCAGAGGACCAGACACACACAGAGAATAGGGCTTCTCTCACATGCTCTGGGAAAATACCCTTGTCTGGGTGTAGAAATCACTGCAGCACAGGGAATCCAAAGTGGGGCTGAGATGGACTGTAAATTCAGCAACCATCAGGTCTAGAGATTCTGCTCTCCCTCCTGGCTCTTGATGCTTCTTCCCATGGTCCTTCAAGGGAATGTTGAAGAGAGAAGCTCAGAGCCATGGACCTACACACCAAGACAGTGGAAGAGAAGAATGAAGAGAGAGCCTCACTCAAGAATCAAATTCCTACCCACTTTCCTCTTGCCACTGGAATCCCCACTGTGTGTCCTTGCAGACTCCATTTTTGCTTTCTTTTACATGTTGGGTTCTTCTTCCTGAAAGTGGAATGCTTGGGAGAGAAGAGAAAGTGAAAATTAGGTGAGAAAATGATAAAGAACTTCGGGACTAGAAGTGTTGGAGGTGAAATGGTCTACTTCATTGGTTAAGATCCTACAAGGCTAATATCAGTGTTCCTTGTTGAGATGCTGGAAATCTTACTGCTTCTCCTGATTGCCCTCCCACCTTGTGATTTGCCTTAGGTTAAAAAAAAATAAAGCAGTGGAATATTTTTCACTGGAATATTTCTTGAGATACTTATGCTCTTTTAGTACAACATAATCTATAATAATAATAAGTACCAGGACGAAGTTCTAATGGTAGAACAGAGAATTGTTGTGTTGACACTAAACTTCCAGTGTCATTCTATAACAGAGGTACTTGAATGCTCAAGATAAGGAGAGTTTGGGCTTTGTTTGCAGTAGTTACGCATAAATGTTCCCTGGACACCCCAGAGTATTTCCCCCTCAGCCCATAGATCTAGACGAAGCCCTGTCAGGATACCTTCCTCCAGTACACACTGGATGGCAGGAGGACATTCGCTTCCTGTTCTCATATAATAAGTGTAACTAGCAATCATGTTTACTCAGTATTATGCTAAATGCTTTACTTGTACCATTTAGTCTACATCATCATAAATAATCAAGAACTAGGTATCATTATGCCTAATCTATAGGGGAAAAAAAGAGTATCGGCAGATCTCCTTTAATGCTAGCATTGAAGGATATAACTGCACATATTAGTCTTTTTTGTTACTATAATTAAATATCTCAGACCTGCTAACTTTATGAAGAAGAGAGGTTTATTTAAGAGTTCTGGAATTCAAAGTTATAGCTTGGATCTAAAATTTGCCTCCCCAAATCTCATACTTTCTCATTCCTAAGTGGAGGTTATAAAGCATCTATGTGTTCTTTTCATTCACTTGGCCTCATTTTTTTCTCTTCCCAAATTCAAATTGACTCTTTCTAATAATAACAGAAACCTAGAATTATACATTTATAATTTACACACATTTAAGCTACCATATACTTATTAGCCATCACTTAAGCAGAAATTCCTGACATCTCCATTAAAATCTGAGGCTTGGCTGTATTAAGGTTCCCATCCTGAATAATGACCAGTTCTCACATCTTCAAATTCTCAAATGCAGTTCTTTTCTCTACGGTATTTGACCATAATTCCTTTTTGCAATGTAACCTCTAAAACATTTCTTTTAAATATCTCCTTGGCTATTGTCATCCTCTGGTGGTGGCAAAGAGAGATAATGCTTTAGAATTACAAGAGTAAATAAATATACAGAGCCCTGTGCTTCTGCCTGGGCTCTGGGAATATGGCATAACTCAGTCTTCATGCGACCCAGAATTAAATCAATATTTCATTCCACTGCCTTCAGTGGATTCTCTGTGCCCTTCCTAGGATAATTTAATTCCTCCCTCTTCTCAAATTAAATGATACCTGAAAGGTTTCTCTGATGAACAGCTCCTATTTTACTGCAGGAGGCCTTCCTTCAGGTACATGGGACATACATCTTTTACTATTAGTGAAGACCATTAGTTTCAATATAATGTCCTCTCTCTGACATCAACTATAGTAGTAACACTATCAGACCATAACGCAACCTATTTCCATGGCTCTGGAAAAAGAAAAGCGGTACATCTGAAATGTTTTGAAGATGCATTTTAAAAAAGTACATTGATGAAAGAGATGAGAATTAGAGACACAAAGGATTGCCTGATTTATAGAAATTTTATTATTCTTGTATGCATTGGTAGTACAATATTAAAGGTGCATTGAGACCATCCAAATATTTATTATACATTAAAAAGTCAGAAGATTTCTACCCCATTATAAATTTAGATAAAAATAATATCACTGTTCATGATAATATTGGCTGACGTTTATAAGTGGTAAGCATTATTCTAAATATGTTGTCAGTATTGCTGAATTCAAGCCTAAGGAGGTTATTAACTTGCCCAATATTATGTGGCTAGTAGGCAGGAAAGATGGATCTGGGCCCAGAGATTATGAGCCTAAGCTCTGACTCTGTACGCTATATTGCCATGTGGAGATCAAATCAAGGGTGAACACCATACCCTGTGGTCTACAATAGTTCTTCAGCTGGGGAAAAACCATCAAGGCTCAGATGCACATGGAAAATTAGCAGATACAACTTTAAATCTATACAACGTATTCATGGTGTTATGGTTTGGATATTAGTTGTCCCCCAAAATCTCCTGTGGTAATACAGGAATACTCGGAGGTGGAAATGATTAGATCAATGAGAACAGGAACCTGATAAATACATCCATCCTAGGTTAAATGAATTGATTGGGTAGGTAAGGGTAGAGGGGACAGATGAAGGAAGTGGATCACTGGGGCATTTCCTGGATGGAAGGGTTTGTCTTCCCTGTGGCCACTTGTCCCTCCTCATTCTCCTGGCCATTATCATGATACGCTGAAAGCACTCTCCATCATGAACTTCACCATGATGTCCTACCTCACCTTAGGCTTAGAGCAATGGAGTTGGCCCACCATGAACTAAACCTCTGAAACCACAAGCCCAAACAGGACTTTCCTCCTCTTTGTTGTTATTGGCAGATATTTTTGCCACAGCAATGCAAAGCTGATTAACACACATGGCTTCTCTCAGACCGTAGAAATACACAGATGCACATACACACACGAACATCCAGACATACAAATACACTGGAACTTTGGGAAATTCTAAACAGGATCCGCAATTTCTTCTCATTTCAGATTATGAATGGTGAACCAGTCAAACATTCATTGAGTAGCTACTATGTATTACATCTTGCTAGGCACCTCAAGAGATCATTTTTTTCCCTTTACAATTTGAATTACTAGGTATAACAAAACCCTGACAAGATAGGGAATCAAGATGTCAGTTTGCAAAATGTTATAGTTGCCAAGATGATGTGCCCATAGTTGATTTTTAATTGCTGGTGCAGATGCTGATCACAAGCACTAAGTTTTACACTCTTAAATCTGTAAATGAATTGAAAAGAGCACCCCCCCACCACTGAAAACTGGATTGAGTGGCAGACCCACTCAAGAGCCCAGGCCCTGGCCCAGAACAGCCCCTGCCACCAATGAGGGATCCTAGGCCCAGGTTAAGCCCTGGTCCATCCAGCCAAACAGTGGACCTACATTGGAGCTGAGGCCCTGGCCCAGAAACACCCCTGCTGACTATCAGACCCACACCAGAGCCAAGACTCTGGCCCAGGACAGTCTCTGCAAACCCATACCACAGCCCAAGCCCAGGTTAGGCCATATCTGTACCCCACCGCCACTCACTGGGGAGTCTAGACCTAACCCATCTCTATCCTGGGACACTACAGCCATTGTCATGGCCCTCCCCACAAAGTAGCCTCCACCTTGCAACAACAGACAAGGCCTAGAAGCAGCTGCATCTCAGAACAGGCAGCCCACAGCCAGTGCAGGGCCCACCCTTTCAACCCCATCTCTGAAAGAGGTTGCATCCATCTTGAGGCACCTCCACTCCTGTCTTGAGTTACCTCTGCTATTGCTGCCACCACCATTATTTGCAGTAGCATCCATCATGGGACACCAGCAGGGTCTAGATGTCTAACACCAAGAAGAGGTACAGATAATCTGCACAAATATTACAACACTATAGGGTAGAACCTGTAATACCTAGAATCCACACTGTAAGAAAGGAAGACACATAGACAATATGAAAAAACAAAGGAAAAAAGTTCCCCCCCAAACCAGGATACTACAATAATAGACTCCATGGACAGCGCAATTAATGAAATGTTAGGAAAAGAGTTCAAAATATGCATAATTAAAATGATCTGTGCATTATAGAATGACCTAAATGAGCAAATTCAGGCAAAAATTGATCACTCCAACAAAGAGATAAGTAAGCAAATACAGGCAACCATTGGTTACACCAACAAAGAGATAAGGGATTAAATACAGGTAGCAAAAGATTACTTCAAGAAACAGAGAAATTCTGAAAAAAAAATCAGAAATCATTGAAAAAGAAGAAAACAATAAAAAAAAACTCAATAGAAAGCATCACTAACAGACTAGATCATTTGGAGACAAAGTATACAATCTGGAAAATAAAGTTGGCCACACAGTGAAGATGGTAAGAAACCACGAGCAGAACATCAAGAATTATGGGATATCATCAAAAGACCAAATATAAGAATTATTGGGATAGAGAATGGTACAGAAATTCAAACCAAAGGGATGCACAATCTCTTCAATGAGATAATATCACAAAATTTCCCAATCATGAAGAATGAATCAGAATGTATGTATGTCAAACAAATTCTTCTCAACTACAAATCAAATACAAGAGACTTATAGGACACCGAATGTATACAATTACAACAGATCTACACCAAGGCACCTTATAATTAAAATGCCTAGCATACAGAATGAGGATGGAAACTTCAAGGCCACAAGAGAGAGGAATCAGCTCACATAAGGGAAGATCAATTTGTGTATCAGCAGATTTTTCAAACCAGACCCTCAAAGCCAGGAGATCCAAGAACAACACATACCAACCTCTGAAAGAAAATGGATATCAACCCAGAATTTTATATCCAGCAAAATTAAGCTTCAGATTTCGTGAAAGAATAAAAACCTTTCATGATAAACAAAAGTTAAAAGAATTTATAGCAAGAAAGCCTCCAATAAAGAGCATCCTCAGCAAAATAACCAGGAGGAAGAAATGAAAAAAAAAATTAAAATCAGCAAATGGAGGAAATACACGAAAGGAAAGGCCAATCAGAGGAGAAACAAAGTTAAAAACCAAAAATAAACCAAAATGTCTGGGAATGCAAATCATATTTCAATAATAACCCGAATGTGACTGGTGTAAACTCATCATCAATTAACAGACATAGACTGACAGACTGAATTTAAAAAAAATACCCAACAATATGTTAGCTTCAAGAGACTCATCCATAGGAAAAGAAATCCCCATGCTGAAGGTGAAAGGGTGGGAAAAACATACTACTCACATGGACGACGTACACAAGCAGGGGTTTCCATCCTCATATCAGACAAAGTGAACTTCAAATCAAAGCTAGTGAAAAGTGTTAAAGAAGGACATTTGATAATGCTTAAGGGACTCATATCAAGAAGACATAACAATCATAAATATCTATGCCCTAAACAATGGGGCATCTATGTATATCAAACAAATTCTTTTCAACTACAAGAAACAAGTAGACCACAGCACAATAATACTGGGTGACTTTAATACACCTCTGTCACACTGGATAGATCTTCCAAACAAAAACTAAACAAAGAAACTATAGAACTCAATAATATAATCGATAATTGGAGTTAACAGACATATATAGAATATTTCATCCATCAATGAGTGAATACAATTTCTTGTCAGCAGCACATGCATCCTTCTCCAAAATAGACCACATGTTATGCCACAAAGCAAGTCTTAGCATATACAAAAAAATATAGAGATACTACCCTGCATCCTATCAGACTATAATGGAATGAAATTAAAAATCAATAATAAAATTAAAAAGAGGAGCTACTCCAACACTTGAAGACTAAACAATATGCTGTTGAATGACACATGGTTAATAAAAGATATCAGGGAGGAGATTAAAAAAATTCTTGTAGGTAAATGAGAACTCTGATACAACTTATCAAAATCTCTGAGACACTATGAAGGCAGTGCTAAGAGGAAAGTTTACTGCATTAGGCTCACTCATTAAAAGAAGAAAAAGTCAAAAATAAATGACCTGATATTACAGCTCAAAGCCCTAGAAAAAGAAGAAGAAACCAATACCAAAAGTAGTAGAAGACAAGAAAATAATTAAAATCAGGGCTGAAATCAATGAAATTAAAACAAATAATTCAAAAAATTGACAAAACAAAAAGCTGATTCCATAAAAATATAAATAAAATTGACAAACCCCAAACTGAAGAGAAGGACAGAAAAAAACTCAAATTACTAACATATGTGTTGAAAAAGGAAATATCACATGAGGCACTACAGAAATACAGAACCCAATTAGAAACTATTTTGAAAATTTATACTCCAGTAAAATAGAAAACATCAAAGGCACTGACAAATTTCTAGAGGCATATGATCAACTCAAATTGAGTCAAGTGGGCATACACAATATAAACAGGTCAATTTCAACCAAGGAAATAGAAGACACCATCAAAAGCCTACTAACCAAGAAAAGCCCAGGACCAGACAGATTCACAGCTGAGTTCTACAAGATCTACAAAGAAGAATTAGTACCAATATTCCTCAAATTATTCCATAAAATAGAAAAGGAAGGAACCCTTCCACACTCATTCTACAAAGCTGGTATCATACTGATATCAAAACTGGACAGAGACACATCAGGGAAAGAAAATTTCAGACCAATATCTCTGATGAACATTGATGCAAAAATTCTCAATAAGATTCTGGCAAATTACATACAAAAACATATTTTTTTAAAAAAGTTCACTATGATCAAGTGGGTTTCATCCCAGGGATGCAAGGTTGGTTCAACATACATATAAATATAATGTAATATAATTCATCACATCAATTGACTTAAAGATAAGAATCATATTATTATATCAATTGATGCAGAGAAAACATTTGACAAAATACAGCACCCTTTCATGTTCAAAGCACTAGAAAAACTAGGGATAGTGGGAAAATACCTCAACATTGTAAAAGCTATCTATGCTAAATTCAAGGCCAACATCATTCTAAATGGAGAAAACTGCAAAGAATTCCCTCTAAAACCTGGAACAAGACAGGGAAGCCCTCTTTCAACACTTCTATTCAACATAGTTCTTGAAACTCTAGCCAGAGCAAGTAGACAAAAGAAATTTAAGGGATACAAATAGGAAAAGAAGAACTCAAACTATCATTATTTGCTGATGACATGATTTTATACTTACAGTATCCAAAAAACTTCACCAGAAAACTTTTAGAAGTAAATAATGGATTCAGCAAAGTATCAGGATATAAAATTAATACTCATAAATCAAGTGCATTTCTATACATCAGTGATGAATCCTCTGAAAGAGAAATTAGGAAAACTATCCCATTCACAATAGCCTTGGGGAAAAACAACTTTACAAAAGAGGTGAAAGACCTCTACAGTGAAAATTAGAGAAAAATAAAGAAAGAAATTGAAGAAGACGTTGGAAGATGGAAAGATCTCCCATGCTCTTGGATAGGCAAAATTAATATAGTCAAATTGGCCATACTACCCAAAGTGCTATACAGATTCAATGTGATTCCAATTAAAATCCCAATGTCATTCCTTATAGAAATGGAAAAAAAAACAATCATGAAATTCATTTGGAAAAATAAGAGACGGAGAATAGCCAAAGCAATCCTTAGCAAGAAGACTGAAGCAGGAGACATCATAATAACAGACCTTAATCTATACTACAAAGATACAGTAACAAAAATGGCATGGTATTGGCACCAAAATAGACATGTAGACCAATGGTACAGAATAGAACACACAGAGACAAACCCACATAATACAGTTATCTCATACTAAATAAAGGTGCCAAAAACATACATTGGAGAAAAAATAGCCTCTTCAACAAATGGTGCTCGGTTAACTAGAAATCCATATGCAGCAAAATGAAACTAAACCCATATCTCTCACCATGCACAAAACTCAACTCAAAGTGGATCAAGGACCTAGCAATTAGACCAGAGACGCTGCTCATAACAGAGGAAAAAGTAGGCCCTAATCTACATCACATCGGGTTAGGCCCTAACTTCCTTAATAAGACTCCTAAAGCACAAGAAATAAAATCAAGAATTAATAAATGGGAGTGACTCAAACTAAAAAGTTTTTTCTCATCAAAAGAAACATCAATGAGGTGAAGAGAGAGCCTACATTTTGGGAGCATATTTTGCCACATGCAGATCAAATAGAACACTAAACTCTAAGATAAAGAACTCAAAAAACTTAACACCAAAAAAACCCAAACAACCTAATCAATAAATGGGCTAAAGAGTTGAACAGACATTTTTCAGAAGAAGATATACATTCAATCAACAAATATATAAAAAAAATGTTCAACATCTCTAGTAATTAGAGAATTGAAAATCAAGACTACTCTACGATTTTATCTCACACCAGTCAGAATGGCAATCACCAAGAATACAATAATATATGTTGGTGAGGATGTGGGGGAAAAGGCACACTCATACGTTACTGGTGGGACTGCAAATTGGTTCAACCAATATGGAAAGCAGTATGGAGATTCCTCAGAAATCTTGGAATGTAAACCACCATTTGACCCAGCTATCTCACTCCTCAGTCTAAAACCAACCCACTTAAAACCAGCATACTATAATAACACAGCCACATCAATGTTAATAGCAGCTCAATTCACGAATGCTAAACTGTGGAACCAACCTAGATGCCCTTCAATAGTTAAATGGATAAAGAAACTGTGGTATATATACACAATGGAATATTACTCAGCATTCAAAGAGAATAAAATTATGGCATTTGCAGGTAAATGGATGGAGTTGGAGAACATCATGCTAAAGTGAAGTTAGCCAATCTCTAAAAACCAAAGGCCAAATGTACTGATAAGTGGATGCTGATTCATAATGGGGGGAGGGCATGAAAAACATGGAGGAACTTTTATTGGGAAAAGGGGAGGGAAGCGTGGGATGGGTGTATGAGGGCAGGAAAGATGGTGGACTGAGACGGACATCATTGCTCTAGGTACATGTATGACTGCAATGCTGCATCGTGTGCAACCAGAGAAATGGAAATTTGTAATTACATTTCCAAAATATTTTTTAATTGTGGATAAACACAATATCTTTATTTTTATTTGTTTATTTTTATGTGGTACTGGGGATCGAACCCAGGGCTTCACGTGTGCAAGGCCAGCACTCTACCACTGAACTACAACCCCAGCCCCTTATAATTACATTTTGTTTACATTTTTTTTTTTTTTGGATAGGAATGGCTGGGCCCTGTTGCACATCTGTATCTTTTGCTGAAAGAACTCCTTTGTGACATCTTGGTGCCCTTTCTGTGATCATCCTGTAACAATCAATTTCTCTCTCTCTCTCTCTCTCTCTCTCTCTCTCTCTCTCTCTCTCTCTCTCTCTCTCTCTCCCCCCTTCCCCCTCCCCCCCAACACTCTTTCTCTTTAATCCTTTTCAGTCCTTCCTCCCTCCTATAGAATTCTGATTCTCCTCCTTTGTTTCACTTAAACATTCCCTTGTCTCAGCGGTCTCTCTCTATAAGAAATCAACAAACATTAGGACCCCCATGCACCAGCACCTACTGACGCCTGACCCCAAGCCTCTAACCCCATGTTTGCACGACTTTGAATAACAGGACTACCAAGGAGCAGCAGCACAGCTAGAGGCAGGTGTATCCTATCCTCTGGAAATCAAGAAGAAGGAAAAAAACAGCTGGGGATACAGTGAGAAAGCACATAAAATAAAACCATAATACTGTTGCAAGTGAGATAAAGGTCAATGGATTTCAAAATGTCAAATGACAAAAGGATCATTTCCCTTCCAGTTTCCAGTTAGTACAGTTTAGTTGCTGCCAAGTTGGAAACATTTTTGACTTCATGTACGATTTTAGTCTCACAGTGGCAGTTTATTAGCAATTTATTCAAGTTTGTATTAATATCCTCATAAATGTCAATCAGCACCTTAAATGATGGGAAAAATTGTGGTAGGTAGATTATATCTTGGGTATAATAATTGTTCAGCAATTTAAATCTATAGATAATTAAAGACCTATCTAGGGACTGTGTGGAGGGTAGGGTTGCTGGGGGTTGAGGGTAGCAGGTGTACACTAAACTCTTCAATAGTCCCTGCTCCCTGAATCTTTATGGACAATAAAAATGTCATGATCACAAACAATGGTGGTTCTCTGGATATCTAACAAACTTTTATTCAGTTTCTGTATGTGGCAGATATTATAAAATATATTTATACACACATGTACATGCAAACACACAGAAATACACAGAGGCTATTGAAAGAGTATTTAAGAACAATACACTGCAAAATCTAAAGGAATTATAGGCGTTCAATAAAATCTACATTAACTTTATGTTGTTGTAACTCCTACGAATAATTTGAAAAATGGCAGTGCTCTTGTGCCAGGCCCTTGGCATGTATTATTTTAATTCCAGCACAGTTACCACTGTCCTTATTTCAGAGATAAGAAAATTGTGGTTCAGAGTAAGTTAGAGGTCACATCTGAGGTCACACCGTAATAGAGGGGTGAGGCCAATATTTAACCCAACACTGTTTAGCACTCAAGCTCTTCACGCTACATACTGACGCCTGCTGAATATCAATTATCACATTTTTTAGATGAATTAGATTCATAAAACCATCTATATAGCAAACAATAAAATATGCATCATCTCAAACCTTGCCTATTTTTTCTTCAATGTCCCCCAAATGCATCCTTCTCAAGTTCCTTAAGAAATAAGTTCATGCAACATACTTGACCAGTTTATTAAGTATCTTATTTTCCTTTGTTCTCTTTTTTGTCATTTAGTATTCAGCTCCTAGCACAGGACCAGATATGCTAGTAGGACTGAGGAGCTGAGGATTCTTAAAGCTTTTAATGCACTGGGCATAATCCCTCCTTCTTGTTTGATCTCTATGCAAGTCCATGTGCTGAACTCAGCAGGGCGTGGAGTTGTGAAGTGCAGAAGGCACATCCCCTGCCCAGGCAAATATTCAAGCAGGCAGCCTCAGCATGTCAGCTCTGTGGAAGAGTGTCCAAGAGAGGATGGTGGACAGAGAGGTAGTAGCCATGGAAGAGGTGGCAGAAAACATACCCACGCAACAACCCTAGGAAGAAAGTAGGGGCAGGATCATATTTGGTGGACGTTAAAAGAGCATGACAGCAAACACTAAATGTGAAAATGTGTGATGAGTTTGGAACAAGTGAGTAGTTTGGTTTCTGTAGTATAGAGGCAACGTGAAGAGGTAGGAGCCCTTGTTCTGTTTATCTATAATAAAATATCTTGGGGGCAATTTGTAGAGAAGAGAAATTCATTTTTCTCATGTCTGTAGGCTAGGAAGGCCCCAACAAAGACATTAACAAAACCAAGCAGATTCAGGGTCTGGTGAGAGCCTTTTTGCCCAAGATGGTGTCTCTTGCTACATCTTCACATAGTGGAATGGGAAAAGAGGGGCAAATGCGGTGGTGCTCAAACCCTTTTACAAAAGCACCCAATCTTATTTACATAATCACCTCCCAGAGGCCTCACCTCTTAGTAGCATCACTATGGAGATTTAGTTACAGCACAAGTACACCAACCTTCAAACCATAGCAATGGAAATTGGAGTTGGAAGCCTCTGTTGGACTAGATCATGGAGGGAATGAATTTCAGATATAAATTTGCAGAGTTTAAATTTATATTCCATAAGAAATAGAATGAATGTGAAATAGAAATAGAAATAGAATGTGAGAGGGCTAGGGATATAGCTCAGTGGTCGAGTGCTTGTCTAGCAGGGGTTCCATTCCATCCTCAGCACTGAAATAAAGAGGAAAAAAGAAAAGAAGAAAAGAATAAATGAAAGGCAGAAGAGCTTTTCCATAAAAAATTCAACCCAGTTAGGCCTTTGTTTTAGGAACACAACAAATTCAAGAATAGGAGAGGTGATACTGTTAAAGAAGTGAGAATAGATTTTAGCAACAGCACAAGGTTAGATATGTCCATTTGGAAGGAGAGTCAGGTGCTTGGGGCTCCCCTGTTCCTTCTTTCTATGTGCAAGAATGTACGTGGAAATGTGCTTTCCTCTGATGGTGGAAGTGAAAGGGTGAATCTGTGTCCTTCCCTTCTCTAACACCAGAAATTCTTCCCTTAACTCTTTTTTTCCCCTTGAGCAGTATTCAGTGTTTTCTGAGATGACAATCAATCGATTTGAGAGAACAGAGCCCTTGGCAATTCCTCTAAAATGTTGAACAAAAAGTTCCTTTCAGCGAAAACATGGAAGAATCTTCAGCATGATGGAGGAACTTCATTTTGCCCCCTCAATAGTAGTTTTCATTCTCAAAACTGAAAATGAACAAAACAATTGCTAATAGAGCACTCATCCTCTGGCCATTCAGCATCATTAAAGCATATTTACGCAATTCATTCGAATGTGTAGTGCACATGATACATACACATAACCACATATACATCATTTGTACTATTGTTAAAATTTGAACCTGTAGCATTTTGAATTGCATACGCTAATGTCATAGATTATACATAATTCCATGAGAATACACAAAGTCTCATGAACAAAGTTTGCAAGCGTGAATGAATAGGTGTGATCTATTGTTAAAAATTTCAAAGCAAGCCTTTCAAAAAATAATATTTCAAATAATCCATATTTGCAAAATTCGGTCTTTCTTTCCCTGGAAAAGGAGTTTACCAATTCAGCTACTCACATAAAGCCTCTAACCATTCGAATGCAGGAAACTGTAAGGCAAATCGTTAGGAATATAATAGGCTTCAATTTAAGAACCAGAGGAGGAAACAAAATTTCTCACTCAGGCTAAACTTCCCTCAGGAAAAGAAAGAGAATCCACAACTTAGAATAATGGGATTAATAACAACAAAAGCATCGACATCAACAATTATGAACAATTAGCCTATTTGGGACAGAGGAGACACAGCTTTTAAAAAGTGTCTTTGGCCCTGTGGGATACGGAATGGTGGTGAAGTATGAATGATAATAGTGAAACCAATATTAAACACTTACTGTGGATCTGAACAGTTGAGTCCTGTCACCTATTATTACACTTGATGCCCATAGCAGCCCTGGGAAATAATATGGAGTCTCTGCAAAGTTTCCTGGGAGCCGTCTCTGATTGCCCAGCAATGAACTCGATGAAACCAGAAATGCTTCTCTCACCCAAGGAGAAGCTGCACCGTATGCTCCCTAGGTCTCCAGGTAGTGAGCAGGTTGAATTTCTCATCACACCTCTGAAGAGCTGGCCCTTAAGCCACTATTACATTGTAGTTAGATACAGTAGCAGGTGAATGCCCAGATCATCATGCATCACTGATAGCTCAGGTGATTAATAACTGTCAAGGTCCATCTCAGGTTTAACCCTGAAAGAGACAGCAATAGAGAGCAAAGTTCCTTCTCTGCAACACAGCCACAGTGGGGTCCCCAAGACCCAGCTCCAGACGCATCTCTGAAGAAAGCCGAGAGATCTGAATAACCACTCTTTATTGACTCTTCACTTGTAAGCTACCCCAGAATGACCTGTTCCTTGTACCCATACTATGCAGCATTGTCAGCATGAAGAAATAGTAAAGTGCTAACTGGGAAGTTAAGAGTCAGGACATGAACCTCAGTCCATGTAATTCCAAAGCGAGTCTGGTTTTTAAGATTCAAATGATTACTGGGCATAGTGGTGCAAGCTAGGGAGGCTGAGGCAGGAGGATCCAAGTTCAAGGTCAGCCTCAGCACTTAGTGAGACTCCGTCTCCAAATATAATAAAAAATAAACAAGGCTTGGGATGTGGCTTATTAGTTCTGCACCTCTGGGTTCAATCCCTGGTATGGAAAAAAAAATCAACATAATCAAAGTAGTGCTCTTTATAAGTTAGTCAATGGAACTTCAACAAGGTTTGTTGACTCACAAGCCAGTGCTTGTCATTCAAATGCATTACTCCTCAAAGGGTGAACTCAAGACCATATGCATCATAATGACCGTCGGTACTTATTATTATCAGAGTTTTAGTGTTGTTACCCAGATTTATGGAGTCCTGAGCTGTAATTTTTAGTAAGCACTTCAAATGATCATACTACTCTTGAAAGTTTTTAAAACATTGCTTTATAATAATTGTCCTCAATTACACCCAGAACTTACGTGCATGTGGTACATATAGAACTGTGTGAGGCAAGGGCCAGACCACCCATCCTCTGACCTGAGGAACTCATGAAAATTAGAGTCAATCTCTCAGAAAAGAGTCTTTTAAGAAGGCGAACCTTTTTGGAATTGGTAATAAAAAACAGGAAATGAGGATTTTATGATATCACCAAGGCTTTACAGATCCTGTGGGAAGATTCACCTGCAACTCCTAAAATAGATGACTTCTGATGCATGAATTCAGGGAACATTCTTGACTTTGTTCAAGAGAAACCCAGGGACGTTCCCAGGCAGGCACCCCTACAAAAATATCTATGGTTATTTCAATGGAGGGCAATTCTGTGCCACACTGGAGCAGGTAAGGAGATCCTTGGAAAGTTTTTAGAGCAAAATCCATAATTTTCTTCTTTCTTTATTGGAGAGTAAACAAAACTGCTAATCTTTTCCCATAATCTGGGGGCAATTAGTGATGAACTCGCACAAATGTCAACCAGATTTGCTGATGCCAGACAGAGTGGAGTTGCCCCAGCCAGGATGCAGGTAGAAGCTTTCTGTAGTCTGAGAAATGTACTCCATGCTCATCTCCTCTGTTATCCACCTGCTCCTTTATCTCTTTTCTCATCAGAGAGCTCATGCTTCTGTTCAAAAGGGAACTTGGGCAGAAGCTTGTGATTGAGAAGTATTTCCCCTAATTCATCAATGTAGATATGTCAAAAGGGAAACCTTCTCACGCACTGTTATAAATCTCTATGCCCCAAACAATAGAAAATATGCTATTTGAATGCAACACCAATTGTTATGAATTCCAAATAGCCAAGCCAAAGCCAAATGCAGCCTTGGAGGGAGATATAATTTCATGGTACTTTTTGAGGACCTATAAATTTGAAAAAAGTAAGTAGGACATATCTAACATGGTGGAGACCCAAACAAAATATGATCAGATACTACGAAAGATACAAATAAAAGTCTAATTTATTCATTCTGTACAGAGCCAGGTAAAGATGATCAATGGTTTCTCCAATGAATCTTAATTATAAGTTCTAAGATTCCCATATTATAGCATAGATATGAAGTGACCCCCAAAAGCTCATGTGTGAGACAATGCAATGAAGTTTAGGGGTAAAATGGTTGGGCTCTGAGAGTATTAACATAATGGATGGATTAGCTCCATGATAAGGATTAACTGGGTGGTAACTATAGTCAGGTAGGATGTGGCTGGAAGAGGTGGGTCATTTGGGACATCCGTTTGGGGTACATAGTTATCTTGGTGAATGGAGCTCTCTCTCTCTGCTTTCTGGTAGCCAAGTCCCGAGCCTCTTTCTTTCACCACATTCTTCCACCATGATGTTCTGCCACAAGTTGGACCCAGATCAAGGGACCTGGCTGTCTGTGGACTGAGACCTGAAACCACGAACCCCTAAATAAACTTTTCTTCTTCTAAAATTGTTCTTGTTAGGTCTGTTGCTCACAGCAATGAAAAAGCTAGAATACCATGGTTGTTACTGGGTGGCTCTTCAAGAGTGAGCCCCCACATACAACATCATGAGAAAATGTGAAATCAGAATCATCCTAAGGGTGGTCAAAGGCTCCCACATGTGCTGACTGTGTCACTTTGCTTATTAGCCGATTTCCTTCCATGTTACAAAGTTGAGCCTTCTTTTGTTTTCCTTTTTGTTAATATGCGGCTTAAAAAAGAAAAATGGGACACGTTCTCCCTGAGGAGCCACCAATTGGGATTGACAATGAGAGAGGGAGTGGCCCTGTGTGTGTGTGACTGTGTTTGGGGTAATGAAATTGCAATGAATAGATTAATGAGGCTTCTTCGAAGATAGCTATCAAAAGCTAAGCAATATGTAGGTCAAGAACAAGTGCACTCTAAATAGGAAGCTTGGAGAAGCTTAAACGAAGCCTCAGCCTCAGTACAGAATTTTGTGTTCCACTATAATTATGTTATCAAAATGAAAGATGGTTTAGTGGAAAATGGCCGTAAAAATGAGTTGCTGGAATTGTATATTTATGAAAGAAAATATATATGGATTTCTTTGTTTACTGACAGTAGGCAAAACATTGAATTTCTGTTTTGCAACCTTTGAAGTCTTTCAATTGCAAAGTATCTTTCCCTTAATATCATACTTACCAGTTTATCAGAAGATCTTTGGAGTGTTTCCTGGACTAGGTCATTTTATACTCCTGTTTTTATTTCAGCTTGCAGTTTATTAGCTTGTTCAAGACAAAATTGCATGACTATATTCTTTGTGGTTCTGTTTTTCTCATTTAACCTCTTTTTAAAGATGGTAATAAATATTCATAAACCAGAAACCGAGGGATTTTTGTCAAATGTATACATGCAAACACACCATTATTTTCTTAACATGCTAATATTGCCACCTCTGTTGATAAAAAAACAAATAAAGAAGTAGATTAACTTTTGTTCAGATAATTTTAAGACATCTGTGGGAAGAAAATTCCATCTTAGTTTTGTATGTAGCTTGGCTCTAGATATTCTGCCTTTTCCTCATCATTTCTCTCCAATATGCAGAATGTTTTTACTTATATTGTGTTTGAACATAATAATACTTAATAAAGTTCTCCCAACTCTCCCCCAAAAGCTATGAAATGTTACTGGTTAATATTTGATAACTTTTACATGAAATATATGCATGTACATGTATGTACCCAAGGAACCTTGATTTTAGGAAACCTTTTAAAAAGCCCACAATCAAACCTGTTTGACCTTCAGGCCAGAGGGCATTAAACCAATCTGTCTTCTGCTCCAGTGGGACACATGTATCTTGGTTTTGCTCTACAGACGTGCTTGAAAATATATTCTGACAGAAACTGTCTGCTTGCAAAACTTACATCGATGCAAGAGGCCCATGGATAACTGTCTCCCATAATGCTGCACCAGTTTATACTCCTGCTAAGAGTAGAATCCAGTATTGGCACTAAGGGTGATTCCAATCAGGCGTTAGGGAAGTTGACCAGCACTACTGACTCTCCACAGGCAAAAATCAAATGGGAGTTTGGGATTTCGCATGGTGGCTTGGATCAAGGTATAAAATCAATTTGTTTACTTTCCAAGTGAATTAGCTATGGAAAGTTGCATGCAGTAGTTTCTTGGGACACACCTAGAAATAACACACCTCATTATCTGTTCAAATTCCACTGGTCAGAATTTAATCACAGAACTTTATCTAATTGTAGTGGAGGCTGAAAAATGCAGTCTAATTAGGTTTCCAAGATGATCAGTTAGCAAAATTTGCAATCTAACTAGATTTCCAAGATGAACAGGTAGCCTCAGAGAGTCTATGTGGTTAAAGCACCATATGATCTGCCAACATGCATCCTTCACCCCAGGTTTGTGTATCAGGGCAAATCTCTCCACTTCCACTGAGCAGGCTCTCCTCTTCAAAGTCCTACTGTTAAATGCATGCATGCATACACCATTATTTTCTAAACATGCTAATCTGTCACATCTGTTGATAGAGAAACAAAGAAGTAGATTAAGTTTTTTTCAAAAAATTTTAAAACATCTGTGGGAAGAAAATTCTTAGTTTTGTATATCGCTTGGCTCTAGATATTCTACCCTTTCTCATCTTTTCTCACTAATATGCAGATAAATGTTGGGGCTATGTGCATCACCAAGAAATAATAATGGAAGTATAAGGAGATTTCCCAGGTCATAAGTGATGCATGGGTATTTAACTCAAAACTGTGAATTTTTATAGTTGACTAATTTCTAGGGCTTCTTGAACTGAAAGATACTGATTGGAAATACCTTTTAATACCAAAGGGAAATAGAATATATTAGAGGTCAGGATTATTGTTAACTCAAAATTTCAGTTTATGACCTTCCTGTTAATTATTTATAAAGGAAATAGAAGTAGGACCTCATTTCAAACTATTTTGTTATTAATAAGTGTCCATCTACAGAGATGCTTTTTAATTGCCTGGTCACCACTGGGTAAATGAGCAAATTTCTATTACCTGTTTAACTATCAGGAATCTTTTCTTTCATCAACACGTTTCAAATTTCTGCTATCATAGCAATTTGCAAATTAGGTTTCACATTGGAATTATTTTCAATGTATTTTTATAAATCTTAGGCCAAATTTCTGTAACAAAAATCAGAAGGTAAGTTGTTTAAATTTCAGACATTTATCCCTCAACGTTGTGGGATCTGGGGGTGTCCAGGATGGGGATATCAACTTGACTGTGTTCCGATAAGAGCTCTCTTCTTGGTTTGCAAAAGGCTTTCTTCTTGCTGTGTCCTCAGATGGTGATAGAAGAAATCTCTTCTGACTCTTCCTCTTTATATAAGGGCAGTAATTTCATTTTAAGGGTTCCCCCTCATGACCTTATCTAAATCTATTACCTCCCAAAGGACCAACACATTGAGGGTGAGGGCTTCAATATATGAACTTAGGGCAGGAGGAAATATCAAATTCATAACACATGTCAACACTGATATGCAGCAGACTTGTGGTGTAAATGTGGCATATGAGTTAGCTTGAAAATAATTAATCATGTCTAAGTTGCTCCTTATGTGCTGCCTCAGCTGATCCCTTCATACCTTTCTATGCATTATGGACCCTGTAGTTGAAAGAGCAGCAAAGTACTTGCAAGAAAATACTGGCCCAAGTGGAAAGCAATTATCTGAGGTAACCAAGTCTGGAACTCTGATGAAAGAGTTTTTGGCACTCCACCATGACCTCCCCCAAGCGGCCAAGGAATGTTACATAAAGCTCTATTATGAATAAGACCTTAGGTCCAAGAATCCAAGATAACTGATCTGAACTCTATTTCACAGGATCTCTGGGTAGCACCTGTGTGACTCTGGATGAATTTCTTAGCCTCTCTTGGTATTTTTCTTCCTCCTATATTTTAAAAAAAATAAAGTTGTCCTAAAGTCCGTTCAAAGAAAGATCTAATGGTGCAGTAAAGATGATATATGATATATGTTTTTATTGTTAATTAATATTTTTCTAAAGACACAATCAACCATTGGGGCACTTCAAAGAGAAAAATACATCTTAAAGCCTACCAATTAATCTAAGCTATTCCTTCTTCAATAGGTACTTATTCTAGGTACCCCTTTCAACAGGATTACTTTTCACTGGAGATATATATCAAGTTATCATCCACAGCTGCCAGCCAAGCAGGATTCTGGGGGGGGGAGAAAAAGGAGTAGAGAGATCCACCCCAAGGAGCCATAGAGTTCTGCTCTCCTTGGTTGTTGGAATTAGGCAGAACTAGGACTCAAACACCTGCTCAGCTACCACAAGCCAATTTTTTAATGTATCTAACATATTTTTGTTAATATATATATATATATATATATATATATATATATATATTATGAGATAAGTAGAATATAATGTAGAAGTAAATATCAACAAGACAAACATGGCAGCAATTATAGAATTATAGCCGTAATCAATGTTAATAACCTTTTTAACATGAAATGCTGATTTAGATCTAAAAGACTGAGAAAGCTTTAGAAGCAATTTCAGAGAAAGAGGAAATAGGAAGAATGAAGAAGATGTCATGCTCGCATAAAGGAACATATTCAAAGTTTTAGGAAAGCACAAAATGGTCTAAGGAAATAAGAGAAAGTGCGGTGAGCAAGAGGAAGCATGGCAGATAAGGTTGGGAAGGTGGGCTTGGTTGGTTCAAATCAGGCAGATTGACCACCCACCTGTTACCAAATCAAGATCTACCTAAGCATCAATGGGCACATTTTAATAGTTATTCTAGGACAATAGGTATAGATCAGAATGATCCCTGGCCAAAAACAGAAAGAAAGAATTGGAAAGAAGGACATTATTGCAGAAATTAAAGGAAATCAAAAGCATTATAAGAAGTTGGATATTTCAATAAGAAATCTTGGGAATGGAAAAGTATGGATTCTGTAGAACATGAGATTTTAGCAGTTGCATTTGTCAGATTTCCTTCATTGTAACAAAGTGCCAGAGAGCAGCTAACTTTATAAAGCCAAGAGGTTTATTTAGCTCACAGGTTTGGAAGCCAACAGACAAAATAACACAGCACAGGCTCTGGTGATGGCCCCAGGGTGAATGGTGGAGCATGTGCTGGAGCAAAGATCTCAAATCAGGAAGCAAAAGATCTGGGGAGAGCACATTTCCTCCATTTATGACAGCCCTGTCTGGAGCCCTCTTTATAAAACATCAAAAACAATGATTTCCCCCAAGGCTCCACCTTTCAGAACACCTCACTGCGGTAGTGGTGACAGGGAGTAGGTAAAAGTAAGCTTCTCCTTTTCCCTCCTTGGTAGGAGACCCACCTTGTCTTCCAGCAGGAAGATGATGAGTCATCTCTATGGTCTAGCTAATTAACAACCCGAGTTCTGTCATTAAAGAAATAAAATAGACATTAAGCCTCAACACTGGCATGCCAGGGAAGACTTCAAGTCAGTATTTCCATTGTGTGTTGATTTCGCTTGATAAAATATTTGTTCAAAGAAATGTAATTAAAAGGACCCCCCTGCCGATTTCAGATACTTGTAAATCTAATTTTCAAGAGATCACAGCTTTTTTAAACATAGAAATCAACAGTCATTCACACCCAGTGTAGATGCTAATTCAGAGGCACGACAGCTTCAAGGTTAATGGACCCAATCTGTTTTGCTCATCTGCTTCTCCCTGAATCTCTGCTACTACTTGAGAGTTGCAAAGGAAAAGAGGGTGAGACAGAGAGAAAAGGAAGGAGACACAGAGAGAAGGAAGAAGAGAGAAGTGGGGAGGGAACTAGGATTCATCCATGCACACTAATGTTTTGTTCTCATGTGATCTCAAAGTGAGCCCTTTGTGCTCGGCTTCTAGAAAGCAACCGGAGGGCTCCTGTTGGGTTGAAGTGCACAAAGATGTATTGGTATTTTTTTTTTTTCTGGAATCAAAATTGTGAAAAGCCTTGAAAAAAAAAATGAGCATGTCAGTAAGACTGAATAATTCTGTATGTAGAAATAACAACTTGGAATATATATTTATGTGTATGTATAGATTTATGCATAAATTGGAGTACAATTTTTATGATCAAATATTGAGCATCTATCATTAGTTTTTCTCCCTCTCTGTCTCACACACACACATACCGACCTTATCTTTCACAAACATCTAAAGACAGGGTTAGTCCTCAGATGAAGGTAAGATAAGGATCAACTGTTTTGACCTGCTCCATGGGTCCTACTGGTCAAACCCTGCAGGGTTATTTGACTGTACTTAGGCCAATTCATATCAGAGACCCAGGATGACCCTTTCCCTGCTTCATCAGAGTGCTCATTTCTTTAATAGCCTCATACCAGTGACCAAGAGAGAAGATGTCCTACTGAGGTAAGGTATGACTAAATGAAATCTACTGCCCTATCCAATTGCTATTTATCAGAGGGTGTGTTTAAAAGGCAGAAGGGAAAAACAAAGAAAAGGAGTAAATCTCAAATTTCAAGTGGAACTCTGGGATGAGTGGAAGATGAAATCAAAAGCATTGTAAGAAGTTGGATATTTCAATAAAAATCTTGGGAATGGAAAAGTATGGATTCCGTAGAACATGAGATTTTAGCAGTTGCATTATTTCCTTCATTATCTTGAGAGACATTGTGTTCCACAGTGAGCAGGGAGAAGAGACATCATGTATGGCCACACATAGGGAGTGGTGCTTATACTCTGGCTCTCTCAAGGTCATGATCCCACTCCTTTCCTTCTCAGGGTAAGTACATATGTATGTGTCTATTCATATAATTTGTAATAAATATATAGAGTGCAGATACCATCAGCTAGTGTGACTTAGAACATACCAATTCATTGAGTGTCTTCTGTTCTGGAAGTAACCCATACTAGTTACCAATAAATGAAAGCAGGTAAAACTATGAAATTGAGTTCATTTGGGGAGATCCAAAATGGCGGGCCAGAGGGAGGCAGCATCTGTGTCACTCCATGACCTGGGACTCAAGTAGAGAGAATACGCTTCTCTGCAAGCAATATTCCTGCTCCTGTGTGGGAATCACATCCACCGTGCCCATCCAGGGGTGCAGGCCACAGCATCAGAGTAGATCTCCAAACTACTTGCCCATGCAGGACTACCAGGTAACCAAGTGGGCACCACCAACACTTGTGATTTGGCCTAAACTTGTCTCCATACTTGGGTGATAAAGTCTGGCCCACGGCAGCCTCTGTACATAGTGAACTATAACCTTTTATCTGAGCAAATAAATCTTGGCCGATCATAGCAGCTGGATCTTTGGCCAACCAGGAGCTAAATGCTCCTCAAATAGGAACATTTAAGGCAACTAGCAACTGCAGCCAAACAAATTGTTTCTCCATGTCATTTCTTTTCCTCTGGCTATAAATATAACCTGCACAGGTGATGGGATGGGACATTCTGAATCTTTTTTATTAAATCTCTTCTGCTGCTCTATTCTAGAATCTAAAATTAAAGCCAATTAAAATTTATAGAACTAAATTTTTTGCAATTTTGTATCTTTGGCAAAATGGAAGTATTCTTCACCCTAAAAGATCTTGCAGTTTCTTGGAAGATCTATTTTATAAGAAAACAAACAGTTTCATCAGTAAAAAAGAATGTTGTTCTAGAGAAGAAAACAAGGGTGATTCTGGGAACTTAGTCTAGACAGAGTAGTAAAAAAAGGCAGATTCGAGGAAGAATATTCCACCATTTATATTTTGGTATATTTCCTTCCCATCATTTATCATTATATGCATGTGTATGTGGTTTACAGCATCTTTTTTATATTATACTGTTTTTCCTCCACTTGACATTGTATCAAGAACAAATTCTCATATCCTAAGTTTCATAAATATTTTAATGGTTGTTTGGTATTTCCTCGTGTAGCTTTTCTTAACTTACCAAACTGTTATATTTAGGCTGTTTCTGCCTTTCAATTATTATGAATAACATTTGGTATGTATCCTAGATGTAATCATTTATATTTCAGATTCAGATTATCCCCTAGGATAGAAACTGAGAATCAAAATTACTGGATAAAATTGGGACCATTAGGTATCTGCTATATAGTACTATCCGTATATGTGAGTAACCATCTCATATACACTGATCAAAACTGTCATGTTTTTTTTTTTAAATAGCTTTCATTAAAAGAACCAACATGAATGTTTGCATTTGGGTTTTCATGGGTTTGATGCCTTTTGATACTGGCTGACCCTTGACTCCAACTGAAATACCTTAACAGAAGATGTTTCCCAAGGGACTGGCCTGAGGGCCACTGGACAGAAGTTATACACAGTGGTTCCTGCTCAGCCAAGGGCCAAATTCTTGGAACACCAGCCTTCCCAAGACTGCCCTGCTGGTTCCCAGAGCCAGACAAAGGCTGTCCTCCAGGGTAAGAGTCTGCATTGCCCATATTTCTTCTGCCGTATCTGAAAACCTCAGAAGGTCCGACTCTCCACTTGTCTTGAGAGACATTGTGTTCCACAGTGAGCAGGGAGAGGAGACATCATGTATGACCACACATAGGGAGTGGTGCTGCTTATACTCTGGCTCTCTCAAGGTCATGATCCCAGTCCTTTCCTTCTCAGGGAAAGCATTGCCCACTTTTATTACTTCCCTGAGAAGTATCTTCAGAGTCTTGAACAACCAGAAGTCTACAAATAACTTGCCAGAGGTTGGGTTTTAGAGGAGTAGATGTCAGTTATCCCAACTCCCAGAACTGTCAGAATGTGGATCTGGAAGGTTGAAATCTGCATTCAGAACACTTCCCCTGAGGCTGTTGTGTGTACCTGCTTAGGCCCATATTTAAGAGCACCCTGGTGTTCCATAAAGTTTGGGGATTGTCACTCTAAGGAACCATCTGTGTACCAGTTGCATCAAGTCAATTATTTTTTTTTGAAGCCCTATGAAAACAGACCCTCAAGATCCAATCCACCATCATCTATAGAAGACTAAACTGGCAAAGGGACTCTGTTTAGGATTTTATACAAACAAAAGAAGATCGGTGTTTAGCAATCATCCAGGGGAAATCTTTCAAAAGATTCCAAGAAATCTTTCCATCCTAATTATCTGAATAAGTAATATAAGGTATGTAAACTAAGGTATGATTTAAATTGTCCTAAATTGACAATATACGGTCATCCGAGTTCTTCCAACTCTGGTGTAATAAGGACATATCCCAACCAACATTCTCCAAACATCTCGAAAAATGCTGTGAAATGACTTTCATGTTCTGTCAATAGCTTTTTCTTTAAATCAATATCTTCTTTAAAGAAGAAGAGAGAGTATTAGATAGCATGTAACGTATTCCCTTTTATAAAATGGTAAGGGTAGGTGTGATCGTGTGCTCCATTGTACAAAGTTCACAAAAACATTTAGCTGTTACCTTTGATCAATGCCGGGTATCAGCAGGGAATTTCATATTGACCTTAGGGATGTCTTGGTTGCCTTATTACCATGCTGAAGAACTATTTTTAAATCTTGATGAAAAACACATCAAATGCTGAAGGGCAATACTTGAGACACCAAGTAAATGGAAAATCAACACTTGAGCCCCAAACAAAAAAGAGGCCAGTATTAACAATTTATATATAAGATGTTCAAAAACAGTTTTGTTTCCAGCTTTTCAGTTAATATTTGTTACCAAATTGGATCTATTGCTTTCTTTTATTTTAAGCAGTGTTATTCACTCTGAGAGAGAAAACCCCTGGGTTAGCAGGTAATACAAAGCCTTCTCCCTCAGTCTTGCAGCTGTGTGTGACGTCTTGTCTTTGAGCATCCACAACAGTCCAAAGAAGACGAGTCTGAGCCTTCCTTGTAGGACCCCACCTCCCACTGGCATCCTTAGATCTACTTTGCCTACAAAACTCTTGATGGGTCCCCTACAAGACAATCTGAATTTTATTAAGGAATTCAAATCAGGTCAGGATATACATTAAATCCATACAGTCTTCCTCAACTAGTGGTCCCTCCCTTGTAACTATTATCACTTACCGTGCATGTCCTGATGTACCCTGTATCATAAAATATAACTTAAGCCTTAAACTCTCCATATTGATGATAAATTTCTTAGGATTTGGCTTGTACATGGAGAGGGCTTCAACACCAAATTCTATGTATCAGTAGGTGATAATGAGTGAAAAATAATAACAATACTAATAATGCTCTCACAACAACTGCCATTTTATTGTGCATCTATTCAGCGCTAGACACTCTTCTAAACACTTTGCATGTGTCATTTGATTAAGTCACCACAATACTCTAATATTTCCCCATTCTCCCGGTTAAGAAGTATTTGCATAAACAAAAGATTGTTTTACACAGAAGACATTCTCAGCTTGGTGGGTTTACTGGAACCAAACCAAACTGAGAAAATGCAAATGCACACATCCCCGTTTCCTCTCTACTGAACCAAAATGTGTTTGAGTCCCCAAAGAAGGAAAACGAACAATGACCGAATCTGCATATAGGATCAGGGTTGTGGGGCAAAGAGGAAGAACAGAAACAAGAAAAAAAGCAAACCCCCTCTGTTGAGAGTTGATATCGGAATCATCCTCCAAATCCTCCAGCTTTGCCATATTCCTTGTTTGTGTGCCAGAAAAGGATGTAAGTATTCACTTCACTACCTTTCCTCTCTTTCTTCTATAGTTCCATTTTATTCAAACTTTCATTTATTTATTCTTTTGTTTAATGGGAAAATCCACTATGCAAAGGGTTTAATGTCTAGTTATAAGGCATGATTCTACTCTTCCTAGAGAGACAGTGAAACGTGATAAGACAGATATTTAAAAGACGGGAGGAGGAGGAAGTAAGCAATACTCATGAAGAGGAGCAAGACTTCCAAGAGGAGGTGGTGCCTAAGCTGATTCTTGAAGGACAGGAAGAGCTCACCAGGCTAAGTTTGCAAGGAAGGGTTTGCTGAAGAGGAATTTTGCATGTCCAGATGCTGCAGGTGTCCTGGCCACCCAGGGGATTCATTGGCACACACGTATTCAGGCATTTATTTTTTTGTCATTTCCAATTCGCAAGACAGGGTGCTTTCTCTGGCTTTGTTTGGAGAAGTACTATTAAAAGTGTTGTAGGGCAAACATTCATATTTATGCTGTATTTAACTTTTCATTAATAATAAATTCAGGTGAAGTAGCATTGTTATTAATATTGATCAATGTTCCAATTGGAAGCACAGATGTCAGGGACGTTTTTTTAAAATGGGTTCAGTTATATTTAATAGTGCTGTTGAGGAGAGGAAACCTAATGAAAACCAACAGATGGTCTATTTAATATCGCTCTCGGCTTTGAAACATGTGCCAAATGTGATACACACACAAGGACTTGACAGGGCTGTTACTGGAAGCCTTTAATTACAACTATTTGCACTCCTGGGCCTGCTGAAATTGCTAAAATAACACTGCAACTTCTAACACTGGCCAAGCCAGAATTTAAATAATACCCCATTTTGTGATATTGTGTGTGGCATTGTATTTCTAAATGACCTCTATGGATAGTTCCTCTGACAGTATTTTTTCAGGGGATTAGAGGAGATCAAGGACCTGAAGCCAGTAAACTCTGATTGGTCCCCCACCCACATCGGCCTGGAACGTCAAAGAGCATCTCCAAGGTCAAGAAGAGGATAGGGTTCCTTTATTACCAGAGTTAACTCCATTGCAGAGACAGCCTAATTGAGGCGAACTGCCAAAATAATGGCTAAGTAATTAATAACAATGTCAACAGTGGTTGACAATTTCCACCTCCCCTGTTATGAACTTTGCTAGTCATTTGGCAAATACTGCCACTACCTCACACGAGAACCAGACATGCTGAGATGAAGATAAAGCTATAGGCTCATGATGATAGTGCTGATAAGTGGTCAGCTAGGAAGGGTAACTAACCAGAGAAAGAGCAAGATAGAGGAGCCAATTAAGGCAGGATGATATTTCACAAACATTTTAAAAAGAAAAAGAAGCAGTAGTTGTTCAACTAGAATGTAGCCCAATGAGCTATTTAAGTTACGTTAGAAATAAAATAGCAAGAAACCTCAGGTGTCTGGTACCCTTTCTCTGCCCTTCTCACCTGGGCGGCTGTGTTCTGTGGCTGCCTGTGAGCACCCAGATAACAAGATGCTGGTTGGTGGCATCCTGGTAGGACAGGTGACAAAGAAAGAACCCAGAGCATGACAGGTCTGTAGTTACCTTAAGGTAAAGATGCCTCAGCTGTCCAGAGTCTGTTGACCACCAAATAGCTCACGAGGAGCCCCTTGGAGAAGGGACACTCTAGGATGACACCAATAATCCTGAGAGAATTAACAGTATTGGGTCTAGAGCACCTGAGATCAATAATCCTCTAGTCCTCTCTGCGCCAACTCGTGCTGATAAACTGGAAGTTTCAACCTATCAACACTGGAAACATAGAGAATAACCAATTTTTTTTTAAACATTATAGAGTAATGTATAAGAAAAACTCATGTTATTCACTGCACAGGAATACAGGAGGAGATACCAGAAGGATATTGTAAAGTCTGCATTCTTTTACAAAACCATCCTAGAAATCCTCAACAGTAATATAACCAAATGAAATTTTCTTCTTAGAAATTATGAGATATCCTTCTTAAAAGAGAATAATTTTAAGAGAGAATAATTTTGAAGTGACTTTGCAGATTTTTAATTGATTTGTTCATGCAAAATAAATAAATAGATAAAAGTGTTCTAGAAATTGAGCAAGGCAGAAATAAATTTTTTTTTAAAAAGAGATTGCCTTATAATTCAATATGTGGGATAACAATAATCCTTAGAGAATGATTTATACTCCTAAAAATACTTATTAATAGTGCCATTAACAGGAAGGAGGAGACAAAAATTAGAGAAGAAATTTATATAATTTATATGAACCAGGACAAGGAATTAGTGGAAATAAATTTGAAATTAATGAAATAAGAGAATATAAAGTTTTTTTCTAAAACAAGCTCTTTTTTAAATTTTTTAAATATTTTTAATTTTCCTCTATTCTACTGATCTTTTGTTTTCGTGAGATCCCACCCTCCACACACCTTTTTTTCCCCATTTTTCCTCTCTAGTTTCCCACCTGTGAGAGAAAGCATGTGACACTTGACCTTCTAGAGTTTGGCTTGTTTTGCATAGCATAATGTTCTCAAGTTCCATACATTTTTCTAAAATGTAATAATTTCATTTTTCTTTATGATTCAAAACTGTAGGATATTGTGGACATATAGTACATTTTCTTTGTCCATTCATCCATTGATGTGCACCTAGGCTGGTTCCATAGATTGGCTTTTGTGAATTGTGCTTCTATAAACATGGGTGTACTTCTGTCACTATAATGACTTTAATCCTTCAGGGTAAGTACTGAGGAGTAGTATAACTGCGTCATATGATGGATCCATTCCTAAACCTAGCCCTTTCTAACGAGAAGATACCTATAGCCATTTCCTGGCAATACTGATTAAAACAAAAGAACAAAAATTAAAATATATTTCACTAAGGATGAGAAAGCTTCATAGTATAAAATGTAACTATCATAAGAGATATCTACTCGACTCCATAAAATGTGAAGTTGAAAATATTAAGATGTGCTTATAAAAATACAAATTTCCAAGATTGGTCCATTTTAAGAAAAATGGATTACAATAGATTATAAAGGTCTACAACTTTAAAAGGTCCAATCTACTGAAGATTCTGTATCTGAGTTCAAGCTAACTTTCTAAACAGGAGCAGTACTAGCAGTTACATTACTGTCAGTCTGCTCATCTGCCAAAACAGAATAACACCTATTAGGTGGCTTAACCAACATAAGTTTATTTGCTCATACTTCTGGATGCTTAGTCCAAGGTTAAGGATTCGGCTTCTGATGAGGACTCTTTCGCTGGTTTACAGTGGCTCTTGTATTAACATAATCTCTCCTTGGTGTGTTTGCTGTAGGTGGTGGGGCAGAAGGAGTTCTTCTGTCTCTTCTTAAAAGGACACTGGACACTAATCCTTTTGGATCCAGGCCCCACCGTTATGACCTCATGTAAACTGAAGTACCTCCTTCCTATAGGCCATCTCTCCACTACAGTCACCTGGGGATTGGGTTTCCACATGTGTCTGTATGTGGGGGGGTAATAGGCTCACACAATTTGATTCAGGACAATTATCCTTTACTTATGTAAAATTTCCCAAGACAGATGAAAATCTCAAAACTGATGCAGTTATCATACATAGAAAACTCAGTTTCTCTTATAAAGATAGAAATAATAATTCCTAATAAATTTTAATTAAACCAAATATACCATCATATTTTAAAATGCCACATTTTAACTAAGCAAAGTGCACCTCATGACTACTGATTCAGCATGAATAAATTTATCAACATAAGTTATTAGGACAACAAATTAAAAAGGAAAAAGCAGAAACTATGTGATTACATCAACATGTGCTAACATAATATTTGAAACTATTCCTAATGAAAATTCTTAGCATAAAAGGAATAGAAGAAAAATTCTAAATGTGGCAAAGTCTAATTAAAAATACTCAATAAAGGAATATAGTAATAATGATGAAATTTGAAAATCAGCATGGTTAAAAAGCAGGAACATTAGGAACATTAGTTTTTTCAACATCACTAAACAAAAATATCTTTGATGGTTTGCCTAGAAAACACAGAAGACTACTAAAAACATTTGAAATAATAAAATAATTTGCTAATGTATTCAGTAGCTAAATATGAGTTGAATAAATTTTAATACTAAAATTTCTGCATTAGAAATAGGTATACACCTGGGAATGAAATTGGCCGAAGTATGTTGTGTGCATGTCTGATTACACTAACAATGAACCACTATTATGTTTAATTATAATGCACTAATAAAAATTTACATATTTGACAAAACTCAAAAAAGAAATATGTATGCAAAAAAGAAAGTTCTATTTACAAAATTAATGAAAATTACAAAATATCATATATTAAATTAAATTTAAAATTCCTGAACCTCTATGAAGAGTGCTATAAAATTTTGTTTAAGGACTCAAAGAAGAAGACATAGCATGTTTCCTGGATTGGAAGACTTTTAATATTACAAAGATGCCAATATTATTCAAATTGATACTAGGATCCCAATATTTTAAATAGGAAATATTTTCCTGAAGTATATATGGAAAATAAATGTATCACAACTCCCAGAAAAAAAAATGTAAAAGCAAATACTAAACAGTAACTTGCTTTTCAAAGTTTTAAATCTGCCCAATGTATTATAATAAGGGTAATTATCCAAAGATGTGTGAACAAAATCAAATGTAACTGTCACAAGATAAAACACAATACTGATAATTAACATATGGTAAATGTGATATTTTAATTAATAAGGAAATTGTGATTTTTTTAATGGTAACATGTAAATAATTGTCTTTTAATCAGCCAAAACAATATTCCTGTAAGTGGATAGACAGTAAATATTTGCAACTTTGCAAGCTATAAATTCTTTCACAAGCCCTCTGCCATTTTGGGAAGATACACAAACAAATGTTATTTAAGAAAATGGGCAGCAAGACAAATTTGGTTTGTAAGCCATAATTTGCCCACCTCTGACCTAGAAGAAATTTAAGTGAATTTCTTAGATCGAAAAATTAAGTTACATGTGATTTTAGAATCTTATTGTAAAAAAATGAAAGCAAAAATATTAACTCTAACAATATCAAAAGAATAGTTTTTATAATCTCATAGTAAAGAGGTCTTCTTGAACAGACAGCAGCCCAGATAGCAGAAAGAATATTTCATATTTGCTGCATAATGATAGAACCATAGAGTATAAGAAACCATAAACAAGGTCAAAGGACAAACTTTAGCTTAAAAGAAAGTACTTTCAAGTGCATATGGCAGGAAAAGTATAATTATATCTAATGTCTAAAGAATTCTTGCATATTAATATACAGTAGGATTAAACAGATCCAGTAGATAGATCTGATGGAATATAAGTAGGCAATTTTCAAAAGTAAAAATTCAAAATATCCATAAATTTAAGAAAGTGCACTCAGTGAGAGGGCAGGTCACTTCTCAGAACAAAATCTGTCTGTTGAGTCCAGTCTGGTCTTAGTCCATTTAGGCAGCTATTACAAAATACCATGAACTGGGTGAATTGTATACAATAGACATTTATTTCTCATTGTTATGGAGGCTAGAACTCCAAGATTAGATACCCACATGCTAGGTCCCAGTGATGGACTCTTCTTGGTAGCAGACTAATGACTTCTCAACATGGAAGAAAGAGAGCTAGAAAACTCTCCAAGGTCTCTTTTATGTGGGCACTAATCCACAGATAATGGCTCCACCTTTGTGACCTGGTCCCCTCCCAATCCCCCTCCCTATCTCTTAACCCTATTAAATTAGCGGTTAGGATTTCAATTTATGAATTTGTTGCAGAGAAAAACATTGAGTTCATTATATTGTAACAGCTTCCACTTGTCCAAGTGCAAGTCAAAGGTCTTCCTGTGCTTGCAGGCTCCTCATCTATCAGTATTCTATCAATGTCCCTCTTGCTCATTCCTTTTCAGCCACGATGCCTGATTTGCTGCTTCAGAGAAACACAAGGCACACTCCTAATTAGGGCATTTGCACTGATTGATGTATCTTCCACCTTGACTACTTTTCTTTAAGGTTTCTCTTCCTCACTTCTTCAAATCTGCCCAATGTCTGGTTCGTAAGAGACTTACCTCTGGCCACATTATGTAAAATTGCATAGCTCCCCTGAAACACAGAGAGCACACATACATCACACACACACACACACACACACTCACACACACATAAACCACATGCATGCCACACAAACACAAGCACATACACACTCCTAATCTCCCTTATCTTGGTCTACTTTTTTTTTTCATAATATATTGTCTTCAAACTTACAACATGATTTACTTGTTTGTTCATTTATTGTTTTTTAAAAATATTTTTGTAGATGAACACAATATCTTTATTTTATTTATTTTTATGTGGCACTGAGGATGGAACTCAGCACCTCACATGTACAAGGCAAGCACTTTACCACCGAGCTACAGCCCCAGCCTGGTTCATTTATTTTCACAGTCACTTCTCTCTTGACCACCAAAGAATGCAAACTCTATGACAGTAGGAATGTTTGTCTCACTGATCACAGATGTGTTCACACTGCATAGCCCAGGCTCTGGCACATGCAGTGGTGTATTAGCAAGTACTTCCAGACAGCTGGGCAGGGGCTGTCATTTGTTGATTATGAGGTTTAAAGCCTCTCACCTTGTCAGATTTCTAGCAACATGTTAACAAAGTCATTGAACGTGGAATTAGAGCTATGCCTAATCATCTATCCTGAGCCAGTAAACCAAAGCTAACATCATCTGGCATAGATCAGGCACTCAGTAAGTATTTGTTAAATGGATAAAAGCTAAGTCTCGCTGGTTATTGTGGAATGTTCAAAGTCAAAGTGTTTTCACAAATCAAAGGAGCAAGAGGGGTAACTTCAAAACCAATGACTCAGCTATTTTCCTTTTGGGACCCAATTATATACAAATTAAAATTTCCATACCCAAAGGAGGTAGGTATCTAAATATATTTATTACAGCACTGTTTATAGTAACATAAAAACTGAAAATAATCTAAACGCCACAAAAGTTATGAACAAGTTAAGGTAAATCAGTCTCAATCACTGCTTTATAGCCATAAAAATAATGAGTCATATACTTAAATATTAAACTGGATATGTTTTAAGTAAAAAATATGAGTTTCAGAGCAATGAAAATAAAATCTTATTATGTCAAAAATATTATGGAAATAATTTAAATGCATATTTTACTTGAAAGATCATAAAACTATTAACAAAATTTATAATTCAATTAAAATAAATTTATATGAAATGTCCCAATGTTATTTTATGCACTAAAAAAGTTGAGAGAGGGATCCAACATGGCGGCCGGCGAGGAAGCAGCGATTCCAATGTCTCCACTTTAACGGGATAAGAAAGACCCATCTGAACAGCTGCAGCCTACCTACGGAGGAATTTCTAGCATAATTCCCTTAAGAGGAGAGCAGCCATGATCTGGTAGGTTTATCGGAAGTGACAGTTTGTCCCAGAGAAGTGGATCTTGGACGGCCACTCGGACACAGAGGTCTAGTCCCGCAGCCATCAGCCACTCCGGCAAGGGGCTCCCCCGGGAGGCCTAGCTGTCGCTTTGCGAGCAGCCACCTCACCTGCCCGGTTCCTAACCACGTGGCCACAGCTACCCGGCTCCACAGGTGGCCCCGCGGCAGGTGCAGAAGTCAAGTCCCGGAGCCAGCAACCGCTTTTGCAAGCGGCGGACACCCGGAGCGGCTTGGGCCGCCCCGCCCGAACCGGCAGTCGGCCTCCGCCATCCAGGCTCCCCCGGGAGGCATAGCACTCGCTCTGGGAACAGCCGCCTCTCCCGCCCGGTTCCTAACCACGTGGCCGCAGCTACCCGGCTCCACAGGTGGCCCCGAGGCGGGTGCAGAAGTCAAGTCCTGGGGAGGGAAGATGGCGGCGAAGGGAGTGCATCACCCCAGTGCCCTGCGTCACTGAGCGGGAGAAAGATGATGTGAATCGCCTGAAGGCTATCTTGTTGGAAATTTCCAGTGAAATTGAGGTGCTCCAGAATCTAGTGGACAGATTTCCATCGTGCGAAGTTCGACTGCGGGAGCTCCATTTCTCCGCACGGAAGGTCGCATAGCCTGATAGGCAATCGCCCTGCGGCTGGAGTCTGTGGCGTGCACTGGGGAGCGACAAGGTGCCGGAGCGGGGGAGCAGCGATACCTGCGGCCCATTGGAAAGACAGGCCAGGTAGCTTGCCAGCGTGGTGGACACATAACACCGAGGCAGTTGCGTCACACTGGTTGGAGTGGGAGTGGAGCAGGGTCACCGCCCGGGTCCAGAGGGGGCTCAGCGACCCGTTGGAGAGGTAGTCAGGTACCCCCATTGGGAGTGGGGGCTGTGCAGAACTGCGACCCACCGGCCTAGAGGCCTGCCAGCGTGGTAGACATGTCACCCCAATTGGAGTGGGGACCCAGCAGAGCCACCACCCACATCCAGATCAGGACCAACGACCCCAGGGCGTGGTAGTTACGTTACCACAATTGGAGTGGGGGCAGAGCAGAGCCGCCACCCGTGCCCGCAGGGGGGGGCAGACCTGCGACCGATCAGCGTGGTAGACAGATCACCCTAATTAGAGGAGGAGCACAGCCACTACCCACCCTGCAAGGGAGACTCCCCAACTATACAAGAGCAATATAAATAAATAGGGGGTAAATTTCAAAAACACAACAGTTGCACCAAGCAGAAAGAAATGCGAGCAGTATGAAAAGACAAGGAAAGAAAGGACCACAAGCAATGCAGGTCAACTCAACATTAGAAGAGGTAATAGCTGCAACAGATGGAATGTCAGATAAAGAGTTCAGGATATACATGCTTCAGATGATCTGGAGTCTCAAGGAAGACATGAGACAGCAAAATCAGACAATGAAAGATCACATTGACAAACAAATCCAGGAAGTAAAAGATCAATTTCACAGGGAGATAGAGGTAATAAAAAACAAACAAATAGAAATCCTAGAAATGCAGGAAACAATAAACCAACTTAAAAACTCAATTGAGAATACTACCAGCAGAGTAGATCACTTAGAAGAGAGAACATCAGACAATGAAGACAAAGTATTTCAACTGGAAAAGAACATAGACAGCTCAGCAAGTCTGCTAAGAAACCATGAGCAGAACATCCAAGAATTATGGGACAATATCAAAAGACCAAATTTAAGAGTCATTGGGATACAGGAAGGCACAGAGCTCCATACCAAAGGAATAAACAGTCTATTCAGTGAAATAATACATGAAAACTTCCCAGACTTGAAGAATGAGACAGAATCCCAAATCCTAGAAGCCTACAGGACGCCGAATGTGCAAAATCATAAAGAGATCCACACCTAGATACATTATAATGAAGATGTCCAACATACAGAATAAGGAGAGAATTTTAAAAGCTACAAGGGAAAGGAAGCAGATTACATTTAGGGGTAAACCAATCAGGATAACAGCTGATCTCTCAACACAGACTCTGAAAGCTAGAAGATCCTGGAATAACATATTTCAAACACTGAAAGAAAATGGGTTCCAACCAAGAATCGTGTATCCGGCAAAATTAAGCTTCAGGATGGAAGATGAAATTAAAACCTTCCAAGATAAACAAAAGTTAAAAGAATTCGGAGCTAGAAAACCATCTCTTCAAAAAATCCTTGGCAAAACATTACAGGAAGAGGAAATGGAAAATAACAATGAAAACCAACAGTGGGAGGTAGGACAGTAAAAGGGGGAAAGTAATCAAAGAGGAAAACAAATCAGGTTTAGTAACATTAATAAACAAATATGGCTGGAAGAACAAACCATATCTCAATAATAACCCTAAATGTTAATGGCTTAAACTCACCACTCAAGAGACACAGGCTAGCAGAATGGATCACAAAACAAGACCCAACAATATGCTGCCTACAGGAGATGCATCTGATAGGAAAAGATATTCATAGACTGAAGGTGAAAGGTTGGGAAAAATCATACCACTCATATGGACAGCGGAAACAAGCAGGAGTGGCCATACTCATATCTAATAAAATATATTTCAAGCCAAAGTTAATCAAAAGGGATAAAGAAGGACACGTCATACTGCTCAAGGGAACCATACACCAACAAGACATAACAATCATAAATATATATGCCCCAAATAATGGTGCAGCTGTGTTCATCAAGCAAACTCTTCTCAAGTTCAAGAGTCTATTAGACCACCATACAATAATCATGGGAGACTTCAACACACCTCTCTCACCACTGGACAGATCTTCCAAACAAAAGTTAAATAAGGAAACTATAGAACTCAATAACACAATTAACAACCTAGACTTAATTGACATATATAGACTATACCACCCAACATCAAGTTGCTACACTTTTTTCTCAGCAGCACATGGAACCTTCTCAAAAATAGACCATATATTATGTCACAGGGCAACTCTTAGACAATATAAAGGGGTAGAGATAATACCATGCATCTTATGTGATCACAATGGAATGAAACTGAAAATCAATGATAAAAGTAGGAAGGAAAAATCAAGCATCACTTGGAGAATGAACAATAGGTTGCTGAATGATCAATGGGTTTTAGAAGACATCAAGGAGGAAATTAAAAACTTCCTAGAGTTAAATGAAAACACAGACACAACATATCGGAATCTATGGGACACATTGAAAGCAGTTCTAAGAGGAAAATTCATTGCTTGGAGTTCATTCCTCAATAAAAGAAAAAACCAAGAAATAAATGATCTCATACTTCATCTCAAAATCCTAGAAAAAGAAGAGCAAAACACCAGCAAAAGAAGTAGAAGGCAAGAAATAATTAAAATCAGAGCTGAAATTAATGAAATTGAAACAAAAGAAACAATTGAAAAAATTGACAAAACTAAAAGTTGGTTCTTTGAAAAAATAAATAAAATTGACAGACCCTTAGCCATGCTAAGGAAGAGAAGAAGAGAGAGAACCCAAATTACTAGCATACGGGATGAAAAAGGCAATATCACAACAGATTCCTCAGAAATACAGAAGATAATCAGAAATTATTTTGAATCCTTATACTCCAATAAAATAGAAGATAGTGAAGGCATAGATAAGTTCCTTAAGTCTTATGATCTGCCCAGATTGAGTCAGGAGGATATAGACAACCTAAACAGACCAAGAACAATAGAGGAAATAGAAGAAACCTTCAAAAGATTACCAACTAAGAAAAGCCCAGGACCGGATGGGTATACAGCAGAGTTTTACAAAACCTTTAAAGAGGAACTAACACCAATACTTTTCAAGCTATTTCAGGAAATAGAAAAAGAGGGAGAACTTCCAAATTCATTCTACGAGGCCAACATCACCCTGATGCCTAAACCAGTTAAAGACACTTCAAAGAAAGAAAACTACAGACCAATATCTCTAATGAACCTTGACACAAAAATCCTCAATAAAATTCTGACGAATCGGATTCAAATACATATCAAAAAAATTATACACCATGATCAAGTAGGATTCATCCCTGGGATGCAAGGCTGGTTCAATATATGGAAATCAATAAATGTTATTCACCACATCAATTGACTTAAAAATAAGAACCATATGATCATCTTGATAGATGCAGAAAAAGCATTTGACAAAGTACAGCATCCCTTTATGTTCAAAACTCTAGAAAAATTAGGGATAACTGGATCATACCTCAACATTGTAAAAGCAATCTATGATAAGCCACAGGCCAGCATCATTCTGAATGGAGAAAAATTGAAGGCATTCCCTCTAAGATCTGGTACAAGACAGGGATGCCCTCTCTCACCACTTCTGTTCAACATAGTCCTAGAAACACTGGCCAGAGCAATTAGGCAGACGAAAGAAATTAAAGGCATAAAAATAGGAAAAGAAGAACTTAAATTATCACTATTTGCAGATGATATGATTCTATACCTAGCAGACCCAAAAGGGTCTACAAAGAAACTATTAGAGCTAATAAATGAATTCAGCAAAGTGGCAAGATATAAGATCAACAGGCATAAATCAAAGGCATCCCTGTATATCAGCGACAAATCCTCTGAAATGGAAATGAGGACAACTACTCCATTCACAATATCCCCCCAAAGAATAAAATACTTGGGAATCAACCTAACAAAACAGGTGAAAGATTTATACAATGAAAATTACAGAACCCTAAAGAAAGACATAGAAGAAGACCTTAGAAGATGGAAAAATATACCCTGCTCATGGATAGGCAGAACTAACCTCATCAAAATGGCAATATTACCAAAAGTTCTCTATAAGTTCAATGCAATGCCAATCAAAATCCCAACAGCATATCTTGTAGAAATAGATAAAAGAATCATGAAATTCATATGGAATAATAAAAGACCCAGAATAGCAAAAACAATGCTAAGCAGGAAGTGTGAATCAGGCGGTATAGCAATACCAGACTTCAAACTATACTACAGAGCAATAGTAACAAAAACAGCATGGTACTGGTACCAAAACAGGTGGGTGGACCAATGGTACAGAATAGAGGACACTGTAACCAATCCACAAAACTACAACTATCTTATATTTGATAAAGGGGCTAAAAGCATGCAATGGAGGAAGGATAGCATCTTCAACAAATGGTGCTGGGAAAACTGGAAATCCATTTGCATCAAAATGAATCTGAATCCCTATCTCTCGCCATGCACAAAAGTTAACTCAAAATGGATCAAGGAGCTTGATATTAAAGCAGAGACACGGCATCTGATAGAAGAAAAAGTTGGTTATGATCTACACGCTGTGGGATCAGGCTCCAAATTCCTCAATAGGACACCCATAGCGCAAGAGTTAACGACTAGAATCAACAAATGGGACTTACTCAAACTAAAAAGTTTTTTCTCAGCAAAAGAAACAATAAGAGAGATAAACAGGGAGCCTACATCCTGGGAACAAATCTTTACTCCACACACTTCAGATAGAGCCCTAATAACCAGAATATACAAAGAACTCAAAAAATTAGACAATAAGATAACAAATAACCCAATCAATTAATGGGCCAAGGACCTGAACAGACACTTCTCAGAGGAGGACATACAATCAATCAACAAGTACATGAAAAAATGCTCACCATCGCTAGCAGTCAGAGAAATGCAAATCAAAACTACCCTAGAATACCATTTCACTCCAGTAAGATTGGTAGCCATTAGGAAGTCAAACAACAATAAGTGCTGGAGAGGATGCGGGGAAAAGGGCACTCTTGTTCATTGCTGGTGGGACTGCAAATTGGTGCAGCCAATTTGGAAAGCAGTATGGAGATTTCTCGGAAAGCTGGGAATGGAACCACCATTTGACCCAGCTATTCCCCTTCTCGGTCTATTCCCTAAAGCCCTAACAAGAGCATGCTACAGGGACACTGCTACATCCATGTTCATAGCAGCTCAATTCATGATAGCAAGACTGTGGAACCAGCCTAGATGCCCTTCAATAGATGAATGGATAAAAAAAATGTGGCATTTATACACTATGGAGTATTACTCTGCATTAAAAAATGACAAAATCATAGAATCTGGAGGGAAATGGATGGCATTAGAGCAGATTATGCTAAGTGAAGCTAGTCAATCTTTAAAAAACAAATACCAAATGACTCCTTTGATATAAGGGGAGTAAACAAGGACAGGGTAGGGACAAAGAGCTTGAGAAGAAGATTTACATTAAACAGGGATGAGAGGTGGGAGGGAAAGGGAGTGAGAAGGGAAATTGCATGGAAATGGAAGGCGATCCTCAGGGTTATACAAAATGACATATAAGAGGAAAGGAGGGGTAAGACAAGATAATACAAATGGAAGAAATGATTTACAGTAGAAGGGGTAGAGAGAGAAAAGGGGAGGGGAGGGGAGGGGAGGGTGGATAGTAGAGAATAGGACAGACAGCAGAATACATCAGACACGAGAAAGGCAATATGTCAATCAATGGAAGGGTAACTGATGTGATACAGCAATCTGTATACGGGGTAAAAGCGGGAGTTCATAACCCACTTGAATCAAACCGTGTAATATGATGTATTAAGAACTATGTAATGTTATGAACGACCAATAAAAAAAAAAAGAAAAAGAAAAAAAAAGTTGAGAGAAAGTCTCCTGTAGCAGTCTTCTGAAATATTTAGAAGAACAGTTGTATATCTTTTGATAACTTGATATGTAAAATCTGTCCCTTAGCAAAAAGACCTTGTTGAATTACCTTCAAATTTATGCTTTCAACATTCTGCTCCTTACTTTCTTATTCTTAGACCTTTTTCATTACATCACCTACAAAGCCCAAGTCTTGCAGGCTTAGGCTGTACAACATCAAAAGACTTCCAGCAAAATGAATCTTGAGAAAAACTGAATGCCAATTTCCCATGATCACCCAAAAACATTACTCAAAATTATATTTCCAAATGAAAATGGGAAATGAACATTTTTGTAGAGTAATTAAAAATAATATACTTACTTGAGACCCCAAATCCGTGAGTGAACAAGCTGAGGCAAAGGTCGACTTTATTGAGTTTAAAGAGTTTAAGAATTTGATGGATGAGGACTCAGTGGTACAAGGCAAAGGGATGAATCAGACACAAAGACTATGTGAAGGAGAGTGGATGATATTTCTTTTTTTAAATGTATATTAATGTATATTTATTAGCCTTTAGTAATACAATAGACAACATATACTTTTTGTAAATAATAGAAAATATTCATAAACAATGAGAAAACGAATCATACAATTTTGTCACCCATTTGCATTCTAGAACTTTAAAATAATTTGCAAAAACATGAATACAGATATATACCACACACTTATCCATGCTTTTTAATGGATGCTATGTATAGTCAGATAACCCATTTTCTTACTTAGTGGTGCATCAATGAACACTTTAATTGATTTTTTAAAAAATAAATGACATCGGAATGCATTCAAATTCTTATTACACATATACAGCACAATTTTTCATATCTCTGGTTGTATATAATGTATTGTTGACACTAATTCGTATCTTCATACATGTACTTAAACTGTGGAGCCAACCTAGATGCCCTTCAGTAGATGAATGGATAAAAAATGTGGCATATATACACAATGGAAATGTACTCAGCAATAAAAGACAATAAAATCATGGCATTTTCAGGTAAATGGATGGCTTTGGAGAAGATAATGTTAAGTGAAGTTAGCCAATCCCCAAAAACCAAATGCCAAATGTTTTCTCTGATAAAAGGAGGCTGACTCATAGCGGGGTAGGGAGGTGGAGCATGGGAGGATTAGATAAATTCTAGATAGGGCAGAGGGGTGGAGGGGAAGGGAGGGGCAGGGGGTAGCAAGGATGGTGGAATGTAATGGACATCATTATCCAAAGTAGATGACATTTATATGGGTGATGAAAAGCCATGGAGGAGTTTTGTGTGACTTGGGTTTTAAGAAAACATTTTGTTCTATAAAAGAAGCCAAATGGAGACAGGCAGCTCAATGAGTATATGGTTACAGTCATTCACCAGGAGAGAATGGACATGGATACAAGTAGCCAGATGCCAGATATATCATCTAGCACTTAACGGTACTTAATGATGTATTGGATGTCATGGTAAAAAAAAAGAAGAAGAATCAAGCATGACTCCTACATTTTACTCAGTTATTCCTCATATCCGTGGGCATTCTGATACTCAGCGAACTGGTAGAAAAACGAGCCCAGCAGCAAAGTCAGAGGAAAATGTCCTACTTTCATCAAGCAAAGAGAGGAGAAAGTCCAGGGCAACATCAAGAAAACTCTGAGATTGTAGTGTCATGAAAAGCAAAATAACAAGTCATTTCCAAAGGGGGTGGTTAACAGTGTTAAATGCCGCTGAGAGGTTGTGAATGGACGGTAGGGCCAAAAATAGCCATTGAATTTGGCCAGAAGGAAGTTCAGGGTCCTCTTGGCCCAAAAGAGTAGAAAAGATATAAGCCCAGTGAAACAGAAGAGAGGACATCAAGGAAGAAAGATCAATGGTAGCGATTCCTTTAAGAAAATTTATTGAAAAAGAAAAAAGACAATAGATAAAAGAGGCCATAAAGGGCAATATTGGGCCACTAAAGGGTTTATTTGCAGCTAGTTCACACTAGAACTTACTTTTGTATTAATGGTCATGATCATGGAGAAGAAATGAAAAAATGAAGAATAGGAAAGAAACTGCAGGATCAAAGTTCCAAAGTGTGGAAGGAAGGCTGAACCAGGTCACCATCTGGAAGTGTTGGTCTATAGCCCAGGTCATTCATGTCAACAGGAGGAAGCACAGAGCAGGTGTGCAGACACAGGTGTGGTGGGAGATGGAGCCGAAGAGAGAGATGACCTCACATCTGGGGCATTTTTTCCCCCACTGAAGTGTGAGGCAAGGACTCAAGTAGAGCATAAGGATAGGACACCAAGGGGAGGCACTGAAAAATCATTTTCGGAAGAGAAAGAACAATCTTGTACCAGGAAAGAACCTCTCTGAGATGGAAGCAGTTTGATGGTTATGATCATCCATGGAAGTCTGCTAGTCAGTGAGTTTTTAGCAGGTGCATTTGCACTTCAGGCACTGGATGAATGGGATATCACTGTCTTTATTTTATGGGCCACAGAGATACAAGATGCATAGATGCTGAGTAATTTATCAAGTCAACCCAGATCACAAACAATGAAACCAGGAATAAATGAAAGTATGTCTGACTTAAAAGATCTTTCAATAGAAACAAAAATAGAGATAGAAACTGCTTTCTGTCATATACCCAAAGTACTTTGAAAAGTATAGGGAAGGTAAAGGGGAGTGTTTTTTTAAAAATTATTATTAGAGCTTTATGGTTATACATAGTAGTTGGGTTCATCCCGACAAACTCATACATGCATGGAAATTGATTTTAGTTTATGATAAAAAATAGTGGAGCATTTTTAAAGCTAATACCAAAATCATAACAAGTATGCTTCCACAGAAATGAAGGGAGGGGCATAAAAGCAATCCAGTGATACTTGTGGTAAGCAATTTTCCTATTACTTACTGATGATTCTGAAATCTTTGTTCAAAGCTTCATTTTAAGACTCTCTTATCTTAATTGCTTAGTGGAAACTAGATAAGATGATAATCTATAAAATGACCTGAAAGAAAAACACATGCTATAAGAAAGTTGGCAATGTTTATTCAAACGGCATTCCTGTGCATCAACAAATTAATAAAATCAGTGGTGATCATGGTATTGGGTAACAAAAACCCAGAATCTAGCAGCAAAACAATGTCAAAGAAAACAAATGTCCTGTAGGAAATGTCTTTAAAAGCTCATCAACTTAGAAATCAACCTGAGCAAATCTGGCAATTAACCATACAGAAAGTCTAAATGTGGTTCTTGAAAAAGTAATGGAAGAAAATTTAAAAAAAAAATCCTACTTGAACAAGGTAAAGGACAAGAGAAATAATGAATTGTGTTGGACAACTGATGTCAAACAAATCTAACTGCTGTGTGGATAAGATTGCAAGATGAATAGATAGAGGGCAACAATAAGTGTGTGAGTGTGTGTGTGTGTGTGTGTGTGTGTGAGCAAATGCATTTGAAGTATGATTTAGAACTATCAAAACTCATAAAAAAATTTATTTCGAGTCAATCTGATAGGCACATAATCAGATTAATTTAAATATATTTAAAAGATCACTAACATAGGCCACTAAAATTCAGAGAAAAACTATGAAGCTTTTAGTTTGGTCAATCAAATGTGAGGTTAATACTAATAACTTAGAAGCTTGGGGATAAATAATATATATTTTTTTATTTTATGAAATAGGAATTTTTATCAGCAATAGAAATTTAACACTCAAAGTATTCAAGTAAGCTAAATGCAGGCAAGCAATGTTGGATAAACCCTAACCCAGGGAAATGAGACATGTATAAATGCATAAACTTATAAATGATCTGAGTCACCAGTCTTGAGGAGCTCAGACTGCTTATTTTATAAATAATCTTAGATACAATGTGACTGTACTATTTAAGCTTATAGCAAGAATAATAAAAGAGCTGCCATTTGTCAAGTTCCTACACCGTGACTGATGCTATCAGGCTCTTTATAATACCCTAACTCATGTAATGAAAACAACTGTGCTATGCTCATTTAACAGATAAGGAAACAGAGACTCAGAGAAAATGAGCTGGAGCTGTTCTCTGGAGTCAGAGATCTACAAAGTGGTGAGATGAAATTAAATGCTCCCAGACTCTTGCTAATTTCTACCATCCGTCCAGGCACCCCTGAGTCCACAGCAGACCAGGCCAGGGAGCCATCAATGAGGTACAGTCTGTGATTCCCAGACATCCCCAACATTGCCAGGCCTAGAACCCTGACTTCTCCTTGCCAGTCCAATCACCATCACACAAAACCACCGCACACTCTGCCCTCCTTTATTAGGAGTTAGGACTCTATAAGAAATGAGCAAAAGCTCCAAAGTAGATCTCCACCCAGCTGTACACATTCACCTCCTCTCTCCTGCCATTCCAGGCCCACTCTCATTCCCATCCAGATGCCCAGGGCCCTGTAGGTTTCATTTTAATCAAGGACATATCTGTGTGCTTAGGTGTCAGTGTGTGTACTTGTAGATGTGCACATATGTGTTTGTGTATGTGTACTTTGTATTTGTGTGTGTGTGTGTGTGAGTGTGTGTGCACGTGTGCATTCGAGTGCATGTATGTCTGTAAAAGTGTAGGCATTGGGGAATAGGGATAGGGGAGTGAGCAACAGTGCTGATTGGTGGAAAAGGTCTTGTGCCTTTGGCAGGGCCCAGGTTTGAATCTTCACTCCACTATTGACTAGTATCCTCTTAGACTACTTCTGAATCCTTTGCTACAGTGGTTTTCAGAGGGGGTTGATTTGGGCCCTTGGGGACATTTGACAAAGTGTGGAGAGTGTTTTGTTCTCAGAACAGGGAGAGTTTCTACTCACATCCAGGGAAAGGGCAGGAATGCTGCTAAGTATTCCACAAGACACAGAACAGCCCTACACAGTAAAGCCATATGCTTCCAGATGGTCAGCGGTGCTGAGCTGGGAAACCCTGCTTTGTATCCTTGAACCCTGAAAATGAAGGTATCACAAGGTCTGAACTCCCCTCCCTCTCTGACCACCATCTCTCCTAGTCTCAGGGTTTCATATGCCTCCAACCCGATTAAGTTTCATGAAACACAGCTTTAGCCAAACCGTTTTAATTTTGAGAAATGTATGAAATCCAAGTACCTCTGTCTGCTACTCTAGGTGTCTGTAGTTTTTCTGCTACAGACTTTTCAGATCTTATTTCACATTATGCCTCTTCCTACCTGCTATGGCAAGAATATGGACAAAATTGAGCATCCCCCTTATCCAATCTTTGCTATCCCATCTCTGTCCTTTGATGCTACTGACCTCCCACCAAGAATCTTCTTTCTTTTTATGCCACATCCAAATCCTCACATTCTGCAAGAGGCCCCTCTGCACACCTGCCTTGCTTTCCCCCCTTGGAAGTAGTGCTCCCCTCTCCAGTGCACCTGCAACTCTCCATCTGAGTCCCTCCCACCACATATTAATTTCTCTTTTGCATCAAAGTTGTCATATTCCTGCCCCACCAGCCTTATAGCTCTCAACTGAAAGATCCAAAAATGCTCCCACTTTCTATGAGGTAGGCAGAGATGAATTACGGTAGAACAAAAGAATGAAGATGTTAATTAATGTAAAGTGTTCCTTGGAAGAAAACACAAGGAATATTAATACATTTCTAAGTTCCTGGCACAAAGTGCTCAATAAATATTCATTGAGTCCATATTTAAATTAATTGATCAACTGAATGAATTGATTGATTGCTAAGGACACCCACTACAACTCATTTGATGATTTCTTTGTCACGCTGTACATCAACTTCACTTCAGCTAATTCCACATTAATTCTCAGAGTTTATGAATGCTCAAAATGCTGGCTGACTATCCACTGGGAAAGGCCACATGCTATGTGACACCTGCTCTTGTCACGGGTATAAGACTAGCTTTTGGAAAGCATCCACTGCATATTTTCTACACTGCTAAATTTCTTTGCACTTATAGGTAAGCCTGACCCATATCTTTATGGGGATCAAAAGGGAAGTCTCTACTGTGAAAGAGGTGAACTGCCATTTGCTCAGATACTCCTTGGGGATGGCTTTAATTCAGGGACATATCAAATAAGGTCATGATTTATAGCCGCTCTTGATGAGCAGTCAGGACTCTAAGAAGATATTGCTGCAAATGCACAACTCCAGTCTGTAATTCCCTCTCCTGAGCTTTCCATGGGACACCTTCTGAGAATAGTAATGAAATTCTCAGAGATAATAAAATTTATCCTAACAAGTCATGTAACAAAGCAGAGTCAACTCTGGGAAGAAACTCTAAATGGGTTAAATCTGGAACTGGGTCCCTTTTCTACCTTCTAAGTTACACTCACCTGCTTCAGCAAGCACATCATTCTCCTGCCCTGTACGCTTCAATTTCCACCTGTCCTTCTCCAATGACTCGGCCACCAAATGTTCCTACCCATATCATCACACTGCTAAAACTCAAGATCTCACCAATCCACATTCTCCTCTATAATTGGAAGACACTTTTACAATAAGATGTGGATGACTGATAGCTTTGGAATTCATCCAGGGTGTTTTGTTTAAAGAAAACACTTCTACTTATAAAAAAAATGCTTTTTGTTTTATTTTCAGTAAAGAATTTAGGTGGCCCTAAAGGAGATATTTGGGAGAAGGGAACCACCTGCAGCATTCCTTCAAACCTGACTAATACCACACTAATTTCAGAAATCTTAAAATGAATTTTTATACTCAATGTGTTAACAAACTCTCTCTGTATAATTTCTCATTCCTGCCAAAGGAAACATCAGGGAATGCAAATCTCTCTGTGTTGTCTCCATACTTAAAATCCATCATGCGGGCTGGGGATGTGGCTCAAGTGGTAGCGCGCTCGCCTGGCAGGCGTGCAGCGGGGTTCGTTCCTCAGCACCACATACAAACAAAGATGTTGTGTCCGCCGAAAACTAAAAAATAAATATTAAAATTCTCTCTCTCTCTCTCTCTCTCTCTCTCTCTCTCTCTCTCTCTTAAAAAAAAAATCCAACATGCTAAGTAAAATAAGCTAGGCTCAGAAAGTCAAAGGTCACATGTTTTCTCCTGTATGTGGAAGTCAGAGAGCAAAAAGAATGGTCAACAAGTATATGAAGGAGTGCTCATCATCTCTAGCAATCAGAGAAATGCAAATCAAAACTACTCTAAGATATCATCTCACCCCAGTCAGAATGACAACTATTATGAAGACAAACAACAATAAGTGTTGGCAAGGATGTGGGGGAAAAGGCACACTCATACCTTGTGGGTAGGACTGCAAATTGGTGCAGCCAATATGGAAAGCAGTATGGATATTCCTTGGAAATCTGGAAATGGAACCACCATTTGACTCAGTTATTCCTCTCCTCGAACTATACCCAAAGGATTTAAAAACAGCACACTACAGGGGCACAGCCACATCAATGTTTATAGAAGCACAATTCACAATAGCTAAACTGTGGAGTCAATCTAGATGCCCTTCAGTGGATGAATGGATAAAAAAAATGTGGCATATATACACAATGGAACATTACTCAGCAATAAAAGAGAATAAAATCATGGCATTTTCAGGTAAAAGAATGGTGTTGGAGAAGATAATGCTAAGTTAGCCAATTGCAAAAAAAAGAAAAAAAAGCCGAATCTTTTCTGTGATATAAGGAGGTTGACTCATAGTGGGGTAGGGAAGGGGAGCATGGGAAGAATAGATGAATTCTAGATAGGGAAGAGGGGAGGGAGGGAAAGGGAGAGGGCAGGGGATTAGCAAGGATGGTGGAATGTGATGGACATTATTATCTAAAGTATGTATGAAGACACAAATTGGGTGTCAACCTACTTTACATACAAACAGAGATATGAAAAATTGTGGTATATATGTGTAATAAGAATTGTAATGCAAAAAAACGAAGTACATGTATAAAGACATGAATTGGCATGAAAATACTTTATATACAAAGATATGAAAAATTGTGCTCTGTATGTGAAATAAGAATTGTAATGCATTCCACTGTATTTAAAAAAATTAAAATAAATAAAAAAAGAAAAAGAAATTTTATAGTACTGGAAGGGAGAATAATAGAATAACAGAAGTGGACCCATGTGGGAGGGATGAGGGGAGGAACGGGGGCAATACTGGGCGACAATATTGAACAAATTATGTCCGGTGCATGTGTGAATATATCACAATGAATTCTACTTTTATGTATAATTACAGTGCACCCATAAAAATTTTAAAATTGTGTGATAAAAGTTCAAGCTTCTCGGTATAGAACTGAAGGTTCTTCTCAGTGGGGCTCCCAAATCAGCACCCACAAAATTCAATCTGATATTTGGCTTTGACATGCCTAGCATCTCTTACCTCCAGGGTTTTGCATGTGCTGTGAACATGGCGTGTCATGTGTCCCACAAGCCCCTTGTGAACCCACAACTCACTTCTCTGTAAGGTTCTGCACAACCATCCCTTTCCCTGTGCAGGACCTGAATCAACACTTGCCTTAGTTCATTCAAGCTGCAGTAATGGAATACCACAGGCTGGTGGCCTCTGAACAACAGCATCTTGTTTCTCCCACAGTTAGAGGCTGGGAAATCCAAGATCAAGGCATCAGTCAAGTCAGTGCCTGGTGAATCCTGCCTCCTCTCAACCACACCTTACCCTATCCCTACATGGCAGAAGTGGCAAGGGGTATCTTGCAAGCTTCTTTAATAAAAGCACTAATAGAACAAAGGTTTGTGTGACCTAATCACTTCCCAAAGAATACACCTCCACATACCCTCACACTAGGGATTATGCTTCAACATATAAACTAGGGAGGGAGCAGAAATATTTAGTCAATGGTCCATGGGCATCTTTCCTTTCTGCCCTTTTTTTTCCTTCAAACCATCATGCACGTGGGCTGCACACTCTAACTACCAGGTAAATTTTGCAATGTCTCTCCATGATTGCCTTCCACAAGTATTCATTGCATGGATAAATGTTTGCTGAGTGAATGAATGGGGAACCAATCTAACAATTATAAAACAAACAAAAAAATTTAAAAATGAGTGAACCAGTTCAAATGGACATAGACCCTGTTTTAGAAAACTGGGGATGGGGACAACATATCATGTATCTAAAAAAGTAACCATAATGAAACATGGTTACTACATGGTACAGTCTCATGATTAATGCCCAAGAATTTGAAAACTCCCAGGTTCGAGTGACAATTTTTAATTTGTCTGAGTTGCTTAACATTATCAAGAACTGACATCAGGTATTCCAAAGAATCTTGGATATGATTCTAAGAAGGAGTTGAAAGTGAAGGGTATGTGAGATACAGAAGAGATGAAAAGGTTTGGGGAGAAAGTGACAGAAAATTTTAGAGAAAAACATTACTCTAAAATGAGCATGTCATGATTACAGACGGCTGAAACTCTTGGATGATCTTGTAAAATCATTAACTTCTAATTAATGTTGGATTAGGCTTGCCACAGTGTTATGCACCCCAAAGTGTTTCTTCTCACATTAGAAATGCCCAGTCCCCTCCTGCTGGTCTCACAGATGCTTGTCATCGACGCCTCGGTTCTTGTTTGAGATGTGAATTCATAAAGCTTCCAAGTCTCAGACAAGTGTTGAAAACTCATTACCCAAATGCTACCTCTGAGATCAACAAAGTGGCTAGGTTCTTGGATGGTCTGACCTTCAGGGATGGGCTAATGACTTCCCACTCTCTTTGGGAGAGCTGCTGCAGGGAAGGGCTGAGATGACAACTGGTCACAGGCTGTCTGTATTTCTGCCTGGGACTACTCCAGGAAGCATCTTAAAGTCAAACAATAATCGTTTCCCAAGGTAAGTTAACCAAGCACCTTTTTCCTAAATTATCTTAATTGATCTTTACAACTTTGAAAGTTGAATATTATAACAACATTCATGATGAGGACACAGAGGTTCAGAAAAGTTGATGCAGAGCTGTGGGTTCAAGTCTGGACATCACTCCAAAATCTGGGTTGTTTTTGTTTCAACCAATCTCCTCCTGGAGAGCCAGGTAGGGGGCACGGACCCAACTCTTCTCTTGTCCCACCCCCCACCTGCCAAAAGCAATAAGGAAACCAGTTATATTTCTTTAACTTTCTCTATTACTCAATCCCTACTGTGAATATGTTTCTAGCTTATCCCAGTCTTTCCCTCATGTAGGAATAAACCACTGTGTATGGCTCTTTTTTATCAATCAGGGTGCTCCAGAGAAACAGAAACAGTTGAATACACATAGATGTATAAGACAGTATCTTTCATGGGAATTGTCTCACAATTTTGGAGAAGAACACCACCTACAATATGTTGCCTGCAAGCTGATGAACCCCAAAGCCATAGTCTAATCCAGTCTAAGTCCAAAGACCTGAGAATTGTGTATGTCTGTGTTTGTGAGTGAGTGGCAATGGGGTTGCTGGCCTAAGACCCAAATTTCAAAGTCTCAGGAACAAGGAGTTTTCATGTTCAAGGCAGGAGAAGATGGACGTCCCAACACCAGAAAAGACAGAGTATGCCCTTCCCCCACCTTCAGTATGATAGAGATCCCCAGCCAAACTGGAGAAGGCACATCTTCTTTACTCAGTCTACTCAGAAGAGATGGATCTGTGCCCCCTACCTGGCTCTCCAGGAGGCTGGATGAAATAAAAACAACCTAGATTTTGGAGTGATGTCCAGGCTTGAATCCACAGCTCTGCAACACCTGCCAGTCTCTCCCAGAAATATCCTCACAGATAAATACAAAAGTAATATTTTACCAGCTATCTGGGATTCCCTTAGCCTAGTCAAGTTGGTACTTGAAATTAACCATCACACCATCTTCTTCAGTTTACCCCACTTCCAACTCCCCTCCAAGTCCAGTCTATAGTTTCCAGTTCTCTTCTGGACCACTTCACTGGTGTTTGTGGGGGCTCTGGCTTCCTTGTAAATGATATGTACTTGGTACTGTTAAGCTTTTCCTTATACCATGCATTCCCTTCACAGTTTTTATCCTTTAAGATAGGATGTGCGTGTCTTATGTCCCCCTGGCTTACAAGAATGATCCCTAACCCATAGTATTGTCATTTCTCGTTTCTTAGTCTTATGCCACATTTAGGCTGTAATACCTCAAGACTCATGGCTCTTTCTTGTGCTCTGTGGAACACTGAGTACTTGGAAAAGTCTCTTGAACAAAATAAATGTTCAATAACATTGGTTGAATGAATGAATGAATCCAACCAGTACCTTTTACATTGATTTCATTCTATGATCTATTTTACATGCCAATTTCTATATTATAAAAAAAATCACAAATCTCATGTATCTGAATAAAAGTGCACTAACTGGTTTTTGAGGGTTCTCCATTTATCCCAAGGAGAAAGTCAAACTGTACTAATAAAGTTGTCCTCTTTTGCCCCATCACCCCTATTTCTACCCCCTTCATCTAATGCACTGCTGTGCCATCACCTCTTTTCTTAACCCCACAGTGCCTGTATTTTTCTATCTAGCCCCCTATATCCCCCTAGTGTTTTAGGCAAAGGGTCACCTCCATTTTAATCAGTGGCTAATCTTCCCATTCTTATTCTCACCTCTTCTGTAGTATCTGCTTTCCTTGTTCCATATTTTCCTTTGTGTTCTTATGGGTTCCTTCCCATCTGTCTACAAATATTCTTCACTGGATCTGCTTTCCCTTTAATTTCACATTCCCTAGCTCTGTTTCACCATTTCCTTTCTTGGATAGGTTTTTCTTCATTGAGAAACTCTTCTTTTCTTACCCAGCCTTAATTCCCATCCCTTTCTACCATATTGCTTGGTCAGGTTCTCTCCTCTCACCTCTCTTAAATCTCATACTTGTCGTGTTATACCTCCAATACCACACTCATTCCTCAAGGGCATTTCATCTTTGTATGCACAACTCCACTATAACTGTTCCCAAAATACATTATAGAAAGGAGATGAGCTTCTCACAGCCTCTATCAGGGCTTACTGCCCTCTCCTGGGGAGGTTCCATCTGCTATCCATCTTAAAGGTTATTGCCAATCCAGGCTTCTACATGTGCATCTCTGAGTGCATTATTTTTCTGTTTAAAAACTGTCATTTTTACAGGGTATGGTGATGCCTGATCCCAGCTATTTGGGGGGCTAAGGCAGGAGGATTGCAAATTTGAGGCCAACTGGGGAACATAGCAAGACGCCATCTCAAAAATAAAATAAGAAGGGGTAGGGATAGAGCTCAGAGGTACCTGGGTAAATCCCTAGTACAAAAAAAAAAAAAAGAAAAGAAATAAATAAACCTGGGATCAGTACCAAACACTCTCTAGAGGCCAACATTAAGTACATATTTCCTAACTTGAATCTCAAGATTCCCCAAAATTACCCTTCCCGACTTATTGCTTCTGTACAAGGGGAAAAAGAACATTAGTGTTATGTGATGAAACAACTTCATTTAGATAGATATAACTGTTTTTTGTAAGCCTTCTTTAATGTGAATTTTCAACTTCATGTCAAAGGTCTCTTGTAATATGCTCACTGGAAAAGTCCTACAAAGACTGCCACCAAGACATGCTGAGAGTCTCCAGTCCTTGTGCAGATGTGGGATATTTTTAGGCATGCACAAACAGACTCACAGCGGAAAATGCCCACCTTAGTTAGTGCATCTTTCTCATCTCTAAGTGGTACAAGTGTCTCTCGGTGGGAGATGCCATCTTGCTGCCACTACTTATAGCAGGCTGCCCCTCCTGTGGAGAAAGAAACTGAGAGAACAAAGTTCAACACCTGGATACAGGGGGAAAAAAAAGAAAGAAAGAAAAAAAGCAATAGCTAATTATTGTAAGCCTCTCTTCTCTACCTGGTCTTCCCTTTATTAATGTGGGCGCTTAGTCAATGCTGGCTTGCTAATCTCTGGCTTCATTATAAACATAATTCAAATTCCATATCAACTAAGTCTATTCAAAATTTCAAGGATGTTGACACATTAATCCACTTAATCAATTACAGAAGGAAAGAAAAAAATGTATTTTTATGGAGTGCAGTGACAGGGTTGGCAAAACTGTGGCTTTGAAAATGAAGACAGAGTTTCAGGCAGAATTAATGTCTGCTATTCTCCAAGGAAATACCACACTTACTATGGAATGACATCAGCATCAATGGAGGACAATTTGAATATCCAACATTATGGTGAGGTGAAACACTCCTTTCCACCCATCTTTACCAAAGTGTCCTACATTTCCAGCAATTTCTTTTAAAGGGGGGGGGTGTGATTCTCTTTGCCTCCTCCCTTTTCCTTCTGGCAAAAATGCTGATGGAATGACCACAGCCCAGCACTCAAAACATTTTAGGAAAGTTCTTACTGCACTGAAGATTATGTTAAGTGAGCCTCAATGTATAAGTACCTAAACCCATCAGGCACAATCAATTTGATTAATTTGGCATCAACTGAATGTTCTGTGTGATGTTAAACAAACAGAGACAAAGTAGGTGTGATTTGTAAAGGGAACTCTGGCCACAACTAGAGATTTCCCTAAATTACTGACAAGCCTGAGCACGTGATCAGATTATCTTTCCCTGAACAAAACCATTTGACCACAATCTCTACATTTTAAGTAGTAAATAGGACATATCTTGCCCTCATGTACTTAAGCAAACTTGTAGAATGAGTGCTAGGTTTCTAAATGCCAAAAAAAAAAAGAAAGAAAGAAAGAAAGAAAGAGAGAGAGAAAGAAATTTATACAAGAAAATAATCTGTGAAAATTAGTCTGTCATTTGAAGTTAATAAATGAGATAAAATAAATAATGTCTTTATTGTACTCCTAACCCACTAACAAAAAAAAAAGCTGAAATACTGTACATTCGTATGGTGCCCAAAAGCTGCCTCTTGGTGAGTCTTTAACTTGTCTGCCTAATAAGGACTCCTGAATTTGTGAGGTTTGTCTGTCTGTCAGAAATACAAAGTCAATGTAATGAGTGAGACATGGGTCATTTGTGTTTCTTTTCCTTTTGGGGAGAGGTGGAACAGACAAATGAAACAGCTTCATAAAATCATGGAGGACATACACTCCTCCCATTTTTCCTACTCTTCATCCTCAGAAATACCTTTTATCACATGGTGCAAGACAATTGCTTGAATTCTAGCCATCGCAACTGCATTCTCGGCATTTGAAAGGATGTTTTTAATCTCTTTTCAGAACTTAGTCACTTTCCACACTTAACTGAAAGGATGAATGGGAAACTTAGTCTTTACGCCACATGCCTGGTTTAAAAAAAGGGGGGAGAGAGGTAGGCTCTGTCACTAAGAATGGATAAACAGGTATATATATATATATATATATATATATATATATATATATATATATATAACTAGTAAGTCTATGACAGCTTCCATTCAATATCATGCCTTATTTTTCATGGCATATATAGACCTATTCCATATTTGTCTTATGTCAATAGCTTATCTGAGTTAGGAAGTCAGAAAGTTCCCTTGGTCCCCCTCCATGTGGGAGGCTGAGGAAGGAGTGGCAGTGGGACAGCTTGGCCGTGGAAGAAGCACAATCTGTCAGAGAATGAGGGTGCAGGCAGGATGCATGCAGCCAACAACTCCCAGAAGCACTCACCCACCTCTAAATCCACAATTCACACCTATGTTGAAACGAAGGTTAAATTGTCTGGTCCAAATAAATTGTCTTAAGCAATATGTTTATGAAGAATTATAGATCTACTTGTTAGAGGACTAGTTTTTAATTGCATGAAGGCATTCCATTCTTATTTCTGCATTTCTGTTATCCTTGGTCCTCATTTTCCCATTTTCTAGTGGGAAAAAAAAGCTTAAAAGACATGTGGTCATGTCTAAATCTGATATTTTCTCTTTTATCACATGAACACACACACACATGCAGGCACATGTACATTCATGCACATACTCATCACACATATCAACACATAACACATGCAACACATACACACGAGAAAATACGTATGCTGTACTTGAGAAGTCAGAAAAAGTCTTAAGAAGATTCACTATTAATACCCCTTGTATTATCAATAGGGAGTTGTATCTGCTATATATTCTAAATAATGCTTAAGTTATTTCTCTGCACACATATTCCTGAGGGCCTAAGATGAAAATAAATGCATCAAAGTGTCCTGTTTTCCTTGTGTACTAACTCAACAGAAGCTTGTGGGGAAAAAAAAAACATGGGAAGAAAGGCATGAGGGCATCACAATCAAGCTAAGGCTACACCTCCTATCCCTGCTGTCCCTGGTGGTCTGGAGACTTTCCATTTCTAGACCTCAGTTTCCTCATGTTCAAAATCGGAGGACTGGACTACACTATAAGGTCACTGCTATCAAGTCACTAACTTGTGTCCTCACCCCTGATTCATTTATTGAAGTCTAAACCTGTGACTGTATTCAGATATAGAACCTTCAAAGCATCAGTGCTAAATGAAATCATCGCAGTAGAGCCCTAATCCAGTGTAACTGGTGTCCTTATCAGAAGAGGAAGAGACAGCAGGAGAGTTTGCACAGAGAAAGGGTCATGTGAGCACACAGCAAAAAAGACAGTTACTTGCAAGCCAAGGAGAGTGACTTCAGAGGAATCCAACCCTGTGTACACCTTGAACTTGATCATTCAGCCTCCAGCACTGTAAGAAATAAGTTTTTGCATTTAAGTCACCCTTTATTGTAGAAACTCAAACTCAGTCACTTCTAATATTGTTAGATTCCAGTACTATGCACACAAAACACCTTTATATGAAAAGATCAAACTACATGAACATGAATTTAAGTCAATATCACACAAATAATAGGAGTATTTTTAAAAACCCTACAAAGCAATCATGAGCTCCCAGAAGTTTAATGGAATTCAAGTGACAGCTTCTTTGAAAGGCCTTACAAAAACACTTTCATAAAGTGTTTTTACATAAATTATTTCATCTCATCAACGAAGGAATGGGGAAATAAAAATTAAGATGGCTGCAGTTTGGTCAAGACAGCAGGTTGTTCTGTGGGCCTCAGGGATCACACTGGACAGGCTGGAGTCTGCCTCACAGACATAAGTTCATCAGCATTTAAGTTGCATAAACCATAGGCTTCCACTGACTTAAGGACTATTCCAGAAGAGTCTCTGCCTACTGATATCCTCCCATCCATCACCTACCTCCACCCCACCCCCTACACAACCACCTCCTGGCAACCCATCAAGTACAGCTTACATATGAGCAGAGACCAGCACCAATTTAACTTATCCAAAACTACTTGTCCAACTACCAGGGCCAATCAAAAGCCACTCAGAAGATGTCACTCCACCTCATTCCATTGTCCTCCTTTGTTTCCTTTAGAAACCCAGTTCCCCTCCCCCTGGAGGGACTACTTGCTTGGTTTTTAACTGAATCTATATCTTCTACCTGAACAAACACTGTCTTTGCTTTCATTTTAAGCTTGTTTATGATTTCTCAGTTTACTGTAAGTAGAAAATACAGTAGGGCCACAAAATTAACCCCAGATCTAGGCCTTCTATAACACATGGATTTCTCCTTTCTCTCTCATGAATGAAAAAAAAAATCTTCTAAATAAGTTAAAATGGTAATATGTCAACAAGGAGCCACCGGAAGGTATTTAAAGGTAACTGTTGATTCTCACTCCACCAAGAAACACCTCTTTTGTAAATGTTGTCTGTGGAGCATTGTATCAGCATGGCAGGAGAAGTGCAGACATACAACTCTTCCTTTCTGTGGCCAGGAAGATCATGATCAGGAAAATAAGAAACTGATGGAATATATTAAAAAATGATAGAAAATGTGACATAAAAATGTGTTGTCCAAAACAAACGATAAAAGAAAAAACAGAACCAGAATGAAAAACAACTTCTATGGAGGAAAGAAGAGATTTCTGCTGTGATCTCTGGGAGATAAAACAAAAATCTGACTTTTAAACAATCCAGCGCCTCCAAATGAGGATAGGAAGGCTAGCAGGAAGGTTACCTCAGGAAAATTGTTAATCTGACCAAGGGCTGCTGAGAGTTCTTTGATGTGTTTTTCCTGGGCTCCAGTAATGACAGCTCTATGTTTGCTGTGCTCCTACCATGTTTATTACTTTAAACATTTACCATCACCTGTCTTCGGTCAGCTTAATAACCAGGGTATCTCTGTGCCTTATCCAATTACCTACATTTAACTCATCATCTGTAGATGGTTACGACATTCAACACTATGGGTTTTCTAAGATGGCCCTAGAGGAGTGAGAATCACTTGCTTGGAGCAAATTTTGTGACCCCACTATATTTTCTATGATAGCAAGAAGACATGTCTCAAAGTTTTAGCCACCTAATATCAGTACTTCTTTGAGATACATGACCCACATTTGGTTCTTAAACCAACCTCAATCTCCATCTGAGAATTTGGAAGTTTACTGTTTGATCTGAACTTGGCATCAACTCTTATCTATGATTTTGGCCTTTTCTACCAATAGTGCATTATTTACCCCACTGCCAGCACACACTGTTGCACTTCCAGCTTCAGACAGAGCAATCCACCTGACCACACCCTCCTGTATCAAGCCTACATGGTTCCAATCATATTTCTGCGAATTCTTGTCTTGTGCTACATAGACTGATTCTTGGTATTGACTTCTGCTAAATAGCCAAAATATTTTATAACCAGCTAACACAAAAATCTTGCATCAGTAAAATATCACCACTAAAGTCAGTTAGCTGGTAGAACTTCTGATATTCCCATGAATCCTAAAGCCTCCCTTGGCTGGATTCCAGAGTACATGCTAATTTGCATGGCTAAAATAAGGGGATCCATTTATTGAAGCAATGAAGCTGAACATTAGATTATAATAATTAACTCTTTGAAAATAATTATTAAACTTTAGTTCAAATTTATCAGTCACCAGGGAGTAGTTGGCTCCTGATTGCCATCTCAAAATATTAGCAAGAAGGAGTTTCTAAATACAGGTAATGGAATCCATTTTTTTCCTTTAGTTTTATCATAATGCTATTATTGGGTGAACTTAACAAGATCTCATTGTTAATTACAGTCCCACAGATACAGTCCACACAGCTTCACTCTTCAGTGACCATTTCCTTATCTAGAGAGAGGAATCCAACTGTCATAATAACCAGGTTATTATAATATTTGACTGATATGGAAGGCAGGCAAATTAATAGAAATTTACTGAGAATCTGGAAGTTTGGCTGCATAATGGTACAGGTGTCTTGTAACTATGGGTGTTGGCGGTGATAGGATGCTCTTACTTTCAGACTACAAAAGTATTTCAAAATAAGTTAGAATGATTGACATGTTCTCAGTTTGCAAAGTTTCTTAATTCTTAACATCTCTTCCAACTTCTGCCAGCTTATGTTTCCTCCTATTTTCAGTCTCTCTCTCATATCATTTTTACTCTCTCTCTCTCTGAAAAAGATTTAAAACCTTTCCAAATAATATAAAATTATCTCTGCAGAGTATTCACAGCAATGTAAAAATAGAAAGAAAAAACTAAAGCAAATACACTAATATTAATTATAGTGGGTCATAGGTAGAGTTTTCTTCTTATTTTCCAAATTGTCTATAATCAGTAAATATCACTTTTGCAATAATAAAATAATATAATACTGATAATAATCATAAACCCAATCACATAGTGGAAAATGCATGAGCTCAGGAGTCAAATAAACCTAATTTAAATTTTTGCCATGAGACTCTTGTGGACAAGTCCAATAAGGCGTGTTGGTGCCTTTTCATTAAATTCCTTATATATTTCCTCCCAGAGCTGTTCTGAGAACTAAGCAAAATAACCTCTATAAAGCTCTTTACATTGTATGCAGTACTTTACTATATAATAAAATCTTCATTGCAATGAGAGAAGAGACCTGTCTGAAAATTAAGCTAAAACACCTTTCTGTATCAAAAAAATACTTTTATTTCTATTTTGAGAAAGATCCCAAACCAGAAACGTTCTCTACACCAGTTGCATGGTAATGACTGAGCACCAGCCAGTGACAAGCAGATGTGAATGTTACTGGCTTTCATCCATGAGGAAGGTTTCAGCTTTTCCTACCTGGCTCCAGGATAATAATTAGATTCTTCAACCGTGTGTCTAGTTTCTCAAAAGCCTGGTGAGAATAAAATGCCCAAAAAACTAGCAAAGTCACATGTTTGTGGCACATTTTGCCATGAAACTAAAGTCCAAAGTTTCCTTGTTTCCGAACTGGGTGCAACCTGTGAATCATCTCTCCAATTCTGCAAAGTGGGAGGGGCTTTCTTTGAGGCTCTCCACGTGTTATAATGACTCCACCCCTCAGTAGACGTGGATTAATCAGAGATTGAACCCAGGGGTGCCTGACCACTGAACTATAGCCTCCTGAACCCCTGGGATTGCAGGCATAGGTCTGACTTGTTTTCACTTTTTATAAAAAGGGACCAAAAGCAATGATTTGTAAGAGATTTAGCCACTTTAAGGAAATTCCATTATAAACGTCAGGGGAATAATTTCTAATGAATGCATAAAGTGACGTATGTAAGGCCTTGGAGAGGGAGTATCTTTGGCCCAGAAATGAGTTTAATAAGTTCTATCTGAGAACCATCTGCACAGCAAGACCTTGCCACCCCAATAGTCAACCCCAATACATCCTATTTTCACCTCCACAGAACGCCCTCATTTTTCCTCTCCTCTGTCAAATTCTTTGTCTAAACCTCCATCTTCTTTTGTGTAGACTAAAGACAGTAGCCTTCTGTTGGTTTTTCTTGTAACTGTTTCAATGCCTAAAATTCTTTCCAAAATGCAGACCTCCCAGGAAGGAGATGCTCGCCTCAGTTTTGCCTCTGGTTTTTCTCAGGTTCACTTCCACTGAACCTGAACTATGGGCATTTGAGGGACACATTGCACCATACTGCTCAAAACCTTTCTAGTCATTTTACGTCTTCTGAGTGCCCTTGACCAATTCTCTGCCTGGATAATTCTTTTTCATTACCCCCAAGATGCACTGCATTAATCATACCTTACTACATCCTTGAATTCTGATGTTTTGACATCTGAGACCTTGACCTTCCCTATGCAAAACAACCAATCCACAGCTCATACCCCAAACACCTCTCTTATAGGACTCTCATCCTCTGGGCTACTACCTCCCTGTCCTAATCATTCCAGGGCCTGGCACCAGACAGCTGGAGACAGTCCTAACTTCAGAGCCTGATGAAATTATTTAGATTAGCCAATTCTAACCCTAGTGATCTTGCCTCCTCCATCCTTCCCCTACAGAAAAAAGAACAAAGTCTCATTTTCTCCTCACTTTCTCTTCCTCTGACTGTTCCTGGTGTTTCCTGAGTAGCCAGCCCTATGGGACATGATGTAGCCTCTCCTATTGGGAACTGTGAAAAATAAACTATCTTTTCAATGACAATCATCCCCCTTTCTGTTGACATCACCATACCTGAATAATAATAAAATACACTGGTGTAAACCTTTACCTCATAATAATCTCCTCTGGGAAACCTGCCCAATCTGTTCCTCTCTTCCAAACTAAGCATGGTACAGTGTATCTCCTCTAGACTTCTGTTGGCCCCATACATGCTGCCATGAGAGCTCTTACCACACTGCATTGAAATGGACTATGATAGGGCAGGTTTCCTTACCTCGCTGTGGGAACAGAACTGCATCTTGTGCATGTACTTACTGCCGGAGCCGAAAATCACACCTACTCTGAGATTCTCCATATGTTTGTTGAATTGACCTGAACTGGAAAATAATCCTTGCCCTCAAATACATAAATTTGGAGAAAGATACAGAGCAGCAATCAGATTGCTCCAATGCAGCCTGGTGAATACTAAGATAGAAACAAATACAGACCATTGCATGACCTCAAAGGATGCACACAGGATCCTTGACCCATGGTAGCTTTAAGGATTTCATGTTGGTTTTTATTCTGGCTTAAAAAGCCTAGAATATTCTTTTTTAAATTCTAATTTGTTATACATGATGGTAGAATGTAATTCATTTCATATTACACTATAGAGCACAATTTTTCAAGATACTGATTATACACAGAGTATTTTCACACCATTTGTGTCTTATACATGTACTTAGGGTAATGAGTCTAACTCATTCCACCATCATTCCAACCCCCTTGTCTCCTCTCTCCCCCTTTCTCCTCTTTGTCCTATTTAAAGTTCCTCCCATGCTCCCACCACCCCAATTGCCATTGTAAGTCAGCATCCTCATATCAAAGAAAACATTCAGCCTTTGGTTTTTTGGAGATTGGCTTGCTTCACTTAGCATTATATTCTCCAACTTCATCCATTTATCTGCAAATGTCATGATTTTATTCTCTTTTATTGCTGACTAATGTTCCATTGTATATACACCAAAGTTTCCCTATCCATTCATCTACTGAAGGGCATCTAGGTTGGTTCCATAATTTAGCAACTGTGAATTGCTGCTATAAATATTGATGTGGCTATGTCCCTGTAGTATACTGTTTTTAAGTCCTTTGGGTATAAACCAAGGAGTGGGATAGCTGGGTCAAATGGTGGTTCCATTCCAAGTTTTCCAAGGAATCTCCATACTGTTTTCCAGATGGGCTACACCAATTTGCAATCGCACCAGCAATGTATGAGTGTACCTTTTTCCCCACATCCTTGTCAACACTTATTATTGTTTGTTTTCTTCATAGCTGCAGTTCTGACTGGAGTGAGATAAAATCTTAGAGTAGTTTTGATTTGCATTTCTCTAATTGCTAGAGATGTTGAACATTTTTTTCATATGTTTGTTGATTGATTGTATATCCTCTTCTGAGAAGTGTCTGTTCAATTTTTGGGCCCATTTATTGATTGGGTTATTTGTTTTTTTGGTGTTTAGCTTTTTGAGTGCTTTCTATATCCTAGAGATTAGTGCTCTTTCTGATGTGCTTGTGGTAAAGATTGCTCCCATTCTGTAGGAAAAAGCCTAGAATATTCTTGCTCTCAAGAGAGCTCATGGATTATTCCACAGTAAATTTAAACTTACTATTATAATGAAAACTAGTCTCAAAACTCAGTGAATTTGGAGCTCCAGAATATTAGACTAGATGACCTGGCATATTTATAGGAGAAAGAAAACAGTTGCATCAATTAGATTAGCTTTCTTGGATTCTTCCTTCTGAACGTCTGCCCAACAGGCCCTATCTTCATTCCCTGTGCTGCTTCCTTGGCATGGTTCATGGTAGCCATGAATATTTTCCAAAAAAAAAAAGGGGGGGGGCAATCCAGAATGAAGTATCTGAGTTAGTCTCAACTTGACTATTACTTTCCCATCTCAATCATATTATTTAGCATACACAAACATTAGTATCTCTTCAAGAAACTAGCATTAATACTAATAGTAACTGCCACTCAGGATTAGAGTAAGAATTAAATTGGTGTATCCATATAATAATTCTTGCACATATTAAGAGCTCAGGAAATGTTAGCATTAATACCCTTGCAATATCTTTTTCACTCATCTCCTCCTTATCTCCAATTGCACCCATGCCATCAGATCTTTCCTCTCCATGGGCACCTGTCTAACATATAATCCTGACCATATTTATATCCTGTCTTTAAGTCATTTTCCAGAGCTTATAAAAAGTCTAAACTCCTTAATAAAGTGTTACAGGGAAGCAGAATACAACAGACACTAGTATTGCTGTATGTATACACGTGGCTGTATAACCAATGTGATCCTGCAATCTGTACACGTGGAAAAATGAGAATTCATACCCCATTTGAATCAAATGTATATGTCAAGATCATTGTATTGTCTTGAGCAACTAATAAAAAAAAGTGTTAGAGGCCTTCATTACCATCCTCTGTTAATTTCTATATTTTCTTTCAGGTCCTTCTTCAACCAAGCTAAACTGGATACATCAGGCTTTTCCTGAGCTCCACCTTTGTCTATTGGATCAACAGTTACCTTCATGCAAAACCCTCAACAATCAAAGTATCCCCTCCCAGTGGAAATTGGCAACTTCTCTACTTCATGCTGTATCTCTGCAATAGCCCACCCTCTACACTTACTTGCATTGATTTGTGTACCTATGTGTCATCCACCAGTGAACTGTAAGTTTACCCAGAGCAGGGGCCACATCTTATTCATCTTCATATTGTCAGTACCTTAAAGGATGCCTGAAAATTAGTAGCAGTTCACATAGCTCTTACAGCAATACGAATGAATCAGATGAATAAAATGAGTTAAGCAAACAAATTAATTTCCTCTTTGGTCTAATGACTCCTTCTGGAAATTTAGCAAAGATGGTTGATGTCATTATTAAGTCTGGGCCTATAATGGAAAAGAAAGCATGTGCCAGACATGCTTTCAGACATTGAGAGGACCTCATTCACCATGATCCATGTACAAGAGCCAGAAATTAACCCTTCCCAGCCTCACTTCTCCCACCCAAGACCCCTCACTCCCACCATCCTTTGTGCACACAGAAGGACAGCACACGCAGATGAAGTGATGTCCTCCAAATCTTTGACTGACAGATTTTTCTACAGTGTAAAAATGCAAAAGAAAGAGAGAAAAAGAAAGAAAACCTGAGGCGACTATTCCACAATTGCAGACCTTATTTGATTAAACATTTTGCAGATGTCACAGGGATCTGGCAAGTCTAGTGCCCCTTTCATCTTACTTCAACACTATCCAATGCAACTTCTTATCAAAGCTTAACAAACTGACTCATCCACATAACAATTTTAGGGAAATATTCAAAGTCTGTGATTTAATAATTCACTCTACTCTCCAAATACATAGTCATTATATCTTGAAAGCATGTTATACTGCATTATAATTTTCCATAAAATTGCAAATGATGTTCAGTCATGACTCCAATTCTGGTCAGAGCAAATATAAAGGTCTGGATGGAGCCATGGAGTGCTTCAAACAAGTAACCCTAAACCAAAGAGGAAATACTTGACTTAATTGGATTGTCATTAGTTATATTTTAATGCTGATGTGCTTCTAGCAGCATATGTGCAATGGAATTTTCCATTCTCATTACACTCTTATTATTATTTATTTTATATGTCTGTAACTGATATCATGGGTGCACAAATTTGTGCTTTCTATGCCCTTTAGTCCTTTTAGATAAAGTACTTACTGGGATATGTTTCCAGTAAAACCCTTCCCTACAAGTAATTTTTGATACAATCTCATTAAAATGGATTTTCTGAAGGGAAAAAAAAACTTTACAGAAATGGAAAAAGTCACAGGTCCAGTTTTTGAATAAATTATCAGGTTGATTACTTGGACAGTTTTCTAAATTTCTCATGCAACAAATAAGCTAAGTCTGCGTTCTTAAATAGAGGAACATTGCTGGAGGCATAGGCATTTCAAGGATTCTGAAGGTTTGATCCAGATCAGAGCAATGTTAAGAAGTCTCTTTCCCTCATTAAAATTGTCAAAGCCCTTTAGGGTTGCTAAATACTTATAAGATGAGGCTATTAGCCACTTTGCCACCCAGACCCAAAGTTTGAGAAAGATGTCCTTTCGTTAGAACAATGTAGCTGAGTCCCTTGAATCCAGGTTACTTGGCACCAAGGTCACTTGTTCTGAAATGCATGCTATTTTAAAAGTCAGACTTTTGTCACATGGCAAGCAAAAACACACATCTCAGAAACTTCAAGCTACAAGGCACATAATGAACCAAAGACTGAGGTGCTGAGTTCCAAAATCCATCAACACATCTGCACCAAGACTATGTTTTCCATGGACCCTCACACAAGAGTGGATACCATTATCCCAAGTGTCTATAGATGAGGAAACTGAGGATTAGATGTTGCTTACCAAAAGAAATGCAGCAATTATAAGAACTGCAAGTTCTTTTGCTAACATTAAAAAAAAATAGTCTCATTGCCATCAACAGTAGTATTAGAACTCCAAAGACCTTGCCTAATCTGAAATCCTACAAGAGCTACTTCCCAACACCTTAATACTTTATCTTGTCTAGCTACCACCTCAAGACCAGAATGGGCTCCTAAATTCCAATGGAAATGGTTTTATTACTAAGAAGGCAATGTTAATATTGATCACTGGAGTTTTCCAATGCAATAACTTTGGTATATTTGCCATTGCATCCTATTATTTTCTATGACTTGCTCAGCTGTGTGTATTACCTGCCCCAGGGCTAGTTTTCAATATGTTCCAAAAACCAGCTAGAATGCCACCTTCCTGAGCCAGTGGTCACCCATCATATATTTCTGTTCGACTCTGTGTCCTCTGTGGTGTCTTAGTCTAACACATCTACATCCCACCCTGCATTAAAGAGACAGACCCCACTTAAACAGAATAATATTTCAAATATTCAAATGATATGAATAAGGAACAAGGAAGCCAAGAATGGAGAGGGAACAATCCAGGACCAGCAATATCAAGGAGTCACTTGACCTTTTCCCTAAAATGGTAAGGATAGGGACAAGGTCCTAGGCTCTGGTGAGGGTGACAAAAATGTTCACAGCAGCTATAACTTTGGAAGTAGATCACAAAACAGGACACTCTGAATTTCTGCAGAGGGACATAATCATCCCACTTTGTTGAAGCATATTTTAAAGTTATCTCCCTAGGAATACTTTGAGGACAGAGAATATGCTGTTCTTCTTTCTATCCCTAACACCTGGTACCACTTCTGACAATCAGTTAACACTTATGCAACAACAGAAGGATGAATGAAGACATGAGAGGATAAATATCCTGTTAGGGTCCATCCAGAATATAAATGATCCTCCTAGAAACTCCATGGCTACACCTGAGACTTTATAGCTATCTGGTGCTAACAGTCAGAGAAAGAATAATGGGAAAAAAGGATAAAGGATAGTAAAGAGAGATTGGGAAATGAGTTTGCAGCTTTGTGTGGATACTAAAATAACTAAAACACAGATATCTTGTTTAAAAATGAAAGAATTTTCACAATTTAAAAATGCCCCATAAAATACAAAATTGGCAATGGAGACGAACAAAATTAAATAACTGACAAGGTTAACTAATATCTCTGAGGAGAGAAAAAGACTCACCACAGCCTGGATGATTCCTATTGTTTTCTAACAGACAACTTCCAGTCCTGGTCCACCCAGGCGGTTACATCCGTATCCCTTCCATTCTAATCTTTATTCTCAAAGTGGTGACTGCTTTCCCAACTCTTTCCTTGTAGCATATCCTTCAAGGTCAAGTTCAAATTGCAATTCTCTGAGAAACCTTCTCTCATCTACTCCTTCTCATCAATTTAGAGCTCAGCAAAGAAAAGCAGGCACTCTCCAAGAACAATAGTCAAAGTGATCACCATGGAGATTAAAAGATGGTAGCCTCCAATTATACCAAAGCAGATCCACTTTTATTCATGTGTTTGGGTCTCAGTGGAAGATTACATTTACTCAATGTTTTTCTTTTTGTTATATTATTACTTTAACTGTATCTGTATTTTTCTTCCTCAAAACTATAAAGGATGCTTTTCTTTTCTTTTTCTTTTTTTTTTTTTTAGAAAACAGCATCTGGGTTTTATAATCCATCTTGTTCTCCCTCTCTACCCCCCATTTTAGCATCTTAGCAAATACATGATAGCTTGATAACATATAACATGTGATAATTTTGCTCAACCAAAATACACTAACAAGTCAATTAGTGAGTTTCCTTTGGCACTAATAATGTTATTGGAAAGTCAATCTGTATCAAGACATTTCCTTCACAGGAAAGGGGCACATTGCAAGCCATTTCAACTCACTCCTATGAACCTACCATTCATAAATGTATCCAAGACATGTATATTCTGAGATTATATCACAAGTGCCTCTGAGCAAAAGTACCTGCTACTGTCTCCACTCCAGGGCCCTAAAATGGTGAATAATATTTTTAAAATAATAAATCCATGACATTATTAAATATAAGAGAAAAGATAATATTGGATTGACAAAGTGTAGCTGTAAACATATACAAAACAGAAACACTGAAAACTGGTAAAGGGATGGGAATGAGTCAGAATAACCTAGCTGATGCAACCATAGCACCCATCCCCATTCTCAAAATTGCAGCTGTATAACACACAAATTTAATCCCCATTATGCTACAAATCCCGGCGGGTTGGTGAGGGCTGTGTTATAGTCAGTTCTGGGCTAGGAAGGTTTCACTGTTCTTCTAGAGCACCATCTGTAAGATGCAGCCTTTTCTTTTGCTATTAGAGAGGTTAAAAAAAAAAAAGTAGAAAAAAAATGTACATAGGCTTTATATTGCTTTATTGTGGAGAGGAGATACAGCACTTCCCAAGAGTTCTCTGACCGGAAGTAGACACATGGCCCTCTTTACCTGAAAGATGACTAAGAAATGTAGGAGAGAAAACAAAATAATTGGTGACTCTGTTTGCCATTGCTCTGGTTTGAGTCTGGAATGATCCCCCTAAAGCTCTGGTGCTGAAAGCATGATCCACAGTATAGTGAGCTTCAGAGGTGGGGCTTTTAGGCAATGATTGGCTCATGAGGGCTCCGACCCCATTGGTGGATCAATACATGGATAGCTGGATGGACCACGTGGTGAGGGGGATCTAGTTGGACCACTGGGGCTGTGTCCTAGAAGGAGTGATGTTCTTTCTGTCCCCTTGTCTTCTCCCCCCATCTCTCTCTCTCTCCCCAGCTGCCATGAGCTGAGAAGCTTTCCTTGAGCATGTCCTTTGGCCACGATATTCTGGCTCCCCTCAGGCCCAGGGTGATGGACCAATTGGCCATGGACCAGATCCTCTGAAACCTTAAGCCAAAGTTAATCTTTCCTCCTCCACTTTATTCTTGTCACATATGTTGTCACAGTAACAAAAAGCTAACCAACACAGCCACTTAAGGTAAAAATCTTTCCTTAGAATCTTCTAGATGATCTTTTAGGGTTTCACTTCAGGAACAGGGCAGACCTTTAGCCCATAAAAAGCTATCAGAGAAAGAAGAATCAAGGAGATGAACTGCCAAGGAGAAAACATTCCTCAATTTTATAAGTATTACGAGCATTATTTCTTTTCATTCTGCCTCTTTTCCTATCTTATCTAGCGTATTACCTACTAGCTTTTTCTTAAAGACAAAGATCTTGGGGGTTTTAGTTTTTCCCCTGCAACCCAGGAGGAATCAGTCTCATTATGAAAATGAGGAATAAATACTTAGATAAATGTTACTTATAGGTCCAATGGATAGGATAGGAACTAAATATTTCTAAAATCCTTCTATATGTATTCATCAGCCACTCAGTTAAAAAGTCCTTATGGAGCACCTTCCTGGGCCGGCTAGGTGTGCCCAATATGCCATTTCTAGATGCAGAAACTAATGGAACCTGGTCCCTGCCTGAAGCAGAGGGAGCATGTAAATGCAGGATGGCAAGTGTGCAAGGTGTCATCCCAGAATCTTCCAAAGAGATAAAAAGCAATGAAAAAAAGGAGATGGTCAGTCCTTCAGATGAACATAAAAATAAGGATCTAGAAGGACTTCACGGTGCCAGTGATAACTGGAAGAAATTTATGAAATTTAGGTAAGATTCTAAGCTTTAGGAAAACTGTCTATTAACATTTTCTATCTTTTCTGACCACAATTAACTTCTTTCTGAACTCACCGTCTCACATACTTGCTTGACAGAAGTAACAGGAACCCTATAGGGATGCCACCTTTTCCTGCTTCTGAATGAATGCAGTGTTGTCTTTTCCAGCTGTTGTGCTGATTTTAAGTCTGTAAAACCAACCTGGAGGCACAGGAAGCTGAGGCAGTTAAAGCCTGTTCGTCTGACTGCTCCTTTCCTATTTGATGGTTGAGTCAGCTTTTAAAATAATGCTTCCCTTATTTGTTATTCTCCTTCTTTAGCAAGACCGCCAGCTGTACTTTCCACTTCACATGAATTTTGGTCTGTTCCAATTTTCCACTTCTCTGACTCTAATCCCACAGTTACAAATGGAATCCCAGGCTACACTAATATCTCTTACTTGCTGGCACTGAAGAGATCAATATTTCAAAATGCCATATGTTTTATAGATCAGTTACCACATGCATACAAATACATGATATTTGAACCATTACAGTGTTTGTAAGTCACATAAACCAATGACTAAAAAAGGCAAGCTCTTACCTGCTTATATTTCCAAAGGACATCTTGGTAGCTAACCAGTAGCCAATTGTTGGTGTGTCTTTTGCCATATTTGAGAGTTTGAGATGTGGCAAAGTTGGAGTAATAAATCAATCACCAAAATGCTAATAGTATTTGGGGGGCAATTTAACGCTGATGGTTCACTCTGGCAATCAGACATCCCTTTGGTCTAGCATGAGTTTTGCCCTGTGACAGCGCTCAGTCCCCTAGAGTCTTCTCCATATCTATTCCATCACTTATTCATCCAATCAATAGTCATTCTACACCTGTGTGTTGTGGTCTGCAGTATTCTCTAGAGACACCAAGATAAATCAATCACCTCTCTAGAGGACTTTTGTTCACCAGAGGAGAAATTCACATATATAAGCAATGAAATACAATAAAGACAACAACAGAAACACATGTTCTGTGTGCTGGGAAAGGAGGGAAACCCCAGCCTAAGGGAGGCAGGAGACTTCCAGAAGGAAGTGGTACCTTAGTTAAGTGTTAACGGATGAATATTTCATTATGTAAAAAAAAAAAAAATCAGAATATAACATGGGAAAAATGGAGGAACTTTGATGGGGCAAAGGCGAGGGACGGGTGAGGAGAGGGTACAGGGGCAGGAGAGATGGCGGAATGCTATGGACATTATCTCCCTAGGTATAGGTATGACTGCACATATGGTGCAACACTACGTCATGTAAAACCATAGAAATGTCAAGTGGTGCCGCAATTGTGTACAATGAATCCAATGCATTCTGCTGTCATGTGTATCTAATTAAGATAAATTTTTAAGATTTCTTAAAAATTCAGAATATATATCTTAGAAAAACAGCACATTTATGTAGGAAAGTTCATGTTTCAACATGACCAGAATAATTCATGAAGATGGGCAAGTATGAGATATAAACAAAAATCTTAAATGTTCTGTGCTTCAAAAATATTAATTTTGGGGGACAATTGGGAATAGGAACTAGCACTTTTGGATTATCCATGGTATCACATATGCATTTTGTATTTTCACAAGTGTTATTTAATCTGGTCCTTATATTAACCCTCAAAACACATTTAATTAATGCCCTCCTCTTTTTGTAGATGAGGAAACGGGTACAGAGTGAGAAAGTATTTTGCCCTGAAACTTAATGTAGTAAACTGTAAAATTGCACTCGAAGTCCTGTACTACAAGGTCCACAGCAGAGACCAAAATTCCAAATGCATGATGTTTGGAGTCAGACCCAAAAGGCATAAATTATGAGACACAGAAATTTGAAGGAAGAAAAATAAGTGTTCCAAGAGTCAATACAAAAGAATCTGAAAATTCACCAGAGAAAGGAAAAGGAATGCATCTTTACAGGCAGAAAATAAATAGGTGCTTAAAAAGTTAAAATCATTAATTTATGATTTGAGTTAATTCTCATGGTGTGCATTGCCCTTGTCAAAGGACACTGGAGAACTGAGCAAATATTTATTGAGTTCCTATGAGATATTAGACCCTGTGCTTTGTACTTCACAAAACTTCTCTCATTCAACCCCCAAAACAAACCAATAACCCTCCCTGAAATGCAAGTGAATCCAGATTAAAAAATAAAGCACATGATCCAATGCACACATAGCACAGTGCTTGGCATCAAGTAAATTGCTGCTGGTTCAAAGAATCTTCCTTTTACAGGTACCAAAGATAAGGTGGAGAGAGACTGAATACCTTGCTTTTAATCAGACAGCTAGAGGAGCTGGGAAGAGGATTTTCACTCAGGTACATCTGAAACATTCCATACCTTCGCAGTCTTTCAACTAGTCATACAAACTCCTTTGGCTAGAGTTGATTAATTTCAAAAAAACCGGGACAGAACCGTTTAATAAGCAAAATACGTACTCGGTGAGAGAGAAGCACTCTGTCTTTAACTAAAACACTCTAGTTCGATTATTCCCCTTCATTTCCGAAAACTGAACCTTGCTGAAATACCCATCAGCTCTAATTGTTTAAGAGATAGATGATGGATGAATGAATAGATAGATGATGGATAGGTAGGTAGGTAGGTAGCTAGCTAGCTAGCGAGCGAGCTAGCTAGATAGATGGAGACAAGTATCCTTTGGCGTGATTTTACTTCATGATGCATGGCCACTTCCAGGACTTTGCCATTTAAAACGTACCTATAATTTGTATAATTAGCAACTCTACCCCTTAGGCCATGTTAGCCACCACTAAGCCAGTGAGGTGTTAGAAGCCTCTAAAGTCATCACACAGAGACCGCATCCTTTGATTTAGCAAAAACCAAACCATATGCAAGTATCAAAAGAACATAAAATCGTCAGACTCCACAGAGGCTCCAAAGTAATAAAATAAACCAGTTTCCAGGCAAGAAGAATGACCCCCATTAAACAGTTTTAAAAATTAGGTATGATAATACAGCTTCGGTCCACAGGAGCAGGAGTCAAATGAAAATATATTTGAAGAGTGGTTCTGGCCCCTGTGGTATGTGTATCCTGGGAGGGCCATCATGTCTTTAATAACTTTGCTGTATTTCCTTACCACATTATTGAAAATTGTTTAATGAGCAGTTTCCCTCAGAGAAGCGATCAGATTCTCAGAAGCAGTTGCCATGAGAGACCCTCTTTAAAGCTTCATGAAATTATGTTTATTCTTTTACGTTTCTTCCTGGAGCTGTTGAAATGCTTTCATTTATTTTTTTTCCTTTTAGAAATATGTCTCTGCTTATAAACAATGCATATTTCAGGTAGAAATCTGAAATTTAAAAAGTATAAGGAACAATAGACATCAAGGTGATGGCTCTGTCCAGACTCAGGGTTAACTTTTAATAACTGGGTCCCTTGCTTTCTAAATTTGAATTCCTGAATTATTTTGATGAGTAAGAGCACATATATGTGTGTTAATTATTCTCCCATTAATTATGTTTGTATACTACCTCAAATTTTTGCCTCGCTCTTTCTTAAAGTACCATGACCGCCTGTCAATCATGTTTGCTTATAACCCAGAAAACCACCGACTGTATATTTCAACATCTTCCAGTGGACAGTGGTCTTCATTCCTATGAATATTTAATAGTTGCTTCCCATCATGACCCTTGAGGCTCAAGGAGGCCACTCCCTCTTTTTGAAATACTTTTCACATGCTGGGACACTTCTCTTCCTTCAGCATAAGCCCATGTTATAGGCGATAAAGTCATGAGTCAGGGGTCAACTTGCCTGTCCACCACTCACTAGACGTGTAATTTGGGTTGGACACTTAAGTGCCCCAAGTCATCCTACTTTTTTATTCAATAAATGGGTTTCAATCCAGATTAAAAGATAGAACACTAGTATTCTTAATAATCACCATTCTGATTGGAGTGAGGTGAGATCTCAGTATACTTTTAATTAAATTAATTTTTAATCTAATTGCTAGAGAAATTGAACATTTTTTCATATATTTGTTGACCCTTTGTAATTCTTCTTTTGAGAAGTATCTGTTTAGTTCCTTTGCCCATTTATTGATTGGTTTGGTTTGGTTTGGTTGTTTTCTGGTATTAAGCTTTTTGAGTTTTTTGTATATCCTGGAAATTAATTCCCTATCTGGGGTGCAGGTAGAAAAGATATTCTCCCATTCTTTTGGCTCTGTATACACATTCTTGATTGTTTTTCCTTTGCTATGAAGAAGTTTTTAGTTTAATTTTTTATCTCATTTATTAATGTTTGATTTTTACTTCTTGTCCTTTAGGAGTCTCGTTGAGGAAATCAGTTCCTAAGCTGACATGTTGGAGAGTTCAGCCTACATCTTTTTCTAGCCAGTGCAGAGTTTCTGGTCTAATACCTAGGTCTTTGATCCACTTTGAGTTGAGTTTTGTGCAGGGTGAGAGATAGGAGTTAAAATTCATTCTACCACGTATGGATTTCAAGTTTTCCCAGCACCTTTTGTTGAAGAGGTTATCTTTTCTCTAATGTATGTTTTTGGTGCCTTTTGTCTGGTATGGCACAACTGCACTTATGTGGATAACAATAAGTGTTGGCAAGGATGTGGGGAAAGGACATATCGTACATTGTTGGTGGAACTGCAAACAGGTGCAACCACTCTGGAAAACCATATGAGGATTCTTCCGGAAACTTGGAATGGAACTACTATTCGACCTAGTTATTCCACTTCTTGGTATATCCAGAGGATTTAAAATCAGCATACTACAATGATGCAGCCACATCAGTTTTTATAGCAGCACAATTCACAGTAGCTATGTTATGGAAACCAACCTAGATGCCAATCAACAAATGAACAGATAAAGAAAAGTGTGATATGTATACACATGGAATATTACTCAGCCATAAAGAAGAATGAAATTATGGCATTTGCCAGTAAGTGGATGGAGCTGGAGAATATCATGCTAAGTGAAGCAAGCCAATTCTAAAAAAAAAAAAAAAAGTCAAATATTCACTCTGATTTGTGGATGCTCACCCACAACAAGGGTGAGGAAGGGGAAGAATATAAGTTCAGTGGATTAGACAAAGGAATGGAGGAAAAGGAGGAGGGTTAGGTAAAAGGAAGACAGTGAATGAATCTGACAAAACTTTCCTATGAACATATGTGAATACACCACAGTGAATCTCAACATCATGTATATCCACAACACTGTGATTCCACTTAAAATAAGATATATTCCATGCTTGTGTAAATATATCCAAATAGATTCTGCTATCATGTATAACCAATAAGAATACAAAATTTAAAAAAAAAAAAACATTTCTGGCAGGAAAAAAGAAACCACTGTGTGTACAGCACAGCTCCTGGCACAAAGTAGATCTATTGTTTGCAGGCTTCTACAATAGTAGAAGTTGAAGAAAAGTAGTAGGAGAAACAACATCAATGGCAACAGCTGTTATAACATTCCTCTAATATTATTTACATGAGATTCTTCAGCAAAATAAAATGTATTGAGGGTTCAAAGATGAATTTGTACCTTAAAGTACGAAAAATATTCAAATTCATTGTCAGACATCACTCTTCCTAGAAAAGTTTAGAAACTGTTTCCTATTGAGAAAGATTTATTACCAGCTCTTTTTTCAAATAACAACACAGGTTTTGATAATTTCAGAAAGTTCTTATGAATTTTTCCTTCACAGATTTCTTCTATCCCATTTTTCTTGATCATTTTCTTGCTTTTGTTGTGGATTACTTTTTGTGCTTCTGGTCCCATTTAATTATTAGGTTTCTATTGTATTATTGATTATTATTTAGTGTATTATTTATTAACATTACTTATCAATAATAATCTATTATTGATTCAAAGCTGTCATCTTTATGTCATGTTATATATTATATGTGATGGTATAATCAGATATTTTAGTATTCTGTTTTGATTCCTCTATTGTCATGTTAGCTATAATCTCTGTGCATTATTTCTCAATGTTTTTATTAGAAATTACAATTTATATCCTAAACATAAGAGAGAATACATAGAGATAACATTTATCTACTATTTCATTTAAAAATTGCATAAACATCTGTTATGGTTTCAATGTGAGGTGTCCCCTAAAAGGTAACATGTGAGAAAACACGGGAAGATTCAGAGGACAAATGATTGGGTTGTGAGAGTCTTGACCCAATTAGTGACTTAATCCCCTGATTGGGATTCACTGAATGGTAACTGAAGTGGTGGGTGTGGCTGGAGGAGGTGGGCATGGAAGGTATGGCTTTGATATCTGTATCAGTAAGTGGAGACCACTCTCTCTGCTTCCTGATCATCATGTGAGCAGGTTCCCTCCACCACACTCGTCCATCACCATGTCCTGCCTCACCTTGAGCCCCGAGGATTGGAGCCAGCCTCATATAAACTGAGACTTCTGAAACCGTGAGCCCTCAAATAAACCTTTCCTCCTCTACAGTTGATTTGGTCAGGTCTTTTGGTTGCAGCAGTGAAAAAGCTGACTAAAACACTTTCTAATACCATAGTGCCATTCTTTGTTCTATAATTATCACATATAAATATTAACATTATAAGTATTATAATATCATGATTTTGCTTTAAGTATCCCACACATTTTCATTTTTAAAAAATTAGAAAAAGAAAAAGAAAAATCTCTCGTCTCTTATATTTACTTAGATATTTGCTCTTTCCATTAAGTTCGTACCTCATACAGATTCAATTTACCATCTAGTATAATTTCTCTTCAGCCTGAAGAATTTCAGAATTTCCTCCAGCATTTCTCACAGAATAAAATGGAGGACAATGATTTTTTTTCAGTTTATGTTCATCTTGAGACAACTGTATTTAATTTTGCATTTGAAGGATATTTTTTGCTGAATGTAGAACTGTGTGGACAGTGCTGTTTTCCTTTAGCCTTTTGGCACCACATTCCATTTACTTCAGTCCTCCAGGGTCTGATGAGTTGCAGCCATTATTGTATCATAGCGCCCAATGTATAATATTTTAGCTTGTTTTTTTTTCTTGCAGCTTTCAAGGTTAAGTTTTTACTCTTTGGATTTAAACAGTTTGTGGTATTCCAGGTATTTTTCTTTGTATTTATCTTACTTATGGATCATTAAATATAAGTTGATGTCTTTCATTTAATTTGAAAAGTGTTCAACCATTTTCTTTTCAAAGTTTCCCTTGCTTCTCCTGAGACTCAGGTTACACAGAGGTTACACTGCTTGGTAGTCTCTCAGGTCTCCACGGTGCAGTTCAGATTTCTTCACCTTGTTTTCTTGCCACATTTTTCAAGACATGTTCTTTTGATCCACCTTCAAGTTCACCAGTTTAATCTGCTGTTTAATCATTCCAGTAAAATTTTTACTTCAGCTACTGTATTTTTCAACTTTAGTATTTCCAGTTGGTATTTCTCTTGGCAGTTTCTATTGATCTGCAGAAATTACCCCATCTGTTTATCATGTGTATAACTTCCTTAAGTTCTTTGACATACTTAATTGCAACTTCTGTATCATCTTAGGGCCAGTTTCTATTGGCTGACTTTTATAATTTTTTCTTTGAATATGGGTAACATTTTCCTTGTTCTTAGCATGCCAAGTGATTAAAAAAAAAATCTAAACACTGTGAATAAAGACTGTAGGAATAGCAGTTCTACTTAATACTAGCTACAGTTCACTGAGCCAAACTCAAATGGCAGAAAATAGTCAGAACTTATTTTTTCATACACACCACCCAGCAAAGAATGAGAAGACTGTGAAAAAGAATGAAAAATGTTATTTTTTTTCTGTTTTCAATCAATGCTGCCTCTTCATAGCCAGCTGTTGCAACAGTTCAATCTGTCATTTAGAATAGACTACTGCCCAGGACCTGTCTTCTCTATTGAACCTGGCTCTATTCCTCTCTATTCTTGGATATATGGAATTTCCATGGTCTTCATTAATACTTAGCCACCATTTTCTGTTCGAGAAAAAAAATAGATATATGCACATATATATGTATGTATGTATATGTGTATATACATATATGCATATTATATATATAAAACTTCTGGGTTGAAAAATCTTTGGAGAACATAAACTGTGTGCAAGTGCAACTGCCACTAAAGCCATCCCTTTTGAATTCTGGTCAGTTCTACCCATTACAAATTTGACACTAATAACATAATAACTATTATTTTGAGAAGGAAAGGGAAACTTAAGAGTTGAAGGCTAGAACTAATGAATGTGGAGACTTAGAACAAAGACACTGTAGCATGTATCCGGCATCCATCATGTTGAACACAGGTCATACTGTTTAAGTTAATAAGAAGAATCTGACCCATAATAGGGGTTCACTAATTATTTACAGAAAGAATGGATGTTAATTTAAGCTAGTCGATGGCAGAGGGTCTATTCATGCTGTTATGATTCATTTTTAAAGGTGATCTTTATAACTTCTCTGTAAAAAAGAAACTAAAACTTTGCATTATGACCTCAGAAATTGCCACGGAGATTGCCTTTGGGGGGGGGGGTCTTATGATTTTGTGTTTCCCCAGTCAAAATGGGTTCAGTGAGGCCCCCTCCAGACACAACATAATATGTCTTTGCACATCTGTATTTCAACACTTCCTGCTGTTGTATAATAATTTATAGAGTTGTCACCTTCATCAGGCTGTGAACTCCTGGAGGATGAGAACAGAGCCATCCTCATTTCAGAAGAGCCCAGCAGTAATTATTGCCTGCCATACACAGTACAAACTCAGAAAATGACTGATGGATACATGTGGGACTTTTTGTTCCTAAATGAATGGTTTGCTTGGTATGTAAATTATCAGTAAGGGCTTTTTTTTTCCTATGGCATATTAATATGCCACATTAGGCTGCTATTGAGCGTATATGGCTTCAGCACTAATCTACTGTCTCCTAAGACCAGGCACTGAGAAGGGACAGGAGATGAAAAAGTGACAGCATTTATCCTTGTGTTAATAGCGCTGATGAGGAATAATGTCCTGTCGCCTGTTTGCACATTAAGGAAAACATAGCGTAGGAAACCAGGTTTCTATAACTGGAATGTAGTTATGAGACTTTAAAAATGAACACGATAGTCACAAATCTTCATTTAAAAAATACACTTCCATTTAAGACAAACAATTATGAGTAAGTTATATCACTAGGCTGTACTCCATGGTTCAGATGTTCTGAGGACTATTTTCAATATCTACATTTAATCCGCAAGCCAGGAGGGACAAAGCATTATTAGTTTATATCACATTCTGCCATACTCAATATGCCAGATCAGTTTCCAAAATAAAATTGCCACATCTTACTATTACTGATAAGTTGAGCCAGATGAAGGGCGGCACATATTGTTAGTGCATAGGAATGGATATAATGTTTCATTTCATTTCTAGGATTTGGTAAAATAATGAACTTGTGCAATTGACCAAGATAGCTCCAGACAACTTTTAGATTACCAAATTGCATAAAGAAATGGGTAGTTGCTTTGGTTGAATAAGCTCAACTCTTTAGAAAGCAGAAGAGAGAGTGAACTCCAAGAAACAGACAATGCATTGAACACCTAACCAAAATAAAGTAAGGACACCCATGTTAGATTTGGAAACTCAAGAGAAGTAGAACTGGACTCGATTTATATTTTCTAGAGTCACAAAACAGCAAAATACAAAATGACCAAGGGGTATCTACTCCATCATGATCGTTACCCTCATTTCTTCTGTCGTACGTCTAGTAGGCCCACTATTTTGACCTGGATGATTCCAATAACCTCTTAGCTTGGTTCTTGGTCCACAGTCTTATCCTCTTCCAGTTCCCTTCAGGTTAAAAGCAACAAAAGATGTTCATGCTCATATGTCTTCAGCAAGTCCCTCAGAGAACCGGATCCAAAGTCAGCATGGTATTAACTCTCCTTACACATTTGTCCTTTGAAAGCTCTTTAAAAATAACAACATTCTTAATAATAATAACCACAATGGCTGTATTCTGTGCATGCAGATAGGACACTTAACACGGCCTCATATAAGTCCACGTTTCCTGTTTCATGACATTTTCAGCCCGGGCAGCACAGTTGTGGTTTTTCTCTGTCAACTCTATAAACAATATCACACAATGTCTAGCAGTGTCTGGATTAATTAGGGGCCACCAAGTTCCAAGGCAATTTCCGTGAGAATCTTAACACTGCAGTGAAATCCAAGGCACTGTTCACATTTAACAAGCTGTGCAGTGAAGGAAAGGCGATGAGATTTGGCGCTGTGAGGGATGGGGCAGACACTTTTTTTTTTCACCCAAATGATCACTATGTGCAGTAAAACCAGAAAACTCTCTTTGGCTTTATTTTTAAATGGGAGATTTGTTATATTTCAGACCAATGCTAATTTTCAACCCCAAATGACCAAAGCACTTTTCAGGGCTAGTGAAATTGTTCAGTGGAGTTTCATTATGTTAGGAAATGAAATTAATGTGCAGTCCAAAATTGACTTTCTGCAAACACAGAGGATGGGTAGAATCTAAAAGGATAAAAGATAAACTGATAGTAACACAAGTCCTTAAATGCAACAATATAAATTAATCTCATTTTTTTCTTTTTAGATTTTTTTCATGTGAGTTTAGATCAAATGACCACAGTTATAGTTTATTCCTTTTGCACATTTGCTTGTACATTGCAAATAGAAATAGAATGATTATTCTTTCATTCACCCCAATGCACTACCAGAGAACCACACAGAGCTGAGATCTGAAGACCTCATCAGGGTTTCTGGGAGGTGGTGCCTGGGGCGAGTGTTGAAGTGTTCTGGTGGGTGGAGATGGGGGTGGCAAAGACTTTCTGGGCAGAAGAAGTAGAAACAGTATGAACAAGACATTGATGGGGAAGAGTCTGAGTTTGAGAATCTGACATAGCTTAAAGAAATTAAAATATTAAAATAAGAATTACCAAATTACCGCTAGCATGTTAATGTGAAACAGTAGAATTCAGCCCAGGAGTCTATGCATGGGAGAAAAAAAGAGAATAAAGATATAAGGGATGGGTGGTGTGGCACATGCATGTAATCTCAGTGGCTCCGGAGGCTGAGGCAGGAGGATCACAAATTCAAGGTCAGCC